>NC_092320.1:27168556-27793556 GCF_036785885.1 Coffea arabica | reverse complement strand
CAAATCAAGTTTCAACACGGCAGGCTCGAGTTTAATCCCACTGACCGATTGTCATTTCATTTTGCATCGCCACTAGTCGTGGGTCAGTCCCATTAGTGAGCATTTCATTTTCACTGCCGCTAAACATGGGTCAGTCCCACTAGCGTGCATTTTATCTTTATTGCCACTAAACATGGGTCAGTCCTACTAGTGTGCATTCTTTTAAAATTTTCTATTCGGGTCAATTCCGATTTTAAATTTCCTGTTTCGGGTCAGTCCCGATTTTAAAATTTCCTGTTTCGGGTCAGTCCCGATTTTAAATTTCCTGTTTCGGATCAGTCCCGATTTTAAATTTCCTGTCTCAGGTCAGTCTCGTTTAAATTTCCTGTTCGGGTCAGTCCCGATTTTAAATTTCCTGTCCGGGTCAGTCCCGTTTAAATTTCTTGTTTCAGGTCAGTCCTGATTTTAAATTTCATGTTTCGGGTCAGTTCCGATTTTCAATTTCCTGTCCGGGTCAGTCCCGATTTTAAATTTCCTGTTCGGGTCAGTCCCGAGTCCCGATTTTCAATTTCTCGTTTGAGTCAGTCCCATTTTAAATTTCTGATTCAGGTCAGTCTCATTTTAAATTTCTTGTCTGGGTTAGTCCCATTTTAAAATTTTGTCAAAAGGGTCAATCCCCATTTCTAAAGCGTTCATCGTTCGAGACGTTCGCAGCCGAATAACGCAGGTGAGTATTTGGTGTCTATTTTTTTGTCTCAAGTTTTTCTAAAACTCAGACAAAGAGGGGCAAACTGTAAACACCAAATTTTTAGGGTATTTTTGTTTACTATTTTTTGTTTATCAGTTTTTATTTACTTTTAGTCTTTTATTTTTTTTAAAATCATTTTAGCATAGAATTTATCGAAAAAAAAGAAAAATCATTCACAAAAAATATGCTTTAGTTTTTAGATTCAAGTTTATTGTTATTTAATTAAAAAAAAGGAAAAAAGATAAAGAAAAATTAGCATTTCATTTTTATCTTTTTATGCCTAGTTTCGCTCATTTTATTCAATTTTACTTAAGTTGTTATTTTTCTTTATATTTTGTTTATTATTAATTAATGAAAAGAAAAAAAAAAGAAAAAAAGGAAAAAAAAAAGAAAAGAGAAAAGCTGTTTCATGCAAGATGGCCATCGGATGGCCAAGGAAGAGGCATTGAGCTGAGGTGGTTTGTGACCATCCAGATGAGGGTTAAGAGAGATGCATGATGATATAAAAGAAAACAAAAGGGGAAGCCGAGAAAAAAAAAAAGCGAGGGGGAGAGGGAGCTAGCAAAATAGAAGAGGTGACGGCTAGAATCTTAGAGGAGAGGTTGGCGGCTGTGGGTAGGAAAAAACCAGAAGGCTAGAGGGGGGTTTTTGGAGAGAGAGGTGACGGCAGAGAAAATCTGGGAAAAGAGAGACAAGGGGGATGGCTAGAGCGATCTGAGAGGAGAGGACAGGATTGACGGCGAGGTTTAGAAAAGCAACGGAAAGAAAGAACCAGGAAATATAGGAAAGTTACGGGCTTTGGGCAAGTAGGAAGAAAAGGTTTCAGCCGTGAGGTTTTTGGGGGAAGAACGAACAAGGGAAAGGAGGAGAAAAGGAGAAAGCAAAAGGAAGTGAGAAGGAATCAGCGAGGGAAAGGAAAAGTTTTGCCAAGAAAATTTTGAGTCCAGGCTTGTTCATCGGTCCACTTCATCTCCTATTTCTGATCATGCTTCAGACTTTTAGGAAGGTTTCTTCATTTCTGCAACATTTGGGACTGCCATGAAGGAGTTTCTGTTTAGGGAAAATTCAGGGAAAACAACTCCAGACCTGTTGAATTGAAGTTTCAAGTCGCGGCCCTATCAGTCGCAGCGGAAAATTTTGCAGCTTTCCACCAATAGCTTGTTCGCACTTGAATCTGCTTATCTTACCGCGTTACGTATTGTTCCGTCGTTTAAAACATCAGAGGTAATCCCAAAACTCTCTTCCGTCATACAAGTTTGGCTTTACGACAGATTTCTTCTTTTCTTTTGTTCTCTGCATTTCGTGTTCTTTATTTGCTGTTTTATCTCCATTTCTTCTGTTATAATCTTGCGACAGAGTGTATCATTTGATCTGTTTGACGTTGGGAGTTGTATCTTTAAGCTGTTTCGGTTCAAAGTTGATGTTTGGTTGGATGCTTTGTTTTGATGAAATCGCGGTGGGCATGAAACCAGAAATGTTGCAGTGAAAGGAAACCAGAAAGGAGAAAGCTATAAAAGCTTAGTGATCCTGTTCTGAGGTTCCTTTTGCATGTTTAGATGTTAAATTTCAGTGGTATTACTGTCTATATTAAAACTTTGATGTTAGCCGAAAAAGTTTTGATCAAAGTGTGCATTTGAGTCAGAATTTGCGTGCGAAAATGAAAATACAGCAGGCCTGCACTTTCGGTTGCTGAAGCTCTAGTTTGATTGAAATTCGTGGTTTAGTTGATATGTCATATGCACGTTCACTCTAAGTTCCCTACTCTTGTATCTTTGCTGCATTTTCTGGATGATTGCACTTATGAATCTGTGGAGGAAAGTAAATGTCTTATGAGCATAAGTTGATGTTTCTTTTGCGGCCGCAGCATATACTTCCCTCGTAGTCAGCCATTTGATCTTTAATGTTTCGTTGTTTATTATTGGGCTTGGGGTAATCAAAATGTCTAGTTGCTAAGAGGTGTTGAGAGTTGGTTTTTGCTGTTTCTTTTGTTGTTTGAAGTGTGGTATGGAATTTGTGAGAGTTTCATCAGATGCCGAGAGTTTACTTGTTGCAGAGATTTTGTTTTTTTTTTTTTGTAAATTTTGTATGAATTTTGCATGAAAGCCTTCCTCATCCTGGATCGGCTATACTCTTGTATGCATGATGGAGTATTTGGGATGATGAAGTTGATAGTAACTTGAGGTGGGATCCTTGTTGAGATAGTTGTTTAAAGTTTACAGAAGTTCATGGCTGTTTGTCTTCGTTAGATAATTTTCGGATTTTTGCAGAATATAGTATATTCATTTGGCTGCATGATCTTGTGCTAGGCTCCAAATCTTATGTTATCTAGTTATAATGATGGCTGAACATTAGAGTTATATGAAAAAGGCTTTATTCATGCAAGATCAAGTGATTGTTTTGGTGTGAAATGCGGTTGCCGTTGCTATATTTTATAACAGAAGATAGAATTACAGGAAAGCTTCAAGGAAAGAATGTTTCTTCGTGTGCATGCATGAAAAACAAAAGAAATTGCACTTTGGTCCCTGTGATTTGGAACAATGCTACAAAGGCCCAATTATGTGTTGATTTCTTGCAATTAGGTCCTAGAGTAATTGCAAGTTGAACCATTACTTGACCTTTTCGTCACTTATGGACCTTTGAGGTTTCTAAAGTATTTTAATTGGATTTGAATGTTTGGTTAATGCTTCCAATTGGGTCTTTATTTAGTGAACATGGATTGTTTAGTCGTTTAAATGTTTTTTAATGGTTCAATTTCATAGTTATTTGTGATGCCTTGACCTTTTCTTTGTTTTTTTGGAGGGCAAATAAGTAATTGCATTTCGCTAGGGCCCCAATTCAAGGGAGGTACACTCTAATTCTTTATTTCTTACTTTATTTGACTCTACATGCCCTATGTGACTTTACATGTTTGATTGTATGCCTTTTGAATGTTTTTTATTCATTTCGTTTATTTATTGGCTTTGTATATTTATTTTAGTTCAATTTGATTATTCGAAAGGCAATTTAATGCCAAGGTTGTAATAGCTAGGTTATTAATCATTTTATTCCTTTTTCCCCTCTTAGATTGTAGTAGGGCCTTCCCAATGTAATAGATAGGGTTTCATTTGTTTGTTTCATTTCATTTTTGCTTGCATGTTTGTCTGCCTATGTGTTTAATCGCTTTCTTAGGGTCTTGCATCTAGATATCATGCTTATGTGCTATGTGTTTTATGTGATTTATGTGTTTATTTCACTGTGGCCCTTCAATCCGATTTTTCATTAGTCCAATGCTAGTAGGAATTCATAGATATGGGCTAGTCCAACGCTAGACCTTTAGGGACCTCCTACGCTAGATCATGTTTGTATGACTACATTACATTCTCATGCATATTTTTCACTTTTTAGGGTCTTTTATCATCCCTCCTTATACGTATATCCCTTCCCCCCATATTTTCCCTTATATGTATATTCCTTACCCTTTGTATGGAAAACATAACATTAGACTTGCATTTCATTTAAGAAATAGAACTAGGGTAGTACATTTGCTTGATTAGATAGAGAAAGACCCCTTGGATATGGGATATGGACGAGTTTGGCTCTTTAGCCTTAGCACGCTCGTATTCCCTCTATTAAAGGGAATATTGGAGTCACGAACATTAGTTCCCTGCACCCGACATGATGCATTTCTTTAGATCATACACATTTGTATATTATTATTATTTTCTTTCTTTCGAGTCTCATGACTTGCATTATTCGTGACTTTTTCGAAGAGTCTTTATTGGGCGTCACAATTAATGTGATTGGTACCAAGCAAGTTTTGAAGATACATTTCGACCTCCCGATACCCTCCTAGGTCTAAGATATGCATTCATATAGTACATCCAAATGTGATAAATCTTAAGGGTAAAATAAGAAAATTTTTGACTAAATCGCGCAACTAACCTTGGCTAGGTTGAAAGGGTGCCTTGGATTCTTATCCTTGCCTTCCCTTTCTTCAAATGTGACTCCCGAATCTTTTTCTCTGATTTTCGTAGACTTGGAGTAGTTTAAAAAAGGGATTTTCTAATTTTTTCTTTAAAAATTTATTTTTTTGTGACTTGGTACACCTTAACTCTATACCAAGTAGCGACTCCAATTTTCATTCAAAAAACCATTTTTAAACTATATTTTGGGTCAAATCGTCACATTTTCAAGTCCCATTTAGACCCATGTTTTTCATTCTCTTCTTAAATCAAAAATTCATTTTCCAATCAAAAATTGAACCAAAAGCCATTTTTCTAAAATCGTCTTTTATTTTTTTTTTAAAAATGGGGCGCGACAAACTCGACTCGATTAACTAGTCAGTGAAATTTGGGTCTCCAAGATGTCGATGAGATAACATCTCCAATCGACTGAATCAAAAGAAAAGTACGGAGGCGGGAATGAGAGGCACCTCCCACTCAGATTGAGTGTGGTACATACTGCCGCTCGACACTTACAACTCAAGTACAAGTATATCAAGTTAATTGCAACAATAAACAAGTATATACCATATTAGGACAAGTGCGATAAACTACACTCTTGCCCAATCAAACAAATCACATATCATGTATTTACATTGATCAAGTATTGACAACAAGTGTCCAGTTCAACCAGGTATTTGGAAGCACTCACCAAAATGTAGTGCTTTTTCAAAATCACATTCATGTCCAACTCCTTGGTTGGAGTTCAAATCTGCGATTAAATATCATTGACGAATGTAAAACTCTCTAGAGTTCGAAACATAGGAGTTTCGTTTCAAGAAAATTAAGTAAATACAACTCGTTTAAGTAGTATTCAAGATATTTATCAAATCCCGAAAAATTTATGCTCGCTCATTTAGCTTCAGTAAGGAAACGGTTAAAACTGTAGAACTCCCATTGCAGTCGAAAGAACGACGAAAACGTATTTCTATTGATTATTACTTTCATTTTCCAACGGTACGAGTTTCCGGCAAAATTTTAGCTTATATACCCTGATTAAAGAAAACTCAAATACCATAGGCGATTCAAGTCCAACTTGACCTCAAATCCCTATTTAAGTCGCAAGTATATCTACCTAACCCTCGAGCGCAAATTTGGGCAGTACGCCCTTTGTATTTACCTATTTTTCAGCCATTCATGGCTTCATTATTTCCTCAATCAGCCCCCAAAATCACACACAAATAATCTCATTACAATAGCCATTCAATAGGCTAAAAGTCATTCAATTACAAAACCAAACTAGAAAAGTGAGCGGAAATAAGGTTTAAGGCAAAGAACAAAATGACAGGTTTGACATCTTTTAACGCATTGGTCACAACTAAAGCTACGCTTATCGGATTGCATTGAATTTTATACCTTTGCGAAACTAAGACAAAGGGCTACAACTTTCATGAAGACACTCAATCTGGTTCACAATTTATCTAGGTCAAAAGTACAGATTACAGAACCAGAATGTCCTTGTCAGTACAGTTGTCAGTACTGAATTCAAATGACAATGACTCAGGATACGCAATCCTGTTTGAGGTGTTTTCGAATGCGTTGGAAAGCTGAAACATAGGGCTAAAAGTTTCGTGTTTTGGCCAAAGCCTAATTTGATGCGGATCAAGGTGAAGAAAAGCAACCAAAATGACAAAATGTCAAAACTGTCCACAAAACTATACCTATGGTAGCAAGGGTAATTTTGTCTTTTCATGTGCTACAGTCTCGAATTGAGCTGAAATTTTACAGGTAGTTATAAAACATCATTCCCTACAACTTTCATGTTTTGACCAAGGTTGATTCAGCCTCTAACATGGACTAAAAGACATGGTCAGAAACAGGACAATTTCAGCATTAAAACTGGAAATCAATTATTACAAATCACCTTTCTTGCTAACCGAAATTTTATATGCTACAAACCCAACAATTTTTATCCATGAATTTACTTCCATACGCTAATCATAAGCATTACCACAACATGAACACCAAGAACAACCATCCATTTCAACAACCAAAGGTGAAAATTACACTAGAAAGCTGGAATTTACTAGAACCACTACTAAAATCATGAAATCTACCTAAACAAGCCATAACCTTCACTTGTAAACCAATAAAGAATACAAACATGAACTAATACCAACCTTACCTAGCATTAGAGAAGCACAACAACCCCTAGGAAGCTTGAACCACCAAAACACTCCACTCCAAGATAGCAATCCACCTTCCTAAGCAATTTCTATGGATTCTTTGGTGAAACTATCGGTTAGTTTGCAAGATTGAGCAAGAAATCAAGAAACCAAAATTGAAACGTTTCCTCTTGAACCTCCCATAGAGCTCTCGGCCCTCTCTCTTTTTTTTCCTCTTAATTTTTGGCTTTGTTTTGCATTTACTAACAATAGAAGATATTTCAGCCAATGGTCAATTTAGACTTTTTCTCCACCAATCAAATTTAAGCTTGGGAAGATCCTAGAAGCTTTGATGTTACTGATAATCTTACTTTGCTAATCCTCATACTATGACCCCAATTTCTTTTAATCTTTACAATTAACTCCATAGATCACTAATTTAATGAAATCCACAAGTTTAATTACACATCTCTACTAACCACCCAACCATTATAATTACCTATAATAAAATATGCATTGTCATACATAAACTCAATTACATAATAACCTTGTAGTCACAAGTAAAACTAGGGTTTTGATTTAAATTTAAAGTGTCCAATTAAAAAAACAATGTTTGTAAAACAAAACAAAAGAAATAAATTGAAATTTTAAAAGAACAAAGGAAAAGCATTGTCCTAAAATTTGGGGTATCACAATCTCCCCTCCTTAAAAGAATTTCGTTCTCGAAATTCATATATTTATTCGTAAATTCATATATTTATTCGTAAATAAGTATAAGTAAAATAAAATAACTATAAGGTTCAATAAAAGCATTTTCAAAACACATTGAAAATAACATACTTTCTTTATTTACATATCATAGCAATTCACACATCCTACGGTACATTAATCCTAGGTATTGCTCAGATACTATATTTAATCAAAACTCAAAAAAATATAACCAGGTATGTACACTTGCATACTAAGGGTCCCAATTCTCCCTAATATCATCAATCTATCTCAAGTTCAGACTATTCACATTCCCTGTGCCTTGGCCTTCGCCATCCTATGACTCGAGATATCAATTTATCATAACAGTATCACTCTTTGGTACTCAGGTACAAGAATCCAAAATAAAGTAATTCACAATTCGAGCTGGCCAGTCCCCAAGAGTAAATCATCTACTTTTGAAATTCCTACCCAACGTACATATCTAATAGCTCAAACAATAGACATTTATTCCACACTTAACAAGCCAATCCCCACAGTCTGAGAACCCTCTCCTGACATGAGCTCGATAAAAACTCTGATACCATCTGTGACGACTCCACCTCTCCCTAGGGCGTACCCCAAGATTTAGCGGACCGCCTGCCCAACTCTCGTTAGGACTCACTCACGCGTAACTCAAGAAAGATACCGCATCCATAGAGAAGAAATGAAACAACAATCTCAAACTTAACATATACATTGATGTTCAAATCCAGCTACAAGGTTTATACACACCCAAAACCTTAAAGTATGTACAACCAAAGTAAAATCAACCCTAGTCGGGTGTTAGCGCGAGTACAATAGCAAAATTCAAAAAACTAGACTACGCTAATCTGTACAAATCTCACGCCTCGCTCGTACCCCCTGTAAGAAAAACAAATGGAGTGAAATGAGTCAAAAATCCAGTGAGATTTCAAATAGCAAGTTGACCATTATTTAAAAGTACAAGTATCAACGTAGTAAAAGAAGCGAGCATAACAAGTTCATAAAAGTGAACAATACACTTCAAGTAGCAAATTTCAAAATGAACGAGTGAAAAATCCTTTTCTAAAAGAAACAATAACACTACGAATAACAATCCAGATGTAAGGATACCGATGGCTCTCAGGAGCCACATTTCCATTGTTTCACCAGAGCATGATCAAATATTAGTTGACACTCCGTCAACTTTCAAGGAAAGTAACCAGTTCAGTAGTACTTCGCTTAACTCCAATCCGTCCACCATTCAACCCCCTTACCAAGCCCGAACACCAACTAAACACTGGTGGTAATACTCGAGTATACCGATTAGTCGAGAAAATAACACTCCACTCGACATCACTAACTACCCATGTTTCATTATCTAATCGATCAAACCCTTGCCAGCTCGACTCGATTAACTAGCCAGTGGGGTTTGGGTCCCCAAGATGTCGATAAGATAATATCTCCAATCGACTGAATCAAAAGAAAAGTACGGAGACGAGAATGAGAGGCACCTCCCACTCGGATTGAATGTGGTACATACTGCCACTCCACACTTACAACTCAAGTACAAGTATATCAAGTTAATTGCAACAATATACAAGTATATACCATATTAGGACAAGTGCAATAAAATACACTCTTGCCCGATCAAACAAATCACATATCATGTATTTACATTGATCAAATATTGACAACAAGTGTCCAGTTCAACCAGGTATTTGGAAGCACTCACCAAAATGTAGTGCTTTTTCAAAAAATTACGTTCAAGTCCAACACCTTGGTTGGAGTCCAAATTTGCGATAAAATATCATTAACGAATGTAAAACTCTCTAAAATTCAAAACATAGGAGTTTCGCTTCAAGAAAATCAAGTAAATGTAACTTGTTTAAGTAGTATTCAAGATACTTATCAAATCCCGAAAAATTTATGCTCGCTCGTTTAGTTTCGGTAAGGAAGCGGTTAAAACTTTAGAACTCCCATTGGAGTCGAAAGAACGAGGAAAACGTATTTCTATTGATTATTACTTTCATTTTCCAACAGTACGAGTTTCCGGCAAAATTTTAGCTTTTATACCCTGACTAAAGAAAACTCGAATACCATAGGCGATCCAAGTCCAACTTGATCTCAAATCCCTATTTAAGTCGCGAGTATATTTACCTAGTTCTCGAGCGCAAATTTGGGCAGTACGTCCTTTGTATTTATCTATTTTCTAGCCATTTATGACTTCATTATTTCCTCAATCAGCCTCCAAAATCACACACAAATAATCTTATTACAATAGCCGTTCAATAGGGTAAAAGTCATTCAATTACAAAACCAAGCTAGAAAAGTGAGCGGAAATAAGGTTTAAGGCAAAGAATAAAATGCCAGGTTTGACATCTTTTAGCGCTTTGGTCGCTACGCTTATCGGATTGCATTGAATTTTATACCTCTACGAAGCTAAGACAAAGGGCTACAACTTTCATGAAACCACTCAATCCGGTTCACAATATATCTAGGTCAAAAGTACAGATTACAGAACCAGAATGTCCTTGTCAGTACAGTTGTCAGTACTGAATTCAAATGACAATAACTCAGGATACACAATCCCGTTTGAGGTGTTTTTGGATGCGTTGGAAAGCTGAAACATAGGGCTAAAAGTTTCATGTTTTGGCCAGAGGCTAACTTGATATGGATCAAGGTGGAAAAATGCAGCTAAAATGAGGAAATGTCAAAACTGTCCACAAAATTATACCTATGGCAGCAAGGGTAATTTTGTCTTTTCACATGCTACAGTACTTGGATTGAGCTGAAATTTGACAGGCAGTTATAAAACATCATTCCCTACAACTTTTATGTTTTGACCTAAGGCTGATTCGACCTCTAACAGGGACTAAAAGACACGGTCAGAAACAGGATAATTTCAGCATTAAAACTGGAAATCAATTCTTACAAATCACCTTTCTTGCTGACCGAAATTTTATATGCTACAAACCCAACAATTTTTATCCATGAATTTACTTCCATACGCTAAGCATAAGCATTACCACAATATGAACACCAAGAACAACCATCCATTTCAACAACCAAAGCTGAAAATTACACTAGAAAGCTGGAATTTACTAGAACCACTACTAAAATCATGAAATCTACCTAAACAAGCCATAACTTTCACTTGTAAACCAATAAAGAACACAAACATGAGCTAATACCAACCTTACCTAGCATTAGGGAAGCACAACAACCCCCAGGAAGCTTGAACCACCAAAACACTCCACTCCAAGATAGCAATCTACCTTCCTAAGCAATTTCTATGGATTATTTGATGAAGCTATCGGTTAGTTTGCCAGATTGAGCAAGAAATCAAGAAATCAAAGTTGAAACTTTTCCTCTTGAACCTCCCATAGAGCTCTCGGCCCTCTCTCTTTTTTTTCCTCTTAATTTTTGGCTTTGTTTTGCATTTACTAACAATAGAAGATATTTAACCCAATGGTCAATTTAGACTTTTTCTCCACCAATCAAATTTAAGCTTGGAAAGATCCTAGAAGTTTTGATGTTACTAATAATCTTACTTTGCTAATCCTCATACTATGACCCCAACTTCTTTTAATCCTTACAATTAACTCCATAGATCACTAACTTAATGAAATCCACAAGCTTAATTACACCTCTCTACTAACCACCCAACCATTATAATTACCTATAATAAAATATGCATTGTCATACATAAACTCAATTACATAATAACCTTGTAGTCACAAGTAAAACTAGGGTTTTGATTTAAATTTAAAGTGTCCAATTAAAAAAAACAATGTTTGTAAAACAAAACAAAAGAAATAAATTGAAATTTTAAAAGAACGAGGGAAAAACATTGTCCTAAAATTCGGGGTATCACAAATATTACATTAACTTATTTATAAGCTAATATGACATATTTTACACTTTTAAGATTTCTCATGTATGACTAGGTTATGCCATGAACGACATGCTTACATTGCCACTCACGAGTATTATATGTAATAAGTTCTTGTTATGATTTTAAATAACTATGCATGTGAGAAGTGTGCAAATATTATCAAAATATATTATATTATAACTACATGATCCAATAGGGATGTCGGTCAATGTTTTAAAAGTCGAATTGCTAAGTGAATTGGTGAGATATTCGGATCATGCTTCAACCGATCTAACAGGTTCAATCTCGGGTCAATAGTTTTTTTAAAAAAATAAAATATATAAATATATGTTCACAGAATAAGACATCTAGTTGACTAATTTAAATAAATCACCTAATAAAAACATAAACATTTCCAAAGAACCAGAACCTTTAAAAATAAATTTTAGTGATTAGTCTTTAAGGTCAAAAAAGCTGTTCTATTTTTTTCAGTTGACAAAAGCATAAAAATGCTAGTTCACAGTTCATTTTGGTTTGTATAGTTCACATGGGTCATATAGTTTTGACCAGTTCGTGAACCTAATCAGCCCAAAGTATGAACTAGACCGATCAACTAATCGAATGAACCAATCCGATCCGATTTTTGATGTATGACCCAAATTTATGGCTGGTTCGATATTCGACCGATCGAATCAATAGATCCAATCCAATTTTCAAAACATTGGTATAGGTGCCACCTGTTGATTATTCATTTGGAACTGAAGCATACGTAATTGATAGTAATACATCTAAAAATGCTTTAGGGTGAGTCTTGATGCAAAATGAGAAAGCAATTGCTTACGTGTCCTGTCAATTAAAATTATATGAACAGAAGTACTCAATGCATGATTTGGAGTTGGTGGCAGTAGTTTTTGCCCTAAAAATATGGAGATATTACCTATATGGAGCGTAGTGTGAGGTTTTTGTGGATCATGAGAGTTTTAAGTATCTGTTCACACAAAAAGAGTTGAACATGAGATAGAGGAAATGGTTAGAGCTAATTGAGGATCATCATATAATGATTAATTGCCACCTGGGCAAGATGAACAAGATAGCAGATACTCTTAGTAGAAAGTCAAATATCATATAGGATTTCTCGGTGGAAGTGCAAATAGAGGGTTTTCAACTAGAAATGGTGAACTCTCCAGTTGAAGCACTAGCTCCCTAATTCTTACACCTATCTTACTAGATAGGATCAAGGAAGCACAATACTTAGATACCGAGTTGGTTAAGATTGAAAAGAAGGTTAAGGTTGAACGCTTTGATGGATTCAAATTGGACAAGTAGAGATTGTGTGTACCAAAGGATGAGGAGCTGAAAAGAGAAGTATTGAAGGAAACGCACAACTCAGTGAGACTAAGTGTGAAGACCCTACCTCCCCCTAGGGCGTACTCAAGGGTTTGGCGGACTGCTTGCCCAATTCTTGCCAGGACTCACTCACTAACGTTCTTGAAATAGCCGTTCAAGTCTCAAAATTAACATATAAGTTCTATTTCCAACCAACAATTCAAATTTAATTTACAATCCAAAAGTAAAACATAAGATTACATTTCTAAAGATTCTAAATACATCTCATCTACAAAAGCCCAAGTACAAGAGATTATATACACTAGTTCACGGCTACTTGCTCCTGCCTCCACCTCTGTAAGGAAAACAAACTAATGGGATGAGCTAAAAGCTCAATGAGGTTTCCAAACAAGCAAACAAGCAGGTAAACACGGAAACATTTACATTTAGCACTTTGCACAATTGGCACAGTGATAAACAGTCATTCAAGAATTAATCATTCATTCATTGAAAGGACATGTGCTCACTTGGAGCCATTCATTCAAATCATTCATTCATTCATTCACCAACCATTTTCTTTATCCCTCCAACATTAGAAAACATTTGCAAATGAAAACACCTTTAGTGTTCGTGTCATTCATTTGTTGATTTCATTGCATTGAATTCACTGGCCAGTTCTCTACTAGATTTTGTGGTAATACTCGAGCACACCAAACATTGTCCCAGAGTCACCAACTGCCCGACCTAGTCCGTTACTGGATCGAGTCGACTGGCAACAAAGGGCAAGGACCCAATTCAGCCAAAGGCTTACATCCATGCACAAGTAATACTCAATCATTGAAAATTCACTTTCACTTGGGTCGAATGTGATAAAGTACGCACTTACCCTTTGAAAATCTTTTTAACAATCATTAGAAAGCATTTAACATTCAAACAAACATTTCACATAGTCATTTAAACCACAATCATGCAAAGAACAGTCACCAACGATTAGTGTTTAGCAAAACCAATTTCAGGCCTAGCTCCTTGGCCAGATTAAAATCTGCGATCAAAAATTGAATACAAAATACAATCAAGTAGGATTTTCAAATATCCAACCCTCACTTGTGAATATCAAAAGGAGATCATGTGAATAGAACTTATATATATAGACTTCATGGCTTAGTGACCCCAGGCAAAATACATGCACACTTGCTTTTGTTTTAGAAAGAAAACGATCGAAACTTTTAAGTTTAAAATGTGACATACAAGGCTAAAAATCATGTTTAAAATGATCATTACTTTCACCTTGAAAAATATATAATTTTGGCATAATTTCAACTTGCATATCACCTCCAAGGTTAACTCAAACATTCCTAAGCAAGTGAAGTCCAAATCGATTACAAATCACACCTCCATGTTCACTTTCACTCTCTTATCCTTCAAGAAATGAAATGGACAGCAATTCCCCTATTTTTCTTCAATTTTCCTCCAATTTTTCAAGATAAGCTTCATGGCAAAACAGCCCAATCAACTCCGCAATTCATAAGGAAAAGGGGCTTCTTACACTAGGCTGCAAAACCAACTAATTTAGATGTATCTCTACCATATAAACATAATAAATCCATGATCCAAGTATGAGATGGAGTGCAAGTAATCGGGAAAGATAGGTTTAAAAATCAGAAAAATGTTTCCAAGACCCTTCCAAACTTTTTGTCATTTCATAAGAAAATTTCAGTTTTTGTAACGCTCTTTGAAAAGTCATAACTTGAGTTTCGTAAGTCCAAAAATCATAAATCTTATATTGCTAGAAAATAGACACAAAAGGCTATAACTCTCTAGAAGACACCTTCATAAAATTCAATCCATAATTTAGTCAAATCTCAGCCTTAATTCACTGCTCAACTAAGTGCAAAAACAGGACAGTCTTGGATTTTCAGCCCAATTTGAAAATTTTCTGGTATTTATAGAAAGTGAATCAAACTATGAATTTTACACAGTTAAAAAAGCTATGAGTCTAGTTTCAAATGCAATAAATGGGACTCAATTCGGATTTTTCTACACTAAAATATAACAGATTTCCCAAGACTGCTCAGAGTCTCCTGTGGAAAAAATTTTCAGCAGCACTTCCCCTTATTTTCCCTAATTTTCAGCCATTTTCAAGGCTACACTCTCACCACAAGACAGCACCAAATCAATTTCACAAGATATAAGATACATAGAGTACTTATTTTAGTCACAAAACTAGATATAATCAATATATACCTAAGCTGGAAAATTCTCACACCAAGTTGGAAAATCACCAACAAAGCTAGAAGTCCCTTAAGTGAAGCCAAAATTACACGTATAAGCTAGACAAATCATTATGGCAGGTTTATAACTCACAGTAAAGCTGGAAATACTCTACAAAAGCTGGAAATAATCAATAAAAATTGGAAATAATAGCCCACAACCTAAAACTACAAAATCAGCCACAGAACCTACTATAATCAAGCTATAACTCCCTCCAAATGCAAGATTAAAGAGATAAAGTAATTCTCAACCAAGAACACCTTCAATCCCCAAGGTGAGCAGCAAACTACAGCTTTCTTTCTCAAGTAACTCCACCAAAAGCTTCCTTTGAAGATTGATTCAAGGTTCTATGAAGTGGATTAAGGTTTTTTTTTTGGATTTCCCAAGATTCGAGCAAGAGATCAAGACTAGAACTTGAGTTATTTTCTCTCCCTTTCCCTCTCTATAATTTCGGCCATCCCAAGCTAAAAATGGAGGAGTTTCGGTTGAAATGGAAGCTTAATGAAGATAAGAGGAAAGCTTACTCTTGGTCAAGTCTTAGTCAAACTTGGTAGGCTTGTTGACAATTGGCAATAAAAGGAGAAATGTCTATCCCTTTGTCTCTCTTATGTTTCTTATAGCTAATCTATCTTGTTTTCCTCTAATACACTCTTAACATTTTTAATCACATAATTCCTCTAGCACCACACCCGTTCTCATTCACCAAATATAATGCACACATCTCACTAGTAGGTCAAGCTACTATAGTACTCTACGAAACTTAACGTATACCAAAATATAAAAAAGGGAATGATAAAAATATTAACCTAACCATTAAAACCACTATCAAATTAAGGCTAGAAATAAGCAAGTAAAGTAAAATTAAAAGGAAATATAAATTAGATTTTCAAAGATAGGAGAATATTTAAAATTGTGAGAACCCAAAAATTGTCACATTTTCTCAACATTATTTTATTTCTCTGCCTACATTTTGTACTTTCCTTGCAAATATTAAAATTTCTATACATTTTTACAAGTAAGTACAGTTTTAAAATTATTTTCCTAGTATGAGTTAGTGTACGTTAGTTTGAAGTGCGTTATAGACGTGGGACCCGCTAATGCGATATAATTTTTGGTGACTAAGTGAGTTTTGCGCTAAGTGTTATTATTTTTCAAGGTGTTAGGAGATAATTGGAGGTTAGTTAGATAGATTACCATTGAGAGACAAGAGGATAAGTTTGAAAACAAAAGGTGCCAAGTGTCGCGATTTGGTTGGTGTTGGACTTTGACTATTTTTTTCTCCACCTTTACTAAACATAACATTTGACCAAGATCATCTTCATCTTCTCCATAAGCTGGCCGAATTTTGAGGGAAGGAAAGGGAGAGAAACTTCATTTTTTTCACTTCAATTTCTTGCTCCATATTGAACTCCAACCAGAAATTTTGCAAAATTCACCATAAAAGTGCTAGGTAAGGTGGTTTTCAGGGTGTTTGTGGAGGACAAAGCTTAAGCTACCATCTTCTTTAGGGAGATAAGGTGAATTTTCAAGAAACTCTTTCTTTACTTCAATTAATGGGCAATTTGTGGTTATAGTTGTTGAATTAGTAATTTTGTGAGAAGATTGCATGGGTTGTAGTGGATTTATGGATATTTCAATTTTCTTGGTGAAATTTCTGCCATAATATGAAGATTGATGATTAGTCATGGTTTGATAGTTTTGATATATGAAATATCTAGTGTTTAGATGGTAGTTGACTTGGTTTAAAGAAAATTCTGGTTTGTGGGTGCAAATTCCAGCTTAGGGATTCCATTGGTAGTAATCTGCCCTGTTCTGCCTGAATCTGTTTGGCCATGTTAGAGGCCGAACTAGCCTTATCATAAAACATAAAAGTTGTAGGGAATGATATTTTATAGTTTCCTGCAAAATTTCAACTCAATCGGAGTAACGTAGCCTGTGAAAAGATAAAAATACCCCTGACTCTCATAGGCTTAGTCCAGTTGACAATTTTGATATTTCACAACACTAACTGTGTCTGTTCACCCTGATGTGTACTGAATTAGCCTTTAGCCAAAACATGAAAGTTGTAGTACTATGCCTTATCTTTCCAACGCCCCTAGAATCACCTCGTTTGGACTTCAGTAGCTTGAGTTATTGTCATTTTCGCATAAACCAGTTAACAAGCCCAAATGTGAGATTCTGGTTCTGTTATTTGAGATTTTGACTTAGATACACTACAAACTGGACTTAGTGGTTTTCATCAAAGTTGTATGCCTTTGTCTTAGCTTCGAAACGGTATAAATTTTACCTCAATCCGATAAGCGTAGCTTCAGTTGTGTCCGTTACGCAAAACAACGTCAAATCTATCTTTTGTTTCTTGACTCAACCTTCATTTCCGCACATGCTCCTAGCTTGATTTTTGTACTTGTA
The DNA here is from genome assembly GCF_036785885.1 of Coffea arabica. Taxonomy (NCBI): domain Eukaryota; kingdom Viridiplantae; phylum Streptophyta; class Magnoliopsida; order Gentianales; family Rubiaceae; genus Coffea; species Coffea arabica. Next base: position 27,776,153 of record NC_092320.1, on the reverse strand, counting down.
TGACTTGGAGCCTATAGAATGGCTATTGAAATGAGATGATTTTGTATATAACTTTGGGTTTGATTGAGGAAAAGAATGAAGCCATAAATGGCTGGAAAATAGGTAAATACTAAGGGCGTGCTGCCTAAATTTACGCTCGAGAACTAGGTCGATATACTTGCGACTTGAGTAAGGCTTGAGAGCGAATATCACGTGAACGATCTAGGGTATTTACGTTTTCTTTGCCACTTCAACTCAAATAGCGATTTTAAAGTTTTACAAGTAAGTCTAAGTTTTACAAATATTTTACTTATGTCCTTTGGTTTTAATGTACTCTTTTCACTACCAAAACCATATTTATATTTTTTACTAGTACGTATTCGACTTGTCTTGGACTCACTTACATCTTTGATGGTTGAAGCATAATGTGTTCGTTTGATTATTAGGGTTCCTCGGTGATTGAGAGTATTATCCGGAAGGAAACTTTGGACGTTATTTTGCTTAAATAGGTGAGTGTTCCTTGTTGTTATGTTACTCTTGACTATATGCCTTGTTCCATGTTATGGATATTTGATTGAATGTTAAATGCTTTCAATGATTGTTAAAAACGAGTTTTCTAGGCGAGTATGTACTTCATCGCACTCGACCTAAATGAATGTGAAATTTTCAATGATTGAATGATTATATATGCATGAATGTAAGCCATTGGCTGAACTGGGCCCTACCCTTCGTTACTGATCAACTCGAGCCAGAAGCGGAATCGGTCGGGTGATTTAGTGACCCTAGGTGAACGTTTGGTATACTCGAGTATTACCTTGTTGTCGGGTGGAGTCCGGCCAACGTCCGGAAAGGGGTGAAATGAAATGAATGAACGAGTGGCAATAAATGAAATGAAGGGTTTTACTTATCAAAATGCATTTTCAAATAATTGGAGGAATAAGGGGAACGAACGAACGAACGAACGAATAGCTCCATGTGAGCCCGTATCCTTTTAATGAATGTGTTATTATCGCTTTCCATTGTAAATGTTTCTTGAACTATTGATACTCTATGTTTAGTGTATTGAATTGATTGTTTGATTATGTGTTCGGAACCTCACTGAGGTTTTAGCTCATTCCTTTAGTTTTGTTTTCCTTAACAGGGGACGGCGAGCCAGGACGATAGCTCTGTATAGACTAGCCTAGTCTAGTTCTTTGATTTTGTAATGGTTCTCGCCCCAGTGTTCGATACGGGTTGGATGTATGGTGAATTGAGAACCTTTGTATATTCGATGTTTGTACTTCCTTTTGAGATAGTAATGTATATAAGTTTTGCTTTAAGTTTTGGATCGTTGTTATGTTTATTCTTGGTTTATTCTGGTTTCGATTGAGGATTGAAGTGAACGACTGAGTTCCGGCAAGAGTTGGGCAGGCGGTCCGTTGACCCCTTTGGTTCGCCTTAGGGGGAGGTGGGGCTATCACGATTGGTATCAGAGTCTGTTTCGCGTGGTCTCTGCATGGAGTGAGTCTGGACTGAGTGGTGACTAAGTATGAAGGATTAAGTGCTCGTTCGAGCATAAGCCATGAATTGTGAATGTTATAGGCCTTAAATCTTTATCGTGACATATGAGGCCAATAGATAGGTATGTCAGGGAGGAATTTCGATTGTAGATAGTTTGCTCTTGGGACTGGCCAGCTCGAGAGGTGAATTATCTTATTTCGGATTCTCGTACCCGAGTACTCCAGAGTTGAGGTGGTATTAAGTATTTGAAATTTGCATTTTGGGAACATGAGTAGGTTTCATTTGACTAGAATGAGTACAAGGGGTCAATGGACATCTAGTTTGGATGATAAGTGACGTGAGAGACCGGACGGGGTTATTTAACTGAGACCGGGACGATATCACCTTTTCTTTTGATTTGCCCTTATATGGTTGTGACATGATATTAGTTGTGTATTTGTGTATATGATATGTATTTATGTGTGTATTTGACCATCTGTTTTCTTGATATATGCTGTGTTATGTGTACATGATATATGGTGTGTACATGATATGTATGTATGTATTTGACCATCTGTCTTCTTGATATACGGTATGTTATGTATGTATATATTTATTTGTGTATTCGATACGTTAGGTTTGTTTTTAGTCAATTTACTTCATTTATTCATTAAATTACTTTTTGAAAAGAAAAAGAGGAAAAGAAAAGAGAGGGGGAAAAATATGGAGGGGAGACGTGGTCGTGGCCGTGGAGCTAAGCGAGCTCAGGAACCAAGGGAATAAAGGGAAACTTCGGCTGAACAAGCACAAGGACCAAGGGTTGAAACCGGAGACCAAATGGCGACGACCATTCAACAAATGACGAATATTTTAGCAAGGTTAGTGGACCAACAAGGTCAAATGCCTGTAAATCAACCCCAGAATCTTGAAATAGGAGAAGATCGAGCTCTTGAGAGGTTTCAAAAGTTTGCACCTCCAAAATTCGCTGGAGGGCCTGATCCAGACATCGCTGAACAATGGTTAGAGACCATGGTGAATATATTCACAGCTTTGAACTACACTGAACAGAGACAAGTGAACTTTACAGTGTTTCAGTTTGAAGGGCCGGCTCACGCATGGTGGAATGTGATTAGAGCAAAGTGGGAAAGAGAACGGACTGTATGGACGTGGGCGAACTTTGTAAACGAATTTAACGAAAAGTATCTCTCACCTTTGGTCCAAGAAAGGAGAGAGGACGAATTTATTGGGTTACGTCAGGGAACCCTGAGTGTGGCCGAATATGAGACCAAATTTACTAGACTGTCTAAATTCGCTTCCGAATTGATGGTTATGGAGCGAAGGAGAATAAGACAATTTATACAAGGACTAAATTTGGAAATCCAAGAGGCATTGGCGGCGGTTCAAGTTAATACTTTTACAGAGGCTCTTGAGAAGGTTCAAAGAATTGAGGATGCGAAAGCCCAAGTAAAAGCCTTTTAAATGCGGGAAAGAGGTACATCCAACAGCATACCTGAGAAATCCGGAGAAAAGATAATGCTCTCCAAAGTGCAAAAAATGAATCATTCACCTTGCCCACCTTGGACATTAGGAGCATTAGATGAAAGGTCTACGAAAGGAAGTCAGATCGGATCAAAAGAAATTTCTCGAAAAGGTCAAACAGTAACTCCTCGATTGGCCTATGGATATTTTGAAAAGGCAAATCACACTGAGAATGATTGCTGGCAGAAAGGGGGAAAATATTTTATTTGTGGGAGTAGCAATCATCAACTTAGCAATTTCCCGAAGAAACAGCCACGAGAGGATAGTACTCAACAAGTAGAAGGAACCAAACCGAAACAACTAATGAAAGAGGAAACCAATCAAAAGTATCAGCACAGGTTTATGCCATAGACCAGCAACAAGTTCCGGGGTCATCTGAGGCAACGGAAGGTAAAAATTTCGAGGATGAAATTTCTTAAGGGGGAGAGAGTGTGAGAACCCAAAAATTTTCACATTTTCTCAGCATTATTTTATTTCTCTGCCTACATTTTGTACTTTCCTTGAAAATATTAAAATTTCTATGCATTTTTACAAGTAAGTACAGTTTTAAAATTATTTTTCTAGTATGAGTTACTGTACGTTAGTTTGAAGTACGTTATAGACGTGGGACCCACTAGTGCGATATAATTTTTGGTGACTAAGTGAGTTTTGCGCTAAGTGTTATTATTTTTCAAGGTGTTAGGAAATAATTTGAGGTTAGTTAGATAGATTACCATTGAGAGACAAGAGGATAAGTTTGAAAACAAAATGTGCCAAGGGTCGCGATTTGGTTGGTGTTGGACTTTGACTATTTTTTTCTCCACCTTTACTAAACATAACATTTGACCAAGATCATCTTCATCTTCTCCATAAGCTGGCCGAATTTTGAGGGAAGGAAAGGGAGAGAAACTTCATTTTTTTCACTTCAATTTCTATGAAATATCTAGTATTTAGATGGTAGTTGACTTGGTTTAAAGAAAATTCTGATTTGTGGGTACAAATTCCAGCTTAGGGATTCCATTGGTAGTAATCTGCCCTGTTCTGCCCGAATCTATTTGGCCATGTTAGAGGCCAAACTAGCCTTATCACAAAACATAAAAGTTGTAGGGAATAATGTTTTATAGTTGCCTGCAAAATTTCAGCTCAATCGGAGCAACGTAGCCTGTGAAAAGATAAAAATACCCCTGACTCTCATAGGTTTAGTCCAGTGGACAATTTTGATATTTTACAACACTAACAGTATCTGTTCACCCTGATGTGTACTGAATTATCCTTTGGCCAAAACACAAAAGTTGTAGTACTATGTCTTAGCTTTCCAACGCCCCTAGAATCACCTCATTTGGACTTCGGTAGCCTGAGTTATTGTCGTTTTCGCATAAGGCAGTTAACAAGCCCGAATATGAGATTCTGGTTCTGTTATTTGAGATTTTGACTTAGATACACTACAAACTGGACTGAGTGGTCTTTATCAAAGTTGTAGGCCTTTGTCTTAGCTTCGAAACGGTATAAATTTCACCCCAATCTGATAAGTGTAGCTTCGGTTGTGTCCGTTACACAAAATAACGTCAAATCTGTCTTTTGTTTCTTGACTCAACCTTCATTTCCGCACATGCTCCTAACTTGATTTTTGTACTTGTATGACTTGGAGCCTATGGAATGGCTATTGAATTGAGATGATTTTGTATATGACTTTGGGTTTGATTGAGGAAAAGAATGAAGCCATAAATGGCTGGAAAATAGGTAAATACAAAGGGCATGCTGCCCAAATTTACGCTCGAGAACTTGGTCGATATACTTGCAATTTGAGTAAGTCTTGAGAGCAAATACCATGTGAACCATCTAGGGTATTTACGTTTTTTTTACCATTTCGACTCAAATAGCGATTTTAAAGTTTTACAAGTGAGTTTAAGTTTTACAAATATTTTACTTATATCCTTTGGTTTTAATGTACTCTTTTCACTACCAAAACCATATTTATATTTTGTACTAGTACGTATTCGACTTGTCTTGGACTCACTTACATCTTTGATGGTTGAAGCATAATGTGTTCGTTTGATTCTTAGGGTTCCTCGGTGATTGAGAGTATTATCCGGAAGGAAACTTTGGACGTTATTTTGCTTAAATAGGTGAGTGTTCCTTGTTGTTATATTACTCTTGACTATATGCCTTGTTCCATGTTATGGATATTTGATTGAATGTTAAATGCTTTCAATGATTGCTAAAAACGAGTTTTCTAAGCGAGTATGTATTTCATCGCACTCGACCTAAATGAATGTGAAATTTTCAATGATTGAATGATTATATATGCATGAATGTAAGCCATTGGCTGAACTGGGCCCTGCCCTTCGTTACTGATCGACTCGAGCCAGAAGAGGATTCGATCGGACGATTTAGTGACCCTGGGTGAACGTTCGGTATACTCGAGTATTACCTTATTGTCGGGTGGAGTCCGGCCAACGTCCGGAAGGGGGTGAAATGAAATGAATGAACGAGTGGCAATGAATGAAATGAAGGGTTTTACTTATCAAAATGCATTTTCAAATAATTGGAGGAATAAGGGGAAAGACAGGAGAACGAACGAACAAATGAACGAATGAATAGCTCCATGTGAGCCCGTATCCTTTTAATTAATGTGTTATCATCGCTTTCCATTGTAAATGTTTCTTGAACTATTGATACTCTATGTTTAGTGTATTGAATTGATTGTTTGATTATGTATTCGGAACCTCACTGAGATTTTAGCTCATTCCTTTAGTTTTGTTTTCCTTAACATGGGACGACGAACCAGGATGAGAGCTCTGTATAGACTAGCCTAATCTAGTTCTTTGATTTTGTAATGGTTCTCGCCCCAGTGCTCGGCACAGGCTGGATGTATGGTGAATTGAAAACCTTTGTATATTCGATATTTGTACTTCCTTTTGAGATAGTAATGTATATAAGTTTTGCTTTAAGTTTTGGATCATTGTTATGTTTATTCTTGGTTTATTCTGGTTTCGATTGATGATTGAAGTGAACGACTAAGTTCCAGCGAGAGTTGAGCAGGCGGTCCGCTGACCCCTTTGGTTCGCCTTAGGGGGAGATGGGGCTGTCACAAAAATAATTTTCGGGTCCACACACTAAGATACACTAGAACCTAAGAAAAATTTTTGATGGAGTGAAATGAAATGAGAAATAGCCAAGTACGTGGCTAAGTACTTAGTGATTCAGCAATTTAAAGCTGAGTCTCAGAGACCTGCTAGATTATTGGCAACCTTAGAGATTTCACAATAGAACTGGAAATATGTGACCATAGATTTCATAATAGGAGTACGCAAGACAGTTCACAATACTGATACTATTTGTGTTATTGTTGACTAATTGACAAAGTCTATTCATTTCCTACCAATGCTAAATAGGTTGGTTACAGAGAGATTAGTTGAAATGTACATGGAGGAAATAGTTTGCCTATATGGTTTCCCAATAAGTATAGTGTTTGATCGAGCGTTGAGACTTATCTCAAGGTTTTGGTCAACTTACAAATAGGTCAAGGGAATGGATCTGAGATTAAGCACAACCATCTATCCCTAAATGGATGGACAGTCCAAAAGATTTATCTAAATACCTGAAGACATGTTACAAGCCTATACTTTGAATTTTTCAAATGGTTAGGATAGGCTAGTGAAACTAATGGAATTTTCTTACAATAATAGTTACCACAATGGGATTGGTATGGTTCCATTTTAGGTGTTGTACGAGTGAAAATAAAGATCTCTACTATATTGGGATGTTGTAGATGAGAAACATATCACTGGCCCTGATTTAGTTGAAAGAACCCTCGAAAAGGTCAAGGTCACTTGCAAAAAGCTTAAATAGCTTAGAATCTAAGCAAAAGCTCAATGGATTTAAAAGGGAGACCACTAGAATTTCAATCAAGAGAAAAAAGATACTTTAAAATATTCCCGACTAAAGGGATGATGAGGTTTTGGGAAGAGTGGTAAGTTGATTTCTAGCTATGTGGGAGCCTCACAAAATACTTAAAATGAATTGGGACTCTAGCTTATTGATTGGCCTTTTTGCCTTCCCTGTCAAGGGTGTACATCATTTTTCATATCTCACAACTAAGGAAGTATGTATCCAACCCAATTCATATGTTAGAAGACCAAACCATTGAAGTGAAGGAAAACTTGTTGGCGGAAAAAGTTCCACTAAGGATCATGGATTGCAAAGATCAGGTTTTGAGAAGAAGGGCAATACCCTATGTCAAAGTATAGTGGACAAATCATACACCATAAGATGCAATGGAAGAAAACAATACCCATACCTGTTTGAACAAGATATTATGTTTTGAGGATGAAACTTTATTTAAGGAGATAGAATGTAATATTCGTAAAATTTCTATCTATCTATGTATTTATTTCATAAATAGTAAAAGTAAAGTATGTTAGTAAATAAGAAGAGGTTAAATTGTAGTCACAATAAAATTCTTAGGCTTAGAAGTGGATTAGTAAATTTTTACATACTATCTCTTAACTAACAAAGATTTAGTACTAATGGGTAAAGAGCATGCGTTAGTGTGTGAGTGAAATAGGTTAGTTACTAGCAGTTAACTTCTATAAAGTAGTATATCATCGAGCCACTAGGAATAACCTATGACACTTTTCAATTTCTTTTCTTCCTCTATCAGAACTAAAAGTAATAAAGAGGAGAAGAGAGATGCGATCAATTGAAGACTCACATAGGGCAATCATCTACACACATCTAAACAAGTAAATCTTCTTAGGTTAGTCAATTTCAAGCTTGTTATTTTGTTGAACGTAATAGATTATGTTTGTATATCTTTTGACCATTAAAATTATAGGAAAATTCATATCTAGCATAGGAATTATTGTTGGATTAATTGGTAAACTCATTGTTGAAGAGTTTATAAAAGAAACTAAGAAAGTTTTCAAGTTTAAGACTTTTTGAGGTCAAACTATAAAGAAATTGAAGCCTAGGGCCATAACAAAATGGGCATGTTAATGTTGGGGTGATTCTAAAAAAAATAGAGAGAGAAAAAAGCAAACAGAACATAGAAGAAGAAGGAGGGTTTAGTGACCTTCCACCTCCCTCAACGTTATCAATAGAAGGCCAACGACTCTTGTTCCAAGAATAGCCAGCCAAGCTATAGTAGCTGTGGCTGCTAAATGCCATAGCCACCAAGTAGCAAGTGGTTTCCAAAGCAGCTACTGCTACTATTGTTGCTTCACAGGCTAGCAGCTTTTGCTACTAGCGATAGAGATGATGATGACGTTGAAAATGATGTTGTTGATTATGGTGTTAATGATGGGGTATGGTTTGCAAAATTAGAGTTAGAATTTAGGGTTTTCTGATTTGGGGAAAAATAAACTCATTTTGTAATGGGTCGAGTTATTTTAGTCAAATTGGTTGGATTGTTTTTGTGAGAACCCTGAAAATGCTTATATAAATAACATTTCGTATGTCAATTGCATTCCTTTTATTCTTTAATAAGTCCTAGTACTACTTTTACTTGTTTGCAATTAAGTACGTAAAAACACGTTTATGTGAAAACTTATATAATTTTTTCTAAGTTATGAATTCCTTGGTTCCGCTAAACTAAGTTAAGATTTTTAGAGCTAGATTAAATTTTTCGTATTAACATAAAATGTTAGATTTATATATATTGGTCAAACTTGATTTTAATAGTTTAATTAATCAAACAAGAATGTTAAGCATTAAAGGAAGCTTAATACTAATTCGTAATCAATAAATTTTAGATAGAAATAATACAAGTACTCTAACTATATTTAGGACCTAAAATTTCGATAACCAAAGTCTTGCAAGATTAGCGATTCAATTAGGCGTTCAAATCACTTTTGGGGACAATTTTTGGAACTAAGCTAGGACCAAGGACTTAAGTGGCTAATTGGAGAAGTAGTGAAAAGTCTAAATTACCCTCACAGCTTCACAACATCACCCACGGCCATGACCATTTTCTGCAAAGCCAAACAGCTCCCCGGACACCATGATCACAACACCACCCAGCCGGCCAACCACAACTTTCACCACTTCCACACACCACCGCCCAAGCCTGACCAACCGGCACCTTCACCACTGCAATACACCATCCCTGCCGACACTCAACCACCCTCAAAAACCGCAGCACCATTCCACAATCTCACCTCATAACCTCTGCACACTCCCTACAACAGATAACATCCTACCATTTCCTTGTTATCATCGACCGAGAGGAAGCGAGAGGGCGAGCTACACATCTACCATTTCTGTTCGTGAGTCAGAGGAAAGAAAGGGGAGAGCTAGTGGAGGGCGTAGGAGCTGCTGACCATCACCATCTTTGTTAAACCAACAACCACCAGCTGCAACCAGATTCTGCTTCGTGTGTGAGAGCCGAGAGGAAGGAAACTTTTCTAACTTTCTGTCCGACAACTTAGCTTGCTGTGAGGTGATTTCTGAACTCCAATGAAACTGGTTAAGAGGTTGATTAAGCTTTGCAGTTGTCGAATGAGCAGGGATTAGCTAGAAAAATTTTAATGGACTTAACATCTGGTCACATTTAAGCTACCGTGGATGATCGACTAAGTTCTGGAAATCTTGGCTGAAAGATGTTGTTATTGAAATCGATTTCTAAACTAAAAATGTTAATCAGAGGCTAAGCTATTGCATGTTAATCTTGAGCATCTAAATCCACGTATAATCCAAGGAAAAATCCGGAAAAACTAAGATCAAGGCTGCTGGAATTTTGATTATGCAGACTGCCGAGTAACCGAACTAGAATTGCAGCTTTAAAATTTTTCCCTGAGGTAATCTGAGCTCATGTATGCGGTTACTTAACACTAAACATGATGTTCAAGGTCATGCATGTTAATCTAAGTGTTCGGATGTCGCATTGAGAAGCTTAGGAAAAATTCTGTTTTGAGGAAATTGATTGCTGCCGAGCTGATTTCTGGACTGACTTGTTAACTAATTAACCCAGAAATTGTGCATGTGTGTTTTAAGGGCAAAATAAAAAAAGGCCTCAGCTGAAGATATTGTCAGATAAGGAACTAATGAGATTAGAAAATTCTGTTTTGGTTGTGCATGATTCTGCCGAGAAGAATGGTATGGTAATGCAACTGAAATTCTGTTTGCTTGTGATCACTTGAGCTCTCAAGTGTAAGTAGCCGAGTGAAACTCAATGTTCATGATGTCTAAGACCCTGCATGTTAATTCTATGAAGTTAATTGATGAATTAAAGAACCTAAGAAATTCTGGTTTGATGTCAATCTTCTGCCGAGCATGACTAAAGACTGATTTGTTTAATTAGCCTAATTTTGATTGTAACACTTGAAAAGCTGGGTGTATTGGAACATGAACTAAAGCAAATTTTGAAGGAAAATATTTTCCAGCATGGCTGAATTGGTTGGGACTTTTAGTGAGTTTATTTGTTGGATTTGTGTATTATTTGCTTTAATTTGGGTTGGTCAGATTATAAGCTATATGTTTAGTGAATCTAGCAAGTAAAAGTCAAAGGTTTAATGGACACCTTGGATTGAATTTTGCTGGGTTTTTCTTGACTACCGGATCAAGAAAATAAAATCTGAATTTCAGAACTACTCGGGAGCCAAGTTGGCTGTAGTTTTATTCTTGTTTTGAATGGATTGGTGTTTGAAGTGAGAATTGGTTGTCAAGAGCTAATGATTGATGAAGCTCTTGACCATTTGAGTAGTTTTGCAATAATTTAATTTTTGGTGAATTTGTTCAAGTGATTGGTTGAAATGCAATTTGAAGGTCCACGATTTGTGATTTGGAATTTGTTGTGATACCTTGGACTTCCTTTGCTGAATTTTGTTTGGAATAAAATCTGTTGAGACCTAGGGCTAATGATTGATGAAGCCCTAGCGAGATTTATATTTGAGTTGCGTTTTAGCTATATTGGCAACTTGGAATACAATGTGCATATGAATTGGAATCGTAAAGTCCATTTTAATCTCTTGAATTCAAATACCTTTAAATCAAGCCTTGTAGGTATATTTTGTCTTAATAGCAAGCTGTAAATATATATATATATATAGTATGGTACATTAATATTAAAATTTAGATATCGGGACTTTTACACCCTTGCCGACTAGTTAATTCTTTTATTTTGCTTAAACTAGTTTTATTACCTTTAGAGAGTAATTGTATTTAACCTTTAAACTTTAAGTTTTCATAAAACTATTCTTGACTAGTTGTTTTAAAGGAAATTTGGAAAAAAATACTAGATTTGAATAATTTCAAATAAATGGCATAGAAAACTTATTTGGCAAGAAAACCCATTTGAAGCAATTTGGTTATAGTTTGCCTTTAGAGGGAAATATCTTTAAAAGAAATCACACGAAACATTTTATTTCTTTACTAGCTTCGATTTTTAGAAATTTAATAACTTGTTTCGAGAAATTAAATTAGTTTTATAAGATAACCTTTTATATATAAAACAAGAGTTTGTTTGGTAAAACTTATAGTTTTTGAAACTTGGATTTCTAGGATTTAGCGAGGACTTGGACTACGATTCCCGGCTTGACCTTTGAACTTCACTCTTGGTGAGTGTTCCTTATTTGTTATATTTCTTTGGCTTATTGGCTTGATCTTATTGCTTGATAATGTGTTAAATGCTTTCAATGATTGTCAAAACGAGTTTTCAAGGCGAGTGTGTACTTTATCGCACTTAGCCTAAATGATTATGAAATTTTAATGATTGAATGATTGACATATTACTTGTGCATGAATGTAAGCCCTTTTGGGCTGAACTGGCCATTGCCCCTTGTTACCGGTCGTCTCGAGCCAGTCGGACTCGGTCGAGCGATTAGGGACCTGGGTGAACGTTTCGGTATACTCGAGTATTACCCTGTAGGTTGGTGGAGCCTGGCCAAAAGCCAGGGACGGGGTGAATGAAAGGAATGAACGAATGAATGAACGAGGGGTTTTACTTATACAAAATGCGTTTTGCAAATGACTGGAGGAATAAGGGGAAATGTCAGGAGAACGAACGAACGAACGAACGAACGAACATATGGCTCCCTGTGAGCCCGTATCCTTTTCATGAACGTGTTTATTACTTTATTTGTATTTGTCTCTTGAATTATTGGTTATATGTAATGAATGCATTGATTTTCTTGTTGCCTATGTGTTCGGAACCTCACTGAGCTTTAACTCACCACACGATATTTGTTTTCCTTAACAGGTTTCGGAAATCTAGAGACTTGAAGTCTATTTTATCATTTTGTAAATGTTATTTCGAATCATACTTGTATCTTCGTTTTGGGTTGCCACTTGAAGCTGGAAAAGTGCAAACCCTAAGATTTGGCTTGTATGAATTTTATCTGAGCTTCATGAACTTACTGTGTGGTTTGTATTGTATATTTGAGATTATGTGGTGATCTGGTCAGAGATGTATTTAGGAGTGAACGGGTGGATGTTCAATGGTAAGGTTATCTCTGAAGTTAATGTGTTTTAGTATTCAAGTCGCTTAAAGGTTGGCATGTTCGGATGGCGAATTGTGTTTTGGTTTAAGTTATACGTGGATAATTGGTCGGTTTGCTTGTGTGAGTCCTGGCGAGAGCTGGGCAGGCGACCCGCCAACCCTCTGGTTCGCCTTAGGGAGAAGTGGGGTCGTCACAGTTTTAAGTTAAATTGGTCAAGTTAGTTATTGAGTTTTTGTAAATGGGTTACCAACTTAAAAACTTAGGCCAAATATTTACAAATTGGTTCTTCTTTCAAGGCTACGATTAAATAAAAGCCATTCAAACTATATGTCTATTGGGCCACTATGGGTCAATTTGGAACTAGTTATAACCAGAAAATTTTACATTGGACCAAAATTCTTATTGGGCCTATTTAGTCTTCTAAGAAAATCAACATAAAATTTGTTTATTAGACCCAAAGATTAAAAGTTGTAGCATTTATATTTGGGCCTCATATTTAGTCATAAAATAATAAGGCACAAATACAGCTTAGTTTTAATCGTCATAAATCTTCTTTTAATGGATCAAGCTCAATGCTTCTTTTAGTAAAACTATTCAATTAGCCTAGTATTAGCAAATTGAGCCAAGAATAACTTCTATAAGCTCAAATTAACTTCTAAACCCAAGTTTAAATTTTAAAAAAAATTCAACTAATAGATTATCTTAGTCTTAGAACCAAGCACCACTACAAGAATTTTGGCCATCAGTGACAACTACCTTTCGCCACAAAAAATAAAAAAGTAGTCACTGATGACCATTATTGACAACATTTCGGTTGTCGCAGGGTCGTCACTGAATCTCCGTCGGTAAAAGTAAACAGTGACAACTTTAAAGTCGTCAGTGAATAGAGAGTTTTTAATGACAATATAGGTCGTCAGTAAAAGCAGAAAGTATACAGTGATGACCCTAAAGTCGTCAGTGAATAAAACTTTTTTATGACAACCTATATCATCAATAAAAGCTATAAATCTAGTGACAACATCTTTTCTTGTCAATGGTGCATGAAGGAACGGTAGTGAGGGTATATGGGAATTAGTGACAACTTTGTTGTCAATAAACCCCTTATCAACTGTGACTATAGTCCCTTATCAATGGACAGTTTTGATTGAGTGACAATAACAATTGTCAATAAAGACTATTCTGCCTGAAAAAATACTACTCATTTACAGTACCTTACACATGATTTTCCTACTACAATAATATCTAAAAAATGAAAACATCGGCAATGTTTAATAAATAACAAACGTAGGCACCCATTACAATAGAAAATGCCAGAATAACATATTAAATATTCAAATATCATAAATAAGTGCAACATCATAGTACAAATATTTTCATAAGTTTCAGTAGAACAAATACTACTCATAAGTCAGGGCTGCACTAAAAAACATATTTCAAGTCTCAAAACATTTTCTGTGCTACCGAAACATTTTCTAAACCTAAGACAACACTATAACCATAGTTTTTGAGTCGACATGTAAGCCGTACTGCTAATTTTCTTCGAAACCTCCAAAATGAGCAATATATCTGCAATAAAGTAGTAAAGTTATTAGTAGATGATAAAAAAATTTAAATGGTGCATAGAAGACCTTGAAATCTGAATATACAGGATACAGAATACAAAATAAATGACTAACAGTACAAAAAGAAAGTTCATGGTCACAAAGAGAAAATGCTTTTTAAGATCAGTTAAGAATAAGCAGTGCATAAAAACACTAACGAGTTATTAAATATTATGTGCGTGTGTGGTTCTGGGAATTTGGTTCAAAAGTTTCAGTAAAATTCCTCTCCTTCATTTGGGCCGCAAAGCAGGAATCAGTGCAAATAAAGACATCAGTATATCAGTTTAAGCTTCTTTAGATGTCGAGGAAGTAATTTACATCAGAATAGAGAATATGCCTGCAGCTAATGTATTTAATTCTGGGATTAAACACCGTATCATATTCATTAATCAATACCAACGTTATTGTTCCATAAGTTTAAAGTTCTTCTAGATTTGTCCAAGCAGTAGCTTTAAATCATCAGTAAGTCATGCAAACGTGTCAAGCTACATATGCGGCTGCAGAATTGACAGAGAATTATGATTTATGAATGTTCTACTCAAACTCTTGCCATGCGAGGGGGCGAAAAACACAAAATTGCAATTCGGACAACTCCGGCAAAAATAAAAATGAAAACAAACATGTGAAATAAAGTTACAATTCGCCCGCATTAAGTGCAAATAGATGCAGAAATATGCTACCGCAGGCTTGGTGTAACAGCAAATTAAACAAATTCCAGTAGATCCAGTGAAAATGAAAAAAGCAACGAAATGTCTTCATAGCAGAGATAATATTGATATTAACACAATAAATTTAAGGGAAAATAAAGGAGGAGGGGGAAGAAAGAACTGATAAACAAAAGTAGTACCAGTTGGACAAAATTTTAAGGACGAAATCTGAATTTATTTTTTATCTGGATTGTAAGTTTTATGTTACGCCATTAAATGGTGCATAGAAGACCTTGAAAGCAAGCTGTAAGTTTTATCTGGATTGTAAGTTTTATGTTACGCCATTCTAAACTTCTTTGTTTTAATATGTAGATGTCAAAAGACAGCAACATTGCAATTTAGGCGACAAAAGCAAAACAATCTCTAATTGCTAAATAAACAACAAAAGTAACAAGCATTCACTAATATCCTCAGTCTTGATATTACAAGTTAATATTGTACCCTATCAATAACTAATTTTCAATAACTTATGTTAACTTTAAACCATAGCAGCCATTATATCTATTTAGACAAGTATATATAGTTTAGAATTGCTTACCAAGCAGTACGTTCAGATGTGCCTTCATCAACTTGCTTGTTGGCTTGCAGCTGTGCTTTCAAAGATTTAAGGAGATCTTGCATTTCACTTTGTTGGTTCTGCATTTCACTTTGCTGGTTCACAAGCTTCTCCATAAGTTGTTGTTGAGATTGGACTGTTATTTCCAACTCAGCTGAGCGCTTCTCTGCTTGTTCTGCTCTTTTCTTGAAATCATCTATCTCTGCGAGCTTTTGGGCAATTATTCCAGCTTTGGAGGGACCATGGCCATGTACATATCCGGTTACACGTCCAGTTACTTCAATGGAAATGTCTTCTTCAGTCCTATTTGCACCACTGGATTCAGATTCCAACTTTTTCTCCTTCATCATGCTCTGTCACAAAGGTAAATTCTGAAGTTAGACGTTGATAAGACTTGTACAACAATATTAGATTACCAATTCCATTTTTCTTACTAAGTTCATAGCAAATGTTTCGTCAACCATTGCATTCTTCTTCTTGCTGTAGTGGGTGATATCATAAAGTTCTATTGGTCCAACTTCCCTCCCCTCTTGTGCTTCCTGTTACATTAAAAAGTTAAATAACCTGTCCAAGCAATCCAAAAGACATGTCTTCAAGATAATCAATTACCCGGTCAGCTTTATGACGAAGAAAGGATTTTGTTCCAGCTGTATGAGCAGTTTTTTGCTTTGATCTATTGATCTTGTTCCTCTCACTTATTTTCTGCACTTATCAAGTTCAGCCGTGATCAAAATTTCACACGAAAAAAACATGGAGAAGCTCAAAAGTAAATGATCAAAAGTCGGACTCTATACCATACAATTTAGACTACAGAAATAGTCACAAAGGTAAATCCAATCAGATTCTTGAACATATTGTGGACGATTTGCA
Source organism: Coffea arabica (assembly GCF_036785885.1). Lineage (NCBI taxonomy): Eukaryota > Viridiplantae > Streptophyta > Magnoliopsida > Gentianales > Rubiaceae > Coffea > Coffea arabica. Next base: position 27,760,006 of record NC_092320.1, on the reverse strand, counting down.
AGTGCTTCCTCTTTTGTACTAAATTTCTTGAAAATCATGTGAAAATTGTATCATCGACTTCTGTACTGTATATTTAACTGCTTAAGAAGTGCTGGCTTAACATGTTCTCCTTCATCATAAGCAAAACTATTCTGAAATATGAGTGAAAAATTCTATAAATGTCAGAAAAAGTGCATAAATGACATGTTGCAAAACTATTTGTACCCAAGTCAAGAAGAAAAACAAGCCTTCAAACCAATTTCACTTACATTAACAAGTTTTAGCATTCCTTCTCTATCAGATTCTTGGAATTTGGACCATTTTTCTGCTTTCCATTTGCCATATTTGCGAATGACACAACTTGCCTCTGAGATATATTGTTGTGCCCCTTCTCCAATTACTCTTCCACTAACTTCAGAGACCTGGACTTTTACCTTTTTGCCGGCCTTCTTTTCCCTGGACAGTGCAATATTGTGAGTATATCCTCTTTTCCTAGTTACATTGATGCCATCTACCAAAACATAGTACACAGTTAAATGGATGTGAGTGGAAAAATCTGACATGAAAGTAGCTGTGTAATATAAATTACAAGTAAATCTTATATACCAGTATCATTCTGTTGAACATCCTCGCTCTCATTATTCTGGTCACTTCCACAACCAATGGACTGGTTAGATCCGACTTGTACTGAAGATGGAGTAGTATCTTGCTGTTGAACAGATGTGGGAGTTGTCAACTCATGTCTTGATGATCTTGTAGCAATTTTGCGACCATTTGAGGTAGTAGGACCCTAAAATCCAGCCAACTACACATTAGAAAGTGATTTTTCGAATATTGCCAGCTACCAAAAGTAAGAACTAACCTCAGTCTCATCAAATAGGCGAATTTGAACTGACTTTCTAGATAGGCTGAATTCAGCACCATTATTGGCATTGCTAGCCAGACTACCTTTTGGGACACCAACTTGCTACAGTGAAGTAAGAAATACACAGCAGGGCAGATGCTTAATTGGTTAGAACCAATGGTATAAAGAAGTGAAGGTACAAGTACATAGTTGAGTCAATTTTCCTTACTTGTTCACCTATTTTTTCTCTAGCTTCTGCTGCATTAGGCATTTCAGCACCTCGAGTTGGTCGCATAGGACATTTTCCTTTCTTCCCTGGTCCAGCCATGTAACTACATCGAAGAAAAAAATATCAGTCAGCGATGCATTTAGACTATGTCTAGAAAGCCATGGCATGGTACAATTACCAGCAATCAAAGGAGGAACTTAATTAATATGCCTTGTATTTTACAATAGATATTGCAAATTAGAAGTTAAGAGTGACTAAAAATAATTCAAGATAAGAAATACACTTGATATGAATCAAAAGTTACATGGTAACTATAAATAGAAACTGAAAATGTTATTTACAACATCGTTTAGTCAGACTCATAGTCATCACTTTCCACAAATTTTTCACTTTCATCTTCACTCCAGCTCAATTGCTGAATCTCATCATCGTCAACAAAAAAATCATCCATTTTCCTGGCACGTTTAGCCGAAGAATCAGAATTTAGGATGCCAGTTTCTATAGCTTCATCAGCTAGCATATCGCCTCTTCTCAAGTTAGACAAATCGACATTCTCTTGAACCCCAATTAGGTCTTCAAGATAATCTTCTTGATAAGCCTCTTCCTCTTCACATGATTTATCTTCATCCTTTTCAACTACAGCATATGATGAACGAGGACAGACTGACTCGATAACATGCCAATCACCTCCAAGCCTCATATCCTTTACATAAAAGACCTGTTCAGCTTGGGAAGCGAATACAAATGGCTGGTCTATATACCATTTTTTTGACAAATTGATGCTGCTTAGATTACTCTGTTTGTCTATTTTAAGACATGAGCTATTTTTTAAGTCCCACCAATCACACTTGAATAGAACTACTCGGCTTTGACTAAAGGAGTATTCAACCTCTAAGATATCTGTAATAGCACCATAGAAGTTTATTTCTACATCAGCATGCTCACCCTTCACCATAATGCCACTATTCTGGGTTTTTCTGTCTACCTCACGTGTTTTGGTATGAAATCTAAATCCATTGACATTACAACCAGGATATTTGATCACTCTAAAATCCAGTCCTTTGGCCAAAGACAACAATTCATCACAGCATCTGCCTTGTGTATGCATGTAAGTGACCTATACAACCCAAATAAGAAATTAGCATGATTGAATAGAATAACAACTATATAAATACCATAAGTTTCCTAGTAGTTTGTTCCATACTTACACGCTTTTCAAACCACTTTGGAAACTCTAAATCGTGCATCTGCTCTACATTCGACACATTTTGCTGCTGAAGCAATTCTTTGTGCATCCTATACAATAGTATTATTAGTTATCTATGTGCTACGGTTAGTGCTATAATTGACTAAACATATAACACTTCTCATATGTATAAGGTAATAAATTTATTACCTTATGTAATCATCAATTTCTTCACAATTTTTCAAGATGAATAAATGTATTTTCATCAACTCTGATTCACTTAAGCAACAAAATGTTGCTGCCCCAAAAGGCCGAGCCATTCCAGAAAAAATAGACAAATTTCCAGCAGCCTCAAAGCATTCTGTGTTTTTTTCTGGTTCATTAAATATTGTAGGAACATTGTGCAAGTACCTAGAAATGAATGTTCGACATTCATCATCCAAGTAACGCTCAACAATGCATCCTTCTGGTCGAGCTCTGTTGTGCACATAACCTTTGTATTGATCCATTTTTCTGTGTCACAAAAATGCAGCCATAAGATGTCATAGCAGTAGGACCCTATGAAGCAACATAAGATTCAGTCTTAAAATAGCCTTTACACTACCTCTCGAATGGGAACATCCACCGGTATTGTGCTGGGCCAGCAAGTTTTGCTTCAGCAGGTAAATGGACCATTAAATGGACCATTACATCGAAGAAATTTAGAGGGAAAATTTTTTCAAGTTTGCAGAGTATTACAACAATGTTTTTCTCCTGTGCATCTAACTCATCTACGTAAAGAGTCCTGGAACAAATTTTCCTAAAAAAATTGCTTAGTTCTACCAAAGTTTGGGAAACATCCTTTGACAGCATGCCTCTAATTGCTAATGGAAGTAGACGTTGCAAGAATACATGATAATCATGACTCTTCATCCCTGAAATTTGGCACTCATTTGGCTTAACACAACGAGATATGTTTGAGGCAAATCCATCGAGGAACTTGAGTGAGCTCAAAAAGTGGCATAGTTTTTGTTTTTCGCTACGGGAAAGAGTGTAGCATGCAGCAGGCATCACCTTTGAATCCCCTCGAGTTTAAAGATGCAATTCGTCCCTCAATCTCATTTCCTTCAAATCCTCTCTAGCTTGCCAAGTGTCCCTATTTTTGTGTCCCGTACCCATTATTGTACTCAACAAAATTTCACACACATTCTTCACACTGACAAATAGGCATATGCTAGAAAATCACTTATAATCCACAATAGAGCGGCCCGTAACATAAATGTTTCTCCCACGGCTGCATCATAAGTCTCAAAGCCAGTGTCAAAAAACTCTTTCAACTCATCAATTAGAGGCCTAAAAATTATATCCATAGCATTTCCTATGCACTTAGGACCTGGAATAATCATTGATAACAGGAAAAAAGGGTCCTTTAAGCATTTCCAAGGTGGTAGATTGTAAGGAACAAGGATTACAGGCCATATACTATATGCATTATTCATGTTTCCATAGGGATTGAAACCATCAGTTGAAAGCCCCAACCTAACACTACGAGGATCTTTGGCAAAAGATGGGTGAGTGTTATCAAACTCCTTCCAAGCTATTGAGTCAGCAGGGTGTGTCATTGTGTTTTCCTTGGGAACGCGTCTCTCTTTATGCCACCTCATATCTTGAGCTATCTCCTTGTTTATGAATAGTCTTTGCAACCTTGATTTTAAGGGGAAATAGCCTAGCACTTTTCTAGGAATTTTAGAACTCGAGGATTTATAACGAGGCGCTTTACATTTTTCATTTGGGCAGTGATCGAGGCTTTCATTTTCTTTCCAATAAAGTGCACAATCATTTTCACATGCATGTATTTTTTCACACTTGAGTCCTAGCTCATGAATTAAATTTTTTGCATCATAGTATGAGCTAGGAATTGATGCCATGGGAAAGACTTGAATGAGGAATTTCAGTAGCATATCGATGGATTTGCAAGTCCACCGATTCATAGTTTTCAAATGAAGGATATGGACAACAAAGGAAAGTTTTGAGTACTTATCACAACCCGGGTAGAGACTTTTTTCAGCTTCAGATAATAATCTAAGAAACTTACTTGCTTCCCCCTCTTGCTTATTTGGTATATCCCTATTATGTTCCCCCGAATTTCTCCAATTCTCACCAAAGTTTGCAGTACCAACGTCATTTAACATTTCTTGAATATCATCTGACTCACTGTTTTCTTCATCTAAAACTATGTTATCATCTTCATCCTCATCAGAATCCTCAAACCTTTCACCATGATATACCCACCTAGTATAGCTCTCAACAATTCCCCCACACAAATGACTTTTCATGACCTCCATAGTTTGATCCTCAAAGTTGTTGCACCCTTTACATGGACAAGGGAGCTTATATGTGGGATCCTTGCCTAAATAAGCGAACTCAATGAATTCTTTCACTCCTGCCAAATATCTAGGATGCAAGTAATCTTTAATTGTCATCCAACTCCTATCCATGTTTTTTCAAAAGCACCGTTGATCCTAACACAAAAAAATATGCAACCATGATATTACAACAACACATATAATAAATATAGGAAATTAATCTTCCCATACAACAATAATAAAAATTAAACAAAATACAACACAGCTATTACTAAATTCAAACATGTCACAATGTAAGCATGTGAGAAGGCTGTGTGCAATGCAAAACACAATGTAAGGCAGATAGGAATTAAAATAAGACTGTGTGCAATGCAAGACACAAACTCGTCCTACAAGCTGAATAAGACTGTGTGCAATGCTTTTGGTCAACTTTAACCAAAAGCAAATTTAAGATGGTAACCTTGACTGAAATTAATTCTGGAGTCTTGTGAGATTTTCTTGGCAAGCACTACTGTATCCCGGGCCACACAAACACACAAACAATCAGCTTAGTTAGCAACATAGCCAGGGCCAGCTAATCAAACCAGAAGTTTCAGGGATGAGAAGGCAAAGTTTAAGCTGTGTAAGGTTCGATCAGTACAGTTTGGACAGAAGGGCATTCCATACCTGAATACCTATGATGGTCGTACCATTCGTTACCCAGACCCACTCATCAAGGCCAATGACACCATCAAACTTGACCTGGAGAACAACAAGATTACTGAATTCATCAAGTTTGATGTTGGGAATGTTGTCATGGTGACTGGGGGAAGGAACAGAGGTTGGGTTGGAGTAATCAAGAATAGAGAGAAACATAAGGGAAGCTTTGAGACCATCCATGTCCAAGATGCCACAAGTCACGAGTTTGCTACTCGTCTTGGTAATGTCTTCATCATTGGAAAAGGTGCAAAGCCCTGGGTGTCTCTTCCAAAGGGCAAAGGTATCAAGTTGTCAGTTATAGAGGAACAAAGGAAAAGGGTTGCTGCCCAGGCGGCTACTACTGCCTAATTTTTCTACTATTAGCGTCTTTGGGAGGGTAACATTTTACTTGCAAAACTAGTATTAAGATGTTGCAATTTTTGAGTTGGGTTTAATGTTTTATTTGTCTTGTTTAGTTACAGTTTTGGACATTAAATATTTGTGTTGGCGCGGTGATTGTACTGCTATCTAGAACCCTACAGTTACAGGTTTAAAAAAAATACATATAGATATATGACTGGTTTCTGATAATGTGCCGCCATTGATGTTCTTTTGTATGTATATTAATTAGCAGTATTCTGTGCCACAAGCAAACAAGGATTATGTGCCCCTACAGTGTTCAACTTTCACTCATTCTCACTTTTTAGTTAAGTTTATCAGAATCTGTCCAACTAAGTAACAAAACCTGGTTAATGGATGGATAAGCATCGAACTTAGTCCAGCTTAGCCTGTCAGATGCTGTCTTAATTTGCTTAATGACTCTGGCAGAGAATCAACACTGGATTTTTTTGTTTTTTTGGTTAGAGGGTACTACGACCAACAAACTCGAATCAAATAGGTTTCCCTCCCCAGTAAACAGTTATTCCAGCCCCATAAACCCTTTTTTTTTTCTCTTAAGACTCAATCCTGTCGCTCTAAGGACTCCTCTAAATTCAAACTGCTTCAGCTCTTATCACTCATTAGGTGTTCAAGTCAAACATACAAACTCCAAAAGCTAAATGAATAACACAAAACAATGAAACAAAACTAAAAAGTGAAGAAGGAATAAAAATGAAAAAGCACTACCAACATGATGTGCGGGCACTCTACTTTTCAACATCAGTCAGATTGTTTACATCCAAGCGAAAGCTCATTAATTACAGCATTCGTTAACAGATTTTATAGGTAAAATCAAGTTTCATCTTTTGAGCAAATACAGTAGCAGTAGTAATGCTAAGTTCCATACATTCAACAAATTCTTCAAACTGAAATTCTTAATGGTGCCAAAAAAACAATGATCTTAAAAAGTCCCTCAGGGTCAGAATTTAGGTAATGAAAATACAAGATTGCATTTGCCTTCCGCGGCCTATTACGAACCCATACATACCCACAATCCAATCCCACTAAAGCCTTTTATCTTGTACAAGAAAATGTTGACCAAAAATTAATAAGGGTAAAACCCACAAGTAATCATATTCCAAAAGGAGGAGATGCCGCCATCCATAAATCAAATGAAACCCAAAAAACTGGACTGAAATTTTTGGCAAAAAAATTAACTAGGGCAAACCATTTGGGGGAAAATTAGGGAGGCAAAAGAGAATCAGCATACCTTTTTTTGTAGAGAGTTGCTAAATGTGGTCTTCTATTTCATCATTTCCGAGCCAAGATCGATTAGCAGATGGCGAGGAGATGTTTCTTGGTTCTCGGCGAGGAGATGTTTCCGGCAAAGATGAGCAGTGTGTTTTTTGGTTCTCGGCAGAGATGAGGAGCAGTGTGTTTTTTGGTTCTAAGTGTTGCTTGTTGGCTGTTGGCTCATGGCTGGTAGTGTTTTGTTCGGTGAATGACTAAACATGACCGCGAGTTGTTGGTTTCACTAAGTGTTCAAGTCAATTCCGCGCTTCTCCTCAAACTATTGACTTTGAATGAAATTTCAATTCCTTACATTTCCCCCCCTACTCGTACCAAAATTTCAACCCAAGTTTTTTAGTTTTGAATTAATATTTTACTAATATATTATTACTTGCAACTTTTAAATATTTTTGTAAAAATATTCATAATAGGTAATTTTTTTATGACATCAAACAGTTGATCCCATATTAATATTGATATCACTTTCGCAAAATTGTGAACTAAATTACAACTTACTTATCTTTCTTTTCATTATTTTTGCCCAAAACTCCAGAATTTTTTTATTTTATAATAAGGATAGATGATTTGTTTCAAATGGTTAATTTCACTTCAAATTATTGCACTAATGTTAATTTACATGACAAAATTTGAGTTCCTAATAGTTAAAAAAATCATTAGAGAGCAAAAACAGAATAACAATTGGTTGTCACTAATGACCAAATTTCTTGTAATAGATTTGCAAGATATAGGGCCTGTTTGGCACCCTAGTTTTTTACCAAGTTTTTTAGCTACTAGTTTTTTAACAACTTTTGCTACAGGAACCCCAAAAAACTTTTCAAAGTTTTTTACCTACACATTTCAAAAATCTATACACAAAAAATTTCTCAAAAACTTTTCTTCCTCCCTCACCCAACCCACCACACCAGACACCGCCTCCACCACCTCACTCGGCGCCGATCACCTATTCCGGCGCCGCCGGTAACCTCAAAAGATCTTTTTGAATTTTTGAGTCCCTCACCCTCAAAAATTTATTATATATATTATATATTTATAATATTATATATTTATTTAAACATATTATAAATATTTTATTTTATTTAAAATATATTTTTATATATTTATATAAATATTATATACCATATAAATTAATATTAATATAAATATGTAATTATACATTTATATAAATATTATATATTATATATTTAATATATATAATACATATTATATATATTACACATTTATGTATATATATTTATATACAATTATATTATGTATTATGTATAACATAATACATTTATACATAATATTAACACACAATATTAATTATACATTTATACATAATACTAATACATTTATATATTTATATTAATTATATTAATGCATTTATACATAATATTATATATTTATAATATATTAATTTATATATTTATATAATATTCATTTATAATAATATACAATTATTACATTTGTAAATATATTTATATTATGTATTATATATAATATAATACATTTATATATTTTTATATAACTATATAAAAATATTTATTTATAAATGTATTATAAATGCATAAATATATATAAATATTTAATCAATAAAAATTATAAATTATAAACAATATTAACTATACATTTATACATAATATTAATACATTTATACATTTATATTAATTATATTAATACAGTTATACATAATCATCATATATATTTATAAATTATAATTTATACATTTATATAATATTCATTTATAATATATACATTTATATTAATTATACATTTATACATCTATAAATATATGTATATTATGTATTATATATAATATAATGCATTTATATATTTTTATATAAATATATACATATATTTATTTATAAATATATACATATATTTATTTATAAATATTTATAAATGTATTATAAATGCATAAATGCATATAAATATTTAAACAATAAAATTATAAATTATAAACAATATTAATTATACATTTATACATAATATTAATACATTTATATTAATTATATTAATACATTTATACATAATCATCATATACATTTATAAATTATAATTTATACATTTATATAATATTCATTTATAATTTATACATTTATATTAATTATACATTTATACATTTATAAATATATGTATTTTACGTATTATATATAATATAATACATTTATATATTTTTATATAAATATATAAATATATTTATTTCTAAATATTTATAAATGTATTATAAATGCATAAATGTTTAAGAATATAAAAATATAAAAACTATAAATTATAAAATACTCAAAAATATGTTTTAAAAATACCTCTAAAAATAATCCAAAAAACGTCTACAGTAACATTTCAAAAACTTCTACAAAAAAGTTTTTCACCTTACAAAAACTTCTACAAAATTTTTTCAAAAACTTCTACAGTGCACTACAGTAAAGTTTTAGACAAACCCTCAAAAAGCTCAGGTTCCAAACAGGCCCATAGATTTATGGGTAATTTCTTTTTTTTTTTTGCTTTCACATATTTAATTTATGTTAAATACAAAACCTACCAGTTTCCCTTTCATAAAAATATTAGTGCAACACTTTTTGAATTTTACTTACAAACATTTATGTATTTAACATAAATTAAATGATTCAGAGTGAAATGCCCATAAAGAGCAAAATATTTGTTCATGTAATGGAGGAAACCCACAAAGAGTTGGTACTTTATGGGCCATTTTTTTTTAAAAAAAAATTTAATTTATGTCGAAAAGATAACCTGCCAGTTTTCGTTTTGTAAGAAATCAGTGTAACACTTTTTGAATTTTACTTACAAACATTTATAAATTTATCATAAATTATATGTTTGCGAGTAAAATGCGCATAAAAAGTTGGTACTTTGAATAGATAATGCTCATTTGCCCATAAACTACACTCCCTGAAGGCTATTTTGTTAATTCCTTTGCTAATACTACTTGGCATGTAGTACAAAGGATAAATCTGGCATAAATTTCTTATTCCATTGATAAAAAGACCTGCCTGCCTTAAAACTATTGTAATGAAAGATATATCTTTAGAGTTTATAACAAATTATTACTTAAGTTTGAGAAAATTATAAAATATTTATGCATAGTTTATCAAGATACCATTCGCAATTTCCTAATAAAAAAATAGGGGCTAAATTGTAAAAGCTAGGGTGTCATAATAGAAATAATAAAATTGGTGTATTACATATGGGGGTTAAATTGCAAAAGTTAGAGTGTCATAGTAGAATTAATGAAATTGGTGAATTACATATGGGGCTAAATTACAAAAGTTAAGGAGTAATAATAGAATTAAAGACATCGGTGTACTACATATGGGGCTAAATTGTAAAAGTTAAGGTATCATAATGGAATTAATGGAATTTTTTACAACATTTGGGGCTAAATCGCAAAAGTTAGGGTGGCACAGTAGAATTAATGAAAGTGACTTAGAAATAAGTACTTTAAACAGTGACGATTAATTCTTGTCACTAAATCCGAATCGGTAGAGTGACAGTGACGATATTAGAAGTTGTCACTATATAGATCATTTTAGTGACAACATTTTTCAAGGTCGTCACTGAAAACTTAGTTGCTTTGAGCAATTATGACCATATTTCTTGCAGTGTAGTTTGTGACGAAAATAACGGGTCGTCACTAAACATTTAGTTGCTTTGATGCAATTGTGACAACTTTAGGTGTCGCGACTAAAGAACCTCCTTTTGTGACGACTTATTGTCATCACTACAAAATGTTGTCACTAATAACTTTTTTTTTAGTGATCAGTGACAACAACAAAAAGTCGTCCGTAAATAGGGCAAGCAATAGTGATGATGTTCTTAATGTCGTCACTATTGTGTGTTCTAAACACTCCCGCGCTCTTGCTAAATCTTGGTGGGAATTTACTAGTGTCGTCACAAATGAGTTGGCTCCCATTAGAGGTTTGTGACGAGTTAGAAAGTCGTCAATAAAGGATCCACTTTTGTGACAACTTTTTTTCGTCACAGAGAAAAGTTGTCACTGATGACCAATTTTCTTGTAGTGCACGAACCTAAATCCGGCCCAAATGAATGTTGGCCCATTTATTCAAAAATAGAAAATTAATTATTGGGTAATTAAGTTAAAACAACCTTTCATAAAATGAAACTTTCTAAAAATATAAAACTTTCAATTTTGGCAAACTTTTCAAGCAGTTTGTAGAACTTCCAAACATGAATTTTAGGGTTATTCAGAATAGAAACATGTACTTTAAGAGTATAGAATACATACTGATTAAGGTATACATGTGCTTATAGGAACGAAATCAATGAAACACATTAAGATCTTTTCACATCAACAGTCTGAGATAGGTGGTGCTTGCCTCTTTGTCTCTTCGAAATGTTGAATATAAGTTTTTCTCAAACAAAAGTATTACCTTGTTATATGTAAAATGGATCATGTATGCTTACTTGAAATACTTTTCTATGCTGTGAAATATAAAATGAGTGGCATGTTTATCAAAGGAAAAGAAATATGCATGTGATATGTTAAATGTGCTTATGATACGCAAAGCTCTGAATAGGCATGAAATGAACGAGAGGGGCTATAATCCTGATATGTTTATGGACAATCATGATAGTTATTGTGCTGGGCTGATTGACTCACGTTAGGATTTATGATCAAGTGATAGTCCAAAAACCTCTTGATGTCACTCAGAAACTAGATATTACATGTACTTGTTTATAAGTTGATATGAAATGCCGTGAGTAAGATGTTTAAAATTGCCACACACTAGTATTTTATGTAACAAGTTTGGTTACGATTTTGAATAACTATGCATGTGATATGTGGACAAATACTACCAAAATTTATTATAGTACAATTGAATGATCCAGCAAAGGTGTAGGTGCTACCTGTTGAATATTTATCACTCAACCCATTTTTTTTTTATTTTCTTGTACTTGAGGACTATGAGGTAGTTTACATCAAGGAATGGAAGATGATTTCTATTAGAATGTTTAGTTTCAAGGAAATAGGTATTTGGTTTAGAATTTGATAATTATGAAGTTGACTATTTGTTAATATTAAATATTTGTTATCTGTCTGAGCATGTGAGCTCAACTGGATATTTAATATTAAAAAATCATCTTCCACATTATAAATAATTTCATTGTTATTTAGTACTGTAGTATTGTTCAATTACGAATGTAGTCTTGTATTTCTCAAGTGAACCTTGAGGATACAACGGATATCTTGTGCCTGACACGTGCAGGCTAGATCTGTGACAAGAGAAGCATTAAGTAGATACCTGTTTGGTTTGCTCTTAATGTATTTTTGAAACTCATATACTAGTTTCATCTTTCTTATAGTTTACTCAATTGATTTCATAAGTAATGTACTCTTAAAGGTCATCTAGTATACACGTCTTGCAAGTTCAGTATGAAGGCAATGGGACTAAATCATTTTTGTGCAATTAAAGATCTTTGAATTTAGTACTTTAAGCTATTTTAAATGCTATATTAGGCCAAGGAACAAATTTTGTATAATTGCAATAAAACAAATTGTTCTAAGTTGCAATAACAGAGAAATGACACTATGCAATGGTGCGCAAGTCCTTGAAACTACTGATGATGTTGTTATGTATAAAACAGGTGGAGATGTGAGTTTAAACATATATCAGTTATGCCTTTGTTTTTTTAATCACTTTTATGCCCTAGTTTATTAATGTGTTTTTGACTTTGAGTGCCTGTTTCAATATATTGCTTTCATTTTTTGGTTGATATAATTGAGGTTGAGTCATACTTATTAAAAGAATTTGTTTACACTGCTACATTTACCAGATTTTCAGTTTGTGGCTGTAAATAAGGTTTTCCATTAACTTAATCGATTTAAATGAGTAATTTAATAGGAATTCTATTGTCTTAGGCAGCGATGCTTAATGCAAGAGAAAGAGAACGTAATAGAAAGGTATGCACTTGACAAGGTGTTTGTATAGTATTTATGGGCTGGATCTTCTTTCAAGGTTAAGATTAAATAAAGGACTATTTGAACTAAATGTCTATTGCGCCACTATTGGTCAATTTAAAATCAGTTATAAACAAAAAAATTTACATTGGGCTAAAATGCTTATTGGACCTATTAAGTCTTCTAAGCAGATGAAACAAATTTGTGTATTATGCCCAAAGAATTAAAGTTACCACATTTATATTTGGGACTCTTATTTAGGGCCTATTTGGAACCCAAGTTTTTTGGCTAGTTTGTTTGCTACTAGTTTTTTAACAACTTTAACTATAGGAACCCAAAAAAACTTATCAAATTTTTTAACCTACACACTTCAAAAATATCTAATACACAAAAAACTCTCTTTTCTTCTTCTTTCTCCCCTATCCCAATCCACCACACCTTCATCGCCGGCCACCACCTCCGCCGCCACTTCCGGCGCTGGTGTTCCCTTTTTTTTCCTTCCTTTCTCCCTCCTTCCCTCCCCTCTCCCCCTCTTCTTCCCCTCCCCTCCCTGGCCACCCTCCCCCTTCCCACGACCACTCTGCTCCCCCTCCCCTCCCACGACCAAATCGCCACCCTCCCCCTTCCCACGACCAGATCGCATCCCCTCTCCCCCTCTTCTCCCCCTCCCCTCCCTGGCCACCCTCTGGTCACGCGACCAGATTGGGCAAAGAGGGAGAGGGAGATGGAGAAGAGGGGGAGAGAAAAAGCAAAAAAAAATTTGAAAAGGGCTTGGGTGCTGGTTCTCTAGCTTCGGGAGGGAGAGGGGGGGAGGATGAAGGGGAGTAGAAAGGGAGAAGGGAGTAGAGACGGAGAAGAGGGGAAGAGAAAAAGAAAAAAAATTTGGGCGTGCTGGTTGTTGTTTCTTGTGGGAGACAGAGGTGGCGGGGGAGAGAAGAGGAAGGGGGAAGGAAGAAGAAAAAGAAAAAAGAAAGAAAGAGAAAAAAAAATGGGTAGGGCCATGGCTGCTGGGGAGGCAGAGGTAACGAGGGAGGGAAGGGGGAAGGGGAAGGAAGAAGAAAAAGAAGAGAGGAAAGAAAGGAAAAAGGAAAGAAAGAAAAAGAAAGAGAAAGAGAAAGAGAAAGAGAAAAAAAAAAGGAAAAAAAGAAAAGGGAAAAAAAGTTTTTCATCTTAAAAATTTTTTTCAAAAACTTCTACAATACACTACAGTAAAGTTTTAGACAAATTTCCAAAAAACTTAAGTTCCAAACGGGGCCTTAGTCATAGAATAATAAGGCGCAAATATAGTTAAGTTTTAGTTGTCATGAATCTTCTTTTAATAGGTTAAGTCCAATGCTACTTTTAGCAAATCAATTTTATTACATTAGCCCAGTATTGTCAAATTAGTCCAACAGTTTCTGTAAGCCCAAATTAATTTTCAAACCCAAGTTTAAATTAAAAAAAAAGCCTAATTAATTGATGGCCTTAGTTTTAGGGCCAAGTCCTAACCTAATTTTGGCCCAAATTCATGTGGGCTTGTTTATAAAAAAAAATGGAAAATTATTTCTTGGGTAACTAAGTTAAAGTAATCTTTAATAAAAGGAAACTTTCTACAAGGGCAAAACTTTTCATTTTGGAAAACTTTTCAAGCACATTTTATACAACATCCAAACATGAATTTTAGGGTTATTTAGAATAGGAATATGAACTTTAAGATTATAGAGTACAATAAGGTATACATGTACTGATAAGTATGAAATAAGTGCGAGACACATTAAGATTTTTTCGTGTAAGCAATTTGAGGTATGTGGTACTTGCTCCTATGTGTTTTCAAAATGTTAAATATGAGCTGTTCTCAAATAAAAGTGTTACTTTGTTATATGTAAAATAGATCATGTATGCCTACTTGAAATACATTATGATGCTATGAAATATGAAATGAGTGGTATGATTTACCACATGGAAAGAAATATGCATGTGATGTGTGAGATGAGCTTATGTTATGCAAAATTCTAAATGGTCATGAAATGGATAATAGGAATTATAGTCTTGATATGTTTATGGATGGTTATGGTAGTTATGTGTTTGGCTGAATAACTCATATGTTATTTGGTCAAGCAGTAATCTAAAAACCTCTTGATTGCCCTCCTAGAAAGGGTTTATTCTTTAAATTAAGTACTTAGAATTTGGATATTACATGTACTTGTTTATGAGCCAGTATGAAATGTTTTACACTTCTAAGATTTATTAAGCTTGACTATGTTATGCCATGAACAACAAGTTTACATTACCATTCAAGAATATTATATGTAACAAGCTTTTGTTAGGATTTTTAATTACCATGGATGTGATAAGCGTACAAATACTTTTAAAATATATTATATTATATCTACATGACCTAGCAGGGGTGTAGGTGCTACCTGTTGAGAGTGCTGAGTGTTCGTTACTCAACCTACTCTTTTTTTTTTTTGTATTTTCTTGTAGACCTCGAGAACTATGAGGAAGTAAACATCGACGAACTGGAAAATGATTTCTATTAGAATGTTCAGTTTCAAGGAAATAGACGTTTATTTTAGAATTTGATAATTATGTAGTCGACTATTCCAGAATATTAAATGCTCTCTGGTTTGTGTTTCTATTAGTTGTTTTGAGCATGTAAGCTCAACTAGATGTTTATGTTATTTCTAATTTTAGACATTTTCCACATTATAAGTAATTTCATTATTATCTAGTGAAGTAATGCTCAATTATGAATATAGCCTTGTATTTTTTTGAGTAAGTCTTGAGGGACAGCGAAGTCTCATACTTAGTACGTATAGGGTAGAGAAGTGATAAGAGATGCATTGGATACGTACCTTTTTAGTTCGCTCTTAATGAATTTTGAACACTCATATACTGATTTCATCTTTCTTATAGTTTACTCCATTGTTTTCACAAGTAATGTATTCTAAATGTCATCTAGTATACGTGTGTAAGTTCAGCATGAAGGCAATGGGACTAAATTATTTTTGTGCAATTAGGGATCTTTGAGTGTAGTACTTTAAGCTATTTTAGATGACATATTAGGCCGACAAATAGTTTTTGTATAATCTCAATAAAGGAAATTGTTATGAGTTACAATAACTAAGAAATGGCACTAAGTGATAGTGCACAGTGTTTGAAACTACTGATGATGATTGTTCTATTAAAACTGATGGAAATGTGATTTTAAACATAGGCCAGTTATACCTTTGTTTCTTTACGTTTTTTAATGTTTTTTTGACTCCGAGAGCCTGTTTCAATATACTGTAGCTTTTTATTTTTTGGATTGTGGTTTTATATAGAAAAATTATTACGTTCCCATGAATACATTTGCCAATCACTTTTTTTTACCTCATAGACATCAAATCTCTACAATACATTTTTCTACAACAACTCCTAAAAATAATAATCCAAACATTTGTGGCTGTAAATAAGCTTTTCCATTAACTTAGCTGATTTGAGAGAGCAATTTATTAGGACTTAATACTGTCTTAGGCAAGGATGCTTAATACAAAAGAAAGGGAAGGTGATAAGAAGCTGTGTACTTTTTTTTTTCTGAAACGATATAAATATATTGATCAAAATCATAACTATACAGTTGTAGAGCAACGGCTCCAAGAAACTTTACAAAGGTGTTAGACACCTTGAGGATCGTTCCATTCCTCATCAACACAAATGCCTACAGCATAAGTACTCACAGATTTACTTATATTGTCATTTGCTATATCAAAACAAAATGAGAATTTTTGAAACAATAAGAAGTTGTGTACTTGACAAGGTGTTTGTAGAGTACTAAATTTAGGACATGTCTCTTCAACCATTTTCTTCATTTATTAACCGGATAAATTTATAATTTCGATAGAGTTATAACTACGGATTACTTGAGTTTAAAACTCTTAGGTGATTTCTAGTATTAAATTGAAACATCATATCAAATTTCTAGTGTTTATCATTTAATTGAAGGGTTATTATCACTGTACCCCCTTAACATTTGGTGTCACTATCAATTTCCCCCTTAACGTTATCTTTTAGTCACTTTACCCCCAAAACTAACGGTCAAACTTAACGGAGTTTGTTAATTAAAGTAAAAAAGACAAGTTTAGCCCTTAAAGTTATTATCATTTTACCCTGATAAACTATAGTCTCGTTATCAATTTACTCCATAGAGTTATTTTTTAGACAATTTATCCCACCATTAAACCAATTTAGTAAGTTAAAAAACTTTAGAAGAAAGTACCCTCCTCTTTGTGTAATAAAAATAATAAAAATTTTAGATTGGCTCTTCTTCTCTTTAGTGTCAAGAAAAAAGGTCAAAGTATTCATTTCTTTCTTCTTGGAAATCTTATTAAGTTTAAAAAAATAGAAAGATCGGAAGGGGGAGGGAGAGGGGGTAAGAGAGATAGAGAGAGAGAGAGAGAGCTCAATTCTTTTTTTAGAAAATACAAATAAGCAAGAATTAAATACTTTTATTATTTTAAAATTATTTCACTTTACTGTTTACCATCAGATTTCAATTCTAATCCCAACAACCTTAAATTAATACGATAATATTAGACTTTTTTTTTTGCAAAATCTAATTTTCTGTCTCCTTCTTTCCTATCTCTTTTTCTTTTCATAGTATTAATAAGTGTAAAAAAAAGAAATTTGAGAAAATCCTTTTATTTTTATATTTTTGGATCTCTTAAAGTGAAAAAAAAAGAAGAATAATCATTCTAAATTTTTTATTTGTAATTATCTATATAAGGGTAAAAATATTTAAAAAATTTTGACCATAGTAGTTAGATTAACGATGAAGTAAAATATCAAGAAAATAATGTTAGGAATTAAATCAATTATATCACTATAATTTAAAGGAATAAAGTAATAATAACAATGTAGTAATGCTATAGAATAAAAGGGTATTTTTGTCCAAAATTTCTTAACATGTTGAGTTGAATTACTTATAAGGTGAAGTGACTAAAAAATAACGTTATGGGGCAAACTGATAGTAGTGATATAGTTTAAGGGGGTAAAGTGATAATAACCCTTAATTGAATGGCATCTGTTCCAGTACTATTAGCCTCGTCACACTCAACTCCACCCCTTAACAAGGTTTTATTGGTAGTAGATTGCCTAAATCATGTCGGGGCTCACTAATCTACTTATCGAAGCACAATTTCTTTTATTGAATTTTACAGTGAAATTAAAAATTACAACACATCCCAATAGAAAAACAAAAATCACTTCACTTCTAGTCTTTTTACATGAAGATTCTAACAAAAATTCGGTCTAATCATTGATAGGTCACTCATATGGCACCTCAGCAACCAAATCAGCATGTGCAAAATCTATTTATGTTGGAGGTGAGCTACACAGTTTAATGAGACCCCTAGGCTTATGTTTTAGACGCATAGATAGACCTAATATAAATTGTACTCAACAAGCAAAGAAAAAATAAATAAATCATAATACAATAAAGGATACGACATTGATTGTTGGTGACAATCCTGTTTCACCTTATACTACCATTACGAGTTCAACCTCCTACTCCTAATCAATAAGTCAGTTCTAAAAATACCTTTTACTCTTGATCTAATAAGTGAACAACCTCCTACCCAAGTATTGCATTGGGACCAATGTGTGCAATGACGTTCGACATAACTCTTGCTTGCTTGACGGATCAAGGCACAATACTGGCATAACTACTTGTACCAGTGTGATAAAGTACACAATTGATACGGTCAAACACATGCAATCACGATTCACTCTTTGACATAACAAATTCATGAACATTTCCTGATGTGGTAAAGAATACAACCGGCAAATGATTCAATTCACTTGTAGACTAATTCAATGATCAAGTACAATCATCATGTATTTAATATAATAGTCGCACATTAATCATTTATGATCACTCATCAGTTAAATAAAATAAGGGCATGCATTATGGTAGTATTTAGATGCACATGAGTAGTAATTTTAATTTAACTTTGTTCGGTTTTAGCATCGATCTAGTATCATTACTATATGGAGTGTAGATCTAAAACTATATGTTATAATAGAACAATATTTGAGAATTATAGTATTTATATAGGCAAAACATATATCTGCATGAATGTAAATGGCACTGACTTTGGATATTCTTGGTGTTAGATAAGGCTCACCTTTTCTGACACTATTTTCTTATTATTGTCTTCTCTTCTTCTCTTTTAGGACACTCCTCACTGTATCCTTTCTCTTTTCAACTTACTTTTTTACTCTCTTGTGAGTGTAGGTAAGTACTCCTAAATTTTGACATATGAATGAGAAGGAGGGCTATTTATAGTAGTTCGTAAAGAAGATGAGTTAGTGCCACAAAAGAGAGGTGATGACACGTGCCACCTCAGTATGTGAAATGTGTCGTGCTGGTTGCCACTTGTCATCACAAGGCGACATATGGTAGACAAAGTGCCATGTGTCTTGACACGTGGTAGATGAAAGATATGTGTCTTGGGCATGTGGTAAGAGGCTTTGCCCAATTGTAATTGGGTACTCCATGTTTGCGTAAACTGCATTTAGGCCACAAGCAGTTCCACCTATCAGCATTCAGGACTTATTTCTGTGTATTTCTATGTAATGTTATTTAAATAAATGTCTCGAACTTTTACATGTCCATTTACTTAAGATATTACGCATAAATAAGGAAGTATCTCCTCCCCTCAATTTGGATTCATTAAAAATAGTTTCAAGGTCAAATTCTTAATGGATAAAAAGTCAATTTTCCCATGAAGAACATATTCTAAATTTTCAGCTCAGGGTTTAATTTTAAGAGTCTTAATTAGTAGGGTTACATGATTAGAAAATTTCCAAAAAAAATAGATTTAGCTTAATTTAATCACAGAGAACAATTATTGGGATTTTTTGTTCTAATTTTCTAAGTACTTTGAATACCTAACTTTTATGGTATTTTTAGTCTCCACATACTGGTCAAACTTTGGTATGATGAACTCTATTTATTAAGTGCTTTATTATATTGAGAAATCCTTCTTCATGAGTGAGACTATATGATCCAATTGTAGGGTTTGACAGCCTCACATCATACATGCAGCAATCTGCAAATTTTTCAAGTCCTCTTCTATTAATATTATTAATTCCATGAATTCTAGTTTGAGTTTTATTCAACTACTAGCTCTTAACCAACACACGTTCAGCCGCACCCATACTTTATTGGAGCAAGCACACAAAATAACACTAACACCAGTCGTAACTGTTGGAGCACTCCACGGAGAATAAAAACTTTAATGACTATTCTATACCATCATTTCTTTGCTATAAAACTAATGATGTATCAATTAGATTCTAATAATTGTATAATTAAATACCAAAATTAGATTTGGATCAAGAACTTAACATTGCAATAGGAGAAACCGGGCCTGACACCTCTTTCTCTTTCCAGTTAGCTTATATTTGGGCCAGACAGTTCTTTTGAATTACATCAATCCATATGCTATCAGACAGGTGACTAGCAAGTTTCCTGTCCTCACTTCTCCTGATAAAACACGGATAAACAGTGTGTATAACATGTGTTTCTTTGTGCTTCTACTAATCCCAAAGGTGTGTTGTGGGAATTGGTTATTAAGTGTATGGGAATTCCCCTTTCTTATTTTGTTTGTTGTTTCTAGTTGTTTCATTTTTTTAGTGTTTTTTCATCCTTTGTGTCAGTGTCAATCTTTCGGCTGGCTTCCTGTGGATGATTGGATCCTTCAACTGTTTCTCTAGAGGTCGATATGACCAACTCGCAAAGCCACACAATTTTATTTTTTACTTGCTCTTATTACCTTACATGTATGACAAAAGAAAACTGACAAAGAATTTTACTATTCTTGAATTACAAGACTTGTAATTCGAAATTTTCAATATGAAGTGTATGACTCTTGAATAGAATTATGCTAGAGTTGAACTTTTGGGTATATTATAGTGTCTCAATGCAATAGTGAGTCTAGCCTGTCCAAATAAAAGAAGGGTGAGTTTCCTACTATGCAAAGGGACCTCTTGCTACCAGTCAGCCGGAATTTTTGAATAAAATTGGAGGAAAAAGAATAATTAAGGGGTGTGCCTGGTATTCAATGAGGTTTGTCTTCTCTTCTGAATTATATAATATCCAATGCCAGCCAAAACAATAAAAATAATAAAACCATCAACCACTCCTATCACAATTACACTCCATTTCTTCAATCCAGAACTCTTGCCATGGACCTGATCTCGACTTCCCTTCGGCATTTTAACCCAATAACTCCCTGTGCTTCCCCTCTGGATCTCCTTAACTCCCCTAACCAATCCATAGAGAAAACATTGCTGCAAGTTTGCATCAGCTTCAGCTGACGAGATGTATAATGCTGCAACACAAGTACAGTTATCCAAACACAGATTTGCACATGTGTCTTTGCTGATATTGACCTCGCTAGGGATTCCCTGCCTCAGAATGCTCGTAACGCCTTGCAGCTCAACCATCTCTGCCTGGTTCCTTCCACACAGCCCTTCAGATATGCCATCAGTACTGCAATCTGGAAGTGACTCGATACCTTTTGTCATTAGTCGAATGCAAGAGCAGGCGTTGGAGAATGTACAAATTCCATATGGATTGCAAGCCAAAGGAAGATCACATGTCCCATTGAGTGCTTGATAGGAAGCTTGGAACATTTGTCTCTCAGCTGAGTAATAGTAGAGCCCTAGATTACCAGTGGAATTTCCCAGTGCTAGAAACCTCACGGGCTGAAGCTGTTCTGAGGTAATCTGAGCCACTTTCTGGAACTTACCATTGAATATTTCAAGCGCTTTTGAAGTCAATTCTATATATGTAATGTTTTTCTCACCATAAGGGTACGGCTTAAATTCCCAATAAGAATACTTCCACTTGCCAGAATTCAAATACAGTACAATCTTATCATACTGAATTTCAAACGAATAGAATAAACTCGAGTTGTTGCTGATGAAAGACGTTAGCCGAGTCCTTGAACTTAGCCTTTGCCCCTGAAGCATTACATCAGTTGGGAAATTGAAAGTTTGCCACTTAATCAAGTTCAGAGGATCTACTAAAATGAGATTACCTGTCTCTAGCAAGTGCAGCCTCTGCAGAAATACAGAATTTGATGGAACATCAATCAGATAGTAGTATATCAAGATTAAAGAATGAGCACACATTTTGTCAAAGAAGAGATCAAGTAAGCACAATCACCTAGGTAATTAAGGATCTGCTTTGCAATATTTACCTGGACGCCTTGTCCAGATGTTCCACTCCTCCATCCAATTATTTCTTTCTGACCTTTCAATTGCAGATCTCCATCCTCTGTGAGCTCGAGCATGCATTTGTCTGCTGTGTAGAATCGAGAGAAATGGCCAGAACTCCATACCTTAACATTTCCTAGGAAGATATCTAGTGAACACGCGTACTTGTCATCCAGAGCTTCAACACTGACTGCAGTTCTAAAGTTGGGCTCGGTTTGGTCAGTTTCCATAATGAAAGCTCTCCCCACGAATCCGCTGCTGTATGCTGGAGGTATAGCCAGTGTTACATGGTAGCCAACGAGAACATCAGAGTCACAATAGGCATGGAAGAAAAGAAAAACAAGGAAAACGAGATGGCAAATTTTCATTTCAAGATTGGATTATAACAGCAGTGCATATTTTCGTGGGGGGCAGCTCTGGTACTTTAGTTTAGGGGTCTTATTTTCGGGTGGAAGCAATAGAAATGAGTGGAAGAAAAGTTGGCATGCTGCCATGCCTTCGATTCACAGACTCAGAAACAGCCTAAAAGCACACTTGTCTAGTTGCCCCTTCATCGTTGCTTTTGTTTTGGTTGGTTTTTTATTTATTCCCATTCAATTGTAACTAATTATCTCATTACCAAATAAAGTAAAATAAATAAACAGCTCATTATTTTTAAATAAAGATTATAATCGTTTAACTCTTAAAGTGATTTTGCTTCCCAACGTATCTCCTAACCTTATCTCCCTACTATTCCTGATTCCATGAATTAAATCCTCTAATGGAAAGAAACAACAGTTTTCTCAGTTTTCTCTACGTTTCATCCTCGATTGAAAAGAACAATAGTTTTCTCTATATTGTTTCTATCGAGAGACTCTCTGCAAAAAGGGTAAACAAATAAAAGAACGCAAAAAAAAAGCATGAAATTCCTTCAACCAAGTAATAATTCTCTAGGAGAAAGCCCAAAAACTCTAGTAACTTACAAGTGTAGACGTTAGAAGATAATACTCGTTTTCTTATTTATACAAATATTGACTTTCACTTCCTTTTGTAAAGCAAGTTGTGGTGAAATTCATCTGTAAGGTAAATAACAATACATCATTTTTCTTTAATTTCCTTTCCTTCTTTCTTTCTTTCTTCTTTTCTTTTTTCTTGGCATGGCCTTGGCCCTAGTACTGTTATTGAAGGACAGTTGTAAGAATAATTAGAGTCAGAAAGTTGCTCAATATAAAATTGAACCAGCAGTTAAGATTGTCCAACTTTCCAGCTCTATCAGGTACTGTGATTTTATGGAAAAACAGAAGAGTGAGCAGGTGGAGGTGGTGGTAGAGCTGGAGTAAAATAGATTGTGATTTGTAATACTGACCCCATGTGTCTGAAGGGTCAATTGGATGCTTCTTCTTTTAAGGTTAGAGCGTGCAATGCCCTTTATGAGTGGTGGATTAAAATTAGACTCTTTTCTGTTTGTGGAAGCTGACGTCATCATGCCGGCATCACCACCTGTGGCATTTGTCTTGGGGTGACACCAACTCTCGCGCATGCATGACGCCTGAAAAGTTTGGTGTGGGGGGAAAAAGAGAAAAAAAAAAAAAAAAAAAAAAAAAGACTGAAGTTGTTACACTGGAGCACAAATCAAGCAGAAATAGCAAAATTTGTTCCTTCTGATGATCACAGATTTTTGCTTATGCTTAGCATGAGACATGGAAGAAAATCAAGGATTGCAATTTTCGACACGGTAAGTGGATAAGACGCAAATACCAAAACGAAAAAAAAAAAAAAAAAAAAAAGAACAAGACTTGACTGAAACAAGATAAAGAAATAATTTATGTCAAAAATGGATTGACACAAACACTGATGTGTTGACACGATTATTCTATTAGTGACATGTCAAGACATTGTTTCGAATGTGCACTTTTTGCTTAGCTAGTAATGATGATAATGATCTTTGTGCTAATGTTAGCTCATATGCCTTAGGCATTTTGATGGATGAGAAAATTATGTTTCCTCCGTGTCTTTGAACATGAATTGTACAGATTTTCGGGCATTTGCTCGAAGTGTATTCTCTCGTTATAAATCAATGCAAGTAAGTTAAAGTTTCGAAACAAAACAAAACAAAACAAAAAAAAAAAAGACTACTGTTCCGTTCCTCCCTCATACGACACCAAAAATGAAGTTGTTCTCATTAAGGTTCAAGAAATGTGTTGGTGTGGATCTTTATCATGCTACTAAATCAGCCGGAGCCAGCAACCTTTGTCGCGAGTTATTACGTTTTAATTACAGAAAGCAAAAAGGAAAAAAAATGCCAACTTGAAGCTCAATTCAGCAAAGAAACTTTTGTTATCGTCAGACGTTACAATTACACATGTAACCATAATTTTATGCTGCGTACACAAAAGTAGTTGGCTTGGTATTCAGCCAAATTGGCACATTCTTTTATCTTGACAGGTGTTGAATTGGTACTCGTTAGATAAGCTCTAATTTTAATTTGATGAATAGAAAAAAAAAATCAATATTTTTAGCTTACATTTTAAATTTTGAATGTTTGCAGTTATTTAGTTAAAATTCAATTCCCGATATCTGATTTATCAAAACAAAATTTGGACGATAACAAGATGGTGGTCTTATTGAAAAAAGTTATTTTTTTTAAACCAAATTATGGATCACAGCCATTGAACACCCCAAGTCAGTTTTATTTTCTATACTAGAGGGAAGTCCCACGCGAAGCGTGGGGATTGATACCTGTGGTGTGATCAAATAATTTAACAGTGTTTGATAACTTGATATCAAGTGAAACACACTTATATGTTCCTTAAGCTTTCTATTGTCATAATTAGCATTACATTTTTCTGGTGCTTGGCTAGATTCTTTTCTTGAGCAGTAACGGCACGGTTCCCTACTTTCTTTTTCCATGTCTAATACAAATGGAAACTCATGGTGTTATCATATGTATCATTTTCCCCTAAGTTTAATCTTTCAAACAAAATTAGCTTGTTCAATCAAGAACACTCACCATTGTTTTGTTTAATAGTTTTAACAAAATGAACATGAATTTTTAGTGCTTTACGCTTATTTTCTGTTGTTCTAATCGTACTTTATCTTTTTCTTCTACTGATAACAATACATATCTTTTTCTTGCCTTTTGATTCCCAAATTGCTTTTAGCATTAAGTTTTTCAATATTGTTTGTTTGATCCATCCTAAATTTCAACCAACAAGCCCTAAACTTAAACATAGAAAATTTATATATAGCATTTGTTTGCTTGACTACTACAACTAAGAACCATTATTTCAATCAATACATGCATCTACAAATAATTAGAGAGCAAATTAATTTTCCTCATTACAAACACTAACTTATATCAAACAATTATCAGGTCTACGAAATTCAATACAAAAATAAAAAAGCATGTAAGTATAGTCATTTATCTATTCAAATGGCAATTTCTACCCACACACAACAACTCAGTCACTTAACTATTGAACCAATAAATTGCATCAACTACAAGATAATTTTCAAAGTGGAACAATTATTCACACACTTGTTCATTTAAGCACATGATTCAAATGGATCAAGTATAATTGTAATAATATTTAATCAATAAATGACATGCATCAAGTGGAAATATAGAGTTACCTTGTACTTTCGGTAGTAAAATGCAATCTAAGAGCAAAATCTCTCCACACTTCGCTCGCTTGCAATAGAAAGCACAAAGGCTTATTCAGGATTTTGAAGAATGGAAGCTATGCAACTCATAGACCAGCAAGCAAGAGCAAAATTGAGCATACCTCTACAAACCCAACTTTGGTATTGTGCAAACCTTCTTAATCCACAATTTTGTACCTTAACAATAGCCATTATTGTAACCTACATTACAAATTGATGAGCAAATGTTGAAGAAAATGGGAGGTCTTGCGTACTCTTGTAACATTTATTCCAAATGATTCTTTACCTCTCACACTTTAATGGCCTTATCAATGTGCTACAGTTACTAATTCAAATAAGTGGCATTTGTTGCAAGAGTTGAATTAATGGTTCTTGAGCTTTAATGATGAAGAAGATGAAACTTTCTACAGTTACAATTCAAGTATTCATTTTTAGCCTTATGCACCAATATTATCTTAAATGCATTTAATTTGCATAATCAATTCAGCTAAACATACTTGAGGGGAATTAATTTCGTTTTTCTACCCACTTTGCTAAATCAATGGCAAAGTAGCCAAACCATTAGCCACTAAAGGGTACAGTAGGTAAACCATGCGAAATTAGGCAACAGAAACTTGTGCATTATGCTTAATCAATACTGTTATATTTTTACCATTACCAAAACGCCCCTACAAATGTTAGATGAAAATCACCCAAGAGTCATACAACAACTCCTTTTTATATATATATAGGATATTCTTATAACATCATTAATGGTCCGAAGCACAAAAATGTAATGTGGCCTAGGCCCTGATGGATAAAATTGGGAAACCCAATTCAAATACCAGAAAAGCAATAAGAAAATTGAGTCCAGAAACTCGAGAATCCCATTAATATGTAAGAGGAATTAAGAGAACTGAGTGCAGAACCTCAAGAATCCCATTGATACTGTTAATGAGTAGATGACAGGGCAGGAGATGGTACATTAAGGAGGAAGATGGAATGAGACCTGGGGAACAACAACAAATGAGAAAGAAAGCTCAACAGAGCAATTGTTTACTCTAAAACAAAATGGTCAAAGCGTGAATACAAGACCGGAAAATGCAAAACGACAAATGGCCAAATAGAGCTATGCCAACTGGATGCTCTAACAAGGGAAAACGGAAATATTGTGGCTTGAGACCTTGACTCCTTTTTTCCAAATCACGCCTTTAGCTAATTAAAAGCACCGCCAAAGAGACACAACAAAAACCTGTCTTACGACCTGCGCCTTCTTCTTAACTTCTTTCTTCCAAATCACGGCTTCAGGTAATTAAAAGCACGTTTTCAGCTCACTTCAACAGAAGGGCAAACGATAACGCCGCAACCCATATTTTATTTTCGCAACAAATTTATGTTAAAATGACAAAACTACTCCTCCAAAGTCTAGATTGCATTAGGACCTGAGAAGGATAATTTTGACATATTGTGCAAAAATGACTGCGGAGCTACAAAATGGCCTGTAACATTAACGGCACCCGAATAGAATGCACGTGACCTAATCAACCCTATAACACCCATTAAACTCCTCGGCTAACTAACTATTCAGGACTAAAGGGTCCAATTATTACCAATGTTTTAAAAACCGGACCGTTAATCGAACCGGTGAAGTGAAAGGGTCGAGGTTCAACCGGTCGGACCGGTTCAACCTCGGTTCAATGAATTTTTTAAAAAATAATTTATATAAATATATATGTGCACAAAATAAGACATGTAATGGATAATTTAATACTTTATATGATGAAAAGTTTACTATTTTTGAATAACTTGGATTTTTAAAAATAAAATTTTTAAATTATAAGTTAAAACAAATAAATTTCATCTCAATTTCAATTATATCTACCAAAAAAATCTTAAATATAATCCAAAAATATCACAATATTTGAAATTATACAAAATTCACGTCTATGAGAATTTAGACATTGTGAACTTAAATTTTAATTTACATTTTGGAATTTAAATTTACAATTTAAAAAAGGAAGTTTGGAGTTCGAAGAAAATCAAGAGAATTGAAAATAGAAATGCAAATTTGATAAGAAACAAAAAATGAAATAAAAGTGAGTGGTTGTGGTATTAAATAAATTGGGTTAAAGAAAAATAATTCTTTTTTAACTTTTTTAAATTTAATGGACAAAAACAAAATTAAAGTATGGAAGAAAACATCAATAAATTAAAAATAAAGAGGTTTGATTAAAAAATGAGTGGCAAAAGAAAAGATGATAGAGAGAGAGTGTGTGTGTGTGTGTTGAAGATTAAAAAGAAAGAGTCATGAAAGGATGATATTTTGTAAAAAAAAATGGAACAAAAGAAATATGAGTGTTTGTTTTATATAAATAAGTTATCAAAAAAAAACTAATAAGATGTGATAGTGCAACGGTTACTACATTGGTCATCTATTACAAAGGTCTTGAGTTCGAATCTTGATAACTACATTTTGCAAAAAAAAAAAAAAAAAAAAAAAAGGAAAACTCAAAAACCGGAAATAACCGGTTCAAATCCAGTTCAGCGATTTCGCGGTCCGACCGGTTTTTGACCGGTTTCTTGACAAAGTCAAACCTGGCATTGAACCGGACCGGAGCCATGGCCGGTTCGCTGTTCAACCGGTCGAACCGGCCGGTCCGGTCCGGTTTTCAAAACACTGATTATTACTGCTCCTACAATGTTATTGTCAAGCTCCATCATCTTACCGGAATGGTTACCTTAGAGTTGGTGGTGTTAGGAAAACAAATTTTTTTGTTGGCTGTTCTACGAAGAAGTATTGACTTATGTGGAACGGAGTTAGTAGCATTCTTACGAGAAATATGAGAAGAAGGCATCATCTTCTTGTTCATTATTATCCCCATTTTCATCACTTTTACAGCTTTTACCATGGTGATTATCCTCTAATTGTTTACCACTATAAAAAGTGATTGCATTCACATGTTCTTTAGGATTCACCTCGGTTTTACTTGGAAATTTGTCCAATTATCTCAAATTAATGGAATTAACAATATTACCTAATTGGCCTTAAATATCCCTAATCACGGGCATCATATTGTTCATGCTTATTTTAACATCATCAAATCTTTCTTTTGTTTCACGAACATGTTTTTCAAAATTGACGTCCAAAGTGGAAATACATGACTCAAGTGGCCTTGTTGAAAAATTGGGTGGATTGATAGGTTTTTGTGAATTTGATTGGTCTCTCCACCCTAAATTAGGATGATTCTTCCAATCGGGATTGTAAGTGTTTGAAAAAGAATTATTTTGAAGTGGCCAATTATAGTTGTTAACATTATAAATTTGCTCCACATGAAAACAAATAGCACTATCATGATCACCGCCACATGTTGAACATTATGCAACACTTACATGAGAATTTGACCAATTTCCCCCTTCTTTACTTAACAACTTCTCAATGTTATCCATTCGAGAATTAAATATATTTTCTAATTTAGCCCTTAAAAAGTTGAGAGTGTCAATTTGATACATACATGCCACTCTTCTTGACTTATCTCTTTCATTTGTCCATTGATAGTTGTCAGAGGATATTTCTTCTGTCAAAGATCGAGCATCCTAGGTTGATTTTCCCATTAAACCTCTACCAACAGCAACATCTATGTTGATCTTGGTTGGATAGTTGAGTTCATTATAGAAAGTTTGAACAACCAACCAATCGGGAAGGCCATGGTGGAGATATCTTATTTGAAGATCTTTAAATCTCTCCTAAACTTCATATAATGACTCGCCTTCATGTTGAGTAAAACCTGTGATATCCATGTGAAATTTAACTATTTTTTTGGGAGGAAAATATTTATTCAAAAATGCTTTTATCAACTCACCCCAAGAAGTGAAAGTATTAGGTAGATAAGAATTAAGTCATACTTTCGCTTTATCACAAAGTGAAAAAGGAAATAACCTTAACTTAATTGTATCATCACTTACTCCATTTATTTTGATTGTATCACATAAATCCATGAAATTAGCTAGATGAGTATTCGGATCTGCTGTTGCATTTCCTCCAAATTAACCTTGTTGAACCATTTGGATGAACGAGAGTTTGACTTCAAAGTTGTTTGCATTAATTGCCGGCCTTGCAATATTAATTTGTGCTCTCGATTCCTTTGACAAGGCATAATCCCTCAAAGGTTTTGGCCTTTGCTGCTCTATTTCGACGGGAGTTTTACCTAGACTTTCCATCTTAATTTACTCTTGTTGGGTGTGTCTTCTTCCTTTTCTCGCCGTATTTAATTCTTGAAGGTAAATTGTGCCTTTGATGAAGAATTTAGTACTTAGAAATAGCCAAAATTAACCATGGGTGTTTGTACCACCTAGTTATAAATAATAATATAGGAGGCCATTAGATGGTAAAACCAACCATATAGGAGGTATGTTGCAAAATAAATAAATAAAAGTAAAGACAAATTAGATTAGAATTGTTTAAAAATTAAGTGAGAAGATCTTAGGGATTAGAATCCCTTGTTATATCAAGATTAGAAATTAGTAAAGATGATTATGCTTATGATTCAATAAATTATCAAAGAATAACTTCCAAATGTATGTCCTTACTTTCGCCAATGGGCTTTCTTAAGAGAAACTACCTTGGCTAATTCCTCTAAAAATTACTATTGCCAATTTCTTTAATTTCTTGAATCATCCTTCACCCATGTTCATAGAGAAAATATAAGAAACAAGCTAAATAAATTCAATGAAGTTATTGTATGAATCCAACAAACTATTATTCACTACTTCCGTGAGAATAAGACTAATGTTTAAGAACTTAGATCTATTTCAAGGTAACTTTCATTGCTCAACAATTATTAAATCATTCATAGTTGATGGCCAAACAATTTGAAAGCATAAGCACAAGTTCTCAAACTAACAAATCATGAAAAAGCATGATCATCTCCTATCCAATCAAAACTACAAGAAGTTCATCTTCACTCTAGAATATGAAAAAACATAGCTCAACATCATATTAAGAACATCTAAGTATGAAACAAACTTGTAATAAAGTATGACAAATAAGAACAAGAAACAAAGTTTAGGAAGAAGAATTCTTATTCAATATCTTCAAGTTTGAATTTTTGAATTCCTTCACAAGTTGATCTCTCAAATAAATTTGGTATAAGGGTGTTTTCATCTTCCTCTCAAAACTCTTAAACTAAGAAAGAAACTCTCAATATGAAACTAGAGCTAAACTATTTCTATCTCTACTTCTACTCTATTCTACTTCTTACTACAAGGTGGAACAAGATGCTAAAGGTGCTCAAATGAATGAGATACAAGGGGTATTTATAGATATTTTTGGATGAGAAAATGAGCTTATAATGTGGTCCTAAAGTTGTTCTTCACTTTTCCAACTCAAATTTAGCTAGAACCAGCCAGATTTTATCAGAAAAATTAGTCCATAACGTAGTGTGAAACGAATACAAGTTGCAGAATCAACTTGTAGAAGCTTCTTAGGGATATACCTCACGGATCACCTCGCAGTTCTTCATGTTTTTCAGTTTTGCACTTTTTGCTCAAATCTCAACTTTGCTCTATTTTTGGACCAACTTCAACTGCAATTTTCTTGATGATGGAAGCCGAATTAGCTCTTGCACAAAATATGAAAGTTATAGCTCTTTGAATTAACTTTTCAATGCATCAAGAGTAAGCTTATTTGAATCTCTGTAGTTTAATGAATGACTAAAATACTCCTAATTGGTCGATGCTCTATTTTATCTTTTGACATAAATTTTTTCAACTGTATTTTGAATTTTGGCTAGGAAAATCAATGAACTGGATTTTGATGTCTCACAAGAATTGTAGGGATACATATGTCTTAGCTTTTAAATGGATTAGGAATCATCTCAATCCGGTACTTGTAATTCAAGATATTGCCAAATATCAAGATGTGTCAAAACTGTCAAACTCTTCTTGAGTTGAATCAATTCAAAGGATACCAAAACCTACAAAAACAACACAAATTTGCATATTAATCCAGACTTTTGCATGTTGTGGTTAAGAAACACTACTTGTATAAAAAACAACTTATAAAGGAATTCAATTCTTCCATTTTAACTTAAAACACACCAAAAATTTACCCTAAAACCTAACTAAAAATAGGCAAAATAAATGCTAATCACTCATCAACACTTCTCCTTCACAACTCCACCCCACCAACAATTTTAGCAAGATCTTCAAGGGTTTTTCATTGATTTGCAGTAATGTCCTCTATTTCTGGATCTTAGGGTTTCTATCTCATTTGTGAAGAAAATGATAGTTTTTCATTTTCTCTCTTTTTGTTTGGTGTATTTAATTAACAAGAGATAAAAAAAAAAGAGTAGTTAAGTTTTGGATGGGTTTTCTAATTTAAAAGAAAAAAGAGAAATAGTTCGAAGGTGGGGCTTTGTTCAATTCTTTAGGCCCCATCGACATTTCTCCTTAGCAGCTCCACCCCACCAACAATCTCAACAAGATCTTCAAGGGTTTTTCATTGATTTGCAGCAATGTCCTCTATCTCTGGATCTTAGGGTTTCTCTCTTGTTTGTGAAGAAAATGATAGTTTTTTGTTTTTTCCTCTTTTTGTTTAGTTTATTTAATTAACAAGAGGTAAAAAGCAAAATGAATAGTTAAGTTTTGGATGGGTTTTCTGATTTAAAAGAAAAAAAGGGGAAAAGTTGTTAAGTGAAGTCACGTGACTGCACATGTAATGATTCCGTTAGAAAATTAAACGAAATCTATCACTTACCCAATTTTACGCAAAATTAGATAGATTGGGGATTACATTTGCTTTGATAAATAGATTGGAAACTAGATTTGCGCATGGGGACTAAAATTGTAACTAGTACACTTAAAATGGGTTGATTAATCTATGGATCAAATTCAAGAACATTTCTTCTTTTTTCTTATGTGAAAGGTAGTTTTCAATATTGTTTATGACATGATTTATGACTATGAAGATTGTATGATTAAAAACTGGAAACTTGCACTTGTATATTTTGTAAATAACATTTAATTTTCTTTTTTCATTTGTCTTAGTTCACAATAACTCAAAGGATTTTTCATAATAAGTGTCAATGGTTAAGCTAGAAGACCAATATTTAGAAGGAAATCAGAGTAAATAAGCTAGCTTATTCTATGTCATTCTAGGTCACTTGTTATTTTGTGTGTTCATCCTTATCCTCTCAACTTCCCCGCAGATCACTTACTAGGAGAGGTTTTCATGGATCGGGTCACGAGTCCATTGACACCCGATCCATTGACAATTTCACCGACTCTAACCGCAAATAGCAATTTGGTAAAATTGTATTTTATACCCTAATTCTATTCAATAGATTAACTGCTAATTGGTTAACTTGCAAGATAGGGTCAGGTATGCAGGGTAACCTAACCCTCTTGTACTTGTAGGAAAAAAGAAAAACAAAATTAGATTAACAAAGAAAATAACATAATAGTTGTCCAAATTAATAAAAAGTATTTAATCCTATAACTCTAAAAAAACCACCAACAAAATAGAAAATCAAAAGACAATAGATAATTAAAACATAAAATATTCCAAACATTTTCATTTTTTTTTCTACTTCTTGAAAACTATTAATTCATTTTTATTAAGGATGACAGGTTGCTTTACAATAAAAAATGCATCGTCTAAATATTAAAACCAAAATAAATAGCGTGGTGAAAGGGATAGAATTTATGAGAAATGAAAAGGAATTTTGAACAAAGAGAAAAAAATAGAGTCATAGAGTAAATGAAATTAGTGGCAAAGAAGATAGGAAATGGACAAAAGAAATGGAAGATAGGGTTAAATATATAAGTTCATAAGTGATGACAAATAAAATGTATAATGACATGTGGTTCATAATTTAAATTATTATTAAATGACTAAATAATTTTGGGTTGAGGTTTGGATACTGATTATTTTAACCAATCTTCCATACATGCGAGTAGGCTCAAGTAACAACCCCATTTTTTAAAATTGAAAACCATACCCTAACATAATTTCTCAAGTAGGTTCAAATAACCTACCCATTTTTAAAATTATGAATTGGCACCCTATTTTTGGGTTTGGACCAATTCGATTTTCTTGGTTACCCACCCTTTCAATTCTTTTTGAATAACCCTAAATGACATAATAGTGTACAAATATTCCGTTTAGGTTTAATTTATCAATACGGTCATATATCTCTTAGCATCCAAAAAAAAAAAAGTGTAGGGCTACAAGACAAAATTAAGTTACTTTTTTTAACCTTTGAACCTCATCCAAAAAAATTGCAATTAGAGCTAGAAGATAAAAATCAATGCTTAATCTTTCAATCGAGCTCCCCATTTCAAGATTGGTTCATAAATTTAACCAAACCAGACTCAAACAAAAGCTTTATGCTCATTAGTTTTGAAGCTCAACCAATTCTAAGTATAAAATAGAATTTGTATAAAAACCCAAACAACTTGAGGTCAACTCGACATTTACATTGAGCTGGATAGAGCAACCTGCTTTAACATCTCATGCTTTCCACCGCACATTCGGTTTTGTAGGAAAGATTTATATTAAAACCAAACCTTCCTTGTCCCGTACATGGCTAAACATATTTCATCATCATTTCATCTTCAAACATACCACATCAGCATAAATTGTAACAAATATCTCTCTAACAATGTAATATACCAACAGATTTCCTTATACAATGTGTCCCCTCCCCCTGTCCCTAAATCATGCTGAACAAATCCCACCAAAACAGATATTTCTATTTTTTTTAAAAAAATCATGCTCAAAAAATCCCATGTTACAAACCCCAATGCTAAATCCCGATTTTCTTTTGTACAAGGAACATCTCTCCAAATACTCACAGCCAATCTAAACTATGCCAACAATTCCAGCTACAACAGCACAAGTTGAGGGAGAACGATGCTGAATTTATTACCTCATTCCTCATTCGCCAAAGTTGATAGACTGTAACAGCTAGCATTAGCCTCTTCAAATTGACAGCAAAAACACTTGCCCTTCCAATGGTGACACATCCAATGTAGCTCATCAGGCCAAGCACTTGCATGCAACGTGATAAGTAAAACAAAAGGCCGGTACTTTCTGCAAGACATTACACACAGAAAGGATGATTAATGGTTTCAGCCTCAATCACCACATGAAACACAATTAGAGGGTGCAGCAATACCAACTCCTTAGCCTGTCTCTGGTCAACAGCTTCTTCTTACATGCAAGCCACAGGATGAAGAAAATTTGAGAACAAAACCTGTGCTTCACACCAACTGGTACCATTCAACTTTACTGCCTGGACATCTCAAGACACGAGGGTTCTATCGCTGATTTCAAAGAAACTGAACAGGTGTACTGGCAGTCCAGTAGATAGAATCAGAGCTATCAGGAAGAGGAACAAAGCATATTGGAGTAGCCAAGTTCAACCTTCTCACCTTGAGATTAAACTTTCTACCTTGAGGCCATTGCCAATCCCTACATTTAATAAATTGAGCCACTTTAGACCCTTTACAATAAGACCAAGAGGATGGAGAAATTTCCCACTGAACTTCTGGTGTGGAGGGCCTATAAGTTGCCAAAAATCAAACCAAAAACTCGTATTTTCCCCAACATCTATCACATGCATGATATAATGGTGTACCTAACGCCTTAGCTTAAGCAGTTTACACCACACCCAAGAACAAACAGATGGTCTCTCATTACTCGATGATGTCCTAACAAGAATAGGCATGATTGTATGTCAGATGCCATAACAGCATTTCCGCTTATTCAGTTGTGTAATGAGATCGTATCACTTGAGCTATCAATTGAGAGAAATTTCTTCATCATCAATCCAAATATTAGGCACATGAACTATCTTAAACCAGTCTTCACCTCCATCCTTGCGGCATCTTTCTGTAACCTTTGGACAATCTCTTAAGATTAAAGATTGAAGTGAAGGAGGAAGTTGATGTTCTGCATGCAAAGATTGCAGGGCTGCACAGTAGCTTATCTCAAGTTTCTTGAGTGCTTTAAAATGTGAAAGCAATGGAAGATCATATAATTTTGGGCAGCATATTATAGACATTTGAAGAAGGCATGGAAGGTCTCCATTCTCCATTCCGGTCCATTCTTCAAGGTTAAGCATGTTCTCAAGTGTCAATTTCTCCAACTTGGGAAATGCTTTCAAGCCTTGACTTCTGTAATTTCTGCAAAACAGACGGTTGATGTCTCTTAGGCCAGCCATACCAACTATTTTGAGGATACTCAAGGAGGGTAACTCTCCCATAGAGGGTAAAAGATAGCAGTTCTTGCAGTTGCAAAGGGTGATGCTTGCGAGATTAGTGAATGATGGATTACTAATCCAACTTGGAAGTAATGAACCATTGTAAAACAGTATCTGTAAGCTTTCAAGATTTGTATGTGGCTGAAGATACTCCAAGATCTGCTCTTCAGCCTTGGAGTTTTGATATCTATGTTCACCCCATCTTAACTCAAGTTTTGTTATGTACTGCTTGCTGTTTAGAGCAGCTTTCTTAGCTTCAACCACGTTTGCAACATTTTCAAGCCTTGCGATGCAAAATGTTCCAGTGATATTATCCAAATCTTTTAGCTCTGCAACACTGCATCCTTCTTCCCTTCCAACTAGGAATGCTTTCAAGGTTTGAAGATTTGTCAAACTCCCCATTCCTTTCGGAATGAAGTTTAATTGACGTACAATGTCAAAGTCCAAATGTCGAAGACTAGTCAGATTTCTCATTCCCGGAGGCAATGAACGAAGAGCAAAGCAATCTCTGAGTTTTAGTGTTTGTAAACTATAAAGGGTTTCAATTGATCTAGGCAAAATTCTAATGGGAGTATAAGAGAAGTCGAGGTAATGTAATAATTCTAAACACCCTATAGAACTTGGCAATCCTGATACGAGGGTTCCACTTAAATCCAAAGTTCTTAAACTCTTCAAGCATAGAAAAAGATCACGAGGTAGCTGATTGATTGAAGGGACACACTCTCCAAGAAATAGAAGCGTGCGCAATTGTTTGCAATTTTTAAGAGCCTCAAAATGACTTGAATCCAACTTTTGCAAGGATAAATGTAAGGTTTTTCTAGATATGTCCTCCAACTTCCCTTCCTCAAACCTTACATAGGATTCCTCAGAAAAACCTTGTTGAAAATACCACATAGAACACTTAGATTCATTAACCTTATACTTTTGCTGTCTATAGAGCTTATCGAATCTTGAGGGCACAATATAATCCTTATATACCAAAATATCAAAACAAATGCCACCCTGATTCTCCAGTTTTTCTTTAGCTTTGGCAACAATGAGTTCCTCTGCAATCCATAATTGCACCAACGTATCCTTCTCAAATTCATAACCAAGAGGAAACAAGGTGCAATATGTTACACACCTTCTGACATACTCAGGCAAATTCTTAAATTCAGCATCCAAATTTGTAGCAATCTTATTTGACTCTTTCTTCCCTCCCGTACAATATGTTCTCTTATCCTTGGATCCAGGTTCAAATGGTTCAAGTGGAGATTCTTTGGCCTTGGCTATTTCACTTGTCTGTTGATTTCTAGATCCAGTCCATTTCATTACAGTTGCCCGAAATTCCTCTGGTGATACATGAATTAATGTAGTGGGAACTTTTGATCTTCGATGTTTCAAAGGAGCATATCCGGATGTCAGAACAGCTTGCTTAGGCTTGGAAATTTGGTATCCAGTGACAAGCACTTTCGGATGATTTTTAACATCATCAGCTGACATCCCACCACCAACTACAGCTGCCACTTTTTCCCAACGATTGGGACAGTCCTCAGAAAACAACTGCAGAGCACTCTCAAGCAACTTCTCTTGAGTTAAAGTCCACGTAGTTGAAGAAGAGATGGGAGAACCAAATGATGGTTCTGAGGGCACCTGTTTGCAATTGGAAGAGCACAGTTTATTACAAAAGCTACACCTTGTAGATTAATTGCATCTACATTTGTGTAGATTATTCAATAGCATCTACATTTGTACACTTTCTTCTGGAGGAGATTAGTACTTGGTGTTGAATAAATCAAAAAGAGAATCTTCTTTAAGAGACTCATTATTCTGTTTCTTAATGTCTTTGATAGTTGATATGGTTTTAAGAGAAACTAAGACCCCTTAACTTCTGAAGAGATCAATAAAAATCTAAAAGTATCAACAAAGATTAACCAAGTGCAGCAGTACAAATTTTCCCACCATTTCTCTTGTAAGTTACCTACCAGTACTTTGATGGCTATATTTATAAAGGCCAACATGGTTTGATTCAATGGCTTCCGATTTATCTTGGACAATGGTTGCGCTTTGTCACAACTATATATACAAGTGCTAGCTTAAGTTAGTTCACAATTAACAGGTCTAATACTTCCATGAATTTTGATTCATTTTGGAAACTATCTTACACAAATAAGAACAGGAAATTCGAAAAACCAACTTGGGAAAATTACCGCACATAACATGATCTACGTATGCGAACTCTCAAATGCTTTGCTAGTTCTCACTGATTAACAAAATTATTTAGGCTAGTTATTGCAGCCTGAAATTTCTGGCTACTAGCTCTAGTAGTTTTCCTGAAACTTCCGAAAGCTATTCCACTATAATGTGAGGTTTACGTACTCTCTCATGGAAAAAAAGTTTCAACCAACTTAATATGCATAGTGTGATTCTGACTTTATTATGTCTTGATGTATGATATACATCAAATAATGAAAAAAAGGGGTATTTAATCAATATAACGGTCCCTTAGTATCTAGCAGTCACTTAACTTTCAAAATCAAAAAAAAGCAGAGAGATTATGTTTATGCCGGAGCCATAAACACAGATTTAAACTTCCGTCACTTTCAGAAAACAGTTAACAAACTAAGCTTCCTGTACCACAATTGCATTATAGAGATTACCGTAGATTCACCATAGTCTTTAAAATTTCCCTGATGCTGCTCATGTTCATCTGGAAAGTCACCCACTGAAGCCAACCTGTAGCCAGCCTCATTGCGAGCTTGTTCAAATTTCAGCCGATGGGACAACTTCTGAACCTGTTCCCTTTCAATTTCATTCACACATTCTTTCTCACGCCCAAATCCCCTCAGACCAAGTCCTCCTTGATGCCACCTGATTCCGGACTCTTCTGGAAAACTCGCAACACTGTATACCTTATATATTTTCCTGACCTGATACCCTCTCACATAAGCCTGCCAACAGATTTACTCTGATTAAGACGAGTATTTCAAATCTTTTTTAACTGAACCAGTTTCAAAGGGCTTATGTCATTTGGCTGCAAAGTTCTACATGACGACAAATTATACTTTGCATCCTCAACATATTCTTCAATATTCAGTCTCCGTTTTGAACTATTATGTTTTAAGCATCATGTTTCAAGAAGCAAGTAAATTTTTTTGACATTGGTTCTGAGATACCCAGGATTTCAAAATAAACTCTACTTTTTGAATTCAGATTCATTCTTCTCGGAATTATATTAAAAGAAAAGAAGAAAAGCATTTTCAGAAACATCCTAATAAACAACATAAAGAGTGAACTGCATAGGGCACTGTGACTAGAATATGACAATGAAAAAGCAAAGGAAGGTACTTTAATTCAGAAATTAACAAAATAGATTGGCGTAATTTCAATAGTTATAGCTGAAGTATATGTAAGTATATTACACATCATGAGATGTAAATGTCACCTGTATCTTTATCACTTTCTGCCGTCTTGCAAGAAAATCCTTGTGACCTTTCCAACCTCGATATGTCTTCTGTATGGATAAAGCAGCTGAGGTATGATCCCTTGAATCACTGAATGCCAAGTTTGATGCATCCAAAAACCCCTGAAATGACAACTTGAATGGATTACATTACTTTATGAATCTTTTTTATCATTACTTGAAGAATTACATTAACAGGAGCATGTGAACAAAGACTACACAGAATCACTTATTTCAACATTTATAAACAGAGAAATAGAGAAATAGTAAAACCTTTCTTCGAGCAGCATCCATCAAATTGTTTGCCCCGGGTTCGTTTTCAAAATTTTAAGAACGTATATGAATTACATTTTCATTCTTTCTTTCGCTTTCAAAAGTTTAAAGATTTATTACCACCAATAACAGTTAGGGCCTAATCCTAAATTTTAGCTGGAGTAACTATCGACTAGGACGAGTAAAAATTGAATCCAAGAGAGGATAGAATCAAACTCCACAAGTAAGCTTTTCTTAGTGAAGGTAATAAACTATAAGCAAGCTTCGTTAATTGAAGGTAATTAACTAACCTGGATTTTCCTGCTTCCAATTTTTCTGAGAAAAATAAAAGGATGGCCAAGTAGTTGCTCAACAGTCCATCTTTTCCCCTGATCTTTCTTCAAACAACACGATATAAAGTCAGCAAATTCTGGTGATGCTGTTGGAGGAGCTTCAGGTGGCTGTTCATGCCAGATTGTCTGCTTAAGTATTTCCCAGTCAGATTTTCTTCCACAGTTGAAGGGGAATGAGCCCAGATACAACTCAAGAATGGTTATCCCAAGGCTCCATACGTCTCCAGAGTACCCATTGTCCATTCGTTGGTTCAAATCTAAATCCAAGTTTTCAGGACTTGTGTATGCTGCCATTGAAAACCCACCAAGGAATGAAAAGATTGGTCCCAAAAATGATATCTTTATACCCTTTTGAGAATTCATGAAGATTTTTGAAGGTCTGATGTTTCGATGCAAAAGCTTTCTCCTATGGAGGTAAGCCAAGCTGGACAATACTTGACTGGCTATGTCTGAAAGTGTGGATTCCTTGGTGATATGGCTTCCCTCGAGGGTTTTGCAGTTCAAGTACTCAAGCAAGAGAAGAAAGTTTTCATCTTGATCAAAGAATTGGTAGAATTTAATCAAATTTGGGTGGTCTAAGTGCTTGAGGATGTTGATTTCATGGTGGATTCGTTCTTTTGAGTAGAAATCTTGAAAAGGGGATTTTCCTAATTGTTTTAGTGCATAGAGGTTTCCGGTTGGGTGATGCACAGCTTTGTAAACTTTGCTCCCTCCATCTCCTTCTCCAATCAGGCTTAGCTGCTCTAAATCATCAAATTCAATCTCTGGTGATGGTTTAGACATATCGTAGGAACTTGTTGGACTTTGAAGGTAAGCTTGAAATTTGTGAATACAAGAGAAGACTACGGAGCTTAGCTTGTTTGTATGATGGTCTTGGATGGATAGTAGATGCCATTACACAAATAAGGTAGAGTTTGACGACTTTTGGGATATGGTGAACGACGTACACTCCACTTGTGATTTTTTCCTTTTTGCCGTTGAGTAAAAAATCAAGTAGTGTAGTCTCGCGCTTGGATAGATCGGTTTCAAAGATTTAAAGGTTTAATTGTGTCACCATTTCAGTAAATAATGTGATACAATCTGGATGATTAAATCTTTGAAAATCAAATCAACTCAAGTTTTGGCCAGCAAAAAATATTAGCTCTGTTTGGATTAGCTATTTTTTGAAGTGTTTTTTAAAAACTTTACTGTAGTTGTATATATGAAAAACTTTTACTGTAGATGTTTTTTG
The DNA here is from genome assembly GCF_036785885.1 of Coffea arabica. NCBI lineage: Eukaryota > Viridiplantae > Streptophyta > Magnoliopsida > Gentianales > Rubiaceae > Coffea > Coffea arabica. Next base: position 27,718,735 of record NC_092320.1, on the reverse strand, counting down.
ATTGTTTTTAAAGGTATTTTTAAAATATATTTTTAAGTATTTTTATAATTTATAATTTTTTTGTAATTTTTTAAAATTATATACTAGCTATGTTTCTATTTATTAATATTTATTTATTTATATATATAATATTTTATTACTTCAATTTTGTTTTATAATATGTATATTAATATATATATTTATATATATTTATATATGTATATTAAATATATATTAATATACATATTATATTTATGAATTATATTTATGTATATATAAATATATTTATATAAATATATTTATATATTTATATATATTTATAAATATATTTTAAACAAAATATTTATATTTATATATAAATATATTTATTTATTTCAATTGATATAATATATATAATATACATATCAATATACATAATTGAAATATACGTATTAATATTAATATAATTTATATATATAATATAATATACATAATTGAAATATACATATTAATATATATTAATATACATATTATAAAATAAAATTGAAATAAATATGTTTATATGTTTATATAAATATATATAAATATATTTTAAACAAAATATTTATATTTATATATAAATATATAATATTTATTTCAATTGATATAATATATATAATATACATATTAATATACATAATTGAAATAAACATATTAATATTACTATAATTTATATATATAATATAATATACATAATTGAAATATACATATTATAAAACAAAATTGAAATAAATATATTTATAAATTTATATAAATATATTTTAAACAAAATTTTTATATTTATATATAAATTCCAGACGGAACGAGGGGTTAGCCCCTTAAACCAGAAAAGTAAAGAAAATAAATTAATTAAAAAGCATAAGAGTTAAGGAGTGGGTCACAGTCGGGCTGCCAATCAGTTAGAGTGTTAGTTTAGGCGGTTAAACCAGTCATGTATGGTTAGTATAAACAAAATAATTAAAAACAATTAAATGAATACGAATATAGGCAGTTCAGCCGACCATTTGATTGAATGAGATAAAATATGAGAATAAAAGAACTTACAGGATATGAAGCTTGCACAAGGTTTGTTCCTTTGTTTGATTTTAAAAACTAAAAACTAAAACCAGTTTATATAGAGAGAGGGGAGAGTTTTCATTAAGTCTAGAGAGAAGGAAGAGCTTGACGAATGGTGTTCAAAATTGTGTTCTGAATGGTGTGTGGAATATGTTGGATTTGAGGGGTATTTATAGCAAAATTTTTGTAGTGCTACAGTATTCGCTACAGTGTTTTGCTACAGTACCGCTACAGTGCATCGTTTGTCTTTTGTTGTCGTGCTTGCATAGTAACTTGTCGGACTGCTACAGTGCTTCCGGTGCTACAGTAATTGCTTTTTTCTTGTTTTCTTCTTTCTTGTTCGTTGTTTTGTGATCTTATGGAATTTGTGAGAAAATTTCATAACAGTCATCTTCATTTTCTGAGCCTTCATGTTCATCAAGTTTTGTTCCAGAACTGGAGGCCTTCTCTTTGTTTGAAGTTTCTTTTGATTGATCTAGTTGTAAAAGTATATCTTTCAGTTGTTTGATATACTCTTATTTGTCAGAGATTGATGCCAGCTTGGCTACTAAGATGGATTTCTGCTGCAAAAACTAGCTTGTTTGACTGTCTCCGGATTTTATTAAGCGAGAATTCCTTTGAAATCATGCCTGGATGTTTGCTGGTTGAATGAAATTTTTATTGAATGTTGGCCACCACTTTGAATATCCTTGTCGGACTAATAATGGCGGGAGTTATGTTTGCTTTATGTATTCGTATTTCCACTGGTAGACCCATGCTACCGAAAATATGGAAAAAAAAAAAGTGCAAGCTGATTGGTATATAGTTGTTTGGGGATTCAAATCTTTCTTTGAATAGTTTGTAGCTTTATTGGATATCTGGAGGAAGAATTTTCAGATTAGATTCAAGTGTTTTCCACCATGCTAGAAAATCATATTTGTTTGTTTTCAAAAAATAGAAAAGATAAGAATGTTGGTTTAATTCATTTTGGAAGGTGAATGCATAGAACCAGGCTGTCTTATAATCCTAATAAGTATACCCTGGGGGATTAAAGGAAGTGGTAAAAGGTTTGGGTTTGCTTAGGTTTGTTCCCTATTCTGACAGCTTGAGAACGTTTAGAATTTGGGCACTGAAATGAGTATTGATGTATTTTCCGGTAGGGTTTCCATTTTTGTCTTTCATCTATGTTTTGTGGGGTTTAAGGACCAGAGAATTTGAATCTGTGAGAATGAGTTTGTAATACTTAAGTGTTTTGGTAAGAGTTTGAGGTATGAAATTGTAAGTGTCTGGAAGAATAGTTCGGACCAGTATGTTTGGGTCATCATGCCAATAATCAAGTTCGATTTGGACCATAGGAATGTGGGTATTTGATTTGACATAGGGGCAGGAAGTTTTGTTTGGTTTTGGTTCATAGTTAGCTAGGGTCTTAGATTCCTGGATAACAATAGGTTTGGGCTGGGTGTTTTGGTCTAAAGCCAATTTAAGATAGCTTGGTGTATCCCAAATAGGATATCCCGGTGAATTACGTTGATATCCATGAGATTCAACCCATTATTTGAAATGGTCAAAATATTTTTGTTTTTCATCTTCTTCCTCGACTATGTCAGCCCATGTTTTTGGAGAGGCTATGGATATGGGTTGAGGTGAGGAAAGAATTTGAAATCTGTTTGAGGGTGAGTTTGAAGAGGATTGTTTTTTCCTATGGGATGGACTAGATGAACTTGAAGAGCTTTGTTTGACTGTTTGGGAAGAAGGCTCTGTTTGTTTTGAGGATTTCTCCTGTTGTTTCCTTTTTCTGGGCATCTTATCTTCCCTGCAAAGATTCTCTGGTTAGATAATCAGGAATGGAATTTGAAGATCCTTTAATATATTCAATGTCAAAATCAAAGATTGATAAAATTGTTTACCATCTTGCAAAAATTTGTTTAAAGGCAAGGTTTTTAACATCTTTTTGTAAAACATCTTTGGCTGATTTATAGTCAATCCGAAGTAAAAACTTCTGGTTTAGTAGTTCAGCTTGGAATTTTGTAATATATAAAACTATTGCTAAGATTTCTTTTTTGATAGTAGAATAATTTTATTGAGAATTGTTCCAGTGTTTGGAAGCAAAAGTAATTATTTGTTCTTTATTATTTTTTGTTTGTTTAAGAATACCACGATATCCTAAATCAGAAGCATCCGTTTCCACAACTTTTTGAGCTGTTGGATCTGGAAGAGCAACACAAGGAATGGCTTTGACATCGGTTTTGATTTTTCTGACTGTTTCTGTATAAACATCCGTCCATAAGGGTGGAGTAGTTTTTAATCTGTCATATAATGGTTTGGCTAGGTTACTGAAATTTGGTATAAAATCTGAGACATAGTTCAGATATTCCAAGAATCTCTGGAGTTGTTGTTTGTCAAGAATTTGGTCAGGAAATTTATCAGCAAACTGGATTGATTTGTTTATAGGGGTAATGGTTCCTTGGTGAATATGATGTCCAAGAAACCTAATTTTGGTTTGGAAAAGACTGATTTTCTTTTGAGAGACAACAAGGCCACTTTTTTGGGTAATATGAAGGAAGGTATTTAGGTGTTTGAAATGTTGCTCAATGCTTTCTGAGAATACCAGAACATCATTAATATAAACGATGATGACTGAGAAATAAGGACTGAATATTTCATTCATAATCCTTTGGAATTCAGAATGAGCATTTTTAAGTTCAAATGGCATCACGTTCCATTCGTAATGTTCAAATGGTACTGTGAATGTTGTTTTGTATCTGTCTGAGATATGAATATGAATTTGCCAAAATCCTGACATCATATCGAATTTTGAGAATATTTTGACAGAATAAAGCCTTTGAAGTAAATCCTTCTTGTTTGGTATAGGATATCTGATCCACCGAAGAGCTTTATTCAAGCCTTTAAAATTGATTACAAGCCTAGGAACTCCTCTTTCAATCTCTGATTGTTTGTTAACATAGAATGCTGGACAGCTTCATGGAGATTGACTTGGACTAATAATGCCTTTGGATAGGAGGTCATTAATTTCCTTTTGACAATGTTGGAGCAGTTCCTGATTCATCTGTATAGGTCTGGCTTTTGTTGGAATATCCTTCTTCTCAAAGTCAGGTTCATAAGAGAGATGGACAGTATGCTGTTTTCTTGTCCAAAATGCATTTGAAACTTCTGCACAAACCATTCCTTGGATTCTTGTTTGCAGATTCTGGATTTTTTGCAGGATTTATGGTTTCTTGAGCTGCTCATCTATCTTTTTGTAGGCAATTTCTTCTTTTAAGAAATTGATTTGCCTGTGTTTGAGGGATAGATAATTTAATATTTTTTTGAATTGTTTTTCTAGAGAAGGGTAAGAGCATCTTGCCCATATTTTTGGGGTACAATCCCCTCATCAGTGGTCAAATAAGAGATAAGTTTGGTAACAAAAGTTGTTCCAAGAATAACATTGTTGGTTAGGTCTTTTGCCAAGAGGAATGTTTCTTTAATGGATACAGAAGGAAATTGAACTTGGACATTTGAAAGTTTGAACTGAATGTTTAATTGGGATCCATTGGCTCCTCTAAAGCTTTCTTTTATTTTTTCAAAAAACCTTCTTGAATACAGCTATTATCCGCTCCTGTATCAAATAAAGCTTCTGTTTCTACAATATAATTGTTACTAATAACTAGTCTTATAAGAACAAAATATTTTTTGTAAGATATTATGTTTGATTGCGGAGGATTTTCAATGATATCTTCTTCAGTGGTTGATTGGACTGTTTTTTCGATTGTTTTAGATTCGCTTTTGAGAGAAGATATTTCTGTTTGAAGATCTTTGACAGTTATAGGTTTGATACTAGGTTGAGTTTTAGTTATGACATTTATTGAGGAATATCCTATGTCTAAGGAGTTTCCTATGTCTTTTCTTACATCAAGACTAGTGGTATTATCAGAATTATTCATTGGTTGACCGGATATCAAAAGTTTTGAAGTTCTAATAGACTCTTGGTTTGGTAAATCTATTGGATTTGATAGATCCACTGGGGAATCTAGTAGATCTATATCTGTTGGGTTTATATGGATTGATTTTGATGGATCTATGGATTCTGAAAATTTATGAGAGGATTCTAGTTTATGGGTTGTTTGAGACAGATCTATGGATAGATCCAAAGGTTCTTGTATAGAAGTGTTTATGGTTTTTGACATAGAGGATGCAAGTTTTGAAATATTTTGAATTGGATTATTGAGCTCTGGTGCGGACACCTTAGATGTTTAAAACTCATACCAGTCAAAGAAATGAATATGTTGTTTTGTTTTTCTCAAAAAAGTCATAAAAGTTTTCTTGAATATTTTTTCGGGTTTCTCCCTGATATTTGTCAAAAAATTGTTTTCTTTTAAAATGGTTGTGATTTGCAAGGAATTCCAATTTAAGATATTGTTTGTCAATCTGAAATTCAGAAGTTTGTTTTCTAGTTTTTCTTGAATAAGGATTGATTGCTCAATTCGAGCAATTCTGATTTGAAGATCATTCAATGGTTTGTTGTTTAAAGAAGAAATAGAAAACTAAAGTTTGTTTTAACAGATGAAGCCATAAGCAAAGGCAAATAAATAAATAAATATTTAAACAACTTATAATCCTCTTCCCTTTGGTACAGAATCTTTCGAGATCCATGGAGAATAACCATTTTTCTAAACAGATTATAAAGGATAGCGAGAAAACTACAAGAAAAGATCTAATCTTTTGAAAAAGATTAACTATACATGACGACCATATTTCCATCATAATAAAGATAGTAATAAAGTTATAAAAATAAATCTAAATCCTTTGAGGAAGATTAACTATGCATGACGACTATATTTTCAAACAAAATCATAAGTTTGATAGTAAAAACCCATTAACCCTAGATCTAATTTTTCGGTACTTCATCGTCCTGGATCTCGGACCACAGGAGCTGTAGACACCAAATTTTTGTCAATTTTTACTATTTTCTTGAATTTTTTATATTTAATAAATTATTTATTTTCTTACATTTTAATGTGCATTTTTCTTATTTTTTGCAAGTTTGTTTAGAAAAAAAAAAAAACAACAGCACAAAACAAAAAAAAAACATAAACAAAACAAAACAAAAAAAAGAGAAAATAAAAAAAATTATCATAATCATTTTCCCTACCAAATGCAATTAACCCATTTCTACACTCCATCCTCATGAACATTTCTTCCCATTTTGGTAAAAAATTCATCATTGGTAGCCCATGCATATTTCTTGTCATTTGGAAGAAAAACCATCATTTTGACCAACCCAACACTCTTTCTCCCAGATACATCTCTCGGCTCTCTCTTTTTGGCTCTGGAAAAAAAAAAAACAGACAAGAAAAAGAGGGGAGGCTATCGGCTCTCTCTCTTGGCTCTCAACCGAAAGAAAGAAAGAAAGGCACTCTTCCTCCTCCCAGCTCCCTCTCGACTTTTTCTTTGCTCACTTCACACAACACACTCACACACAACTTCAAACATCAAAAGAGAGGCAGCAACCGGTTGGATAATTGGAGCTTTGCATTAGAAACTTCAACCAAGGGATTGCCACCTACATTGAGGTAATTTTTTTAGTTTTGTTTAGCACATTAAATCCATGCTTCCTTGTTTAATTTTCTTTTGATTTTGCTGGTTTCCTTGGTTGTTGGGTTGTTGAGTTTTTGGGACAAGTCATGCACAGAATTAAGGAAAAAGAAACGGGCCCATGAATGCATGTCAAGTGTTTGTGAAAATGCCAAAATGGAAAAAATGAATTTTAGGGGGCTGTTTTGCTTTATTCTAGCCTTTTTATGTTGTTTACTGGTCAAACTAAGATTATGGTTGTAATGTAGAAGTCATAAGGAGGGTTTTGGCATAATTTTTATGATTTTTGGTGAAGGTTTAAGGGTTTTAAAGGAATAAAAACTGGATTGATTTCTTGGCAATTTGGCCACTTTCGGGTTTTTTTTTGTTTTTGTAAAAACTAAGTCCAAAAATGGAACCTACACGAAAAATTGAGTGAGGGGGTGTATTTTGGTGAAATTTTGTGATCGGAAAAAATGGCCGGCGACCGGCGGTGGCGGCGCCGGCAGCCGCCATGTCAGCCATGGCTGGCGGTGGCGAGGAGTTCAGCTGCTCGGGTGGAAGAAGAAAGAAGAAGAAGAGGAGAAGAAAAAAAAAAGAAAGGAAAGAAAGGGAAGAAAAGAAGAAAAAAAAAATAGTTGGGCTAATGTTTTTTTTATTCTGTTGGGCTGGTGGTTGTTTTGGTTGGGTTTTGGGAATGGATCTTTGTTTATTTCTTTTGGGCTCCGGTTGGGCTAGAAGGTCAGAGCCTATGCATTTTTTTGTTGGGCTTGAGTGATAAAAAGGGGGCTGGCCTGCGTGTTTCGGCCTGGACTTTCGGCTGGGGCTTAGTGTGAGAACCCAGAACAAAAAAAAAAATTTTATTTAGGGTTTTATTCCTGTGCACCCGTTTTCTTTTATTTTCTTTATTATATTACTTTTATCCACATGTTATCAGTAAATATAGTTTTTAAATTATTTTTCTAGTATAAGGTAGTTCGTGAGAAATTAGGAATATATTTTGGACGTGGGGCCCACTAGTGTATTTAGTGAGAGAAATTCGGCCAATTTGGTTCAATTTTTTTTCATAAAGGGATTTAATTACAAGGTGTTAGTAGATGATTAGAGGTTATCTAGATGGTTTAATTATGGAGGGACAAGAAGATAACTCTAAATAAAACAAAGTGCCAAGTGTCCATTCGTTATTGGAGGAAACTTGCCTAACTTTTGGCCTAACTTTTCTTACTTCACTTAAAGTCCAATTTTGACCCAAGAAGTCTTCATTTTCACCTCTCCTTGGCCGAATTCTTCTAGGGAGCAAAGGAAAGAAACCTTCAACCTTTCATTTTCAAATCCTTGCTCAAATCTTGAAAACTAACCGATTATTTCTTGAATTAGTTCATAAAATCATCTTGCTAAGGGTGTTTGAAGAACTTGGTGGTGTTGTTTTGGAAGAAAACCTCCTAAGCTACAACCTTTCTTGAAGAACTAAGGTATCTTGCTTGGAACTCATCTTTTGTTTCTAATTTTGGCCAATTGGTGCCTTATAGTAGCTATATACGTGATTTTACGGAAGATTTGGTGGATTGGAGTGAAGCTAGCTAATTTTCTGATTTTTGTGGGTTTATTTCTGTTTTCCTATAATGGATATGTTTGGGCTTGAATTGATGGTTCTAAATGGTGTTAAATAGCTCTCTTGTACGTTAATTGTGGTTATTTGCGAAAAATTTTCGCTTGTGCGGAAAATTTCAGATTTAGGGTTTCAAATTGGGGATTTTCTATGGATGATTGTTGAGCTTCTAATTGGCTATAATTGAGGGGTATTGTGACCTTAATGAAGTATATTGAATGGCTTATGAATTGTTTGGGTGCTTGTGGTTGCGTTGGATGGCTTTTAATGATTGTCTTGTAGGTTGGAAAGCTGAAATTTTAGGGGAAATGTTGTCCAAGTGTCTAGGGTATTGGTTCTTAGTACCACTTATCACCCCCAGACGGATAGACAGTCGGAGCGAACGATTCAAACCCTCGAGAATATGTTACGAACTTGTATTCTGGATTTTGGGGGTAACTGGGGTCAACATATGATTTTGGTAGAATTTGCCTACAATAACAGTTACCATTCGTACATTCAAATGGCACCATATGAAGCCCTCTACGGACGGAAGTATCGTTCGCCCATTTATTGGGATGAAGTAGGAGAAAAGAAAGTTCTAGATCCAACAACCATTCCCTGGATGGAGGATGCACAAGAAAAGGTTAAATTGATCCGTCAAAGACTCCAAACAGCTCAAAGCCGACAAAAGAGCTACGCCGATAACCGAAGGAAAGATTTGGAGTTCGAAGTTGGAGACCGTGTTTTCCTTAAGATCACGCCACTACGAAGCGTCACTGCGGGTAGAGGAAAGAAACTGCAACCACGATTCGTGGGACCCTACACAATTCTCCAACGAGTTGGAAAAGTAGCATACCGACTCGAGTTGCCGCCAAATTTATCTCGAATTCATGACGTCTTCCATGTCTCGATGCTGAAAAAGTACTATCCTGATCCAACCCACATTGTGTGACCAGAGGAGATTGAGATAGATAAGGCACTCACCTACGAAGAGAGACCTGTACAAGTACTCGATCGAAAGATTAAGGAACTGAGGAATAAGCAAATTCCATTAGTAAAGGTTTTGTGGAGGAATCATGGAATAGAAGAGACAACATGGGAAATGGAGGAAGAGATGCAAAAGAAATACCCTGAGCTGTTTAATCACCCAGGTGAGCAATTTCGAGGGTGAAATTTCTTAAGGGGGAGAGGATGTGAGAACCCAGAGCGAAAAAAAAAATTATTTAGAGTTTTATTCTTGTGCACCCGCTTTCTTTTATTTTCTTTATTATATTACTTTTATCCACATGTTATCAGTAAATATAGTTTTTAAATCATTTTTCTAGTATAAGGTAGTTCGTGAGAAATTAGGAATATATTTTGGACATGGGGCCCGCTAATGTATTTAGTGAGAGAAATTCGGCCAATTCGGTTCAATTTTTTTCATAAAGGGATTTAATTACTAGGTGTTAGTAGATGATTAGAGGTTATCTAGATGGTTTAATTATGGAGGGACAAGAAGATAACTCTAAACAAAACAAAGTGCCAAGTGTCCATTCGTTATTGGAGGAAACTTGCCTAACTTTTGGCCTAACTTTTCTTACTTCACTTAAAGTCCAATTTTGACCCAAGAAGTCTTCATTTTCACCTCTCCTTGGCCGAATTCTTCTAGGGAGCAAAGGAAAGAAACCTTCAACCTTTCATCTTCAAATCCTTGCTCAAATCTTGAAAACTAACCGATTATTTCTTGAATTAGTCCATAAAATCATCTTGCTAAGGGTGTTTGAAGAATTTGGTGGTGTTGTTTTGGAAGAAAACCTCCTAAGCTACAACCTTTCTTGAAGAACTAAGGTATCTTGCTTGGAACTCATCTTTTGTATCTAATTTTGGCCAATTGGTGCCTTATATTAGCTATATACGTGATTTTACGGAAGATTTGGTGGATTGGAGTGAAGCTAGCTAATTTTCTGATTTTTGTGGGTTTATTTCTGTTTTCCTATGATGGATATGTTTGGGCTTGAATTGATGGTTCTAAATGGTGTTAAATAGCTCTCTTGTACGTTAATTGTGGTTATTTGCGAAAAATTTCCGCTTATGCGGAAAATTTCAGATTTTGGGTTTCAAATTGGGGGTTTTCTATGGATGATTGTTGAGCTTCTAATTGGCTATAATTGAGGGGTATTGTGACCCTAATGAAGTATATTGAATGGCTTATGAATTGTTTGGGTGCTTGTGGTTGCGTTGGATGGCTTTTAATGATTGTCTTGTAGGTTGGAAAGCTGAAATTTTAGGGGAAATGCTGTCCAAGGGTCTAGGGTATTGGTTCTTAGTACCACTTATCACCCCCAGACGGATGGACAGTCGGAGCGAACGATTCAAACCCTCGAGGATATGTTACGAACTTGTATTCTGGATTTTAGGGGTAACTAGGGTCAACATATGACTTTGGTAGAATTTGCCTACAATAACAGTTACCATTCGTCCATTCAAATGGCACCATATGAAGCCCTCTACGAACGGAAGTGTCGTTCGCCCATTTATTGGGATGAAGTAAGAGAAAAGAAAGTTCTAGATCCAACAACCATTCCCTGGATGGAGGATGCACAAGAAAAGGTTAAATTGATCCGTCAAAGACTCCAAACAACTCAAAGCAGACAAAAGAGCTACGCCGATAACCGAAGGAAAGATTTGGAGTTCGAAGTTGGAGACCGTGTTTTCCTTAAGATCACGCCACTACGAAGCGTCACTGCGGGTAGAGGAAAGAAACTGCAACCACGATTCGTGGGGCCCTACACTATTCTCCAACGCGTTGGAAAAGTAGCATACCGACTCGAGTTGCCGCCAAGCTTATCTCGAATTCATGACGTCTTCCATGTCTCGATGCTGAAAACGTACTATCCTGATCCAACCCACATTATGCGACCAGAGGAGATTGAGATAGATAAGGCACTCACCTACGAAGAGAGACCTGTACAAGTACTCGATCGAAGGATTAAGGAACTGAAAAATAAGCAAATTCCATTAGTAAAGATTTTATGGAGGAATCATGGAATAGAAGAGGCAACATGGGAAATGGAGGAAGAGATGCAAAAGAAATACCCTGAGCTGTTCAATCACCCAGGTGAGCAATTTCGAGGGCGAAATTTCTTAAGGGGGAGAGGTTGTGAGAACCCAGAGCGAAAAAAAAAATTATTTAGGGTTTTATTCCTGTGCACCCGTTTTCTTTTATTTTCTTTATTATATTACTTTTATCCACATGTTATCAGTAAATATAGTTTTTAAATCATTTTTCTAGTATAAGATAGTTCGTGAGAAATTAGGAATATATTTTGGACATGGGGCCCGCTAATGTATTTAGTGAGAGAAATTCGGCCAATTCGGTTCAATTTTTTTCATAAAGGGATTTAATTACTAGGTGTTAGTAGATGATTAGAGGTTATCTAGATGGTTTAATTATGGAGGGACAAGAAGATAACTCTAAACAAAACAAAGTGCCAAGTGTCCATTTGTTATTGGAGGAAACTTGCCTAACTTTTGGCCTAACTTTTCTTACTTCACTTAAAGTCCAATTTTGACCCAAGAAGTCTTCATTTTCACCTCTCCTTGGCCGAATTCTTCTGGGGAGCAATGGAAAGAAACCTTCAACCTTTCATCTTCAAATCCTTGCTCAAATCTTGAAAACTAACCGATTATTTCTTGAATTAGTCCATAAAATCATCTTCCTAAGGGTGTTTGAAGAACTTGGTGGTGTTGTTTTGGAAGAAAACCTCCTAAGCTACAACCTTTCTTGAAGAACTAAGGTATCTTGCTTGGAACTCATCTTTTGTTTCTAATTTTGGCCAATTGGTGCCTTATAGTAGCTATATACGTGATTTTACGGAAGATTTGGTGGATTGGAGTGAAGCTAGCTAATTTTCTGATTTTTGTGGGTTTATTTCTGTTTTCCTATGATGGATATGTTTGGGCTTGAATTGATGGTTTTAAATGGTGTTAAATAGCTCTCTTGTACGTTAATTGTGGTTATTTGCGAAAAATTTCCGCTTGTGCGGAAAATTTCAGATTTAGGGTTTCAAATTGGAGGTTTTCTGTGGATGATTGTTGAGCTTCTAATTGGCTATAATTGAGGGGTATTATGACCCTAATGAAGTATATTGAATGGCTTATGAATTGTTTGGGTGCTTGTGGTTGCGTTGGATGGCTTTTAATGATTGTCTTGTAGGTTGGAAAGCTGAAATTTTAGGGGAAATGCTGTCCAAGGGTCTAGGGTATTGGTTCTTAGTACCACTTATCACCCCCACACGGATGGACAGTCGGAGCGAACGATTCAAACCCTCGAGGATATGTTACGAACTTGTATTCTGGATTTTGGGGGTAACTGGGGTCAACATATGACTTTGGTAGAATTTGCCTACAATAACAGTTACCATTCGTCCATTCAAATGGCACCATATGAAGCCCTCTACGGACGGAAGTGTCGTTCGCCCATTTATTGGGATGAAATAGGAGAAAAGAAAGTTCTAGATCCAACAACCATTCCCTGGATGGAGGATGCACAAGAAAAGGTTAAATTGATCCGTCAAAGACTCCAAACATCTCAAAGCCGACAAATGAGCTACGCCGATAACCGAAGGAAAGATTTGGAGTTCGAAGTTGAAAACCGTGTTTTCCTTAAGATCACGCCACTACGAAGCGTCACTGCGGGTAGAGGAAAGAAACTGCAACCACGATTCGTGGGACCCTACACAATTCTCCAACGAGTTGGAAAAGTAGCATACCGATTCGAATTGCCGCCAAACTTATCTCGAATTCATGACGTCTTCCATGTCTCGATGCTGAAAAAGTACTATCCTGATCCAACCCACATTGTGCGACCAGAGGAGATTGAGATAGATAAGGCACTCACCTACGAAGAGAGACCTGTACAAGTACTCGATCGAAGGATTAAGGAACTGAGGAATAAGCAAATTCCATTAGTAAAGGTTTTATGGAGGAATCATGGAATAGAAGAGGCAACATGGGAAATGGAGGAAGAGATGCAAAAGAAATACCCTGAACTGTTTAATCACCCAAGTGAGCAATTTCGAGGGCGAAATTTCTTAAGGGGGAGAGGATGTGAGAACCCAGAGCGAAAAAAAAAATTATTTAGGGTTTTATTCTTGTGCACCCGCTTTCTTTTATTTTCTTTATTATATTACTTTTATCCACATATTATCAGTAAATATAGTTTTTAAATCATTTTTCTAGTATAAGGTAGTTCGTGAGAAATTAGGAATATATTTTGGACATGGGGCCCGCTAATGTATTTAGTGAGAGAAATTCGGCCAATTCGGTTCAATTTTTTTCATAAAGGGATTTAATTACTAGGTGTTAGTAGATGATTAGAGGTTATCTAGATGGTTTAATTATGGAGGGACAAGAAGATAACTCTAAACAAAACAAAGTGCCAAGTGTCCATTCGTTATTGGAGGAAACTTGCCTAACTTTTGGCCTAACTTTTCTTACTTCACTTAAAGTCCAATTTTGACCCAAGAAGTCTTCATTTTCACCTCTCCTTGGCTGAATTCTTCTAGGGAGCAAAGGAAAGAAACCTTCAACCTTTCATCTTCAAATCCTTGCTCAAATCTTGAAAACTAACCGATTATTTCTTGAATTAGTCCATAAAATCATCTTGCTAAGGGTGTTTGAAGAACTTGGTGGTGTTGTTTTGGAAGAAAACCTCCTAAGCTACAACCTTTCTTGAAGAACTAAGGTATCTTGCTTGGAACTCATCTTTTGTTTCTAATTTTGGCCAATTGGTGCCTTATAGTAGCTATATACGTGATTTTACGGAAGATTTGGTGGATTGGAGTGAAGCTAGCTAATTTTCTGATTTTTGTGGGTTTATTTCTGTTTTCCTATGATGGATATGTTTGGGCTTGAATTGATGGTTTTAAATGGTGTTAAATAGTTCTCTTGTACGTTAATTGTGGTTATTTGCGAAAAATTTCCGCTTGTGTGGAAAATTTCAGATTTAGGGTTTCAAATTGGAGGTTTTCTATGGATGATTGTTGAGCTTCTAATTGGCTATAATTGAGGGGTATTGTGACCCTAATGAAGTATATTGAATGGCTTATGAATTGTTTGGGTGCTTGTGGTTGCGTTGGATGGCTTTTAATGATTGTCTTGTAGGTTGGAAAGCTGAAATTTTAGGGGAAATGCTGTCCAAGGGTCTAGGGTATTGGTTCTTAGTACCACTTATCACCCCAGACGGATGGACAGTCGGAGCGAACGATTCAAACCCTCGAGGATATGTTACGAACTTGTATTCTGGATTTTGGGAGTAACTGGGGTCAACATATGACTTTGGTAGAATTTGCCTACAATAACAGTTACCATTCGTCCATTCAAATGGCACCATATGAAGCCCTCTACGGACGGAAGTGTCGTTCGCCCATTTATTGGGATGAAGCAGGAGAAAAGAAAGTTCTAGATCCAACAACCATTCCCTGGATGGAGGATGCACAAGAAAAGGTTAAATTGATCCGTCCAAAACTCCAAACAGCTCAAAGCCGACAAAAAAGCTACGCCGATAACCGAAGGAAAGATTTGGAGTTCGAAGTTGGAGACCGTGTTTTCCTTAAGATCACGCCACTTCGAAGCGTCACTGCGGGTAGAAGAAAGAAACTGCAACCACGATTCGTGGGACCCTGCACAATTCTCCAACGAGTTGGAAAAGTAGCATACCGACTCGGGTTGTCCCCAAGCTTATCTCGAATTCATGACGTCTTCCATGTCTCGATGGTGAAAAAGTACTATCCTGATCCAACCCACATTGTGCGACCAGAGGAGATTGAGATAGATAAGGCACTCAACTACGAAGAGAGACCTGTACAAGTACTCGATCGAAAGATTAAGGAACTGAGAAATAAGCAAATTCCATTAGTAAAGGTTTTATGGAGGAATCATGGAATAGAAGAGGCAACATGGGAAATGGAGGAAGAGATGCAAAAGAAATACCCTGAACTGTTTAATCACCCAGGTGAGCAATTTCGAGGGCGAAATTTCTTAAGGGGGAGAGAATGTGAGAACCCAGAGCGAAAAAAAAAATTATTTAGGGTTTTATTCCTGTGCACCCGTTTTCTTTTATTTTCTTTATTATATTACTTTTATCCACATGTTATCAGTAAATATAGTTTTTAAATCATTTTTCTAGTATAAGATAGTTCGTGAGAAATTAGGAATATATTTTGGACATGGGGGCCGCTAATGTATTTAGTGAGAGAAATTCGGCCAATTCGGTTCAATTTTTTTCATAAAGGGATTTAATTACTAGGTGTTAGTAGATGATTAGAGGTTATCTAGATGGTTTAATTATGGAGGGACAAGAAGATAACTCTAAACAAAACAAAGTGCCAAGTGTCCATTCGTTATTGGAGGAAACTTGCCTAACTTTTGGCCTAACTTTTCTTACTTCACTTAAAGTCCAATTTTGACCTAAGAAGTCTTCATTTTCACCTCACCTTGGCCGAATTCTTCTAGGGAGCAAAGGAAAGAAACCTTCAACCTTTCATCTTCAAATCCTTGCTCAAATCTTGAAAACTAACCGATTATTTCTTGAATTAGTCCATAAAATCATCTTGCTAAGGGTGTTTGAAGAACTTGGTGGTGTTGTTTTGGAAGAAAACCTCCTAAGCTACAACCTTTCTTGAAGAACTAAGGTATCTTGCTTGGAACTCATCTTTTGTTTCTAATTTTGGCCAATTGGTGCCTTATAGTAGCTATATACGTGATTTTACAGAAGATTTGGTGGATTGGAGTGAAGCTAGCTAATTTTCTGATTTTTGTGGGTTTATTTCTGTTTTCCTATGATGGATATGTTTGGGCTTGAATTGATGGTTTTAAATGGTGTTAAATAGCTCTCTTGTACGTTAATTGTGGTTATTTGCGAAAAATTTCCGCTTGTGCGGAAAATTTCAGATTTAGGGTTTCAAATTGGAGGTTTTCTATGGATGATTGTTGAGCTTCTAATTGGCTATAATTGAGGGGTATTGTGACCCTAATGAAGTATATTGAATGGCTTATGAATTGTTTGGGTGCTTGTGGTTGCGTTGGATGGCTTTTAATGATTGTCTTGTAGGTTGGAAAGCTGAAATTTTAGGGGAAATGCTGTCCAAGTGTCTAGGGTATTGGTTCTTAGTACCACTTATCACCCCCAGACGGATGGACAGTCGGAGCGAACGATTCAAACCCTCGAGGATATGTTACGAACTTGTATTCTGGATTTTGGGGGTAACTGGGGTCAACATATGACTTTGGTAGAATTTGCCTACAATAACAGTTACCATTCGTCCATTCAAATGGCACCATATGAAGCCCTCTACGGACGGAAGTGTCGTTCGCCCATTTATTGGGATGAAGCAGGAGAAAAGAAAGTTCTAGATCCAACAACCATTCCCTGGATGGAGGATGCACAAGAAAAGGTTAAATTGATCCGTCCAAGACTCCAAACAGCTCAAAGCCGACAAAAGAGCTACGCCGATAACCGAAGGAAAGATTTGGAGTTCGAAGTTGGAGACCGTGTTTTCCTTAAGATCACGCCACTTCGAAGCGTCACTGCGGGTAGAAGAAAGAAACTGCAACCACGATTCGTGGGACCCTACACAATTCTCCAACGAGTTGGAAAAGTAGCATACCGACTCGGGTTGCCCCCAAGCTTATCTCGAATTCATGACGTCTTCCATGTCTCGATGGTGAAAAAGTACTATCCTGATCCAACCCACATTGTGCGACCAGAGGAGATTGAGATAGATAAGGCACTCAACTACGAAGAGAGACCTGTACAAGTACTCGATCGAAAGATTAAGGAACTGAGAAATAAGCAAATTCCATTAGTAAAGGTTTTATGGAGGAATCATGGAATAGAAGAGGCAACATGGGAAATGGAGGAAGAGATGCAAAAGAAATACCCTGAACTGTTTAATCACCCAGGTGAGCAATTTCGAGGGCGAAATTTCTTAAGGGGGAGAGAATGTGAGAACCCAGAGCGAAAAAAAAAATTATTTAGGGTTTTATTCCTGTGCACCCGTTTTCTTTTATTTTCTTTATTATATTACTTTTATCCACATGTTATCAGTAAATATAGTTTTTAAATCATTTTTCTAGTATAAGATAGTTCGTGAGAAATTAGGAATATATTTTGGACATGGGGGCCGCTAATGTATTTAGTGAGAGAAATTCGGCCAATTCGGTTCAATTTTTTTCATAAAGGGATTTAATTACTAGGTGTTAGTAGATGATTAGAGGTTATCTAGATGGTTTAATTATG
Organism: Coffea arabica; assembly: GCF_036785885.1. Taxonomy (NCBI): domain Eukaryota; kingdom Viridiplantae; phylum Streptophyta; class Magnoliopsida; order Gentianales; family Rubiaceae; genus Coffea; species Coffea arabica. The sequence goes on along the minus strand of NC_092320.1, from coordinate 27,701,258 downwards.
GAGGGACAAGAAGATAACTCTAAACAAAACAAAGTGCCAAGTGTCCATTCGTTATTGGAGGAAACTTGCCTAACTTTTGGCCTAACTTTTCTTACTTCACTTAAAGTCCAATTTTGACCTAAGAAGTCTTCATTTTCACCTCTCCTTGGCCGAATTCTTCTAGGGAGCAAAGGAAAGAAACCTTCAACCTTTCATCTTCAAATCCTTGCTCAAATCTTGAAAACTAACCGATTATTTCTTGAATTAGTCCATAAAATCATCTTGCTAAGGGTGTTTGAAGAACTTGGTGGTGTTGTTTTGGAAGAAAACCTCCTAAGCTACAACCTTTCTTGAAGAACTAAGGTATCTTGCTTGGAACTCATCTTTTGTTTCTAATTTTGGCCAATTGGTGCCTTATAGTAGCTATATACGTGATTTTACGGAAGATTTGGTGGATTGGAGTGAAGCTAGCTAATTTTCTGATTTTTGTGGGTTTATTTCTGTTTTCCTATGATGGATATGTTTGGGCTTGAATTGATGGTTTTAAATGGTGTTAAATAGCTCTCTTGTACGTTAATTGTGATTATTTGCAAAAAATTTCCGCTTGTGCGGAAAATTTCAGATTTAGGGTTTCAAATTGGAGGTTTTCTATGGATGATTGTTGAGCTTCTAATTGGCTATAATTGAGGGGTATTGTGACCCTAATGAAGTATATTGAATGGCTTATGAATTGTTTGGGTGCTTGTGGTTGCGTTGGATGGCTTTTAATGATTGTCTTGTAGGTTGGAAAGCTGAAATTTTAGGGGAAATGCTGTCCAAGTGTCTAGGGTATTGGTTCTTAGTACCATTTATCACCCCCAGACGGATGGACAGTCCGAGCGAACGATTCAAACCCTCGAGGATATGTTACGAACTTGTATTCTGAATTTTGGGAGTAACTGGGGTCAACATATGACTTTGGTAGAATTTGCCTACAATAACAGTTACCATTCGTCCATTCAAATGGCACCATATGAAGCCCTCTACGGACGGAAGTGTCGTTCGCCCATTTATTTGGATGAAGTAGGAGAAAAGAAAGTTCTAGATCCAACAACCATTCCCTGGATGGAGGATGCATAAGAAAAGGTTAAATTGATCCGTCAAAGACTCCAAACAGCTCAAAGCCGACAAAAGAGCTACGCCGATAACCGAAGGAAAGATTTGGAGTTCGAAGTTGGAGACCGTGTTTTCCTTAAGATCACGCCACTACGAAGCGTCACTGCGGGTAGAGGAAAGAAACTGCAACCACGATTCGTGGGACCCTACACAATTCTCCAACGAGTTGGAAAAGTAGCATACCGATTCGAATTGCCGCCAAACTTATCTCGAATTCATGACGTCTTCCATGTCTCGATGCTGAAAAAGTACTATCCTGATCCAACCCACATTGTGCGACCAGAGGAGATTGAGATAGATAAGGCACTCACCTACGAAGAGAGACCTGTACAAGTACTCGATCGAAGGATTAAGGAACTGAGGAATAAGCAAATTCCATTAGTAAAGGTTTTATGGAGGAATCATGGAATAGAAGAGGCAACATGGGAAATGGAGGAAGAGATGCAAAAGAAATACCCTGAACTGTTTAATCACCCAAGTGAGCAATTTCGAGGGCGAAATTTCTTAAGGGGGAGAGGATGTGAGAACCCAGAGCGAAAAAAAAAATTATTTAGGGTTTTATTCTTGTGCACCCGCTTTCTTTTATTTTCTTTATTATATTACTTTTATCCACATATTATCAGTAAATATAGTTTTTAAATCATTTTTCTAGTATAAGGTAGTTCGTGAGAAATTAGGAATATATTTTGGACATGGGGCCCGCTAATGTATTTAGTGAGAGAAATTCGGCCAATTCGGTTCAATTTTTTTCATAAAGGGATTTAATTACTAGGTGTTAGTAGATGATTAGAGGTTATCTAGATGGTTTAATTATGGAGGGACAAGAAGATAACTCTAAACAAAACAAAGTGCCAAGTGTCCATTCGTTATTGGAGGAAACTTGCCTAACTTTTGGCCTAACTTTTCTTACTTCACTTAAAGTCCAATTTTGACCCAAGAAGTCTTCATTTTCACCTCTCCTTACCCGAATTCTTCTAGGGAGCAAAGGAAAGAAACCTTCAACCTTTCATCTTCAAATCCTTGCTCAAATCTTGAAAACTAACCGATTATTTCTTGAATTAGTCCATAAAATCATCTTGCTAAGGGTGTTTGAAGAACTTGGTGGTGTTGTTTTGGAAGAAAACCTCCTAAGCTACAACCTTTCTTGAAGAACTAAGGTATCTTGCTTGGAACTCATCTTTTGTTTCTAATTTTGGCCAATTGGTGCCTTATAGTCGCTATATACGTGATTTTACGGAAGATTTGGTGGATTGGAGTGAAGCTAGCTAATTTTCTGATTTTTGTGGGTTTATTTCTGTTTTCCTATGATGGATATGTTTGGGCTTGAATTGATGGTTCTAAATGGTGTTAAATAGCTCTCTTGTACGTTAATTGTGGTTATTTGCGGAAAATTTCCGCTTGTGCGGAAAATTTCAGATTTAGGGTTTCAAATTAGGGGTTTTCTATGGATGATTGTTGAGCTTCTAATTGGCTATAATTGAGGGGTATTGTGACCCTAATGAAGTATATTGAATGATTTATGAATTGTTTGGGTGCTTGTGGTTGCGTTGGATGGCTTTTAATGATTGTCTTGTAGGTTGGAAAGCTGAAATTTTAGGGGAAATGCTGTCCAAGTGTCTAGGGTATTGGTTCTTGTGAGTTGGGTTGAGATTGGATAGAAATGAACGGTTTTAGGGATTGTTTCTACTTTTAACCCTAAATGTTATGTATTTCTTATTTCCAAGCTATATTTGGTTCTTGCCTTAATAGTTCTTAGAAAAAGGTATTCGACTTGTGTTTGAGTTTTAATTATACTTTCTTGATTATTATAGGGCGTGTCGGTGATCCGAGGCTCACGTCGGGCGAAAACTTGTGAAATTACTTTGTTTGACTTGGTGAGTATACTACTCACATATTTGTTATTCCATGGCTTTCTTGTACTTGAATTCTGTGATTTGGGCCAGTTATGATGATTGTTTGAGCTAGGTGAGGCGAGGGTGTACTTTACCACTCTCGTACTCTCTGGCCTCCTTGACTGGTTATTATATTAGGCTTATTTGACTGTTTATTATATCACTTGAATACTCTTGACTGTACTTGATTTGGTGTCGCTTGGATACCAACATTTACTGTAACTCTGGACCTTTACTGTTCAACCTGAGCTCTACCTCATTGGAAGTCAATGGACTCGAGCCAGTGAGGACTTGGTCGGGGACATTTGACAAGCCATGGGGACTGTAATTGGGAATCTTTGGGTATGAAACCCTTGATTCCGGTATACTCGAGTAATACCAATTCTGTACTGTTTGGTGTTCGGGCCCGGTAAGGGGAAAGTGAGGTGGACGGATAGTTGGAGTAATAAGGAGTCTACGGTCATGATTACCTGGTATACATTGACGGAGGGTCAATGAGATGAGATCAAGTATGGCAAAAAAAGGAAAAGGGCTCTTGAGAGCCATCCGTATCCTTTTATTCCTTATACTTGGGTGTTGTTCTTTTGCTTAATTGACGTACATATTTGGATTGAATATTCTTGTGTTTATGTGCTCCTGGTATATTCACGTGATGGTACCTCATTGGGCGAAAGCTCACTCCGTTAAATTTTGTTTTCCTTACAGGGAATTACCTTTTGGGACTTTTGCTTTTGAAGAATGAATTGAGTAGAGCTAGTTGAGAGATTTTGTATAGCTCCTCAATAGTTGAAATCCTAATTGTATTTGGATTTAAATGTTTTCTTTTGGCTTGTAAACATACGACTGTGGTTTGTAATAGTGTGTGTACTCCTGTTCAATATATTATATTTGGCTTGTATATATTCCTTTCGGGGATTGTTGGAAATTACTTGTATTTGATTGAATCTTGGCGGATTGTGATGTGGCAATCACTATTCGCTTTACGTTTTAATTTCCATTTTCCGTTTCTCGATTGTTGGTTTGGTTAAGCGCGCTAATAGTTTCCCGAACGACTTGAGTTAGTGGTTGACCGTTTTAGTAGTTCTGGCGAGAGTTGGGCAGGCAATCCGCTAACTCCTTTGGTACGCCTTAGGGGAAGGTGGGGCTATCACACTTAGGTAGTGCTTGGCCCAAAGAAATAAAATGATGGCCTGGTGGCCCATTTCTAAAGAATATTAGAAACCAAAATTTGCACTTTAGCCCCTGGTCTTTGGAGTAGTATCACTGCGGTCCAGAATATTTTAAATTTCTTTCATATAGGTCCTTAAATTAATTGCACTTTGGTCCTTGAATTTTATCTTTCATTTAGTTCTGACCCCTAAACTTTGAAAAATATAATTTTTGTCCCCAAAAGTTTTTCAATCTTTGCAATTCAATTCTTGGCAAATTTTGGCTATCTTTATTATGATTGTTTCTTTTCTTTAATAACTAATTATGTTACTTTTGAACATATTCAACTTGTAATTTTTAGATGTTTTAAATTTCTTTATGTTTGACATATTAGCGTGAATTTAGTACTTTTATTATTATTGTTTTTCAATTAAATTGGTGTCATGATTCTTTTGTTCATTGTGAGTATAAAAAGAACAATTTGACTCTATTTAGTCACCACTTCAAACTGGAGATACCTCTATTTTTATTATTTCAATGTCAATTACGTGCTCTTATGTGCTCCTATGTGTTTATATATTTTTATATGCTTTATTTATTGGATTTAAATGTTCATTTAAATTTTCTTATATTATATTTGTTTAGTTAATTTTTATAATTATTCGAGAGGCATTTAAATACCTCAAAAATGTAATAGATAGGATAACTAATTTTATTTTATCATATCTTTTCCATTTTAGATTGTAGTTAGATTCCCCGATGTAATAGATAGGTTGCGTGTTTATGTGGCTTATGTGTTATATGTTTTATCCGCTTTTCTTAGGATTTTGGCATCTAAATATTATGTTTACGTGATATGTGCTACGTGCTCTTATGTGTTTATTTGTTTTAATTTATGCTTTATTTGTTTTACTATGAATTGTTAATGCATGACGTCACCACACTAGTCCAATGCTAGTTGTGGCTTCTCCCTCAGCTTACTTGCTAGTCCAACGCTAGTAAGAAGTTTTAAAAATGAGCTAGTCCAACGCTAGACCCTTTAGGTCGTCTTGCGCTAGATTCATCTTTGTGTGTTATTCACTACATTTTCATGCATATTTTCATTTTTAGGATCTTTTCTCATTTGCATGATATTCCTTATTATATTATTCCCTACCCTCTATAGGTGCTATTCATGTCATTTAGAATTGCATCTCATTTAAGCTAGTTCATGTTAGGATAATCATTTTTCAAACATGGGAAATGGGTGATTATAACTTTTTAGTTTAAATGCCCTATTAATCCTTGTATAAGAAAATTTTGTCATGAGTTTTTGCCTCCCGTATCCTTTATGTTGCATTCCCTTTTTCTTTGATCACTTATATATATGTATATAATTTAATTTAATTTCTTTTATTTTAATTTCATCATTCGCATACTCGTGGCACTTTCAAGAAATCATTTTGGCCTTCGTAACTAATGCGATTGGTTCAATTAAACCCTTGAATGAACATTTTGTCCCTTTCGATATTTTATAAATTTAGATTTGCATTCATGTAGGAAACATCCAAACATGATAAAATTAAGGGTTGGATTAGGAAAATTTTGACTAAACCCCGCAACTAGCTTAGACTAGGTTGAAAGGGTGCCTTAGGTTTGAGTTAATCGAACATTTGCCTTCCCTTTCTTCAACCGTGACTCCCGAATCCATTTTCTCTTGTTTTCAAAAACTTGGAGTTGTCGAAAAGGATTTTATTTTATTTTATTTAAAAACACTTTTTAGATGACTTGGTACACCCAAACTCGATACCAAGTGGCGACTCCTAATTTTTCTTCAAAACCCTTTTAGACTATATTTTGAACCCAAATTGTCGCATTTTTTTAAAGTCCCATTCTAAGTCCTTTTTCATTTATTATTAATAAATCACATCTTTTTATAAACACTTTCTTTTCCATCGCGAAAAATGGGGGGCGCGACAACTTGGCGACTCCATTGGGGACGTCAGAGAGTCCAAGCACTTGGTTTAGTTGTATTTTCTCTTTGTAGCCCTTTTATTTATCATATTTGAATGTTTTAGGTTGCATTTTTCTTTTTAGGATGTTTTGCATTTCACACTCGTAATTGTTCCTCGTCTTGCGTGTATGTGATGAATGGCTTATTTATTTACTTATATGTATCGTGCTTTGCATTTGGGGTGGGGAATATTACCCTAGAGCCTCACATTGGTTCTCGATCCCTCCCCTCCAAACCGAGCACTGGCATACGAGCATACGTTTTATTTTTTATCCCTCATTTATTTTTCTTTTAGTGGTTTGTCATGCCACTCTTCCCTGTTAGGATTAGGCGACTCACTTGGACGTGTGATCGCGACACGACGTGTGCGTAGCATGATCCGAGGGGTCACTCAATCTTTCATTTTAAGTTTTGGGTTGATAGCCTTTAGCTTTTAGTCAAAAATTGAGGATTTTTGATAGATTCATTTGGACATGTGGCTGTGGCACGATGTGCACGTAGCAATGTCTGGGGAATCGTTCGAGCCACCGACAAAGAATTTTGGGATTGATGATCTTTGGTTTCCAAATCTGAAGGCTCGGGGACCTAAAACCTATCGAGTCTAGATACATTAGTGAGTCAATACTTCATGCATCCATGATAGTTTACCTAAGATAGAGTCTGCCTTACCCTATTAGGGACACTATTCACGAGGGGAGGGATCCAACCCCTCTTTTCCTTTTATTATTTTCTCTCTTTGTATTGCTTTGGTACAATGTGTTATGTGTATTTGTCTAATTGAACTAACTTTTCTTAATTTTTGTCTCCATTACATTCATAAGCCCTAGAAAATAAGAGTCCTGATATGGTACTCTCTAGGAATCTACCCTATTTGATATGACACGTTTAAATTCCATGCTTCGCATTTATAGCATGAATACATTTCATTTTAGGCTCATCCCGGCATACAAAAAGGGGTTCTTTTAGGTCATGTTTCATTTGTATACTGCATATTTAGTCGATTTGATAAATTGGCATCATGCATAAACCTTAGAGGGAATGCCATTTAGGGGATCCCATGATAGGAATAAGCTGCCTTGTGTCTCAGATATGTAATCCAATGAAACTTGCACGTTTATATTTTTTGTACCATCCAAAGAGGTAATGCACAAGGTAAGGTAGGATTCGATCACTTCCGTGTGACGACATTGAAAATGATGGAACAGTTTTTACGCATTAGAATATGAGCCTTTAATAATCACTTTTTGGCTATTTTATCAGAATTGGTAAAAATCCCTTGCGTAAAGGACATTAGTTGAAGAAATTGACAAATTCGTCATTGTTGAGATGATAAGTATGTCAAGGCCAAATCTTGATTTTAGAAAACTCATAAACTAATGCATCACAATGAATTTTTTGAAACTACCAATGGGTTGACAATCTAGTCAACTTTCAAATAAACCTTCAATTCCATTCACCTCATTTTTACATCTAAGATGATTAAGTCAATTTTTTGGATAGACCATCCACTCCATACAATTTTGCTCATTTTTTATTTCATTTTTTGATAAGTCATCAATTTTATTCAATTCATTTGACATGTTTATTCATTTTTAGGGTGATTTAACCAATTTTGAATAAATCATGAAATTCACCCAATTTATTTTATCAATTCATTCATTTTTAAGACAATCTAGTCATTTTTGAATAAATCATTCATTTGACCAATTTACCTTTTTTTTAGGGTGATCCAATCAAATTTTTAGATAAATCATCAATTTCATCCTATTCGTTTGATCCGCTTATTCTTTTTTAGGGTTTCGATCTATGGTTGACTAAAGAAACTAGTTGTGGCATTTCAAAAATAAGTTTTTCACACTAAATTGATTTATTAACATCACTTTATCTGTCAATCAAAACAATCAATCCATTCGGATTTTGTCCTCATTTTGTTAGTTATCTATCATTGTCGAAAAAAATCCAATTAGACCAATTTTTTTCAAATGCACTTCAATTGAATCTCAATAAGTCGATCGGATCCATCAAGTATGGTATGGTGTCTACCCCAGAGGATTGCATTTTTCATACTAGACCAACCCTTGGCATAAAAGGGCTCCCCCATAGGACATGCATACCGATTTTACAGTTTTGCTTACTAACTCTGGGTATTTTTCTTTTATTTTTTCCCCTTCCCCTACATTTATAAAAGTTGTTTCAACAAGGTAAAAATATTTTTCCTATATCTGATAATATTTTTGGTCTGATAAATTTTGAAAATTACAAGTGTTACTTGATTCTTGGGCAGATCCTACAATGTAAAAAAAATTGATGATGAAAAAAATGAATGAAAAATCCATTTGAAAACGCTAGTGTAAAGTATCTCAAAAATCTTTTGATTCATTATTTCTAATATATTTTGTCTCAAAAGATAGAAAGAGAAAGTGTGTATATATTTGAAAGTGTATTCTTTAGAGATTTTTATTTGCTCACATGTATTATATTTGAGAAAAAAAATTTCAAACATTTGAATAATAAAGTTTTTATTTAGACAATTATTGTTTTGTATATATTCATTCTTTATTTGCTCATTGGGAGATTTCATGATAGATTTTAAGAAATAAGGCTAAATTGAAATTTTTTGACCTTTTGTTCGAAATTCATGAGTGTATGTCCAATTCCCAAAATTCTTTGCATACACTAGATTTGTGGCCTAAACTATTCAATGAGGATAGTCGGAAATAAAATGGGTCATTCAAATTTGATAGCTTGTCATAAAAGATCAACCCCAACACTTTTCATTTTCATTTTTTGTCCACTTCTATTGAACCTCCATTCGCATTGGTTGACTAGCTTTAAAGTGAGACAATTTTTTCTGTGAAAATGTCCGGTGTGTCTAACCAGATTCAATCCATATCTGAGTGAAAGCAAAAATGTACATTATTTCTTATTTGTTTTAAAATTTTGGAATGATACTTCAGGCTTTCATTTCTCTATCTATACAGATTTTATCAGTTGTTCTCCCATTTGAACCTTTTAAAAGTACAATTTCATTTCAAATAAGAGCCTTAGTGATCATAATTTTACATGTCAAAAGGAAATGGATTTTCCGAACGGGCTATTATTTACTTTGGTTGTCATGAGAAGTAAGAATGATGCTTTGGCCATTGCTTCTACTATCTAAACACTATCTATCCTTTGCATTTTCGTTTGAGCCTAAATTGGTGATTCGTTTCAAAAGCACTTATGATCGCACCCCCACACTAGGGAAGGAGATTTGAGAATTGAAAAAAAAAATGGCAAAGATGCTCAAAACTTTTGCAAGAGAAAAATTACAAGTTGGGGGAATTTGACTCTACCATTGATATTTTGGCCTTCAATATCGAAAAGAAAGAGGGGCCATATATACTTCAAATTAGGGAGTTTTCAATTCTATCATTGGCATTTGAGATCTCAGTATTGGTAATAAAAAAAAGAAACAAAAATATGTGAAAAATGATGATGAAATGAAAAGAAAAGAAAAATGCAAAGACATCCAATGCTGAATTTCCTCTAGTGATTGATTAAAAAAAAGAGAAAGAAAAGAGAGAGAGTCAAAATGGGGTCCCGGATTTTAAATCCAAAGCTGGGGCAATTTTTGGGAAAGAAGGCGATCTTAAGTGCGTTGTTCTTGAAAATTCTATTTCTTTTAACTATCATTGTCAAGCCACATTACAAGCTCATAAAGTCCATTGCTGACTTATCTTTCATAACAAATTGATGTGAAGATTTTGCTTTTAAGAAACCTATCAATCACGTGTGATCATCAGGCCATAACTTATTTCCATATGTTTAACTATGGTTTCTACTCATACATTACAAGCCTATAGAGCTTATATGTTGACTAAGTTTTCTTAAGAAATAAGAGTGATAAACTATTTGCTTTCACCAAAATGTGATATTGAATGTGTTAGATACAATTTGAAAAAAAAAAAAAAAAAAGACAGATCCTGGCATACCATCTCCCTGAGACGCCTCAAAATCATGAGTAATACCCATTTGATTGGTCCTAAAAGATGAGCTAACAAGAAAGGGACCTTTTTTCCGTCAACACCGATCCCAAAATGAGGAAGAGATCTTTTGCAATTTGGTCTTGTTTTGAGAGATTTATCATGGAAATTTCTATATGACATTTAAAGTTTTTTTGTGAAAAGATTCATTTTTCATTTGTACATCAATTCACATTGCATGTTAGTTTTCTAAATTTTGAAAAGAAAAAAAAAATAGAAAACAGTTTTCTGGCTTTGTCCAAATAAATGGAGAATCACTTGAATAAAATTTTAGAATAAGCCCAAATTGGGACAATTTTTTTGTAATATATTTGGAAATTTTGTCAAATAGGTTCAAATTGAGGCAAAATTTTACAATGCATTTGTAGGATATATCCAAAGTCAAGTATATTTTTCAAATTTTGATAAGTCAACACTTTGCATGAATCTTAATTGTTACATCATTGCTCAAAAAAAAAGGGAAAAGAAAAAAAATGAATTCTGAAAAATTCAAGCGTTTTGAAAAACCCCCCCTGTGCAGGTATTTATGGTTAAGATCGAAAAAAAGACGCAAGTCAAGATCTTGCAAATTTGGAGGGTAATCATGAATAAAAAAGGGGGCAATAATACTCCATTGCAAAGTGGAGGATCGGCTATTTATTCAGAAGGAGTGCATACTTCAGCAATCAACTTGAAAAAAAAAAAAAAGAGAAAAGAAAAAAGGGAGTGAAAAAAAAAAGAGAATTTTTCCTTCAATTTTGCAAATTTTTGCTGTTGAACTTTGGGAGCATTTCACTTGGAGATTACATTGCTAAGTTGGGACAACACCTTATCCTCTTATGCTTCGAATGGAAGTGGTAATACCTGCCAAAATTGGGATCTCGTCTTTGCGCATTTTGACGAAGGCTCAGGTAGGAAAAAATCAAATAGATTAAGGAGCACAATGAGTTGTTATCTCCAATGAATGAAAAAGAGGTTGAATGTTACCTGCTATGGACAATATTATCAACAAATGATGGTTCGTTGGTTAGAAAGGCAAATCTCGCTTATTTGAAGTAAGGGATAAAGTTTTGAAGCGAACTTTTCCGATTCAAGAGGAGGTTAAAGGAAGTTTGCTCAAACTTGGCAAGGACCATTTATTGTTTAAAGAGTGCTATCCGGAGGAATGCTCATTCTCACAGAACTGGATGGACAGATTTTTCCTCTGCCGATCAACGCAGATATGTGTAAGAAATTCTTTATCTGATTATGTGATTTTTCTTTTGAGGTACCATCTAGGGTGGATTAAAGGCGGGCCTTCTTCTTTTCTCTTTAAACATCTTACCCTTAGTTTTTCCTTTTGAACCTCCAGAATAATTTAATCTTTCATTTGATAGCCCCCTAAAGATCGCAAACCTCACACTGGAGCAAATTTTATCTCCTATTTGTTATAAAAAAAAGAAAGAAAAAAAGAGAAGAAAAGGGAAAGAAAAAAAAAGGAAGAAAAGTCAAAAGCCAAAGTGAAGCAATTTTTTCAGTTTTAATACCCTCATACTGGGGCAAGTATTGATAGAACGCGGTCTTAGAGTTTTTGAAACCTCTTTGAAGATTTACTTTTAAACCTTAACATTTCTTTTACACCCCACCTGACCCCGTCACAAAAATCATAAAGTCCCGACCTCTGCCTTAATAATATTTCTAATAAAAATCATTTAATCAAATGGCAAATGATGTCAATACACCTTCACCAATTTTGTATGGGAAGGATTGTCGCACTGATGTCATTATTTCTTAAAACATATTTTTGAGTTGATAAAGGTTATTGACAAAATTTGTTCATTGAGTGAAAACCTGAATGGGTGTCTTTTCAAAAAGAAAAAACAGAGAGAGAGAGAGAAAAGAAAAAATGAAAAAAAAAAGAGAAAAAAGAAGAAAAAAAAATAAAACAAAAAACAAAAAGGGTGGGGGCAACCTTGGTGAAAACCCAAAAGCGGGCCAAGGTAGGGTTCTGCAGTAAGCGAGCACGAGGAGAAACAGCTGGTGACTTTGGTTCATTTAAATTTCTCTTCGTTTTATTATACTTCTGCCAATGTTGAATTCCGGAACAAAGATGTCCAGAGATTTGAATATGACATCCGTTGGTCAAAAGCTGTGTCACGTTGTAAAAATGATCTTTTGCAAATACATTCTTATGAAACTCATCTTTTCTCAATTGCTTGTATTCATGGCATTTTGTAGGCTTTAAAGCCCAATTAGTTGCATTTGCATTCTTTTGCATATCCATTTCTGCATGACATGTGAAATTACCTTGCATACTTCATTTTTTTATTATTATTATTATTTTTTATTTTTTTTATGTTATCATTAAATTTTGGTGAATGACAATTCCTATGATTTATTCAAAGCATACTTGGATTCAGTCATCTTTTGGAAATGGTTGAGATTCAGCAAAGCTGGCTACGCAGGTTTCACAATATGGCAAAATGCATACCTGGTCAGTCTGGAAAAATACCGCAGCAAAAGTGGACGAAAGCATCAAAAGACTCATGTTTACACGATTCTCAAAGGGAAACGGATCAAATAATGGTGGCAATTTCTTTGTTCTTTCTCTTTTGAAGAAAAATTTCATGCATAGATGAAAACAATCACAACTTGCACTGGAGTCGGTATCGGAAAGAGTTCTCCAATGAACAAAGGCGGATCGAAAAATGTTGCAAGCAAGTTTGACCAAAAGGTGCTACAACATGGTAATGCAGAATCAACTATTGGCTTAGATGCATAAACTTAACCTCTACTGGGGCAAAATTTTGGGTTATTTTCGGGTAAGTATACTGGAATTTTCCATTTTAAATTCTCGTTCGGGTCAGTCCCATGTTTAAATTCTCGTTCGGGTCAGTCCCATGTTTAAAATTTCTCGTTCGGGCCAGTCCCATGTTTAAATTCTAGTTCGGGTCAGTCCCATGTTTAAAATTTTCGTTCGGGTCAGTCCCATGTTTAAATTTCTTGTTCGCGTCAATCCCATGTTTAAATTCTCGTTCAGGTCAGTCCCGTTTAAAATTTTTCGTTCGGGTCAGTCCCATGTTTAAATTCTCGTTCGGGTCAGTCCCATGTTTAATTTCCTGCTCGGGTCAGTCCCATGTTTAAATTCTCGTTCGGGGTCAGTCCCATGTTTAATTTCCTGTTCGGATCAGTTCCATGTTTAAATTCTCGTTCGGGTCAGTCCCATGTTTAAATTTCTTATTCGGGTCAGTCCCATATTTAATTTCTCGTTCGCGTCAGTCCCATGTTTAAATTCTTGTCGGATCAGTCTCATGATAAATTCTCGTTCGGGTCAGTCCCGTGTTTAAATTTCTTGTTCAGATCAGTCCCATGTTTAAATTCTTGTTCGGGTCAGTCTCATGATAAATTCTCGTTCGGGTCAGTCCCGTGTTTAAATTTCTTGTTCGGATCAGTCCCATGCTTAAATTCTCGTTCGGGTCAGTCCCGTGTTTAAATTTCTTGTTCGGATCAGTCCCATGCTTAAATTCTCGTTCGGGTCAGTCCCGTGTTTAAATTTCTCGTTTGGGCCAGTCCCATGCTTAAATTCCTGTTCGGATCAGTCCTATGTTTAAATTCTTGTTCGGGTTAGTCCCATGATAAATTCTCGTTCGGGTTAGTCCCGTGTTTAAATTTCTTGTTCGAGTCAGTCTCATGTTTAAATTCTCATTCGGGTCAGTCCCATATTTAAAATTTCTTGTTCGAGCTAGTCCCATGTTTAAATTTTTGTTCGGGTCAGTCACATTTTAAATTTCTTGTTTGGGTCAGTCTCATTTTAAATTTGTGGTTCGGGTCAGTCCCGTTTTAAATTTTTTGTTTGGGTCAGTCCATTTTAAAATTTTTTGTTTGGGTCAGTCCATTTTAAAATTTTGGAGTCAGTCCTCATTTCAAAAGCGTCAGTCGTTCGAATAGCTTGCACTCGAACTACGTTTGACCTGATTCCTTTGGCAGGATACGTAGGCAACTCTACATGAGTTCGGTCACGTGTTTTATAATTTCAGTACATCTTTTGTTCAATAATTATAGCCAAGTGTTGGCTTGTTGTTTTAACTTAGGTGCAGCTAGAAGAGACAGGTAAGCAATTTGGTGTCTACGTCTTTGTCTTGAGTTTCTTTGAAACTCAAGACAAAGAGAGGCAAGCTGTAGACACCAAATTTTTGTCAATTTTTAATATTTTCTTGAATTTTTTCTATTTAATGAATTATTTATTTTCTTACATTTTAATGTGCATTTTTCTTATTTTTTGCAAGTTTGTTTAGAAAAAAAAACAACAGCACAAAACAAAAAAAAAACATAAACAAAACAAAACAAAAATAAAATTAAAAAAAATCATCATAATCATTTTCCTTACCAAATGCACTTAACCCGTTTCTACACTCCATCCTCATGAACATTTCTTCCCATTTTGGTAAAAAATTCATCATTGGTAGCCCATGCATATTTCTTGTCATTTGGAAGAAAAACCATCATTTTGACCAACCCAACACTCTTTCTCCCAGATACATCTCTCGGCTCTCTCTTTTTGGCTCTGGAAAAAAAAAACAGACAAGAAAAAGAGGGGAAGCTATCGGCTCTCTCTCTTGGCTCTCAACCGAAAAAAAGAAAGAAAGGCACTCTTCCTCCTCCCAGCTCCCTCTCGGCTTTTTCTTTGCTCACTTCACACAACACACTCACACACAACTTCAAACATCAAAAGAGAGGCAGCAACCGGTTGGATAATTGGAGCTTTGCATCAGAAACTTCAACCAAGGGATTGCCACCTACATTGAGGTAATTTTTTTAGTTTTGTTTAGCACATTAAATCCATGCTTCATTGTTTAATTTTCTTTTGCTTTTGCTGGTTTCCTTGGTTGTTGGGTTGCTGAATTTTTGGGACAAATCATGCACAGAATTAAGGAAAAAAAAACGGGTCCATGAATGCATGTCAAGTGTTTGTGAAAATGCCAAAATGGAAAAAACGAATTTTAGGGGGCTGTTTTGCTTTATTCTAGCCTTTTTATGTTGTTTACTGGTCAAACTAAGATTATGGTTATAATGTAGAAGTCATAAGGAGGGTTTTGGCATAATTTTTATGATTTTTTGTGAAGGTTTAAGGGTTTTAAAGGAATAAAAACTGGACTGATTTCTTGGCAATTTGGCCACTTTCGGGTTTTTTTTTTTTTTTTTGTAAAAATTAAGTCCAAAAATGGAACCTACGCGAAAAATCGAGTAAGGGGGTGTATTTTGGTGAAAATTTGTGATCGGAAAAAATGGCTGGCGATCGGCGCCGGCGGCCGCCATGTCAGCCATGGCTGGCGGTAGCGAGGAGTTCAGCTGCTCGGGTGGAAGAAGAAAGAAAAAGGAGAGGAGAAGAAAAAAAAAGAAAGGAAAGAAAGGGAAGAAAAGAAGAAAAAAAAATAGTTGGGCTAATGTTTTTTTTATTCTGTTGGGCTAGTGGTTGTTTTGGTTGGGTTTTGGGAATGGATCTTTGTTTATTTCTTTTGGGTTTCGGTTGGGTTAGAAGGTCAGAACCCATACATTTTTTTGTTGGGCTTGAGTGATAAAAAGGGGGCTGGCCTGCGTGTTTTGGCCTGGACTTTCGGCTGGGGCTTAGGTAGTGCTCGGCCCAAAGAAATAAAATGATAGCCTGGTTGCCCATTTCTAAAGAATATCAGAAACCGAAATTTGCACTTTATTCCCTGATCTTTGGAGTAGTTTCACTGCGGCCCAAAATATTTTAAATTTCTTTCATATAGGACCTTAAATTAATTGCACTTTGGTCCTTGAATTTTATCTTTCATTTAGTTCTGACCCCTAAACTTTGAAAAATATAATTTTTGTCCCCAAATGTTTTTCAATCTTTGCAATTTAATTCTTGTCAAATTTTGGCTCTCTTTATTATGATTGTTTCTTTTCTTTAATAACTAATTATGTTACTTTTGAACATATTCAACTTGTAATTTTTAGATGTTTTAAATTTCTTTATGTTTGACATATTAGTGTGAATTTAGTACTTTTATTATTATTGTTTTTCAATTAAATTGGTGCCATGATTCTTTTGTTCATTGTGAGTATAAATAGGGCAATTTGACTCTATTTAGTCACCACTTCAAACGGGAGGTACCCCTATTTTTATTATTTCAATGTCAATTACGTGCTCTTGTGTGCTCCTATGTGTTCCTATGTGTTTATATATTTTTATATGCTTTATTTATTTGATTTAAATGTTCATTTAAATTTTCTTATATTATATTTGTTTAGTTAATTTTTATAATTATTCGAGAGGCATTTAAATACCTCAAAAATGTAATAAATAGGATAACTAATTTTAGTTTATCATATCTTTCCCATTTTAGATTGTAGTTAGATTCCCCAATGTAATAGATAGGTTTGCGTGTTTATGTGGCTTATGTGTTATATGTTTTATCCGCTTTTCTTAGGATTTTGGCATTTAGATATTATATTTACGTGTTATGTGCTACGTGCTCTTATGTGTTTATTTGTTTTAATTTATGCTTTATTTGTTTTACTATGAATTGTTAATGCATGACGTCACCACACTAGTCCAACGCTAGTTGTGGCTTCTCCTTCCGCTTATTTGCTAGTCCAACGCTAGTAAGAAGTTTTAAAAATGGGCTAGTCCAACGCTAGACCCTTTAGGTCGTCTTGCGCTAGATTCATCTTTGTGTGCTATTCACTACATTTTCATGCATATTTTCATTTTTAGGATCTTTTCTCATTTGCATGATATTCCCTATTATATTATTCCCTACCCTCTATAGGTGCTATTCATGTCATTTAGAATTGCATCTCATTTAAGTTAGTTTATTTGCTTGTTCATGTTAGGATAATCATTTTTCAAACATGGGAAATGGGTGATTATAACTTTTTAGTTTAAATGCCCTATTAATCCATGTATAAGAAATTTTTGTCACGAGTTTTTGCCTCCCGTATCCTTTATGTTGCATTCCCTTTTTCTTTGATCACTTATATATATGTATATAATTTAATTTAATTTCTTTTATTTTAATTTCATCATTCGCATACTCGTGGCACTTTTAAGGAATCATTTTGGCCTTCGTAACTAATGCGATTGGTTCAATTAAACCCTTGAATGAACATTTTGTCCCTTTCGATATTTTATAAATTTAGATTTGCATTCATGTAGGAAACATCCAAACATGATAAAATTAAGGGTTAGATTAGGAAAATTTTGACTAAATCCCGCAACTAGCTTAGACTAGGTTAAAAGGGTGCCTTAGGTTTGAGTTAATCGAACCTTTGCCTTCCCTTTCTTCAACCGTGACTCCCGAATCCATTTTCTCTTGTTTTCAAAAACTTGGAGTTGTCGAAAAGGATTTTATTTTATTTTATTTAAAAACACTTTTTAGATGACTTGGTACACCCAAACTCGATACCAAGTGGCGACTCCTAATTTTTCTTCAAAACCCTTTTAGACTATATTTTGAACCCAAATTGTCGCATTTTTTTAAAGTCCCATTCTAAGTCCTTTTTCATTTATTATTAATAAATCACATCTTTTTATAAACACTTTCTTTTCCATCGCGAAAAATGGACATGAATCTTAACATCCCTACAGTGCCAAATCTCATGGTCTTACCTGGACCAGATGCTAGCAATTATAGGTTCCATGCTCCTCGGACAGATCCAAAGTCATGAAATCAATACTATCAAAATTATAATAAACTTGAATACATTAGATAGTAATCACGAAATTAACCAGTCTCATTTGACAGATCTAAACTTGTAGATCTACACTAGTAACATCATAATAAGTAAAGAAAGATAGTCATCACCCCACTTCCCCCTCTGGCTAAACAAAATATTAATATTTATATATAAATATATATATTTATTTCAATTGATATAATATATATAATATACATATTAATATACATAATTGAAATATACATATACATATTAATATAATTTATATATATAATATAAAATACATAATTGAAATATACATATTATAAAACAAAATTGAAATAAAAATATTATATATATAAATAAATAAATATTAATATATATATAATATAAAACGAAATTGAAATCGAAAAATCTGATTTCTATTTCCAATTTCAAAAACTCCATTATCGAATTCGAACCAAATTCGCATAATTTGAAATTGAAAATTCCGAATTTTTTTGTATATTTGGAGCTATTTTTGATATATTGTTTGGATATGGTGTTTTTGGAGTTATTTTTGTTTGTATATTACTGTAGCATTGTAGATGAAAAAATTATTTTTCAAAAAATGCTGAATCCAAACAGAGCCAATTATACTACAAATGACAAGCATACTCTACTTTTGATATTTTATTTTTCCATCTTGATATAATGGTTAGTTGCTTAGATTATCGTTGAAAAAATAAAAAATCTATCGATTGTTGGTCCGACAGAGAGGTTCCAGAACCATGCACGACAGGGAGAAGTATTTTTTTTAAGTTAAACATTGCATAAAAAAAAATCTAACAATCTTTTTTTTTTTTTCAAATGTTGTCCCCAACCAGGCTACATTAGTCTAGCAGGGGTGATTCTTTTATAAAGTAAAATGAAGCTTTTTCTTTTTTAAGAAATTTGTCTCCTGCGGGGCTTACTCTACTCGATGGGGGCTATTCTTGAAAAAAAAAAAAAAAAAAGTGTGCCTATGGCACCAAAAAATTTTTTTTTGTGCAAAATGTTATCCTTTTCTATTCAACAACTTGAGTTTGTCCCTTTTTACCTCCTCTTAATATCCAAAGATAGCGTTTCGAAGTTATATATATATATATAATAAAGTCGAATCCTCATACTTATCCGTTCGCATTTTCTCTTTTCTATGTGGCTTAATGAGACGGCAAGTAGTTTCCTACGTGGCTTGCTACTTTTTTGTTTGGATGTATATCAATTCTTATTTCCTATAAGAATTCTTAATATTATATGATTCATATTTCCTACCCAAAAAAGGAACTAAAAAGTAATTCAATATAAATAAAAGAGACATAAATCTCCTCTATTAGATATATAGGAATAAATCATAATATATATTTTTTATAGTGTCCTTTTTTTATTTTTTTTTACAGCTTCATCATATATTCTTTTTATTTTAAGATAATCTATCCGTATATAGAACAACGTACAAACAATCTAGACATGAAAGTTAAAGAAAATTAGCCCAAGGAAGATTTTATAAGACTCACAGTCCCCATGCATAATTGATGTACAAAGAAAAATGGCACTTCATCTGATTGAAAATTTCTGAAAAAGTTCATAAAGAAAATGTTAACTTTTTTATCATTTTAATTGTTACAATATCTAGATAAACATAACTTTTAAAATATGTGTATTTATATAGGTATATGTTAAAAGTCTTGGCAAGTGATGCAACCGGTAGTGCTTGGTTTGTTATATTTGATCAAGAGGCTGAAAGAGTAATAAAACACAAACTTTCTTTTGTTCTTGACGAATTTAACAAGGTAAACTTATATCTAATTTTTAAAAATATTTTTAATAAGGATTAATTTTTCCTACACTGACAGTGTATACACTATCAGCATTGGATGAATGACAACTATGCAAAATTTGAATTTGAAATTCAATTTTTGCACACATGTCATGAATCCAACGTTGATAGTGTATATACTGTCAGTGTAGGAAAGATTTACTCTTTTAATAATAGTAGACAATCCGACACTTATCTTAACCGTTGAATATTCTAACAAAAAAAAAATCTATTATGCATTTCATTTTCAGGAAAGATTTAGCAGTAAAATCGTATCATCAATTATAAATAAGATTACGTGGAAATCTTTTGTATTCCAAATCAAGTTGAACAATTACAATCTAGAACAAGGTAGTAATAGATTTACAGTAACTAGATGGTTCCACTGTGATTTCGGGAGGGAAACGCATTTCATGCTTTCACAAGTAATGTGCAATAAATTTCTCTTATATTTCACATATTATATCTCACATAATATTTTTGTCTTTAATTTTGATAAATCATTATCAGATTGGTGGAACCGACAACCAATACCAACCTGAAGTATTTTCTTCCCATATCCCAATTAGTATAACAGATGATTCTAATCAACAACATTTCAATACACTTCATATGAATCATTCATCAGAGGGTTCAATAAAAACCATAGAGGAAGGGAATCCTCATAAAAAGATTTGCATGAGAAAGTAGATTTAATATACTATTTTACTTTCTTAAATTATAATCTTTACGTATTGTTATACATAACTTTGAATGCAATAAATCATTTTTTTCCAGTACTTAGTTATCTTGCTTTGCTATCATGCAGTGATAATAGAAAATCAATAAATGCTGATTTGCACGGACGGATCGAGGAGAGTGTTCAAACAGAAGAAAAACAAAAACAAGTTTATGAAGAATAGAATATTATTTGACACTATTTACTGCACTTTTTATTTATTTTCAAGTTTTTTAATATTATGGTATTGTTAAATGATATTTTTTTCTATTTTTGAATTATTATTCACTGAATTAGATGTTCAAATTTATATTATAAGAATACTTTATATTACAATGCGTACATAATAATATACTTAAGATAAGTTATAATAGATTATACATTAAATTTTTATTTTATATCGACATTTTTATAAAATTAATTAAATAATTTATTATTTTTCGATGATTCCCGTTCAACGAACGGATACAAAATTAGTTCTCGATATATTGTTAAGAAATTGTGATCTCCAAAACGTAGACACATAGGATTATTTTCCTTTATCATATTCAGAACTTTTATCTAAATTTCCGTGGAATCCATCCAATTTGGCAGCCATAAAGAATCTCAATCCATCTACATTTCTAGAAAACAAAAAAGAAAAAGCTGTAAGACTTTTTTATTTTGCAGCATCTAACTTTACAAATGTGTATGTATATATACACTTCAGCATGACAGGCATAATTTTGGAAACTCCCTATCAGATCAACAATTGATCAATTTTTTTTTTGATCGATAATATAAGGAATTAGCCCTTTCAATAAGCATTTCATTTCCCACATTTTTATATACTCTTAATGTACCAGTATTTCATTTTATAGTTTTTTATATACTCTTAACGCACTAGTATTTCACTCCATAGTTTGCGGCTAATAAGCATTTCATGTCTCACATTTTTATATACTCTTAATGTAACAATATTTCACTTTATAGTTTTTTTATATACTCTTAACACACTAGTATTTCACTCTATAGTTTGTGGCTAATTTCTTAGATTATCGATGAAAAAAAAATCAATCAATTATTGATATGATAGGGAGGTTTCCAAAACTATACCTGTCATGTTGGCCAGAAGAACTACACACACATATATATATGTTAAAGTTACGCACTGCAAAGAAAAAAGTTTCATATTATAAAAAAAAAAAAAGAAAAAAGTTTCATAGTTAAAAAAAAAAAAAAAAAACTGTTGTTCTCTGTTGGGCTGACGTAGTCCGATAGAGTGATTCTTTTAAAATGCAACTTGAAGTTTTTTTTTTTTATTTCAGAAATCTGTGTCCTAGTGGGATGATTCTTTGATTTTTTTTATTTTTTTTTTTAATGTTTGGCACGCCTTTCATGTAGTCACTTCAGAGGTATGGCACGCCGTGTAGGAAATGGTTGTTCATGACCTTTACATATTTTATTTTGAGTCTCGACCTTTACCTTTAATAATGCAATTCCAAGGTTGATTTATTGTTGGCCTTCAATTCGCATTCTACGAATGTTGGATGGTTGTCATGAAAATATGGAAATCGATGCTTAAAGTTAAACATACTTTTTTCTTTTCGAGCTTTTCAAGAAATACAAGAATATGTGTAATGTCAATTGTCATGATTATGAATTTAATTTTTAGCATATTCACTTGATGCCATTCATTTGTGAGAAAGTTTTGTTGCACATCATTTCTTTTTGTTTTGTTTTCTAGAAATATAGATGGATTGAGATTCTTTATGGCTGCCAAACTGGGTGGTTTGCACGGAAATTTAATTGTAAGTTCTGAAAACGATTAAGGGAGAAAAATCCTACGCGCTTACGTTTTGGAGATCACAATTTCTTAACAATGTATTGAGAATACCTTATAAACGTTGTTTTTTTTTTTTTTTGATAATTATAAACGTTGTTTTTGGATGTTAAGAGGAGGTAGGAAAGGACAAACTCAAGATTTTGGGTAGAAAAGGACAACATTCTGCACACAAAAAAAATGTTGCTGCTGGCGCACTTTTTTTTTTTTTTTTTTTTTAAAGAATCGCCCCTGCTAGGTAAAGTACGCTTGGCAGGAGACAAATTTCTAAAAAAAGAAAAAGCTTCAGATTATTTTATAAAGAATCATCCTTATTGAACTGACGTAGCCTAGCAGGGAACTCTATTTGAAAAAAAAAGAATTGTCAGACCTTTTTTTTCGTAGCGTTAACTTAAAAACAAATCTTTCTCATGTTCAGTTAGCACGACAGGTATAATTCTGAAAACCCTCTCTCTTTCGGACCAACAATCGGTCGATTGTTTATTTTTTCAACGATAATCTAAGGAATTAGCCTTATTTAATCCTTACGTGACTTAACATAAAACTGTTCAGATAATTAATCCTCTAGATGTCAGTAAAGAGCTTTGACATTTTTTTTTAAAATTTTTTTATTTCTTTTTATTCAAGGAGATTTCTGGGATTTCACGTGGTGACAGCAGGGAAAATGCTAGGCCAGGAATTTAGAGTCTGAACTAGGAAGCATAGTTATTAAACCCGGCCCGGAAAGGAGACCGGCGAAGGAGGTGGGTCAACAGGTTATTGGTTCAACCGGTGGGTGAGTGGTTGAACCAGTGGGTCACTAAATATATTTATATATTATATCTTATAATTTTTTATATAGGATATATGATATAAATTTTAATAAATAATGTCATAACAAATGCTCATTTGATTTAATTTGCTATAGAATAATTAATTTATATAAGAATCATCAAAACATAAATTTAATTAGTGATCCACCAAATTTTAAGTGTAAAATTTTATCTATGTTTAGTGTAATTATCTAGGTTACTTACAAATTTTAAGTGCAAAAAATTATTAAAAACAATATTTGTCTTTAAAATAAATTATGTAATATGTTATTTTTGAAATCTATTTTATAATTTATAGAATTTGGTGGTCATAAGTTTGTATTAAATGATTCCAAATAAATTTGTTTTGGAGAAATAAAAAAGAATAAACATAAAATTGATAAAACATTCATATAGCATAAGAATGATAACTAATTAACATGCAACGAAGTAGTCTGGTGGGGAGCTTGTCATAAACCTTGCCCAAGGTCATAGGTTCGAATCCAGCTAACAACTTTGTAAAACTTTTTCCTCAAAACCGGTTTCTTCACAAAACCGGCCGGGTTTCCGGTTTAATCCGGTTGAACCACTGGATCGTTGACTAGTCAACGATTCTAGTGCTTAACCGATCTAATTAGGAACCCGGCCCGGTCTACTGGCGGGTACACCGGGTTGATCGGTTCGACCGTCGGGCCGGACCGAATTTTATAACTATGCTAGGAAGCATCATCACAAAGACTTCTGACTTCTGAGTCCTCCTTGACTTGGAACCAGAATGTTGACCTTTTGGCTAAACAGGGATCAGACTTGAAGGAATTATTCCTATACTTGAGACAAGCCATTGTTTTCCCTTTGTTGAGCACATTGTTTGTAATATTTTGTCCATGGAATCTGCATTTCAATCTGGTATTGCATCAGCTTCCTTGCAAGTTGTTCTTGAGAAGATTGCTAATTTTGCTGTGAGGGAAACCAGCTTGATTCTGGGAGTTGATGATGAACTGAGAAGGCTGCAGAGAACACTCCAAAGAATTAGAGCTATTCTGGACAATGTAGAGAACAATCATCTGAGTCTGATCAACGACAGCAGCAACGAAGCCTGGAAGATGTGGCTTGTTGATCTGGAGAAGCTCTCATATTGTGCTGATGACCTACTTGATGAGATCTCGCTGGATATTTCGAGGGTACATGCTGACAATTCAGATGATGCTAATAATAGCAACCTGGTACGCAGCAACCTCTTGTCATCTTTTAAATTGTCAGTGCCCCATGAGATATGTAAGATAAGGAAAGAACTGGAACATATTTCAACTGAAATGGATAGTCTTTTCCTAAGTAAGTTATCTGCAGTGGGATCTTATAAGATGCATACCCCACTTAATAATAACTTTTGTGCTACAAGTTCATTGGTTGATGAAGAATTTGTAGTTGGAAGAGAAAAGGACAAAGAGGATATCATCCAGATGCTATTGATGACTGAATCCAATAGGGGCAATGTATCTGTGATTCCTCTAGTGGGTATGGGAGGGATTGGCAAGACGACCCTTGCTCAAGTTGTTTACAATGATGACCGTATATTGAAGAACTTCGAATACAGAATATGGATTTCTGTGTCTATCAATTTTGACCTGATCCGGATAAGTAAGTCAGTTGTTGAATCCCTCACTGGAAAAAAATGCAAGTTGTCTGACCTAGATCCCATTCAGTCTAAACTTCAAAATCTACTATTTGGGAGAAAGTTTCTTCTAGTTTTAGATGATTACTGGACTGAGAAATATGGGGATTGGGATGCTTTATGTTCACCTTTAAGAGTTGGACGCCAAGGAAGCAAAGTTATTGTAACAACTCGAAGCACTATAGTGTCATCAATTCTTGGTACAATTCCAGCATATAGTGTGCAAAGTTTGAATGATGAGGTCTGTTGGGAATTGGTGAAACAAAGAGCATTCTCAAGTAAGGATGAAAGGGAGAAAATGAATTTGGAAGAAATAGGGAGAAAAATAGCTACGAAATGCAAAGGACTGCCTTTAGCAGCGAAATCTCTTGGAGGCATACTTCGTTTCAGATCTGATGAAGAGGGGTGGAATGCCGTCTTAAACAGTAAGATGTGGGAGCTTCCGCAGGATCAAAGTGAAATTTTTTCTGCTTTAATACTAAGCTATCATTTCCTTCCTACACGTTTGAGAAAATGTTTTGCATATTGCTCCATTTTCCCCCCAAATCATGAGTTTGAAATGGAAGAGTTGGTCCTGCTGTGGGTGGGAGAAGGGTTCATCCAACCTAGAGGAGAAATGAGACTGGAGGACATTGGTAATGATTTTTTCAGTGAATTAATCTGGAGGTCCTTCTTTCAATTTTCACATGTTAACCTACACAACCAGTCAATATACAAAATGCACGAGCTTATTCACTGTATGGCACAATTAATTTCTGCAAATACATGCTTTCGCCTGGAGGAGGATATACAACATTGGCCTCCAGCATTTAACAATGCTCGTCATTTGTCCCTCTCTCATGAAAGTGTCCAATCAGTTGGGCCAAAGGCCTTCACTTGGTTTAGGCAGTTACGAACTTTAATAATGTCTACGAATGATACCAGTGTCTCACAAGTTCCTTACGAACTATTTTTGAAACTTCAATTCTTGAGAGTGTTGAACTTGAGCCATATGGGCATTGATGAACTTCCTAGTTCCATTGATCGCTTGAAACATCTTCGCTACCTTAACCTTTCTGAAAACCACATCCAAAAGCTGCCTGAACCAACTTCAAACCTTTTAGCTTTACAAACCCTCAAGCTCAAAAGTTGCTTTGAGTTTTTTGAACTTCCAACAAACATGAAGAATCTGACTAACCTTCGACATCTTGACTTGGATGTAAAGCATCAGTTAAACTACATGCCATCAGGTTTTGGAAATTTAGTCAACCTCCAAACACTTAGTGCATTTATTGTGGGGAGAGCAAGAGGCTGTGGTATCATAGAGTTGAAGAATATGAGATTCCTAAGAGGATCATTGTGCATTACCAATCTTGAAAATGTGCTGAGGCCAATGGAAGCAAAAGAGGCAAATTTATTCAAGAAACCATACCTTAAAAAACTTCAGTTGGAATGGAACTGCCTCGGGGATAAAATAGATGAGCAAGAAGTACTTGCAGGCCTTCAACCTCACGAGAACCTTAAGGAGTTATCTATATCAGGGTACAATGGTGTCATGTTTCCTAGTTGGATAAGTAATCCAGTGTACAAGCTCACAAATATTCACCTTCATAGCTGTCTGTCTTGCTCAATTCTCCCTTCTCTTGGGCAACTTCCACTCCTCAAATTTCTTTGTATTGAAGATATGGCTGGTTTGGTGCATGTTGACCATCATTTTTGTGGCTTCGGTAGTATTAAAGGGTTTCCATCACTGGAGTCACTAATATTCCAGGACATGCCAAATATGACCACATGGAGAGGATTGAATGGAGATGATTTGCCTTGCCTACGTGAGCTCACTATGAGTAATTGCTCAAGGCTAACCAGTTTGCCATCACTTCACAACCTCAATTTCCTCCATAATTTAAACATTGGCAGCTGCCCAAGACTTCAAGCATTACCAGAAGAAGGATTACCAGAGTCTCTTCAACTCCTGATCATTGTTGACAGTGCCATCATCAAAGAAAGGTGCAGAGCTGATGTGGGTGAAGATTGGCACAAGATAAACAGAATACCTAAGATAGAGATTGATTATGTTGAGATTCCCATAGTGGTGCATGGAGTTTAAGGTTGGCTGATTGGTCTCTGTATTCATAGTGCTTCGGTGATGGTAACATGGAGTGTCTGGGAGCCGGGTCAAGTGAAGGAATCATGTTTTAAATGTCAGAAGCAAAGTGCAAATTTTTGTTAGTTAAATCCAGAATTTTTCTCTATACAACAGTGAAATGCATGTTCCTGATACGAATGGTGCAAGCAAAAGAGAAAGCCAGTTCATGGAGGTTATGGCTACCTTTGAACAATACGAAACATCCCATGTAAGTCCTCAATTTACTTTTTCATTTCAGAATTGCTACTACTTCATAGTTGGCAGAATTAGTTTAGAGGGATAATTGCTTTATACTGCCCTTCCTAGTTAGCTTTTGCACCCAGTATTGTTTCCTAATGATATGCGCAATATAAATGTTATCTGTTCCAGTTTTTTTCCCCGTTATACACTGCAGAAGGTACTCTTTCTATTCCATGTGAAAAATCAACCAATACAACTAGGGCAAAATGTCCCAATGGCTCCCAAACTATTACGAAATGCAACTTTTGACCCTCCAACTATTAACTAAACCTTTTGTCAACTTAAGTCATTATATCTAATAGAAATAGCACATCGTGCCCCCCAATGACCCTCAAACTATTATAAAGTTCAACTTTTGGCCATCCAACCATTAATTGATAAGTTTTAACCCTTCAACTAATTAAAACATATAATCCTAGTCTTTCCATCAACTTGAATTGTTATGTCGATCAGAAACATTACTACATGCGTGTTAGGGGGGTATACTACAATGTCCCCATTTTTGTGTCTAAACCTCAAAAATATGCAGCACATTAGTGTCACAATCAAGACACAAGCAATGGCTATGAAGCAATATATCACCATTTTAATCTCCCCAGACATGCCTGAATTTGATGAATATAACCTGAATCTAATGAACATGTCCTATGAAGATGAAAATGCCCCTCGATTATGCCCCTCGATTATGCCCCCTGCTACACATGTAATATGTTCGACATAATGATTCAAGTTGACAAAAGAATTAGGATTATACGTTTTAATTAGTTGGAAGGCTAAAATTTATCAGTTAATAGTTGGAGGGCCAAAAGTTGAACTTTGTAATAGTTTGAGGGCCACTGGGGAATCGTGAATCCCATAGCTAAAGTTGACGTAACGACTCAAGCTGATGGAAGAACTAGAATTATACGTTTTAATTAGTTGTAGGGCTAAAACTTATCAGTTTTTAATTGAAGGGTCAAATGTTAAATTTTGTAATAGTTTGAAAGCCACATGAGAATTTTGCCCTTACAATTATTCCCTAGCCATTGATCCTTAAACTTTTCCCTACACACATCTGTAGGTTTAGCTTATGATCTGTTCAGCTATTTCTTACCAAGTATTGAATAATGCATGGTGTATTAAAGGTCACCAAATAGGAAACGCATGACTAAATTCATTTTCATATTAATTTTCCTTTAAATTGTTGAGCATTACACACACACATATATGTCCATATAGTACAGTAGTGGATGTCAGAGTTCATAGTTTTAATAGTGTATAATTGGAGGGAGTGACATTCCAATTAGAAAACAGGTAAACTGACTGGTGAGCCTATCCTCAATGTCTGCCAAGTGATCATCAATGACATCAGCACTTCAGTTGTAACTTGTAACTTGTAACAAGTTACCTTTCAATTCTGAATACAGTGGCAACTGCAATGACTATGCAAGGAGTGGCTCACACTCACTGTCATCTTATAGCAGCAGTGAGTGAGAAACTTCTAAGAAACAGTGAGAAAGTGCTATTGCTTTATGCTTTTGCTCCCTATGAATCAAAGGTGAAAATATCTAATGGCTTGTGCCTGTTGTCTACACCTGTATTAAAATTATCAAAGAAATTACAACGGTTCTAGTGGTTGGTAGGCACATCTCCACAGTGATAAAAAAAATTCTTTATAGAAGCTTCAATTTTCATTTCTTAAGCACCCTTTAGAATATGTTATGTCAAATTTGTGGTAGTTAAGAGTTAGTGTGGATAGAATTGTTCTTAATATTTTGTTCACTATGACTGCCTTCGAAATTAATTACAAAATCTCTATTGAAAGTAGAGATTTTGGAAGTCAAATCCAGGTTACATCATAAATTAAGTTATCCATATTAACATAATCTTAAAGAAACATGAGCAATTGATCAGTACTGTTTAGTTTTCAGTTTTGAGGTTCCTTTCAAGAATAACTGCTCAAATTATGAGACGAAGTATTTTGCTTGCGAATATTTCCAGAAATTGGTCGTTTCATGACAATTCATTTCCATGGGTGACAGCTATTGAAGATAAAGATTGTAGTGGAATAAAAAGTCTTGCTTGGTTTGAACTAGAAAGAGCACAAAAGTCAACAGATCTTTGCTTATGCATAACTAAATGAATTTTAGCAGGAAAAAGAGGCAAAACAGGCAGCAGCACAGTTCTACAAGGAGGGGCAGCAAAATTTGACACTCTGCAGACTGTTCTGGTAACTCTACATTCCACAGCAATATCTTTGTTTAACTTACATTATCATATTATTTTAACCTTTTGACATGGAAGTCTATTGCTCTTTGCAGAGTGGAAATGTACACTCCTTTCAGTGGTTTGATTGATGAGTTACAGTGCAAAGAGATTGACTGAGTTCATCTAGAAAATATCAAAGATTATGGCACTTCAGAAGAAGTGGTTCTGCTTTGAAAGGAATTGTGAGCTGAACCTATTCGATGGCATACATTTGAATGTGCACATTGTTGCTAAATAGTAGATGACAAATACATTATATTTATATTTGACAAATATATTGTAAACTCTTTCCTTGTTCTATGTCAATTATAAATTTAATAACTCAAGTTTTGAGTTTGTTTGCTGCATTACAGTGTGTCAAAGAGGCAACACTGTCTGTGGATCTTTCTTAATCTCAACATATTGCAATGTGTGAAATCTGTTTAATAAGCATTTTCAATGCTCCCATGTTTGCAAATTTTAGCCAGCATGCTTTCTTCTTGTCAAGGTAAAACCATCGGTTTTAACAAGTTAAAATTCCATTAATTATGAATATGGAAAGCCACATGTTTAGATTCATTGGCATAATGATTGCAGGCTACTTACTTGATTGACTTTCTTGGTTTCAGTCAGTTCACCAGGTGTAGATCATGCTAAGATAGTTTAGTAGTTAAAGATATTAGAAGTTGAAGCCTAAATTCTTAGGTCTAAAACTGGGTATCTTCCACTAGTTAGATCGGAGTTTGTTGAATTCCTGACAGCAACATAGTTAAGTATTCACAAATTATGCAAATCAACTAGAAATGGTCCTTTCCTAGCACTACACATGGATATTGCCAAACAATTTTAAAAAAATGTTTCGAAAATGATAATCTCAAAGGGTTCTTTTCTAGTATACTACATACTTCATTACAAGTCTAATGCCATTAACTAGACTGCTGGTGTTGTTTGAATATTATGAGTAGGTGTGGTTCCGCTTAACTAATCAGACTTACTGTGGCTTTCTCCAGCATCGCTTTTCTGGTTTTACTTGATGAAATATTGGTTACTAATATCCTTTAGGGGCAGATATAGATGATATATCGAGATAATCTTCAGAATCACAACTTAGTGGTCTGGTAAATAGGCCATCCAAGGGAATTAATGGTGTCACGAGAACCAGTAAACAATTTGTGTTAACCATGTCTGTCTCAAGAGTGGTCTTGCCTGCCGGAAACTAGATGTCAGTGCTACCATTGGCATATGAGGTAACAAGTCTACCAGATTCCTTTAATAGTTTTCTCATAATTTTAAATCGCATAATATGCATGAGATTGTGGAAGATTTGAAAACATTCTCCTTTTGGAAAAACAACATAAAACAGCTGCAACGCATATCAAACTCAAGAAGCATTCTGCAATCTTAAATGGTCGTAGGCTGCACAGAGAACCATTGACAATTTGCTTGTAGAGCAGCATTCTGTTAGATCATCTCATCCTAATAGCACGATCACATTTTCATGTCTGATGTCACTCAGCTTCTAACTCCTGAACAAATAAATAACTAAATGCTTTTATTAATTCGCACAGAGAACAAACCAGAAGTCTTTGCTCATTGCTGTAATGTGTTCCCACTCTGCAACCTTCTGTCCACCTCTAGTAGAAACTTTGTAGATCTTCCTGCTCTGTTAAGGTTTTAACATTTGAAGGAAAAAGGTTCTTCTTGCGAAATTTCAGGTGAGATCAATTGAACATCCTCTTATATCTGATCTGTGGTATTATGTTGTCGCCTAATCAGCAGAAGCAGTTTAATTTTTTTCCTTCAAGTTATTCACCTGCAAAACTCATAGTCAAACTTCGTTATAACATAGTTGAATATACAACAACCCCTTGCTGGAATCAGGAATGGTAGTTTGTTTTTTCTCCCACACTTGGTTGTGTAAGTTCCCCAAATGACATAACATGCATTTCGTGGACTCCATGAGAAGGGATACAGTTTGCTGATCCTAATTGATGCTCATAATTAATCTCATGCTTTGAAGAACTATTGAAATTCATTTTTTTATCTTAGTTGAATGAAGGCACTGTTATATCTGATTTACTGGTTATGCAAACTGAGCCTAATACCTTGGTTGGCATCATAGCTTCATCTTCTTTCCAAGGAAAACTAAAAATGTAAACTCAGGGTTAGTGCCACATAATACATGTATTCCTGCGCTTATATCCTAAATGCTTTCTCTATTTCTTTCTTTTCTAGCATCTTCAACTCTATCCTCTTATCTCAGTTTCTCCCTGCGTCTTCCACACTGTTCTCCCCTCCATATCCAAACTTCTAGTGCATGTTTTTTTCTTCTTTGTGTTTTGTTTTATTATTAATGTGTATTCTTCATTGTTGGAGGGAATAATGATCAAAGAATGGTAAACTGTATGCAGACAAGGCGGTCTACACTAACATGTATACCTATCAGATGTAAGCTCAAACAAAGATACTCGCGCTTCTGTTTAGCTTTTATTGGTGAAAGCTTGAAAAGACTATGTGAATAATGATATTCTGGTTACTCTTCAATCCCTTGCACTGACATACACTGGAAATAATTTGAAAGCAATTAATACTACTTAAGGTATACATCACTTTTCATGATCCACAAATTCAAAAAGCAGTATAGAGGAGCACCACTGGACAGCTAACTAAATATCTCATTGCAATTGCAGAAGATTCATGCAGGTATAATTAATAATGCATAAGCTTTCCTATCTAACCCAATGTATTCTCTCTGTTTCCATACCTCTCTATGCTCTCTTTCCAAAGGCAAATGACAGGTGAGGAAAAGAGCAACTCATCGAAGGAACTGGTGCTGAAAAAACTGATGCAATAAATACAAGCACAAGGTATGTGGCATATCTGGAGCATCCAAGAAGCTCAAGGATCGAGACTGGTAGTCAGTTTTAGTTTTGTCCTTTTTCCCTGTGTTGCTTATATCATGGGACATGAGTTCTCATTTCAGCTTTAGGTGTATCTTACTTTCTTGCTTCAAATAGATTTGTTCACTGTAAAACTTGGAAATTTTACCCTATCATGTTACTAGTTCTGTTTGGGGTTATTAGTAACTGGAGCCATAGATGGATACGTTGTGTGTGAATACGTAATGCACAACTCTCAGTACAATTACTGGATTTAAAATCAGCCATGCTTCCTTCTGTCCAATTTAATATTTTCTACAGCTTCTTATAAAGGCTTTAACTGTTCCATTGCTGATGACTTTTTTCCATTAACAAACCTAGTTGATGCTCCTCTCTTGATTCAGGTCCAGTTAAAATGTCTCCAATTTGTTTTCTCTTTTTTTCTTTTAGGGGGTGGGGGAGGAGGGGGTTGGTGGGATGTTATCAAACATCAAACTGGATTCTTGTCAGCACATGGCTTTCTTTTTAAATTGAGCTGTTTATTAGTTTTTGCTTTCCCTGCAGTTTTGAAGTCGAATAACTCAAATTAATGAGGATAATCAAGAACAGGACGAAAGCACACTGTGTTAATCACTAAGGTGATGTACCTGACAGGTCCTAGATGTCCACATCTTGTATATTGTATTAGTCTAGAAAATTCAGTCATCATCAGTTTACATGTTCATGATACTTTCACTGCGTAAGATCTATTGTTTGTGCACGAACAGGGGGTTCGGAAAGGGTTCCAAAGTTGTATGTGGTTTTATCAAGACAATGACAGACAAAACAATGCTCCAAAAATGGAGCCATCAGATCAGCGCAAGATTGGTCCAAATGGTAGTTTGTGAAAGCCAAGGGACTTAAATTCTGGTGTATCTACTTAGTGTATCTACTTTCACTTTGGGGAGCTGCTGTTCAGCTGTAGCAATTTCAGTAAATTTTAGGCA
Organism: Coffea arabica; assembly: GCF_036785885.1. Taxonomy (NCBI): domain Eukaryota; kingdom Viridiplantae; phylum Streptophyta; class Magnoliopsida; order Gentianales; family Rubiaceae; genus Coffea; species Coffea arabica. The sequence goes on along the minus strand of NC_092320.1, from coordinate 27,668,128 downwards.
GCAAGGTATGCAATACTCCAATTGCAGTTTACCTGTTAATGCATGGAGAATCTGAGGTAGCTGAAATTGCTTTTAACTGACTTTCGTGCTCATTGCATGGTGTGTTCCATTAATTATTGGCGCATAATTGAATCAACTTTCAGTAACATTCATCTGAAATGATTTCAAATAAGCATCAGTAGGCATCAAGCGCACACTGATCTATGTTCTGTTCTTCTATCAGTTCTCCATACATACTTATCAGTTCATCCCAATTTTCATAGGCAATTGCAAAAGGCAAGGATAAGTTTGCAGTTGAAGGAATTCATTGGTGATAATTCATGTCATCAAGTTGAAACTGCACATAGTGTTCACCAGGAACAATGTTATATCTTTTTTAAAGGACAACACAGAAGACTTCCTTCAAAAAGAAAGGACTGGGAAGATTGAGATAACGTGATTGAGCTTCAGTGAGTTATTTTCAAGGCTGTTATCTAGAGGTGGCAATATGGATATATGGTTCATTATTGGTTTTGACTTAATGGATGGTGGATGAAATTTATCCAATCCATTTAGATCCATTTATTTAAATGGATCTAAATGGAAATGGATCTAAATGGATGGATCTAAATGGATTAAATAAAAATCAATTATCCATTTATAATCCATTTAAATATTTTTGTTACTTTTTTTTTGTATTACCATTTCTTGTAATATGAAGATACTTTTTTATGTACTTGTAAATTTTAGGTGTATTTGGATGAGAAAGAGGACAAATGAAGGCAAGACCTGATTGATGAAACCAAGACCTAATTATCACTGGTTTAAAAAATGAGAACATTGAGCAGCATAAGACACCAGTAAATGAATAAGTCCAATTTGTTAGATAGCGAATTGATATCGGTGGGAAAAAGTAATGGGTTTGCTTTATATCGTTTCTTAAAGATAATAGAAGGAAGCCACGGAGCAGGTTCTTTCAAAGCTACAAATATATTTGTTCGCTCAGATTCGGTCGCCTCCATTTTAGGATAGCTCCTTTTTTTAGTCATTTTCTTTCATTTCTTTCATTTGGTTTTTAAGTAAATGGATATATGTGGTTTTTGTGGATAATCCATATAAATCCATTTAATTTAATGATTTTACTTTGGTCAACCATTTAAAACCAATACTATAAATGGATAATCCAAATCCATTTAATTATGGATTATATGGATGGATAAATGGATCTCGATCTAAATTGCCACCTCTACTGTTATCTTTATCTGGACATTTATTACTCCTATAATCTACTACTGGAGATATATGTACCGTGTTGGTTCAAATGTTCATTATCAGATGCAAACTTGCCGTTACAACAATCTTCACATGTTCTTATTTGTCTGCAATGAATTTAAATTTCTTAATTTCAGTGATTTCTGATTGATGCTTTACAAAAATGGCAAAGTTGATTGAATCTGTTGGAAATGAACAGCAAGAATCAGATATCTTATCCAGAGTGCACTGACTTATCAAGTGCAAACATTTCTTCAACATAGTATCTGTGTGGAATTGGATTCTGTGGATAGTTGTCGTACTAAAGTTCCCCTCAGAATGGACCAAGATTAGTTTTGAGATGCTGTGAATCTATTTGCAATCCTAAAATCTAGAGGCTCAGGTTTTAAAAGGATGAAAGACTTAAACAGGGAAACTATTGGTAACTTAGTTTGGCAGGTTTATATATAGATCGAATAACTCAAGCTAGTTTAACTAAATGCATGAATATAAAGATTATATTACTTGCAGGTTCAGCTTTATTGAATGGAAATCATTCATTGACAAAATGACTTTCATTTTCGTGTTTTACACTGTGAACAACAGAAACTATATTTCGAGATATTTGTTCATAATCAATCCATGTGCTAGGAATGTGGGCTATCTTGTACCAGTCTTCTCCTCCATTCTTATTGCACCGTTCTTTTATACCAGGGCAACCTGTAATTACCAGTGATTCAATTGAAGCTGGCAAACCTCCTTCAGGCACAGACTGCAGCTTAATGCAGTAGCTTATCTCGAGATATTGGAGGACTTTGAGATGGAAAACGGATGAGATCTCAAAAAGGTTTGGGCAGTATCTTATATAAACCTGAACTAGGCTTGGGAAGTCACCGTTTTCTGCTCCAGTGAACTGTTGAAGGTTAGGCATGTTGTCAAGTGTCAGTTTCTCTAACTTTGGAAATAATATTTGGCTTCCAGTTGTAACATTCCGACAAAACAGGCCATTTGTATCTCGCACACTATCCAATCCAACAATATTCAGATATTTGAGTGAGGGCAATTTCCCGACAGAGGGCAAAACTTGACATTCTATGCACCTGTAGAGGGTAATGCTGACAACATTAGTAAACAATGGGTTGCCAATCCAGCTTGGAAAGAATTTACCCTTGTAAAATTGTATCTGTAACTCTTCGATGCTATTATGTGGCTGCAGACATTCCAAGACTTCCTCTTCTGGTGAAGCCTCATCAAACCTGTGATCTCCCCATCTCAATTCGAGCTTTTTTAAGTACTGCTTCATACTTAAACCAGCTTTGCTAGCTTCATCGATGTTTGCAACATTTTCAAGCCCTGCAATGCAGAATGATCCAGCAATATTGTTCAGATTCCTGAGCTCTCCAATGTTGCATCCATCATCTCTTCCAACCATAAATGCCTTTAAAGTTTGAAGACTTCTCAGATTCCCCATGTTTCTGGGCATGCAGTTTAATTGGCGGATTATATCCAATTCAAAATGCCTCAGATTGATCAACTCACTTATTCCCTCAGGTACTGCATGAAGAGCAAAACAACCTCGAAGATTTAGTGTCTGCAAACTGTAAAGAGAACCAACGGATTCAGGCAAATTTTTGATAGGTGTATACGAGAGGTCAAGATAATGTAGTGACTCCAAACACCCAACAGAACTTGGTAATTCCGATATCTGGGTTCTGCTCAAATCTAAAGTATATAAACTCTTTAGGCAAAGGAAAAGATCACGAGGTATTTCCTTGATTGAGGAGCCATAATCACCAAGTAATAATAGTGTGTGTAGGTCTTTGAAAATTTTGAGAGTCTCAAATGTCAGTGAATCAAACTCCTCCATGTCCAAAGACAAGTGAAGTGGCATTTCAGAGGGGACACTTAGTTGATCCTCAATTCTCAGATAGTGACCCCTGGATAGCACTGCTTTTTGACACCAGTACAAAATTTTAGATTCATTCACTTTATACTTCTGCTTGCGATGAAGATTGTCATAGCTTGAAGGAACTATGAACCCCTTACTTGCTAAAATGTCAAAGCATACCTTTCCAGCATCCTCCATCCTGTCTGTAAGTTCTACATCAATCAACTCTTCTGCAATCCATAATTGGACTAACTGATCTTTCTCCAACTCATAGCTTGTTGGAAACAAGGAGCAATACTGCATACACCTTCTAACATGTTCAGGTAAACTCTCAAAATCAAAATCTGCACCTTGCATTATTCTCCTTGAATCTTCTGCCCCTTCCAAGAAGTGCATTCTGTTCTCCAGTCTGAATTCTAGTTCTTCAGATTCAGTACTCGAATAATCGCCTATTCTCTCTTCTTTCTTGTCTGATGCATTGTTCTTATATGTGACACCTAGTTCCTTGGGCATCGCATACAAATCAGCCTTTGCTTTAAGCCGCTTCCTTTTAGCACACCTTTGGACCAGAAGTGACTGGTCTGATATGCTCCTCTTGAATTCCCCTGGTCTCCTTTTGTTACTTCCAATATTTTTTTGGGCTGACTTCCCCTCATCAACTGCTGCTGTCACTTCTATCTTACCATTTTGGTGATTCTCAGGCTCCAGGGACAACTGCAATGCACTTTCAGACAGCTTGATTCCTTTGGAAGTCATGGAAGAAGAAAATGAGGATGATGAAGACAAAAAGGGCTGTTGGAGTTTTGTCTTTTCTTCCATTAAGTCTCCCTGTTGCAATTTCAGTACTGAATTTTTCAATCACTAGCACAATTTCAGAATTGCACAAAGGCAATGTAATAATGTACCAGAAGAATATTAGTCCATTGTTATCCTTTGAAAAGTCTCTAAACGAACTGCACTATCTTTAACTTGTAATATTCAACCAGGAAGATATGCAGATGTGCTTTAGATTTTGAAGCTTACATGTTCCTATGCATGCATCTGTTCTAAGACTCCACATGAATCAATTGTATCTTTCAGTTCAAACCAACACTAAAGCAAGAAGAACAAATGTTATTAGCAAAGATTCTCATGCATAACATACGAATAATTAGCCAAAAACTCAAAGTTGCTGCAGCCTCCCTGTTCGTTAAAGCACAACAAACCAAAATTTTGTACTTCTACTATCTACAAGAAGTATGATTTGGGTAAAAGTTATACACTAGGCTTCCAGAATTTTATCATAATTAACTAGGGCGAGGCTGAATTTTTCGATGGACAAGGTCCTTTAAAACAATTTACAGATAGGGAGTGACTAATGCAAAATTGGGCATAATTTTGAGACTATTTTGAAGAAAATAATTGAAAATCACAATGATCTCAATAAATATGCAGGAAATTTGTGTAACATCAAACATAAGGATCTTGGCGGCTTAATGCCCCTTTCATTATACCTACTAGTAAATACGGTTCACATGGCTATTTCCTACTATTCTAAATTAATCAACCAAAATTCTTAGGTTCCTCCTCCCCTATCAAATTTTTGCTTCAATCTTATAAACATATGAAATGAAAAAAATTTCAATATTTATTTCCTTTAATTTTCCAAAGTATGGTAAAAGTGTTTTTGTCTATTAGTTATTACAGTTTCTAATGGTGTACAACACACATACTTAGAGAAAAAAATATAGTAGAGTAACTTTTTCTATTATCAATTTAATTATATAAAAATTTGCTTTATGATTGTTGCAACTAGAAGCAGCAAAATGGATTAATATCCTCCAATCCATCCATATAAATCAACCTTAAATGGATTTGGATGATCCATATAAATTCAATGGTTTTAAATGGATAACCATCTAAACCCAATTATGTTGGTGGATTTAAATGAATTATCCATGTCATCCATATATATCCCCTTAATTTAAAAAAGAGAAAACACACATTGTGATTGCAGATATTTATAAAAAAAAAAAAGTGGGATGGAATTTTGTGGGATCACTTATTTTTTCCTTCATAACTTCCTTATATGCCAAGTTGCCAATAGTATTAATTGCATTTTATTTGCTTCTAGTTCCTACACTTTTTCCATCCTTTTCAAAATTATATTTAGTCTCTACTCTTTCTTTTTTAATTAAACTCTCATACACTAATGATCACAAACTTGCACATTCTAAAGTAGAGAAAAACTTAGAGTGCATCGTATAGTGTCAAAGTAATTTTTATTTGTTATTTTTTATTTATAAAAAGGATTTTTCTAGCAAGTGTCCCCGCAACATTGGTTAAGATATATAAATGACACCTTCTTCTTTTTTTATTTTTATTTTTAATAAGTTAAAAGTCTTGAATCCAGAACATCCTTCTAGAATTCCCTCTCCACTTATAATCCAACCCAACCCTCCAAAAAAAAAAACCAAATTTACTAAGTAAATATAAGGTAGCTTGCATATCAATGGTATAATAAGGATTTTCATACATTTCTAGGTAGTATGTGCTCATGTGATGAAAATGTTTTACTTGTTAAATAACATAAGACCGCTTATTGGAACTCTATTTCTATTCAAGGCATCCCTCTTGAATAGGAGTGCAAAAAATTGGAAAAGTAAACTTCTTTCCACTATAAAGCCATATTCAATTCACCTAAAAGTTATAATAATGTAGCCAAGTCCCTAATTGTTCATTACTTTACAAAATGATATTTGAAGTAATGATGAAAGGTTAAATTGACCACAGTAGTTAGATTTTCTTGGAACTAAAATAATTTGAAACTACTTTTATGAAGAATTGAAATAGAGTAATAGCACAGGCATTTGTTATTATCAAAAGGTTTTAGGTGATTTAAGGATAGAACCTTGGGTATCTATATTTTTTTGAAAAAAAAAATTTGGATCTTAAATTTAAGACTTGGGAAAGTAAATGGATAAATGGATGGATCATGGTTTTTCACTATCCATTTAAATGGCATCCATTTCAATCCATTTATTAAATGGTTTTAACTGGATTGGATCAATTTGATCCACTATCCATTTAATTAAAACTATTTATCAACCATATATTTATTTTGCCACTTTTTTTTTTTTTTCCGGAGACGACAACTATTGTATAACCTATCTATCCTAAACTAGAGGAGAGCCATTTTGCCACTTTTTTTTTTTTTCTCCGGAGATAACAACTATTGTATAACCTATCTATCTTAGACTAGAGGGGAGCCATTGGAGCCTAAAGAGGCTGTGTTTGGGGCTAGCAGGTACACAGACCTTACTAGACCAAGGGAGTGTTTTTGACACAACTCTTGGATTTTTTTTGCTGCAGGTGGGATTTGAACCCTTACCTACAGCCCAAGAAGGGATTTAAGACCCTCCCTGGTGGCCACTGAGGCAAGCTTAGTGGTTCCATTTTGGCACTTCTAGTTGTAACTTTTTCCTTGGAAAGGAGATTTTGTTAATTAAACTATATGATTTGAAATTCTTTGTCACAAAGTTTCCCTGTTTGATCTATGGTAAGCTGTTCAGAAAATCATTGATGATTTCTTCTTTTCCAACTATGGAGTCTTAGAAGCTTTTCAATTGACCAATAAATCTTAAATAGTGGAATCTGGTTCTTCAAATTTAAGGGGGAAAAAAAAACTAGTGGAATTTAATGGTCAAAAAGTGAAATGATAGTGAATGTAACTTCTCAGAATCAAAAAACCAATTTTGACGAATTTTGTGTTCAGTCTAACTATGTTATTCAAATGTTTTGATATATTTAATTGGTCTTACAATAACTAACTAAAAAATAATAATTGCAAACTGAAGAAGTAAAATATTTATGCTACTACATCGTCATTGACAAAACTAAGAGTTCAGCAAAACAAGAGTGACAAGAATTATTTATTTGACTTTTTATACTGCTATCTTCTTAGTCGTCATTTCATTAATGGTCTAAAGGGCCACAATTTTGTCTTTTCTTAAAGGGAAGAATTAGAGACAAGTGATTATCAAAACAAGCCAGAAATTAAGAAATGGAAAACAGCCTATAAAGAAAGTGACAACAGCAAAAGTGGCAGTCAGAATAGATGAAAATAGTTTCCTCTTATTTTATTACCCAACCACCACGCTTATTGGTACCCTTTTTCTTCAAGCAAAGTCAATACTGCAACACATATTATTGGTCTCGTGAATGCACATTGATAATGTCTTGTGTGTTTTTTTTCTTTTTTGGATGAGAACTCCAAATTTTTATTATCTAGAACTACTTACACTCACTAGCTAGCATGATTAGGTACTTGTACGGAATTAGAGACTCAAGTTCCATACCGATAATCCGAAATCCTAAGGCCTAATTAAGGTAACTCGAAACTTTTTTGTTTGTGATATTTTCAATTCATTACTTTATTTTTCAATTTCGACACATTTGATCTTTTACGTTGATGAGATTGTGTCAATCAAATACAATTGAGGAATGGTAAAGTATGCAAGTCCTGTGAACTTTCGTGGATACAAAATGTTAAGGATTATCAATATTGGAAGTAACACTTAAGCGTAGAGGAATAGGGAGAGTATTGGGTTGGGTAGTAAGATGCGAGGGATTATAATTAAGAGGTCATTGATTCAAAACCTCCTACTTATAAAATAAGAGTGAAAAATACAAAAAAGAATAAAATTATAATTTTCGTTGAATAAGTATAACGAGTTTCCTAAAAAATGCATAACGGAATAAAATTACAATTCTCTTTGAATAATTATAAAGAGTTTCTTATATCTAGAGTGCAAAATCAATTCATAATATATGCAATAAACCAGCCCAATATAACTTCTTAAATCCCGTTACTCCTCTACTAGAAATTTTTTTTTTTAAATAGATGGAAAAATTTTTTGGAAGGGAGATCTTCTTTTGATAGTTGTGTGTTTCCATTCCCTTTTCTTATATTACTGTCAATAAAATAAGAATTATTTTCCTTAAACAAGTGTGATGGAAATTAATGTTACCTATTATACTTATTTGTTTCGCGTGAAAGATAAAAAGAGAAGCTCAGCAAAATTTTTAAAAAAAAATCTCCAAATTCTCCTGAATTTTATCTTTTAAAATTTGTGCAAGAATTCCCCTTACATTTTCCCTTTTTAAAAATAAAAAAAAAATCCTTAAAAAATTCTTCAGAAAATCAAACAAGAATTAAATTCAGTTTAAAAAACGTAAGCAATATGTTTATGATGGCACAGTTTACAAACTGATTAGTAGAAACAAACCCTGAGATTGCTGCCAGTTGAATTCTGTAAAATGAAAGGATGATGAAGAAGCTGCTCAGCGGTCCATCTTTTTGCCATATCTTTCTGCAAACAACAAGAGATGAAGTCCCTGAACTCAGCTGATGCTGTTGAGAGATCACAAATATGACTTAGCTTTAAAGCAGAAATTTCTGTGTCAAGAGGAAATGAGCCCAAATACAGCTCAAGAATGCATAACCCAAGGCTCCATAAATCCCCTGCAAAGCCATCGAGCGAGTTTGCCCTCTCAGGATGAAGGTGCCTTTCATCTGATGGCCTAAGAAGCTGCAAAATTCGCCCGAAATACACAATTTTGACGCATCCCAGTTTAGTACTGGCGAAGAATATTCTTGAAGGCCTGATGTCTCCATGCACAATCTTTCTCTGATGGAGATGGTACAACGCCTCCAAAACTTGACGTGTGAGATCACTGAGAGAGGATTCATCAGCGATATGTGAGCCTCGGAGGGATTTGCTGGCAATGGATTCGCTTAAAACATGAATACCATCATTTTGAGCAGAAATTTCATAGCACTTGAGTACATTGGGATGATCCAGGCCCTGGATGATCCCAAACTCCTGTCGAATATCTCTCCAGATGGATTCGTTGTGGCTGCCATGTAAAACTGTTAAAGTGTGGAGCTGTCCACTGGCACGGTGGCGAATTTTGTAGAGCGTAACTTCCTCATCTTTCTCAATCAGGCCTGTTTTTTCCAGTTCTGTTGATTTCAGCAACAGAGTTGTGGATAACATCTTCAGGTGGAGCTCCGTTGGATTGATTCTTGAGTATGGGAAGATTAATACTTGAAGAGGGCAATTATAGTTATTTAGTGTTGCTGTTAGTAGAGGAATTCGGATTTCTAGAAAATCTTATTTAAAGTTGAAGACAAAACTCAGGTCGATTTTTTCCTAGTCTTCATTCAACAACTTCTGTTTAAAGCATGATAATCATTTAGTTTGAAAAATGAAAAAGATTGTCCAAGACTAAGAATAGAGGAATTGACCACGACTTTGCCCTTCCTTTGGTTTAGTGCCCCTGACGTAGGGGCAAAGTTTGAGTTTTGCAAATTTTACTTTATTTTTAATGCCTTTGTGGAAACTAAATCATTTCCCATATATTTGGTGCACTAATTCACTCGTAAGATAAACTGAAAATTGCTGGTGAAAATTCTAATCCCTCTTAGTAAAATGAAAAAAAATTATTGCAAAAAAAAAGTATATGTGCCATAACATTTTTGTTGGTCATATATTTTCCTAGGCAAGCATGCCTCTGATGGATGGAAAATAATCTCGACATAAACTCATTATTGAGATGACCTATGGAGGACTTATTCATGATTTAAAGATTCTTGGTATTTCGTCCTATCTGGCTGATCCACAAAGATCTTGATTTCCACAGGGTGTGAATGATATCCGTTGCTTCATGTTTTGTTGTTTAGGGGGTCTCTAAGGGTCCACAGATGGATCTCGCAAATATTTGGGTCCTATAGGGGTTCACATATTTGTCAGATGTTCCACCAAAGATCTGTATCAGAATTTGCACTCTCTGGTAGATCGTGAGACTGACATCCAGCACGGAAATTTCAGGTGAAAGGGGCAATGAGCAAACCAGCATGACTGTGTGAAATCGTTAATCAAACAATATAAGAAAACTGAATAGGTTGGCTTGAATTGAATAATTTGGTAATTCAGGAAGGATTCTAACTGCTAATAGGGGGAATATGACTGTAATTCTTGCATCTAGAACACACAAGAGTATAAGTCTTACCCAGATCTTGAAATTTTGCTTGATCGTGGCCAAGGAGTCCTTTGTTACTTAAATTGACTGTTGAAGAACAATAAATCTACAGCAGCCTAAACAAATGTGAAAGATTTGACATTGTGGATTTCGAATTATCTGGACAAACTGAAAAAGGTAGAGCCTATTGATGGTATTATCATGATCAGATGTACCTTTCCTGACTTCGACACTAACAGTTTTAACATACATCTGTTCTACTAATATTGGTAACATCCGTGACATTCAATCCATACGCATCCCAGTTGAGATGTTTAATATCAGGTACAAGAATTTTTTTTTTCAGTGTGGACTGAGACCGATGTGGAACGGTCCAGGTCGAGACCGCAACTTTGAACTGTGGATAGAAATCTTGATGGTTCATGTACCTAGTTTAGTTACAATGAAGATATTTTATCAGAAGAAATTGGAATCTAACTTATCAGTCAAACAACAATTATTGCATGGCGGCTTTCAATGCCAACATGGCATTTTCTGCCATAATCTGAGGTAATAATACAGTAGCTTGCCGGTAGACTGCTCATTTACTTTCCTTTTAGCTTAGTTTTTAATTTTGCAACTAAAGATTATTATATTAAATGCCAGTGGAATTTCAGTATCTGGTGAACGTGGAGGAAACGTCTGAATAACTGTCTTGACTTCCCTAGAAGCATGGTTCAAAGAATTCCATTCCAAGTCTACATTGACTACGGAAAATGGACAACTTGGAACAGGAAATTTGAATTCCAGGCTAATAGAGCGTGCATAAATATGAAGGAAATGGTGCAATGATCAAGAGAGTTAAGATAAACCCTTTTAAAGTGAAAAGGGAAACCAATAAAAAGTAGTTGGATATTTCAATATACTACCAAATTAACCAATGGAAGCTGCATTTCAAGCTGGAATTGCACAAGCTTCCTTGCAAGTTCTCCTTGAGAGGATTACCGACTTTGCTGTGAAAGAAACAAGCCTGATTCTGGGAGTTGATGATGAGATCAGAAGGCTGCAGAGAACACTCCAGAGGATTAGAGCTATTCTGGATATTGTCGGGAACAATCAGCAAAGCCTGCTGAAGCACAGCAGCACTGAAGCATGGAAGATGTGGGCTGCTGATTTGGAGAAGCATTCATACAGTGCTGAGGACCTACTTGATGAAATTTTGCTGGATCTTTTGCAGGTCGGTGCTGATCATTTGAATGAAGCTAATGAAAGCTATCAGGTGCGTAACATGCTTTTGTCATCTTTTAAATTGTCAATGCCCCATGAGATTGGAAAGATAAGGAAAGAACTGGAAGATATTGCTACTGAAATGGATAGTCTTGTCTTGACTAAAATGTCTGAACTAGGGTCATATAAATTACCAGCTAAATCATGCCTTACGAGCAATTTTTTTGCCAAAAGCACTAGTTCACTGGTGGATGAAGGGTTTGTAGTTGGCAGAGAAAAGGACAAAGATGAGATCGTCAAGATGCTGTTGACAGCAAATGCCAATAGGAGCAATGTCTCTGTGATTCCTTTAGTTGGTATGGGGGGTATTGGCAAGACAACCCTTGCACAAATTGTCTACAATGACAATCGAGTAGTAAAGAACTTTGACTTGAGAGTGTGGATTTCAGTGTCTGTAAATTTTGATGTTATCGGGATCACCAAGTCAATTATTGAATCCCTGACAGGTAAAAAATGTAAGTTGTCAGACCTAGATCCCATTCAGTGTAAGCTTCAGAGTTTACTCTCCGGAAGGAAGTTTCTTCTAGTGCTAGATGACTACTGGACTGAGAAGTATGGGGATTGGGATTCTTTGACTTGCCCTTTTAGAGTTGGACTTAGAGGGAGCAAAGTTGTAGTAACCACTAGGAGTTCAGTAGTGGCATCAATTCTTGGTACATTTCCAGCATATCATCTGAAAGTTTTGAATGATAAGGACTGCTGGGAATTGATGAAACAAAGGGCGTTTTCAAATAAGGATCCTGAGGAGAATATGAATATGGAAGAAATGGGGAGAAAAATAGCAAAGAAATGCAGAGGCTTGCCTTTAGCAGCCCAAAGTCTTGGGGGCATGCTTCATTTTCAATTCGATGAGGAGGAGTGGGAATGCATCTTAAATAGTGAGCTATGGGACTTGCCACAAGAGAAAAATGATATCTTTTCATCATTACTGATTAGCTATCATTTTCTTCCTTCTCATTTGAAAAAATGTTTTGCATATTGCTCCATATTTCCAAGGAATCATGAGTTTGAAAGGGACAAGTTAGTCCTGCTATGGATGGCAGAAGGGTTCATCCAACCTAGAGGAGGAAAGCGACTGGAAGATGTTGGTAGTGATTATTTCAATGAACTGATTTGGAGGTCATTTTTACAATTTTCACATGTCAATCTGTACAACCAATCAATGTACAAAATGCATGACCTTGTTCACGGTATGGCGAGGTTAATTTCTGCTAATACGTGCTTTTGCTTGGCGGAGGACATATCGTATTGGCATCCAGCATTGGCCAATGCTCGTCATATGTCTCTGGGTCATGCAAATCTGCAACAGATAGTGTCGAAGCCCTCCACTTGGTGTAAGAACTTGCGTACATTGTTGCTAATACCCAGAAACAGCAAAAGCACTGTGCAGCTTTCTTATGAGCTATTTTTGAAACTACGCTTCCTAAGAGCGTTGGACTTGTGTTGCATGGACATCTATGAGATTCCTGATTCAATTGAATACTTGAAACATCTTCGCTTTCTTAACCTCTCTGAGAATCACATCCAAAACTTACCTGAATCCATCACAAACATCCTTGGTTTACAAACCCTCGTGCTAAAAAATTGTTTTGAGTTCCTTGAACTTCCAGCAAACTTGAAGAAGCTTACTAACCTACGACATCTTGACCTGGATATAAAGCATCAGTTGAACTACATGCCATCAGATCTTGGAAATTTAGTCAATCTTCAAACCATGAATGCATTCATCGTTGGAAAAGGTAAAGGATGTGGTATAGGACAGTTGGGTAATATGAGATTCCTCAGGGGATCAATTTGCATTACGAATCTGGAAAATGTGCTCAGTGTGATGGAGGCAAACGAGGCAAATTTATGCATGAAGCCATTCCTAGAAAGTCTTCAGTTGGAATGGAATTATTCTGGTGATCGAATAGATCAACAAGAAGTACTTGCTGGCCTTCAACCACATCCAAATCTCAAGGAGCTAGCAATAACAAATTATGGTGGCTTTATGTTTCCTAGTTGGCTAGGTGATCCGCTGCTCAAGCTCAGAACTATTCACATCCGAAGCTGCCAATACTGCTCTGTCCTCCCATCTCTTGGGCAACTTCCACTCCTCAAGCATCTTTGTATTGAAAATTTGTCAAGTTTAGCAAGTATTGACGATCATTTTTGTGGCTTTGGTCCTACTAAAGGTTTTCCTTCTTTAGAGTTGCTAATCTTTCAAAACATGCCAAATTTGATGGAATGGAAAGGATTAGATGGACAAGATATGCCTCTCCTCCGAGAACTCACCTTTATAAACTGCCCAAGACTAACTAGTCTACCATCACTCCACAACCTGAGTTTCCTCCATAACTTGAACATCAGCCACTGCCCAAAACTTCAAGCATTACCAGAGCAAGGATTGCCAGTTTCTCTCCAAATCCTAATCATTTTGGAAAGTGCCATTATCAAAGAAAGATGCAGAGTTGAAGAAGGTGAAGATTGGTACAAGATAAAGAGGATCCCCAAGATAGAGATCGATTATGTACAGATTCCCATGGTAGCATGACAAGGTTAGTGGCTGCATTACCTCTAGATCCACTGTACTTTGAGGTTGTATTCTGATTACTACTGACAACAAAATAAAGTAGACGAAGCACATTTATTTTGTGGCTACAAAATGCATAATAACTTTCTCTGTCCTTTCATTGTGCTTGTCTAGAACTGTTCTTACTATGAGTCTCGATGTGCTTGCCATCACCACCGAGATCCAGCAAGTAAGAGAGTCAGCCAATTCATGAAAGATATGCATAATATTGTGCTCATTTTTGCTCACTAATGAAGCATCCTCAGTAAGTGGATTTTCATTTCATTGATTTCTTTTAGGGTTAAAACAACTTCAGAATTGTACGGATAAAAATTTACGCATATGGTATTTGATCACTTGTTAATTATTTAGTAAACTTCACGAGGAATGGACAATGTATCCAGATCATATGCATTAATAGTTTTTCCTGATTTTACAGCATAGAATTTCCACTACTCATTGTCATTAAAAATCTACTAGTATTATCATTAGAAATCTATCTCATTTACAGATCTCGGATTTTCATGCTTATTTCCTTCCAAGTCACATGATTAGCAAGTGTTCTCCTTGAGGTCATACAATACAAGAGGAACAATTAATACTCAATTTAACAGTTCTCCGCATTGGAGGCCCTTATAAATGCCCTGAATCTAGTAATGAACTTGATTTAATGCAGGTCAGTCGGAACTGAATTGCATAAAGGAAAACATGACAGTAGCTTAACCATCATGACTGAAAACAGGGAAACGTCTGGTACATTAGCTTTCAGAGGCAGCCGCTCTGACATCATGAAATGCTACCTTCAAGCTTTAAAGCCATTGTCAACCTTGAAGCTATGTGTAAGGAGCAGCTCGTGTTTCACTGTTAACAGCAGTATCCAGCTATGTTAGCACAGACAAATCAGAGTTCCAAAGATGCTGCTACTTTTTGTGGGCATAGTGTGAATTACCTCCGGATCTGTTCCACTAACTCAGATTCAGTGGGGGACAAGTCTTCCATTATACATCCCTGAATTATGCATGTCAAAGCCACAACTACCTGTGATCAAATCATCAAATACACCATTAGGTTAGAGCAGTTTCTTGCTGCATGTAGCTTTTGCAATGCAAAGTTTGTAGCAGATATTTTGGTTTTGATGTTTCTGAAACTATCCAGTTTCAAAATGTTGTCTAAGCTTGAAATGAAGGAGTCATTTTTCAAGTTTTCAAGTTCTCAGATATTTCAGTTAAACTTGATCAGAGAAGTACTGTCTCAAATGCAAGTTATTCCACGGATATTACCCATGGCGAACTTGCTTACAGAAGGTAATACTCAATGCACTCTTTCCAATCTAAAACCCCCTAGCTCCCGTAGTGTGCCCCCTCTAATACTTCACAAAGTGTGATCAACTTTAATTTCAAATCTTGAAGAAGTTTGAACAACTCTAGAGGACCTGCTTCTTATATCATTTTCCATATCGTGGTTGAACATTTGCCATTTTACTGTATATCTTCATTCAAGGATAATTATTCAGAATCTATGCCACAACGTCCATAGAATTACTTGATTATTTGAATTCTTCCATGCCTCCTTGCACTTCTCAAAATACAAAATTCTGCTTGAGACCTGATTTATATGGACTCCAATGTCATTCAGAATTTACAACTTATTCGTACGAAGAAGAGCAGCCACATTCATGCACATCCATTACACTTTAAAAAAAAAAAAGCCTAAACAGCTAAGAGGGTACACACGGCTTTCAAAAAAAGGAGCATATATGAAATAGGACTGACTGAAGTTCACCATGAGCAGCAACATTTATGGTATTTAGGCATTAACCTTCTTTATTCAGGTATTTGGACTTAACAGGAATTTTCTAGGCTGCTAATATGTTACTTTCCATGTTGACATGAAACTGGCTAATATCTTATCACCTTCAAGGTTAGAAATTATACCTTATTTATAGAGCATCTCCTATGTGGATCCCAGCACAAACATTTTTCTGTCAACTGTACCATCCAATAGAGCTGGTGAAGGTCATGAGAATCTTGCAATGCAGGGTCTATTAACTCATGAAACCTTTTTTCTCTCAATAGTGGTCTTGCCTGTTAGAAAAGAAAACAAGTTCACTGATAAGGTTGCTGGTCTACAGAGCTATTACAACATTTTTCTAATATAGTGCACCGCTGGCTGTCAGGTAATTCAAGATTTGAACAAAATCTCTGTGACATAGCAAGAGAAATAAAATGGCTGGCTACCCATCTCAAGAAGCTCTGACCATTAGTTTCATCTATGCTCTTTCGACCTGTGACCAACTCTAGAAGAACCACTCCCAAGGAATAAACATCTGCTTTACTTTTGCAAATTCCACTTTCTTCACATTCTGGTGCCATGTATTCGAAAGTCTTCAGTACCCTAGCTTCATATGATTGGTTTGAGGACTCGTACTGATTTTTTGCGAGTCCAAAGTTAACCAGCTGTCCAAAGTAAAAGAACAGTGCATAAAAGATTGCCATGTTCTTGTCAGCCAATCAAGCATAGTTCAAATCATTGGCTTTTAACAAACTAATCTTACCAAGGGCTGGTGGTCATGGGTTAAGAGGATGTTGCTTGGCCTCATGATTCCATAAATCTTTAGACTATGCAAATATTCTAATGCTTTTGCAGCTCCAAGTGCTATCTTTACTCTTCTTTCCCATGTCAATTCACAGCTTTTGTCTGCAGGAACATCTATCTTGATTAGTTGAACTGAAACTAAAAATAGCAAATAACTATTTCAAGTTATTGTAACTTTACTTGATAGATGTCGGTTGAGGGAACCATTACAAATATATTCATAGACCAGTAGCCTGTGTGATCCTACCGAACATGATCCTAATAGCATGGCGACATTTTCATGTCTAGCCTTCCCCAGCTTCTGAACCAGTTCGATAAACTCATTTTCTTCTATGGTTGGTGAAGTGTGTTCCCTTATAACAATCCTCTGTCCATCACTCAGCGTACCTTCATAGAACTTCCAACGGCGATCAGCTAATAAATTTTTTGCAGAAAAGTTGCTCGTAGTAAATTGCAGCTCACAGTAACTGAATTTCCTTGTATGTCCAATTTCTGCTCTTCTAGTCTTGCATAATGAACAGAGATAACACTCAGTTATGTCTTCTTGCTGTCCCCCTGCATTTGCCTCAGGTGAATTGCTTCTTTTTATCATTGTATTTTAGGTTCAATTAAACCTTCTTAGACTAAAAAAATGTGGTTGCTGGAGACTTACTTATACAAGCTTTCTGGTTCCTATTGCTTTGCCCAACTTCAGTTGCCTTGGGTTCTCTCATATACTTAATGCTGTTATCACGTTTGATTCTCAATATTCCACAAGACAAATTGTCCAGAAAGTACTTTTGAAACTTTTTGAGGTGCCTGTTGATTTTGAAGAAACATGGAAATTATGAGATTATTCCAGACATGGATGACACTATAAATTTCTTCTCCAAATTCATGGTTAATGACAATCATGATGGCCTGCAAATCAAACATATCGAGCTCATCTCAACTAATGTTTAGGAGTATAATACTTGAGAAAATCTATTTAAGGTCACACCAATGGCTTTATCTGATTGGGAATATCCAGCTGCAATTGAAAGACCATTAACATGTGCAGAAGATCTGAACTTATTAATCACAAAATGGCTAACCAGCAAGGTTTCTGGTGGATCCTTTACTTTATTTATCATTAGTCTCAGACGTTGTGGACCAATTGATCATTGGGTATTAAAGACAGACCAAAAAAATACTCAGTTCTGTAGTTCAACATCCACATTCATAGTTAAGATTATTGTGTCAGATGCTCAGGATTCATGAAGGGAATTTTACATCACTTTCTTCCAAGAGGATGGAACAGGAAATTCAATGAGGCATAAATGTTTGTGAGATGCAATTTCCTAGCATATGGCATTAAGAGACAGGGCTGAGTGGATATCTGCTATTATGACTTGATACCATAAACTGATTTTGATCTGAAGATCTGAAAGGTACCTATACCTTGTGTATCCAATTCTTATTTCAGTCCTGAAACCAACATTTATTTATCAAAGTTGGCATACTGGCCTCCTTGCAATGAAGGAAAGAGGGAGGAAATTCAGGTTACTAGTTGTCAAGGATTTTTATCCGAATATCATCTTTTATGATCTTGGCCATCTTCATTTTTGCTTCCTTTAGCAGAAGTGATAGAGGGATAGAAGGTACTACCTGTCAAGTATCACCATGGTGGCCTCAAATTTCTTGGCTGTAT
This sequence comes from Coffea arabica, assembly GCF_036785885.1. Classification (NCBI taxonomy): domain Eukaryota; kingdom Viridiplantae; phylum Streptophyta; class Magnoliopsida; order Gentianales; family Rubiaceae; genus Coffea; species Coffea arabica. The sequence goes on along the minus strand of NC_092320.1, from coordinate 27,649,906 downwards.
CCACTGCTATCTCCTTCAGTGAGCCTACATCCACCGCTAGTTCAAGTTCTACCTACACACGTTGAATTGCATCATTTACAGGACAAGTTATACTGCAAACCTTATTCATGGTATGTTATCTATATGGTAACACAACCTATTGCAGCTCAGAGAGATTAAGGTTCTTGTCAATTTTCATTTCTTCTCTTATAGGCAGAAAGACAGGAAAAGACATGGATATTGATTTGACTAAATAGGTGAAGTCAGAGAAAACGGAAAGAAAATTAGTTATATGTTCTGCAGTCAAAATGTTTATGCATGGACACTAAATGTGGTGGTGATGCAACAGATGAAAGTTACACGAGGAAGAGGTACCTGTTTCTGTTCAGCCAGCATACGTACTTCTGTAATTTTTGCACTGTTTAAAGATTCTTTCTGCGATTGAATTTCTTTCATCATGTCATTCTGTTTCTTCCTATGTGTGGCACTTGAGTGCAGTTTGCTTTTGTTCCTTGCTGCATACCACAGAAAACACAAAAGGGAACCATAAGAACTAAGATTTTTAAAGGAACATGAAGAATACATGACACCAAATGCATAATATTCTGAGAATGATTAATTGTATCAGAATACACAACATGAACCTGTAAAATTTTTGCTGTACGAGTCTATGTTGTGACCCTGCTGAAAAAGCTTAAAGCAGTTTCATGATATCAGATTTTCAGGAAACATATCTGAAAGATTTTCTACTTCACTAAAAATTGCAGATAAATTGCAGATACGTGCTTCCTCCAAAGTTGTTTGTTTTCCACTTTTACTTCAGAACAACAAAGATGGCCTTCTCTATTTTAGAAAAGAAATTAAGCTTTGACGTGTCAAAATGGAGGGGAGAACTAAACTGGCTCAAAACTAATGTAAGAAAATCAAATTTTCATCTTAACCAATTATCCTGGGTATTGCATTTGCTAGAAATTTCCGAATTCCCATATTGATTCTTCCATAACCAGTGATTCTACTCAGTATACAATAACAGAACTAAAAGCATTCCCCTTGGAAGAAAAACTAATGCTAGTAGCAAAACTGCATCACATGCTCATTTTCTACAATGAAATTTTCAAACACCTGCAGGAACTCTCACCTAATAACATGCATCCAGTACTAGAGCATGTAGCTTCAGTCCTGAATGGCTGAATAATTCGAAGAAGCCTGATCTTGTCACCAATTTTCAGTGGAAAATTTCTGAGAGCAAATGTGACAGTTTCAATACCACAAGGCTCCACTGATGCATCTTGAATCACCAAAATCTTTTGAGCTGCACTGGACATGTTTCTGTTACAAAAGCCCCGCAAACCAAAACATCAGTTATAAACATGTTTTACTCCTTTGAGTACAACACTTAATTCATGTTTAACACTTCTACTTCAGAACATGAGATTAACATGCTATGTTGAGAGGTAGACTTTCTAGCATTTTAAAGTGACAGGTCATGCCTTACTGATGCGTATACCCAGTAGTAATTCCTAAACCAGTAATGCATTACTATCTCCTCTAAAATGTTATTTCAAGGAAAAATAAAAAAGATACATCACATGTTTATGCATTTAATCTACCCTAGTTTTTGCCATATTCAACCTCGTCACACCATAAAAAATATGATGATCATAGAAAGTGCAGATATACTAAGAATTGTATACGGGTCATACTTACACATAACAGATGTCACGGTTTAATAAAATAACTTACCTAAACAAGAAAGCTGTGGAAATGCAACAACTTATATATACTGGTGCCAGAGTTTGGTTCGGGATAAGGAATGGGAACAATCATTTCTGCATTTTATGTATAGCAAAGCCCACGACTTGCTACAATACAATTCTTTTTCTTGTTAGCTCTATGCTATCCGATTTTTAATCCAAATTCTTTTGGAATTTTATTGCAAGACAAGTCCAAGAACTTGGCCGCGTTAATAACAAGTCAAAAGTCCTTTCAGCATTTTTGTTCATCACAATGTCAACTAATATTCTTCCAGAATATTACTTCGTCCATGTGCTTAGTTTGCTAGTTCCAATGTTCCTTTATCTTTTTGGATTTACTTTGCCCTTTTCTTTGCTTCTATGGCTGTTCATACAATTATTTTATAGACAAAAACGTTTCATTCTTGAATTTTGTATTTCTTTGTTGTTATTTGCTGAAGGGGATTCAGCTTTGTAGTTTTTTGTCCTTTGGGATATTTGCCCAACATGCTTCTTGATTCTCTTTTTAAAAACTCTCCAATCTACATTGCTTTCAGCTAAAAATTACACCATGGATTTTACAAAAGACAGCGACCCAAGAGGATTTATTGGCTGATTAAAATGTAGCATGAGACCAAACAAAATTGTGCTGGACATGAAAATGAGGGGAACAGAAAAATTTAACCAAGAATGCTGAGAGAAAGGGTGTATAAATATTTTAAGAGACTTTAAACATACCCAAACCTAGGTGATTGGCAAGCAAGATTTGACTTTTTAACTTGCCTAAAGAAATTTTCTTCTAGACTTAGAATGCGTTTACAAAGCCTAAAAAAGTCAAGAAAGATTAAAAATCTGTGTACCCCTAGCTATTTTCGTATAGACAGCAAAATTGGATATGAGAAAAGAACTGTCATAACCTAGTTATAAAGTGAGCAATAAAAAATTAGGATAATAATTCAATATTTTGTCTTTTATTCTGGTCAAGTTGTTTCCAACAAAAGCTTTATAACCCCCGTCTTATGTCGTATGCTTGATAGGTCGGCATTCTTCACATGTTGCAATCAAATTCTTTGTTGACATTACCAAAGTGAAATAAAATAAAATAAAATAAAACAAACTAAAATAAAGATAGAATAAAGGAAAAATTGCCATGGTTTAATCAGGAAAGAATAAAGAAAAACACAATGATAATGAGTAAAAACAAATTTTGACGTGAGAAATAATCTGTTGAAGACAGAGGGCAATTTAGTTTTAAACAAGCCAAATAAAATTAGGATGACGATTAAATAAATACCTTTTACTTCAGTCTTTAGTCATGTTGTTAGGCAACAGAAGCTGCAAGTATTCTCTAGCTTTTGTATTGTCTTCTTGGTAGGCTACTCTTATCATTTATTGTTCGAATTCATTACTGTTTAACAGAAAAAATGAAAAAATAAGAATCATGTTTAATCAACAGAGGACATATTGAAAATGGTGAATCACCTTTGAGGTGCCATTAAAAAGTCACTGTTTATTCGCTTGGTGATTCACTAGTATGAATATATTTCTATAAAGTTTTTGCATAAGAATTAATGTTACATATACTGCGTACAAATTTCTTTAGAATAATGTGAATGAGGCAATAAATAGGGTTAGAGGCAATAAACCCACCAACAATTGGTGTCATTTGAACTTTCTCTCTTAATATTATTTTTGTTGCACTTTACCCCTTCTGTTAAACCACGCTTATTTTTACTGTTTTAAAAATACCAAAGTTTCAATATTGCCTTTATCTCTATTTTCCTCCCTTCTTCTTTTTCATACCCAAGCTTCTTATATCAACCATTTTTAGCGACACAATTTTTTTTTTTTTTTGAGAAACCAAGAACTAAGTTCTTAAAATATTTCGCCTCTATTAAAAAAATCTCACCATGTTAAGTAAATTTGGAACTTTGAATTGTTAAAAATATTCCTCTTCAAATTATGTACATCAATAAGTGGGGGCAAGACGCAATTTTGCTAAAATATCTTTCATATACATGTCATGGACGTTTGAAAATTTTGTTGTTGTTAAAATTATAGGGTATACTTTTCTAGTAATTATTTTATGATTTTATTTATTCTACAATAGATTTCAAGGGAATGTGATTTTTTTAAGCGGTTGGATCCCTTTTTTTAAATAATTCTCCCCCCAAAAAATTGAAACTTCTTTTCAAGTACTGCTTCTATTATTTATTATGTCGAGGTCATTAATGTCTTATGCTAAGCCATTAGTCTTGACCGTTACTTAAGGAGGAAAAATGGAATAAATATAACATTAAGGATAAGTACAAATGGCACCAAACATCATGGACACTTTAGTACTTTTAACTCCATTAAATATTAGTTTGTGGATGTAAATGACAGTATATTGAGCACTATTGGCACATTTTACTTAAAACTCATTAAGCTAAAGACTTAGCACCAGCTACTTTGTGTACTATTGGTAGGGCTGTTCAAGAATCGAACTGCTCGTGAGTCGATCGCGAGCAGCTCGACTCGAGCTCCGTCAATATCGAGCTCGAATCGAGTTCAAGCTAATCAAGTCGAACTTAAAAACATTAAGTTCGTGCTCGCGAGCTCGATTATATATGATATATATATATTTTTTTTTTATTTTTTACTTTAATAGTAAAATTACATATATATCTCTAATACTTTATTATTTGTTAAAAAATAATTATTTTATTTATTTTTAAAAATAAAATAATTATTTTTTATTTTTTAAAAATAAAATAATTATTTTTTATTTTTTAAAAATAAAATAATTATTTTTTATTTTTTAACCTCGAGTTCGAAGTTAAGTTTTATAAAATTAACTGAAGGCTCGACTCGATTAGGCCAAAACTTGACTCGGCTCGTTTGTACCCCTAACTATTGGCACATGTTACTTAAAACTCATTAGGCTAAAGACTTAGCACCAACTACTTTGTGTACTATTGGCACATGAATGGGACATTTATGGATTGCATACTAGTTTGTGTTAAGCTCAAAATCATCAAAATGTTTTAACCCATGTTTACCACTTATTTCCATGTTCTTTCACGTGGTAATGTAAACAGCACATACCAATATGCAAAATTAGTAAAAAAAAAAAAAAAGGTCATCTGAAAATCTTGTTTATAAACGAGTTCTAGACACGAAAATGTACATGGATCCCTATTGCATAAAATGATATAGCTGAAGAAGACTACCATATTAATGTCCTTGCTTTTCGTCATTGTGTTTGAGTTTGTTTACATAATTCTGAAAATGTACATAGATCCTACTCTGGTTCAACTCTTGGTATGCAGGTGCAAAACATGGCTGCCGTTGCTTGGCAAAAATTATCAAAGAGCAAGAGAGATCGTTGTAGCACAACATATAAAAACAAGCCAGCACTCATAAAGAAAAGAATCCCAAATTTGGTTGCAAGAGAACAACGCAAAAGAGGAGTAAGAGGATAAGACATGCATTGGCATAAATTTCTCTTTTAGATGTGTATCATGTATTCAATGTACAATGAGATGTTATTTAGCTATACTTACAAGTAGCTTGTAGTTCATTTAAGTTATTGATGAAAGCAATTAGGCCTGATAGGATACACCTGCTCAGTGTTCTCTTTCAAGGGTAGATTAGCTAGTCAAAGGGCTGAGTAAAGCAAAAAAGCAAACTGTATAGAAAATTGGATTTAGTGGGTTGCCGGATGTTGATTGCATTAAATGCCTGGTACCATCGTGAAGTGGACAATGGCCAACTTCAACCCATTACATGCAGTACTTGGATTGCCATGTAGCAGTCAAATCCCTACAGATTGCTACAGAAGAAAGGTTCCTGCAAGCACCAAATTAATTTTTAAACCCAAAGAATTACAAAGCGAACTGCAAAACCTACCACTTGGGGCTGAATTCAAGATTAAGTTTTTGCTTTTTGTCTACAGTTGCTTTTTGTTACCTACATCAAAATTAGGCATCTCCATTGCATTGTGGCAACACTTGTTCAACTTGGATTCCATTAGAAAAATGAATTGGTGCTAATACGTGTTAGATTTTTTATGCATCCAATTGCAAAACTGGAAATTTGACAATGGAACTGGTGATAGAAAATGGATTTGCGGATATGTATTTTTCTTTGCTACAAAAACCTAAGTGTTATTCATTTTATGTGGTTAATTTTGCAATGGCTAAATATTAACTATAAACATTGATTCTTTATATATATAAGAAAAGGACTTATACTTCGATCGGGTTGACATTAAACATCACAGTATAAGTAAGATAAGTCAGCTATGAGGGCCTAGACTAATAAAACATTTAGGAAAAGATGATTAGAAAAGTTGAAGAAACACGAGAAGTTTGGTGGTAAAAAGGTATGTAATAAGTTATTAATTGAAAGTTTGTGTAACCATTGCTATCTATTGTTTTATTAATTATTCAAGTGACCTTTTTAATTGATGGCAATTATAGCCTGGTTAGCCTTATAGCACTAGCAACCATAGCCTCAAGGAATCCAGTTGCAAGACAGAGGAAAATGCAGCAACAACTGACCCCAATCTGGATGCCATGTCAAGAATGGAGGATTCAGGAGTAGGGAAAATTGCGGTAGGACATGATCCAGCCCTCCATATGAACAATAATTGCTTGTGTGTGATTCTAAGTGCTAACTCTTTCACTTGTTTTTGTAGTAGTCTATGAGGGCTATGTTTAGCGTGGCATTTGATCATATAAAATTACTAATTGCAAAGGGAAAACTCAACAGATAGGCAGTGGATGGTCATAGCATGCTCTTAAAGAATCAGCAAAATTGGTAGCTAAGAATGGCTACAATGCTTCTAATGGTGGTAAAATTAAAGATGAGGAGGAGAATGAAGACGAGGAGGAGGTCGGGAACAACAGGAGCCAACATCAAGGGAGCCAATATTGCGGACTTCTATTTGGTTGTGAAATGAGATTTCGTGCATCTCACCTCAATTTCATCACCATCATCAACGTTATAGCCATCCTCACCTACTGACTCTGTTGATTCTTTCAGCCTGCGACGATTATCTACTAGCAGCTTTATATCTTTCTCACAAATTACTTCTAATATAAGATCCTTCATCACTTGTCTGTTGAGCTCTCCCTTTGCAATTAGTATTTTATGAGATTAAATGCCACATAAACATAGCCCTCATAGACTGCAATAGAAACAAGTGAAAGAGTTAGGGTCCGTTTGTTTCGGGTGAAAATGTTTTCCAGGAAACTATTTTCCTAATTTCCCGTGTTTGGTTGCACAAAAGTTACTGAAAACATTTTCCTATGTAAAATATTTTCACTCATCTTATGGAAAACAACTTCCCTTCCAAACTTACTGAAGTTGTTTTCCGAAATGCATGTATCCCGCCTGTAGTATGTTTCAAACTTACTGAAAACATCTTGTAGTATGTTCTTTTTTTTTTTAAGTGTAAACAGGAGGATTCGAACCCAAGACCTCTTCCTTACACTCCCTCCCTCGTACCACCCAACCCAACCCAACCCAACCCAACCCTCCCCCTAGTATATTCAAAATAAAAAAAAAATCTCATCCTGCTCATCCTATACTAGTAATTAATTATGTATAATAGGGACATTCTTTTCTAGAGAAATTTTCAGCAGTGAGAGTGCAAGATATATATCACAATAAGCATTGCATGTGATTGATATTTGACACTAAATGGCCAGCAATTTGTTTATTGCTTAAGGAGATATTTTTTATTCATATATACATTTCTCCAAGATTTTTTAAAATTAAACAATGAGATAAATTTTCTTATTTTGCATAGGAAGAAGTATGTAGTTATAATGTGTAGAAAGTAAAGTTAGAGATAAAAGTGAAAATATTTCAAAAGTTAAACAAACACCAGAAAAATGAAATCAGAAAATATTTTCAATAAACTAACCAAACACCTGAAAATGATGAAAGGGAAATGATTTTCATGGAAAATTACTTCCACGGAAAATATTTTCCCAAGGAAAACATTTTACTTCCAACCAAACAGACCCTAGTGTTTAAAATCACACGCAAGCATTACTATCATAATATTCAATTATTGTCCATATGCAGGGCTACATCATGTCTTACTGCAAGTTCCACTACTCTTAAATGCTTCAGTCTTGATATGGCATTAAGATTGAGGCCAGTCGTTACTACATTTTCCTCTACCCTGTAGCTTGTCTATGCCTATCATCAGTAATGCTATACGATTGACCAGGCTACAATTGCCAACATTTAAAAAGGTGAATTAAATAATTAATAGAACAATAGCTAGCAATGGTTACACAAACTTTCGATTAATAACTTATCATCCATCTTTTCATGACCAAATTTCTGGTGCTACCTCAGCTTCATCATGAAATATCTTTTCCTAAATGCTTTATTAGTCCACGCCCTAACGGATGGACTTGTCTTACTTATAGTGTGGTGTTTAATGTCAACCTAATCGAAGTATAAGGCCTTTCCTAATATATAATGAATCAATATTTATAATTAATATTTAGCTACTACAAAATTAACCATATGAAACGAATAACAAATTAGGTACTAACCACAAGGAAAAACACACACCCGTGAATCCATTTTCTATCACCAGCTCGATTGCTGGCTTTCCAGTTTTGTAGTTGGATGCATAAAAAATCTAGCACGTATTGTCATCAATTCATTTTTTTTATGGAATCCAAGTTGATCAAATATGGCCACAATGTAGAAGGGATGTCCTACTTCGATGTAGGTAACAAAAAGAAGTTGCAAACAAAAAACACAAACTTAATCTTGAATTCAACCCCAAGTGGCATGCTTTGCAATTTGCTTTCGTAATTCTTTGAGTTTTAAGAATCATTTGGTGCCTATAGGAATTTTTCTTTCGCAGCTATCTATAAAGAAATGACAGCTACACGACAGTCCAAGTACTGCATGTACATCCCTCTCCTTCATTTCAACTAGGGATGGCAATGGGGGCGGGTGCCCGCGGGGGACTCTCGGGGCGGGAGTTGGGGCGGGGGCGGGGGCGGGGGGAATTTTTTCCCCCCGTTTAGAAACGGGGCGGGGGAGTATACCCCCGCCCCGCCACCCGCAAAAAAAAAAGTATATATATAAATATATATATATAATATGTAATTTAATTAGTTATAAACTTATGATAACGATATTATTAGTTAGATGTATTATATAATGTATATTAATGTATATAATATAATTGATATTATCAATTATATGAATAATTAGACATGTCTACTAATAGAATTTATTAATTAGTTATACTAAATTTACTAATACATTTATACTAAATTTCTAATTACACTTAATAGAATAACACTTTTTTCTCAAAAAAAAGCACAAACACAATAATGAATTAGTGATTGTATTTGTACCAAAAGTGAAAACTTGACTATTTTAGTTGTATTTATTTCATCATGTTGGATTGTATTCAAATAACTTTTGTTTAATTATTTTTATGAGTTTCAATTGTAAAATTACAATGAATAATAACTTGAAGATGTGTTGATATTTTAGTATTTGATAATTTATTAAAATTTAGCTATAATAAAATTTTATTAACCCCGCGACGACAATTTTATTAACCCCGCGGGTGCCAGGGCGGGATAGGGGGAATGGGAGGCGGGGGACGGGGCGGGGGTTGGGAGGAATTAATAGGCAACAGGGCGGGGGGTGGGGGAGGGGTCCCCCCGCCCCGTTGCCATCCCTAATTTCCAATGTTTTCAGAACCGGACCGGACCGGCCGGTTCGACCGGTTGGACAGCGAACCGGCCATGTCACCGGTCCGGTCTAATGCTAAAGCCGGAAGTTCATGGAGAACCGTTGAAACCCGGACGAACCGGACGAACCGTGCGAACCGTTAAGAACCGTGAACCGGCGGTTTTTTAAATTCTTCAACAAAATATCAAGAATGGTGTAGCTAAGATTCAAACCTGGGTCTCCAAGTTTGGATATGACAATCTCACCGCTAGACTGTAGTTAAGTTTGTTGAGAATTCTACTTGACTAAAAAATATATTAAAACATCAAGTTCTTCTCTTATTTTTTTTTCAGTTTTTTCTTCTTAACCATTTTTAACCCAAATATCCACAACAAGATTTTCTCAAGTCTTCACCATTATTATCAGGTTATTATCTTTAGCAAATTGTAAACAAGTTGAAAATTTCAACTTTTCTTGTTTTCCAACATCTTAGTAAGTTTAATTTTTTTCTTTTCAAGGTTTTTTTTTCTATATTATTATCTTTAGTTGATTTTTTGCATTTTCTTCTTTTTCCCCTCAATTTTCATATGTTTCCCTCATTTTTGTTTTATTTTTATTCGATTAATTAAGGATGAAATTTTGCAAAAGTAGTGCACATCCGTGTAGGAATTGGGTAGGAATTACAAATAATAACATTGGGCTGGTCAAAAATATGGTAGTTGGCACATAATCGAAGCTATTGATAATTGAATTTAAAATAATTAATGGTATAGGATCATTGAATTTAATATAACATGTTAATTAGTAATGTTTAGTAGCAATTAATTTTTTATGTGTTTAACTGTATATTTGTTTTTAAAAAATTTTTAGTTTTTTTTAGTTTGAGCAATTAGATTTATATTTTTATAATAAAATTTTAACTTTTTCAGCTTAAGTTGATGAAATTGTGAAGGTGGTGTGGTTGCTTATCATGCCACTGATAAAAGTTTGCTATTCAAATAGTTTGTCTTAACTTGAACTCTTTTATGGATTTTTTTAAGGGTTGTAAAAGAATTTCAATATTTAATTTATTTATTTTTTGTGTTTTTATTTGTGATAATTGGTGAACATTTGGATTGTATCTATTTATGTTTATAATGAATTTATGAAAACTTATGGTGAATTATGATATTTTAATTATATTTATCATTCCATGTTTTATGTATAACTTTTAGAAAATTTATTATTATCATAACTTAAATTAAGTTATGTTGGTAAAGTTCAAGTGTAGAATGAAACCTGCTTAGTACTTAACACTAAAAAAAAAAAAAAAAAAAAAAAAAAAAAAAAAAAAACAGTGAACCTTTGAACCGGCCGGTTGGACCGGTCGGACCGGTCGAACCGCGAACCGGCCACCTCTCCGGTTCACTGACCGGTCCGAGTTTAAAATCGTTGCTAATTTCAACTCAGATGTCTACGGATTGAGGTTGTCCACTACCCATTTCACAATGGTACCAATTTTAATGCAGTCGGCGTCCAGCAACGTATAGAATCTAATTTTCCCTACAATTTGCTTTTTGCTTCACATAGCTCCTTGAAAAGCTCACCTACCCTTGAAGAAGAACATGCATGGAACAAGTACATCCTACAAGGTCAAATTACCTTCATTAATAGCTTAAATGAACTACATGTTACTTCCAAGCATAGTTAACGCAATATCTCATTATACATTGAATAAATAATACACATCTAAAATCGAAAATTTTGCGAATCCATGTCTTACCCTCTTACTCTTCTTTTGCAGCACTCTCTTGCGGATTCTTTTTCTTCAAGAGTGCTAGCTCATTTTTTTGTATGTTGCGCTGTAACAATCTCTCTCATTTTATAGCAATTTTTGCCAAGCAACAATTATCATTTTTTACACGTGTATACCTACAATTAAACCAGAGTAGGTTCCATGTACACTTTCAAAACTATATAAACAAACAGAAACACACTGATAAAAAAACAAAGATATTAATGTGGTACTCTCCTTCAGCTACATCATTTTGTGCAGTAGGGATCCATATATATATTTTTGTAGTCCAAAACTCACTTATAAACTAAATTTTTCGATGACTTTTTTTTCCCTACTAATTTTGCATATTGGTATATACTATCTACATTACATATTCAAAGAGTATGCAAATAAGTGGTGATCATGGATAAAAACATGTTGATGATTTTGATCTTAACACAAAGTAGTATGCAAATTAACCACTAATGTTTTTCTAGGCGGAGGTAAAAATCTAAAATTAATGATCAATGCCAGCCAAGAAAATGCGACATTAAATTGTACACTATCAACTAACCACAAAATATCACTGATCTTAGATCCTTTTTTTATTTTTTATTTTTTACTATCATTACCTCCTCTACGTGAACTTAAAAGGTGCCATAAGATTTAAAGGTTCAGCCATGAAGAGAAGAAAGTAGTATTGGTACTTGATAATTACTACATACAAGAACAACAATATAAAAAAAAACTAAAACTAAATGGGAAAAGTTCAAAAACAGTCACGATTTAATCTTAAACTAACTAAATGGTGAAATAACCTTTTTTCAAATTAAACTAATTGATAAGCCTTATTGTCAACTAATAATTTACAATAAAAAAACTCAGATTTGATTCATATATCTATACATTTATCGCTACTCTGTACACAGCCATTGGATGTTTCATAAACTAAAATAAGCAAATAAAGGATGATAGTACATGAATAAGGGGAAGGCTATGAGGGCAATTAGATGTAGGTCCAATTTCAAATTACTATACTGTCCTAATATTCATATAACTTATATTGCAAAATAATAAATAAACAGTACTATGTCATTAATAAAAAAAAATATAAGCTCTATTTTAGTGTAATATACACTTTTCTCCTGCATAAAAATTAATGTTTGTGAAGTAATTTTAAAGCTACAAATATACAAGCATAAATCATTATTGTCTCTCCATCAATATCACTTTTGGATGCCTTCGTCTTTGTCCCATTCTCTTCTTGCTTCTTGTTTAGTTCACAATAAATATCAAATGCGTGTTTAATGTTAATATTTGCTTACTTTGGCGACGCTAAGTATAACCACTCAAAGCTGCATTAATATTTTTACAAGAAAACATTAAATAGGGATGGTGGTGGCCAAGAATGTTCTCCTTCATTTGGATCATGTCTACGTTTTTTTACCAGATCCCAGATCTTCCCTCATTTTTAGCAACTCTTTTACATGTCCAAGCCATAATCAATAGTCAGCAACTCAACTTCACTAATATGCACCTAGAAATGTCACTGGGATGATTGATCACGAACCTTGCTCAACTTAGTAATACACAATTATTTCAATTTCCAAATAAATAAACAACAACTTCGACCATCATCGTCCAATCCAATGACAAAGACAACAAGTTTCAGCAAGTATACAAGCATTCAATAACCTTATACCATAGTCAAGCTCGACTAATTAAGCATTCATAGTTGCCTACATATTGTCAATTGCCAAATAAATATAAGACATCTTACTACAAATAATTCCCTTTATAATGTCCTTACACGGTATTCTACATCAGAAAAGGGAAAATAGAGATGAAGTTAATATTTTGTCAATTCCTAACTCAACGAAATAGTGCTTTCCAAAAAATAATTGAACTAGAAATGAATGAAGCACCTTTGGACACAATGAAGTATATTTTATATGAATGAGAAATAATGTCAAAATGTTTTATTGATTAAACCATATGAATTGAGGCCATTATCTACTTAGCCAACTTACACTACTTTGTGTAAAAGTGCAACTTTCTAGTCTAAATATATAGAATAGTAGTGTAATTTACCAGACATCACCTAGAAGTAGCAGTTCACAATCTTAACTAATCACCAAAGAAAACTTAGGCAATTGCAAGTGCCCTACTAAGTCCTCCACTAATACAAATATACCAAAGAACGCTTAGACAAGTGCTTAACCAATAACTCTGCTCTACCAATAACAAGTGAAATACCTTTGGACAAGATAAAGCACATTTCCACAGGAATGAGGAATGATGTCAACATGTCTTATTTATTTAACCATATGAAATTTGAAGCCATTATGCTCTTATCCAACTTACACTAAAATAAAACTTTTTCATGTAAATGTCTAGAATACTAGTATAATTTATTAGAAATCACACAGGATCAGTAGTTCACTATTCCCTTCGTCCCAAAAAGATTGTCACTTTTCAGGAGGAGTGCTTTTTATCAACAGTGAAGACAATTTAATCAATTTTGCATTACTTTCCTATTATGTCTTCACAATGCATGTTCACTAGCAAAGAAATGTCTTAGGAGTCAACATGTGTGCAATCCGTTTGCTTGGTTTGTATCAAGAACGCACATGTCACTTAAGTCACTCAACCGTAGATAATCTATCCGCAAGATTGAGTGACACTAACCATTGAGTGCTTTTAATCTTTCACTGACTAGTGAGCTAAAGGGTTTGGGCCCACATTTTTTAACTAATAAGATAAATTTTGTCAAATAGAGACGGTAAAGATTGAAATTTGGTGAGAAATACTTATTCATTTTGGGTAAGTGACAATAGATTTGGGACAAATCAAAAAATGAGGCACGACACTTTAATAGGATGAAGAGAGTATTTCATAAGAAATATAAAAAAGAGCACCTCGACAATAACAAGTGTTCTACCAATAATAGGTGTTGTACTAGTTGAAAAATACCAAAGAATACTTAGACAAGTGCTCTGCCAATAATACATTAAGTACATTAGACAAAGTACTCTGCCAATAATACATTAAGTACATTTTTACTGAATGAGAAATAATATAAAGGTCTCCTATTGATTGAATTGTATGAATTTGAAATCAACATCCATTTAGCGAACTTATATTACCTGTGTGAAAGAATAACTTTCTCATATAAATACATAGAATAATAGTGTAATTCATTAGACATCGTCTAGAGCTAGCAGTTCACAATCTCATAACTAATAGAAATATACCAAAGTAAACTTAGACAAGTTCTCCATCAAGTGCTATGCTAATGGAATTATATCGAATAAATCTTATACAAGTGCTCTGCTAATAACAAGTGAAGTACCTTTAGACAAGATAAAATACATTTTTACAAGAATGAGAATTAATGTCAAGATATCCCATTTATTTAACCATTTGAATTTGAAACCATTATGCACTTATCCTACTTACATTGAACTGGTGTAAAAGTTAAACTTTCTCATGTATATGTCAAGAATATTGGTGTAAATGTCTAGAATACACTACCTAGGATCAGTAGTTCATTATTTCATAACTAAATAAAAATAAACCAAATAACACCTAGACAATAACAAGTTCTCTATTAATAAAAATATACTCTTAAAACACTTGTCACTTAGACAAGTGACAAGTGTTCTATCAATAATCGGTAAGATACCTTTAAACATGGCAAAGTACATATTTTTAAATGAATGAAAAATGCCATCAGAGCATCTTATTAAGTTAACCATATAAATGTGAATTCAACATCCACTTAATATATACAATATTTTAATTCTAAGATGCATCATATCAAGCTGAACTCTAGTTCACATGAATCTTTATATTGATGGACTTGTTAGACATATGCAAGGCTCATCTTGTAATCTCATCCAATAAATGATTGTAAACAAATGAAACAAATTGACCTATTAATTTAGTATGGAAAACAATTTACAATGTCCAAAACTTGGTTGTAAATTAACTGGTAAATTTTTAGTTTAGTGCTTAACAAGTCTCTTTCAAAACTCTATCCCTAAAGTTAATATGCATTAAGATTAAAATACTTTCATTTTGCTAATTCATTACAAACTCATACAACCCATTCTCTTGCAATTATTCACAATTCAAATATATTTTGGATTGCCAAACAATGATCAAGAGGGATGATTTATTTTTTTCTGTCTTTTACACACACAGCTACGTGTTATAACATCAAAGCACTGAATGTTCATATGATTAAAACATCTAAATTTTTCTTCAACAAGAACCATTGAAATTTAAAAAATTCTTTGTCAATTGAGAACTAAAAAAGCTCCAATTTGCACATTGATTTAAATGATTAGAAAAATATTAGGGTTTTTCTAAATTTTGTTCCTATAGTAGACAATAAAAATTGAAAGTTCTTGATAGATATTGAAAAATACATGCCTTTCTATCACCTTATGATTATAATAAATGAAAACAAAAAAATTTCCAATGTCCATGAATATTGTGAAAAGCCAAGAACATAGTTGATAGTTTGACGATGTGAGAATTTTTTTTTTCTTTTTGAATTTCATCAGTCCACAATAAACGATTCAGCAGATCTCAGGTTTGATGGACAATAAAACTGCGAAACATTACTTTTGATGGAGTTCAACAAATTGCGACTAGAAGTTGAAGATGAAGCAAACGCCTGTTCTTACTTGTGATTTGAGTGTTTTTTATTTCTCAAAAGAAGAAGACAACATTAGCTGTTTATTACCCGATTTTCTCTTTTTCTTTCCTAACCTGAAACAATGTCATATAAGCATAAATGAATCCTGATTATCGACTAGCACATTTTTAATCCTAGCATGAAATGGTCTAAAATGGAAAGTGTCTTAGATTGTGAGGTCTCGGATCCCAAAAGGAGAGAAATATGTCGTACAGATTTACATATATTTTTTTCTTTATAAGTTTCTATCTAGAGACCTAATGAATTTTTCTTAGGATTATGTAAAAGTTTCTTAGAAATATATATTCTAAGCTTCTAGTATACATCACCACAATCTACTGAAATAGAAATTTTATAGTAATTTGTGTGTCTTTCTATTCCAATACATATTGAATCTGGAAGTGCAGTTTGTCCTATGTAATTGCAAATGGTTTACGATCTACATTTTGTGGGGACCCAAAATTTTCATATTTTTCACTTTAGATTACTTGTTTCTATTTGTTGAATGATAAAGGATTTTTGTACCTTATTGCCTCTTTCAATTTATTGCATGTTGGTTTCTTGGGGTGACATACCAATTAGTCTAACTAGTGGGATGTGTGCAATAAATTTGGTGGACAAGAAGTAGTTTTGTGTAAAAAGGGATTATGTGACAAGAGGTGTTAAGAGTTAATTAGAAGAAGAGAAATGTGATTGGATAGATATTACTTGGATAATTAGTAAGATAATTGGATAGACATTTCTTCTTTTCTTGAAATTTGTCAACTAGCTAACCAAGTTTGAGCAAGACCTTGACCAAGATTAAGCTTAAAACTTATCCAACCCAAGCTTCCATTTCAATCACCGTTTCTCCTTCTTTTGAGCTTGGGTGGCCGAACTTTTGAGAGAGAAAGGGAGTGAAAAAACTCCAAGATCAAGCTTTGATTTCTTACTTGATTAGTGAGAGAAAACAAAAGAAAACCCAAATCTATTCCGACAAACCTTGAATCAAGTTTGGAAGGAAGTTTTTGGAGAAGTTCTTGGACGAAGAAAGCCTTTACAACCTTCTTGATTTGCTTGCCATCTTCGGGTTTGGAGGTAAGGAGGTGAACTTTGCTAGAACTCCTAGATTTCTTCCTTTCTTTTTGAGTTTAGTTGATGTATGAGGTAATAGAAGTTAAAGGAAGGACTTGTATGAGCATTTTATGGTTTTCAAGTTATGTTGCAAAAATTCCAAGTTTGGTATATAATCTATTTAGCTTTGTTTAGAGTTTTATGTATATGTAATTTTGATCAAAATGAAGAATTTTATGGAGGCCTGCATGTTTTTCAAGTTATGTTGTGAATTTTTCAGCTTTGGTGTATACTAGCTTTAACTTAGGTTAAAGTTTTTTATATGTGAAATTTTGATGGATTTCTTGCCAAAGTATGTACCATAAACCCTATGACATGTTATCTTGATTGATAGTGGATTTACCATGGAAATACGGGTGGTAGTTGACGGTTTAATTATAGAAAACTTGGGGCGAGTTTGGAAAGTTTTTCTTGGTTGGTCAAGTGAGATAGGGAGCTTTTGAGTTTTAGGTTTGGGTTCATTTTGATCTACCTTTGCTCGAGTTACTTGAGGAACCCTTGATTTTCACATATAGGTTGAATTTGAGCCAAAACAAAGTGATTTAGGAGGAGGAAATGATGTTTGCCCCAAAACATTTGATATTTGGAAATTTCAGCTCTATTGCTAAAAAGCTCTATTGCTAAAATTTGTATGGTGATTTTGATACATTATGGCTCAAGACACTTGACAAGATTTTGATCTTCACATGTATGTTGGATTTGATCTAAAACAAAGAAGTTTGTGAGGAAGAAAATGATTAGCTTTAAAATGTTTTATTGTTCGAAATTTCCAGCTTTGAACCTCAAGAGTTTTGCCTCGTTTTCTTCAAATTCGTGACTAGAATTAACCTACTTTTACTTCACATTTTGCTTGAGATTTTGATCAATCATATACATGGTTTTCCCCCTACATTTGAACAATTTTGGAAGTTATATTGGGGGTGAAACTAGCAAATTGATGTGTCTTCTATATGAAGTTTTGAAACTCCAAGTTTCTTATTTCTATTCATTTTGAGTTGCTAGACTCTTGCTATATTATCTGACCACAGGACTCGAGAGTGTCCAAAAGGACAAACCAGGGTTTGAAGTGGAAAGATTATGAACAATTAGTGAGTGTTCCAATTGCATGTTAGAACCATGTGATTTACTTGATTGATGCTTTGTTGATTGAAATGTGACTTGTTGTCTGAAATTAATTGCTAGATATCTTGACTTGATATTGATTAGCCGAGTGTGTACTTTACCATACTCGACCTAATTTGATTAAACTCTTGTTATCCTGTTTACAAGTGAATTAATATACATGTGCATGACTTGATACACATGTGAATTGATAATCGTGATTGGATTGGAATCCCAAACTCCATCGGCTAGTTTGTCGAATCGAACCAGCAAGAGTTTGGTCGAGAAAGTTGATGAACCATGGGGACTATTTATTATTTATTGTTTATTCCACTAGATGTATCCTCTGAAACTGGTATATTCAAGTATTACCTCTACTATTATTTTTGGATTTCGGACCCGATAGGGGGTTGATCGGTGGACAGAAATTGGTGTAAAGTGATGATCTGCGGATATTGTTACTACATTTCAAACGTTGACGGAGTGTCAACGGACTCGAAAATGCTGCTGCTGGACTGGTGCTGTGGCGACCCCACTTCCCCCTGAGGCGAACCAAAGGGTTGGCGGGCCGTCTGCCCAGCTCTCGCCAGGACTCACGCACGCACACTAACCCAAATCCTATCGAAGAATAGCCTAACTATTACAATGTCGCTTCCTTTCAAAATAAGTCAACATCTACCACATTTGCTTCAGAGACAACAAGGAACTTAAAATCGCCAATCTATGGCCCTTAGACATCACACGCTCTAGAACCAAGGAATAAGGTCGTTCGTATCTAGATACATCAATCCATAATTCACAAACACAAATATATTATCCAACCTCCGAAATAGGGTTTACACATTTTCCAGCTTCAAGCGGCAATCCAAAAGTAAAAGTACAGAATTCAAGTTAAAACACAATACAAGCCTACACAATAGCCATAATATTCGTTACATCCCATACGAGAAGAAAAGAAACATGAATAAGTCTCAGCGCTTTCAGTCTCCAGAACCTGTTAAGGAAAACAAATACGTGGGGTGAGCTAAAGCTCAGTGGTGCCCCAAAACATGCAATCACATAAATCAAACAGCGGTTAATAATTTAAATCAAATCGAAACAGTCAGGAAAGCGTGTAACAACACAAGGTAGGATACAAGGGCTCTCAGGAGCCATTTTCCACGCTTGATCAGATACCATCGTAGTTGACCCTCCGTCAACTTTCCCTACTTAATTTCCATGTAGATATACTTATTTTAATCCTAACCCGTCACCGTTCATACCTCTGCTTTGGGCCCAAACTTCATCTACCGACGCAGTATACTCGAGATATACCCGTAATAAATTTGTCGAGGGATTCACCCAACGACGTTTTGGTAGTTGGATTCAGATGTCGAGGGATTCACCCAACGACGCAACTACAGATTCAGATGTTATGGTAGTTGGATTCAGATGTCGAGGGATTCACCCAACGACGCAACTACAGATTCAGATGTTATGGTAGTTGGATTCAGATGTCGAGGGATTCACCCAACGACGCAACTACAGATTCAGATGTTATGGTAGTTGGATTCAGATGTCGAGGGATTCACCCAACGACGCAACTACAGATTCAGATGTTATGGTAGTTGGATTCAGATGTCGAGAGATTCACCCAACGACGCAACTACATTTAGATTCACAGATTCATTAGAAAATGTTTCACACATGTCACCACTCGAACGGCTAGTGCGATAAAGTACACACTGCTCACTTCGATTGATCAAAATCATTTATTGCATTTTGGCAATTATCACATAGCGAATTGATAAAGCGCTTAACCACATAACATAGAACAAGCAGGGACACTCACCAAGAGTGAAGTTCAGATATTGGATTGAGGATCGAGTTCCGCGTCCTCGTAAAATCCTAGAATATCAGAATTTAAGCCATAAGTCTTCTATTGGAACTTTTGGCTTGCACATGTAGAGTTTTCTAGCATGTTGCTAGTTTACTTTTTCTCAAAATATTTTACTTGGAATCAAGCTTGTGAGAACCGTACAATATTTCTTATAATATTCCTGGAATACTTTTCCTCGAAGAAAATACTATTATTATTTTCTTAAAATAAGTCGGCAAGATATTTAATATCAAGGCTAGAAGTATACCTTGAGAAAAAGTTCCTTTGAGTGGCGGTGCTTGCAAAATCTTTGCTAAGGCTTTAGGGTAAGGTCTATTGAAAAATGTTGCTAGAATAAGGTTTTTCTTTTCTTCTTGCCAAGCAGGTTGCTACGTTTAAAACCAAAGTGATCGAGTTTCACCTTTCAAATTTTCCTTAGTTCCGACTAGCCTTAAACGATTTATAAAGAAGGAAGGAATTTGGAACAAAACTAAGGTTTTGAGTCTGGGAGAATCATTTCCCCAGATTGATAAGGCTAGTTTAACTTAAGGGATAAAAGTCATGTTGCCCAAGTTTCTAAGGCAAAAATAGTAGACACTATGTTTAGCAATATGATGCTAAATCTGTACCGTTCGAGACTTAAAGCAAAATATTTTTCATTTACTTAGTCAAGCGTTTATTTGGAGTCACAAGGTCGGTACAACTTCTCACATTTTCGATTCCAAACCAAAATCACATTTCCTCAACATTGCACAATTAGAATTTAAACAGTAATAACACTAGGGCTCGTCAATTCTTAGCCCTGTGTTCCAACAAATTTATATCTAAGCATAAGCAGGAAAATTTACCAAGGCTTCGTCAATACTTAGCACTTGGTAATCATTACTTATATCAACTCACAGTTTCACAAAATAGTAGCACAGATTTCCAAACAATTTTAGCAATTCAGTTATCCATGCAGGATGGGAATTCATAGAGCCCACCGTCAACAATTTCCAATAAATCAACCGTCAATTCAAAAGTGGGAATTCATAGAGCCCACCGTCAACAATTTCGACACATTATGCTCCAATGAAAAATAATGTCGACCATTAGCTTTGCGGACATTGGAATACGAATAGAAACTGTTTCACTAGCCAGGCTTAAGCATACGTTTAGCAAGTACCTTCTTACCCTCTAATCCTTTGAAAATTTCAGGAACACCCTAGGGTCAAACCACAATTCAGTCAAGAGTTTGAACCACTAGTAATATAAGGTCCCAATCCGAATTCAAGTGGAGATTTAAAATGAAACAGGTCATTCATGCCAAACAGTTTACTTTGAAAATTCACCGACAGTAGTACACATGGAGTAAAAATACGAAATTTCTACAGGGCGAAGATCTATGATTCTAGTTTCAAATGCCGCTGACGGCGCCTTAAACGGATTTTCCTACACCAAGATATAACCGTTTTATCGAGACTGGTCAGGGACTTCCGAAAATCTGGAGTTTCATTTTTCACTTATGAAAAACTCCTTTTTCTTTTCTTTTCACACCAAAAGTTTTTATTCAAACCATCGTACATTTCTTATAGGGCTCCAAAACAACATATTCCAAGCATCATTTTTCAAGAAAAATTTCCAAGAACCAAGCAAATTTTCAACTCAATTCTCGGCTGTCTCAACGAAAATTCCAGCAATTGTATACTAGCGTTTTTTGGTTTCAGCTTTACATGTACTAATTGGTTCATTGCTGAACAAATTGTATATCTTAAAATTTGTATCTCTTATGAAATTCTGAGCCACCATAATCCAAGGAAATAAAATAAATTTCCAGAAACAAATTGAATTTTTCCAACGATATTGAAATTCTGGTTCATATCCCTTTGGCTATCACCCAAAATTTCCAGCAACCAATCTACTTTAGTTCGAATTTTCCCTTGGTTTAATCATGGTGTTAGTTACTCAAATTCAGTATTTAAACACATAGCAAGATAATGAACATTTCCAGTTTAAGAGTTGAATTTAAACCATGGTTACAAACCCCAAAATTTCCAGGTTTAAACCTCACGGCTTCTCTCAAGATTTCCAAACAATTTCAACCATTATAAATCCCAGAAAAATTCCAAAATCAAAGTTGAGATTTCAACTCAACATTTGGCAACCACAAGAAAATTTCCCTAATAGTCACGGTTGAATCATGCGTGAAGAGCTTTCTATTTTCATTTCATTTTCTGGTTTGGACATGCTTATAAACTCTTACATTCCTTATGCACGTATCAAGCTAGCATATGAATATTTCCAGCTCAGAAATCAAGTTCAAATAATATCCATAACCATCAAAATTTCCAGAAATTTTTTTCCTATTTGGTCCGGATGATCTTGCCTTAAGGCAGATTGCACTTTTGAATTTTTATTCCTCTGTTTTAACAACTAATTAGCTACATGCAGGGCCTAAGTACTCATTATTAGCTATATAATTATGATTATAAGCCCAAATTACAAAAATCAAAACCAATTTAAGCTGCACTACCCCAAGCAAGCTCACGGCCAAATTTTCCAGCCAAGACAGAATTTTCCACAGCTTTGTTTTCACCATTTGATTGCGAAATTTAACACATGCAAGACTCTAATCCGGATAATCATCCAAAATCCAGTTAGATAAACATCATTCATGCTCAGATAGTCCAAATTCAGACCCATTCAGCAGCCAAAATAAAACAAGTGCATCAAGCTCCACGGCAGGAGCTTTATAGCTAACCAATTTTTTTTGTAGGCCTTCACTATGCCATCCGAAGGTACAATCAGCATGCAAAATAGAAATCATCACATTTTCATTTGACTAAATCCACTTAAGTGCTCAAATCATCACAGGAAATCAGAATTGGAGTGCGTTATCATCTCAGCTTTCGGATGGTATCTCATCATTCAAAACAGAATTTTCTAATGATTCCATTCAACTTCCGAATGCTCTATCATCACATACATATTACTAGATAACTCCAACTACCTCAGATTAATCCTAAAATGATCCAGAATTTACCTCACAACTAGTCAAGCTTTCACACGAAAATCTGGAAAATGTTTTCCTCCTCTCGGCTCACAAGCACGCGACAGGGTAGTGGTCCTGGTTCAGTGAGTTGCGGCTGGAGTTGGCGAGGTGCAGAGTGGTTAAGATTGCAGTTGTGATGTTGGTCTGAAGTTATCGAAGGTGGTGATGGTTCTCTGGTTTCTCCCTCAGCTTACGGACAAGACAAAAGGGAAATGCAACTCGCGGCTTCCTCCTTCAGCTCCTCTTTGTCGATAATAACTAAGCAGAAGAGTTGCAGTTGTGGTTTGGAATGTGAAGTGGAAGTGGATGAAAGAGTGCCGTGGTTTTGGAGCTGATTGAGTGTAAGAGTTGGTTTACTTGTGGAGTTGGTGATGGATTTGGATTGGTGGTATGGGCGGTGCTAGGCTGCTGTCCGAAGTCTTGTTTGGGCAGAGGACTTGGAATTGTATCTTGATATGTGAAAGAAAGAGGGATGTGTATGGTGCCGGTTTTAGAAGATGTTTGAGGCCAGAATTGGTGGAGTGTGGAGATGGTTTTACGTATGGAATTGGAGAGTTTCTGATTGGTTAAGTGGGCGGCAATGGAAGGCTGAACAAGGGAATGTTTGGCCGAGCATTGTGAGGTTGTGGTATAGTGGAGGTTTTGTGAAATTGTGGAGGGCATTTTGGTCCATTCACTTTGCCCCCTAACCTCTTCTCAATCCTCAATTCTATCTTAAATCCAATACTTATCACCAATTGAAATTTGAAGGCCTAATTCTACACTAATATACCGAAACCGTTTTATCGAATATAATCGGTTACGAATTAATATTAAGGTTCCTAACATTTGTACTTTATTAACTTATTAAAATCAAGTTTGACCTTGTTATAAAAATCTAACATTTAACGTTAGTACTAATTGGAATTTATTTTAAGGAAATTAAGGTTATCGATTGATTGTCCTTTAAATTGTTTGAGTCAAGGAAATTAAGATCCTAATTTTAATATGTTAGTACGAAGAATTAATTCTTAACTCTAAGATATTAATTTAGTATAGTAAAACTAAGAAATTCATAGTCTAGGGAAATTATATCATTCTTCATTTATAACGTGTGTTTAACTACTTATTTGAAAACAAGAAAACATAATATAACTCAAGAATTATTAATTTAGTGTAGCAAAGCTAAGTGCTTTAATAGTTAGCACCGTTATGTTAGTTTGCACACAAAAATTATTTTTATATACTTGTTTACAACAAATGAACTAACGTGGTAGATTAGAACAAGAATTACGAAGGGATTATGCACTAGTATCTAAAAGCGAGTGAAAGTAATACTAGAAAAGATTTAAAGAATACGAAGGCTAAATAAAAGTGAAGTCGAAGTAAGCATTGGTATTTCTGCAAAATTCAAGGTTCTCACAGGTGCAAGTGAAATATTGAACGGGACTAAGTGCTACGCCTGAAATCTGGCAGGAGCCACTGTATCAGTTATATCAACGTTTAAATCTTGGGTGCTCTGCCTAGAACTTGCCGGGAGCCACCGTATCAGTACCGTATTCTTTTCTTATTGGTGTTAAATTGCTTATTTAAAAATGTGAACTGTTAATGATTTCGTTTATAACTATTTACTGTTCTCGTTTCAAGATTTTGATATATGTGATTGATATCTTGCCAATTTGACTGCATGTTTTTTTGGAATCTCACTGGGCTTTTAACTCATCCCATTATTTGTTTTCCTTAACAAGGTACGGGGATGAGAGAGACAAAAATAATAATAGTTTGTAATAGGATATCTTGAGTTTGTATTTGGCCGACACGGTATTATGGTACTAGCCGTTTAAGTTCTTTTCTTTTGGTTTGTACTTTAGTTTCAATATTTAAGAAATTTGTAACTTGTAAATGTTATATTGGAGGATTTTAGTATGATTAAATTTAGGGCTTGTAGTGAATCATGACGAGAATTGGACAGGCGGGCCCCTAACCTCTAGGGTATGCCCTAGGAAAAGGTGGGGTCGTCACACATTCAATCTAGGTAAGTAATAGAAGTTCATATATTTTGCACATTAGATAAAAATAATAGTTTTAGTGCATCCTTCATAATTTATTTTCAATCCCTAAATCTCAATTCCAAACACATTCACAGAAAATCTAAAAACACATTCACAGGAAATCCTTTACGTCCCCAACATGCATGATTCTAGGCAGATAACTAAAAGTTTTTCACCCTAATAACTATAGCTTTTTAAGGCTTTGTCTTTTTTCTTTTTCCCAGTCATATAAGTAGTGGAGTTGTAACTTGCAAGCTCTTACTACAGATCTAAGACACAAATAAAAAATTTATCGAAGCAATCTTCTTTCCCCTTTGTTATATCTCTGAAGCATTGGAAGCCTTCTTGATATTACGAAACAAAATACCCGCAAGGGTTAATTATAAAAATTCCCTTTAATCAGTTTTTGCATTTTTACCCCTTAATGTTATTTTTTCTCAGTTCACCCCTTAAACTGTTAGTCAACTCTAATGTTGGGTAACAAAAATGTCAAAAAGACATTGATTTCTCTAAGGGATAATTATAATAAATCCTCTTAAGGTATGCCACATTTTGCATTTTACCCTTCAATATCATTTTTTTATTTGTTTGTTTGTCTCTAAAACCATTAGTCAACTCCAATTTTTTTTGTACTATTCAAGAAAATAATATTTTAAAAAATAAAAATCACTAACCTAATAATGAAAATTATTATATATATTCATGGATATAGATCTTGTTAGATTTTGTTCCTATAATTATAGTTTTTTTTAGATAGAAGAAAAATATCTCGCTCATTTCATGTCATAAGGGTAAAAAATTATTAGTGCAAAATTAAACTATAAAAAAATTATTCAAGGTCTGTAGGTTGGGTTTGCTTGGATTGACTATTATTTGAATTTTTTTTTAGAATAATAGCACTTTTTACAAGTTGATTTTTGTGAGATAAAAGGTACTTGAAAAAATAAAAAAATTATAAATGTGTTATGATGTAAGAAATTTTTTTTAAGAATAATTTAGCAATCCAAATAAATTTTAGTAGCTTCTAAATATGGTATATTAAAAAAAAACAAGCCTATAAACTTTGAAATCCAAATTAACCATGTGTCTCTTTTTTTTTTTTTTCAGTGTTACCAACAAAAGAATATATACTCTTATATAAAGAAATATCTAGCTATTGAAAGAAAAATTTAACCACATGTACATTTGTGAAAAAAAATTGACAATTTCTCAGCCATTTTAGACATTTAAATATATTTCATATTTTAATATTTTAATAACAATTTTTTTCCATTATTATGTCAAATTAGTAAGGTATTCTTATCAATCCAAAAAAAGTGAATTATGGAATGAAATTTAACTAGGATCATATCTATAAAATATTATTTTTCATTATTATGTAAGGAATATTAATTTTTTAGATATTATTTCTCTTGGATGTTACCAAATATTAGTGTATTTTTAGGAATAAACAAACAAATTGAGAAAAAATGATATTAGGGGATAAAGTGCACAAGAAGCTATATATTAAGGGGATATATTGTAGTTAACTCTTAGGGGTATAAATAAGTTTTTGACATTATCACTACACATAGTTAAAGTTGACTAGCAATTTAAGAGATAAAGTGAGAAAAAAAATAATGTTAGGGAATAAAATGCTAAAATAACTGTACCTTAGGGGAAGTTTTTGTGATTAACCGCATTGTGACCAAGAGCCTCTACAGTACAGTGTAGATAGTGGCATAATAGATGTAGGTACTAAAATAATAAATGTAAATACTAAGGCTTTGTTTGGAAAGCAATGTTTCAAAAAAAAATTCTTATGTTTTCTGTGAACACATTTTTCAATCATCTTTTTACTTCAAAAATATTAAATCGCTATAGTAATTTTTCTATAAAAAAATCTAGAAAAATGCACTACAAGCAAAGCCTAACATAATAACGTCTAAAAACATAACAAGTTTTCGCGCACAAATTTTAAGGAGAGAGAAAATTTGTTTTGTTTTTTTTTTTATAGTGTCCACATCTACTATATTAGTGTGTATATATGTTATACTAGCATCTATAACATATGTTATGCTAGCTATCACTACCGGTAACAACAAGGCTCCTAATTCGAGGTGCATTGTGACAAAACTACTGAAAATGAGGTGAAGGGGGGGGTGGGGGGCCTGGGGCTGTGTGGGGAGGGGAGGGGGGAGGCAGGAAGAAAAAGCACCGTCAGCATTTTAGATAATTTTATTTGTTCATTTCTTCATTACTTTTCCGTTTTCTTTTTTTTTTTTCCTTTCTCTTCTGTTCCCATGACAAATTCCGAAATTGAAGTGTATGTGGAAGTTATAGTCCAAGGTTATTTCTTTGGAAACTATTGGTAAAATAAACCAAGTTTCTAGAAGTTTCTTATTTAATTATTTAGTAATTTTATTAGAGTCAAATTTTAGTAATTTTTCTATTTAATAATTGATATTTTATTGGATAATTATTTGTGTGATAGTTTTTTATAATTCAAATTTGTTAAGTTACAAACAGAGTATCTGTTCGAGTATTTTGTTAGGATTTTGATAGTTCAGAAAATATTCTTCGTTATTCTAGTTACTGTGTTATATTATTTGAGTAATTTGTTTTCTTATCTTCCACATATGTTTTTGTATTATTAGTGTTATCATAATCTTTTTTGTGTTATTAGTGTTATCATTGGAGCTCAAAAAAATTGTATAATTTTTTTGGATTTGACATATAGGTATTTCATAGAATGCCCCTTTGACCTTTCAATTGTGAATTTTTTTAGTAGTTCTGATAAGCTCTAACCTAACACAGAGAGAGACACTAATGTAATTCACACCAAAAAGAAATAGTAAGAAATAACTAACAAAAAAAACCCTAATTTTTCTCCTTGGCCATGAGGGAAATTATGTGCTAATTAATTTGGACAGGGAAGGATAAAGATAGATGGATTGAAGAATTGATAAGGACTCAAAAAGAGTAGCCCATGACATGAATAATGAGTCACGTGCTGCCCAATCCTACCCGGCCTCCCTTGATTCCATTTCCCATACGATGCTAGAGCAAGCTGACAGACAACGGACAGCATGCAATGTTGTTATATTGCACCTCTCACCGCTCTCTTATTTTAACCAACGCCACAGTATGACACTGTTGCACTCGCACTCCTCCTTACTCCTTAGTCTGACACCTCACTCACTTTCTCTCTTTCTCTCTCACACACCACACACACTCACTCACTCACTCACTCTTCCTCTACAATTACAAGAATTTTGTTTGTGGGTTTTTTGTTTTCGTGCCATTTGAGCCATTGGATCAGAGGTATGACGCTTCTCCAGCACCTTCCTCTAGCATTTAGCTTTTTTAATGCGGTGCCATCCTTTTTTTTTTTTTTTTTATCTTTTTTGTTCTTTTATCTTTTTCTCCTTTCTTGATGTGCTTATTCTGATGAATTTGACTTGTTGATTAGTGCATTTCCTTCAATTGGTGAAATGGGATGCTGATTATTTGGTTGATTTGGTTTTTATGGCTCCACTTATTGAAATTCTGATCATTGTCGATGAAAAAAGTTGTTTCTTTTTTTATTCATCCTTATTTTTAGTCTTTCTTACTGAATCTGTTTTCTTGGTTGTGTTTTGGAAGCTTGCTTGTGTAGTCTGTTTCTTCACAAAGTAGTCAGTAGCTTTGGATTCTTTTATCTTCTCTCTATGGGTTATATTGGAAGTAAGATCTGATAGTATGAAATCAAGGCAGCATTAGTGAGTAAATTTATAAATCTGGGTTCTTGTTTCTTTGATATGATTTACTTGAAGTTGGATTATCCTTCGCTTAGTTGACCATTCTTTTCTGGGCATTGAGATTTTTGCATTTAGCTTTGATTGGATTATTTGACCGCAAAATGTGAAAAACTATACTTGTGGCACTCTGGCTACAATGGATCTTACTAACTTTTTATTGATTGAATGCCCAAAAAAAAAACAACTTTTGTAATGATTACAATAAGAGTTCTAATAGATGCTTTTGTATTTTGAATAGGGATTATGTTGGCTTATTAGTCAGAGAAGGGGAATTTTAGTAGCATAAGTGGGTGGAGTTAGGAGCTTGGGAGACGGAGAGATGTCAAGTGACAGAAACACCCACTGGTGTTATACTTGTAGGCAGCCTGTTGAAATTCGAAGACAAAATGCAGTTTGCTCGAATTGTTTTGGAGGCTTTATTCAAGAGCTTGATGAGATTCTGACTATGAACTTGGAAGATCAAAATCACAGGCCAAGATTTATGGAAGCTGTATCAAATTTTTTGAGGCAGCAAACATCAGTTAGAGGCAATAATAGAGGGCGAACAGATTGGGGAACTGACCATGGTAGTATTTGGAATCCATTGCTGATTTTTAGTGGCGACATGCCCATTAGGTTGCCAGGCAATGGTGGACTTGTAGAGTTCCTTAATGATGCTTTGGGGTTCAGGCGAGAAAATGGTGGTGATTATTTCGTTGGCCCCGGAGTGGAAGAGTTCTTTGAGCACCTTACAAGCAGTAGTGATCAACGTGTGCCTCCTCCAGCTTCAAGATCCTGCATAGATGCCCTTCCTACCGTCAAGATTTCCAAGAAGGATGTTCGCTCTGATTCTCATTGTCCCGTTTGCAAAGAGAAATTTGAGTTAGGCTCTCATGCTAGAAAGTTACCTTGCAAACATTTGTATCACTCAGATTGCATTGTCCCATGGCTAGAACAACGCAGTTCATGCCCTGTTTGTCGGCAAGAGCTAACATCAGAGCAGAGAAATCAGAACTCCAGAGGACAAAACCGAAGCAGCAGTAGGAGGTTTAGTGGAAGGGAAGGCAGAAGTGAGAATCCAGAAAGACGTAGGCCATGGTCCTTCTTGTGGCCTTTTGGCTCATCTCACTCACAGCGTCGACGTAATGGGACAGCTGAAACGAGCCCCATGGCAGTACCCAATCATCAGGATTATCACTATACAGAGTATTCTAATTGGCCTTTTGAATAATAAGCTCCATTAGTTGAGTTTCTGTTTAGCTTTTTCAGATATTCTTTTTCACCATAATGTTCCTTCACTTGTCGAACAAAGCTGATTTCCTTGTAACAAAGGTAGTGCTTAACAATTGAGTGATGTGTTCAAATTTGTGCTATAAAGATCATTGAGTTCTTTACAACTGCTCTTCAATTTATGCTTTATTTCTCTGGAATATTCACCGTTAGGCCTGTTGTTATTTTCTCTTGTTTTCTATGCCTTTCGGTTTTTGTCATCTTATTGGCAACTGACAAGCTAGTTCCGATATGTTTCATTTCTTGCTCAGAGTAACGGCTTTTTTTATTATTTTTCCTCCCCATTGGGCATCTTATTCAGAACTGACAAATCAATTCTCATGTATTATTAGCCTGTCTGAGGTCCTTTCATTATTTGCAAAGCTACAACTTGTTTTGCTGTTTAAAATATATTTAGAGTGTTCTTGCACCAAGCACGGCCAAATTTAGTTTCTGGTGGCTCGGGCATCCAAATATATCAGTAACACATTGTTATTAGGAATACAGATAAAGATAAGTCACAGTAAACAGGAGTATATTTTGTGCCTAGTGAGTCCTATGTTGCTCACTATGACTTCCAAATTATGCAGACTCTTGGAAGGAAGGAAACATTGGCAGGATTTTCTCATTATTAATACTAGGGGTGGCTTCCCACGCAAGGTGTGGGAACTTTAGACCTGTTAGTAAGGTTAATATTGTTATTGTGATACTCCAAAAAAGTAGGGATGGTTGATATGATGCTGATTCAACAGGATAAAGTTATTGGAGTATTGAACATGAATTAATACTGTTGCCAAGCGATGGTGAGGTGTTTTTGGCTTTGAAATTTTCAACAGGCCCAATCAGCATTCTTCAGTGGGGTAAAGAATTCCTATCTAATGCATGCTACTGGCGAGGAGTCTCACAATGCAAAAATGGAAGGGTCACAGAACTGGTGCTGGAGAGGCTAAATTTAGCAGTTTTGATAGCTGCTGTTTCAGCCTCATCCTATACCAAAGTTTCAGAATGAAAGTTAAATTTAACCCCAAAAATGGTTTTTACACAACTCAAAAAAGGTGGAGTATACCTGGATGGTATCCATTCCAAGCCAGAAATGTATATCGTATAAATGGACAATACAAGGTTGATATTAGTTTTTATCTGTTCACTGGATCGAAACTTAAAACAGGATAAAAAGTTTAAGCTTTTCCTTGATTGAAAATCGAAGAGCCTGTTTGGGTTGAAGATTATTTGGAAAGGTTTTTCATGTTAGTATAGTAGCAATTTTCGTAATGTGATGCAACACGTGACTCGTTCCATATTTCATGAAATAAATGGAATAACAGACACTGAAAGATCAGTATAATTATCCACTGCAGTCTTTCAATTAGGACACATTCTCTGACCAGCTCCCCTGAAAAGCAGGTTCTAATGTTCTCACAGAGCTAGATACCTTGTCAAATGCTTCTTGCAGGCAACTCTTCCAAGAAAATAGAGAACAGGACTTTCAAAGCTTAAAGGTCCAGTAGTCTTCAAACTCTGAACAGCGCCTTCACAAAACAAGCAGCAGCAGACAAGCTTAGCAAGAATAAAAAACAATATCAAGTCAAAGGTCAAGTTCTATATCATGATTTCAGTGAATGAAGCAAAGTACATGAAAAATTACTTTAGAATGTTCTAAATTTGGTAACTTAAGAAACTAAACCCATTACAAAAATGGGAAAAGAAAACAAGCTGGAACTTAATATCAGAGTTGTTCTAATCTTCAATAAGAAGCTAGATGTTTTTGTGAGTACCTTCAACAAGCAAATCATTCTTTGTAACGATATAATTCTAGATTACTGAGCCATTTTGTATAATAACAGGCTAACAAATCTGTAGTGTAACTTGCCACCTTCAAATGACCTTAGAAACTACCTGGAACCAGCTATGCTCCTGCCCATATTGTATACTTCTAAATTGAAACTCGCTCGTTTTATGTCTTTCATTTAATAGCAGCAGATTCAAATTAGACACACAAGTGAGTGCCATCTCACTAATCCGCTCATAGCCAATGAAGAGCTGGGCTACAAATTCAGAAGACATGCGGCTGAAATAGTCACCAATAGGTGTCTTTATTGGGCTTAATACTGTGCATTTTTTTTTTTGCAAGATGTGATACATTAAATTCAAAAGGAAATACTGATATAGTTTCAGCATCAAATAAAATTATCTGATGCAGGCAGGACAACAAATTCTAAAACCACAAATGTGGGAAAAAGTTGCTTTCCACTTCTCTTTCTGATGAGTAAAGCAAAACTGATCTCAGTTTTTAAATGCTAAACTCTCAATAAGAGATTAATGGATTGGCAAAGTATGTTATGTAAGTAGCTCGATATAATGGTCTAGAGGATAACAATAATGTAATTGATCATTGCTTTAAATTTTCATTGTTGTGAACCAAGATTTAAAGGCATAGTGCAAGTGCTGGTAATATAGAAGTCACTGCATTGGAACATATCTCACTATTCAGCTAAGTTCTCTGCAGTCCTTGATATAATTTACACAAGATGCATATTTCTTCCTTAGCCACTCTTTTATGATTCTCGCACATGCAATTTTTTCCACTTTAGACCTTGCAATATTAAACTGCAGTTTTTTCCCTGCAGTTTTTTCCTTTATTCTGTTTTATGAATTTGAAGATACTTTCCCTGCATTTATGAATTTTCTGCATATTGCAAGTTTATGAAATCAGTAGAATAAACCTGTCAGTTTTAAGATTTTGAAAAAACAATTAAGTGCATGAATACCGTAGGATGGACATACAAACGGAAGAACATGCATGGGATGCACGAACAGTAATGCAAAGTTAAAAAGGACAGCAACATATGAAGAGGAATCATGCAAGTGCAATTATTTATTTGTTTGGAAAGAAATACTGATGAAATTGAATAATAAAATATTAACTTGGTTATTTAATAAATAATTGCATTTTTACTTATAACTTGATAAGTGCCTTGCCAATGAAATTTTTGATGCTGTATTAACTTGGTTACTTAATAAAATATCTTTATGAAAAAATCC
The DNA here is from genome assembly GCF_036785885.1 of Coffea arabica. Classification (NCBI taxonomy): domain Eukaryota; kingdom Viridiplantae; phylum Streptophyta; class Magnoliopsida; order Gentianales; family Rubiaceae; genus Coffea; species Coffea arabica. The sequence continues at coordinate 27,616,824 of NC_092320.1, read as the reverse complement.
CCTATAAAGAAGCAATAGAAAAAAGGGAAAGAAATAAAAGTCCAAGTTAGGGGAAGCTTGAGACTCCAATAAGCCAGACCAAATTGGAATTCACATCTTTTGAACGCTATGAATCATATCAAAATCAATTTCTCTTAGATGACATGCCATAGGATAGTTTCAAAATCTTTAGTGTTAATTAATAGGAAGCTTCAAAGTACACTTACATAAGTTGTGTCAGAAACACCACTATCATTAGTCATCGTTTGAGCGAGTTTGAGTACTATACTCTTCAAATAAACATGCGGCACCTCTCTACAAGCAAACATCACATATTAGCTTGCATTTCAAAGTGAAACACAATGAAGAAGATTTGTGTTTGCATAGCATGTAAAGATGCATTAGAACATCTAATTACAGGTGCAAATGTATAAGACATTTGCCACAGAGTAATGAGTTAATGCTGCTATCTCAGAATAGAATGCATAACTTCGTCAGGCACTAATGTTTCTCAATCAAGAGAAGTATTCAGAACAAAACTTTAGAAAGGGAAAAAAGTCAAACTTCATTTTTTGTCAACCATTTTTACTTAGAAACATAGCTATGAAGTCATTAAGGTGGTCATTTCAGAAATGCATGGTATTAGGGCAAAGCTTAGGAACATATGGAAACAATTGTAAGTCCTAGGGAAATCAGATGCATACTCTAGATAGAAACTAAGAAAAAATAAGAAGCGCCAAGAAAAATAAATTGCAAGAATATAGTCCAATCTTAATTATTTTGCTGAGATATATGGGTGAAAAAACTAATCACATGCAGATTCCAGGACGATATCAAACTGTACGCTTCTAATATAAATCTTGTCAGTGAATGAGTAAACAATGTAGATGTCATACAAAAATATCCAAAATGAAATTTTTAAAAAGAAAATCAATATAAAACAACCACTCTCACAGGGAAACATGCACAAATAAGTGTTGTCAGTCAGACGCTATCAAGCACCCGCAGCTAATAGCTATAAGCTACTACTGAATTATGAGATTGATAAATTTATTCCTATCAAGCTATCAAAGTCAATAAAAATTACGCTGCATCATTGCAAGAATCAAAGAACTGTACACTTACAAAGTTTTAGGAACAAGACATAAATGACTTGCAGAAGCTGTTCATTTGGAATGCCAACTTGAGTAGTCAACAAGTTTTCAAAGACTCCACAAATAGATTTTACTGCTGTTCGCTCAATAAAGGTAGGCTTATCATCTTTGACCTGACCTTGGATTGCTAATATAACTTTTCCATCAATATGAATGTTGATCAACTCTTGCAAAATATTTGAAGCCTGCAAAGCATTAGCGTCAGAGCTGAGAAGGCCTAAACAGACAAGTCAGTAAGTTACTATTAGTAATTCCAGAAAAATAAATTACAAACGAACCATTATTAATTCAAAAAGAAAAAAGAGAGACTTGACAGACTTGCACCAAACTTAATGAAGGTTTAAAGTTGAAAATATTACTTATTTTATGTTTACTGATTTAAACGCTAGTTTTCAAATCATTGTGTTTGAGTAGAAGCCTGCTCAATCTCACATGCACATTAATCAAGAAGAAAGACAATTGATAGGAATACCCCAGTAACTTTTCTTTGAGACATACATTTAATACTGAATCTAGGAAAAAAATCTATTTGCTAACATGTGTGACAAAACATAAAATTTTGGATTATATTGAAGAGGCATGATAACAAGTATGTAGCTTTTACACTCATTTGTGGATACTTAAAATAACTTAGACAAGTATGAAAACAAAGTTTGTCTTTCAAACTCAAAATGAAAAGCAGTCCAAATTCACCAGTTCTAAAAATAAATAAAGAGAGTAAATTCTGTCATAAACAGAACAACGCATCAATGGCGGCAAAATGTGTAGCAACACATAAATGGTGGTAAAATAGAAGGCTATCTACTGATATATCAATCTCCCACAATCCCTTTGTTAGACAACATTTCCTATATTCTGAACTTGCAGAGACATAAAACATGAAACTTTCCCACGAGAGAAATTATACAAGTGCAAAAGACCATATAAAATGAAAGCTATATCCTCTCACCTCCTTGATTGGTCCAGAAAGCAGAGCTAAAGTTTCGGAATCTTCCTTGGTCTCCATCAATAGAGCTGCAAGTTTTGCCTCAGTGCGCTAACAAAGGAAAGTTCACTTCTCATCACGCGTCTATTGCACAATTTCCTTGCATAGGGTAATCTGAACATCAGATGTGGCAGGTATTTTGGCCACCGTATCAACAATTCCACAGATAATTTTTGCAGCTTTTGCTTTGGGGATCAAGGAAAAGAAGGGCCGAAGTTGGGTCAAAAGGTTCTTAAGTTCCTTCGCCTCATTTTCTTGCCCAAGCAGATCAGAGAGATTGGAGATGGCCTGCTCCTTTATTGTTATGGCCTCTGGAGAAGATGAAGGAAGATGAAGGGTTGGCAAATATCTGGTAATAGATAGAAATTGCCTCAAAAGGGCAGTGGTAGCTGGTAGGAAAAATGTAGGCATGGTAACGTCTCAAATGTTTGGACACCTGTGATTTAGATGCCATTCGTGTAAGTGGTAGCAGGATAGAGCGGAGAGATGTGAATGCAAAAAATAAAAGCAAACATGGTGTCAGATGAAGAACAATTTCCAATAGCAAAAGTAGAAGGCTACTGTGAAAACACAAATATGGAGTTTTGCAAAGCAATAACAAAAAAGCGTTGTGTAATAAGGATAGAAAAGACACATTATCCAAATAAAAGCAGCAACCAGTTGTACCAGCTTCAAGAAAAAGAACAAGCAAGAGGCTGGAATGACAAAATTGCCTAGAGAAGAGGGGCTGAAATGCAATGAACAATAATGGCCGACAGAATTCAGAGGGAAAACGGTCTCCAAGAGTGTTAAAAAAAATTAAATTCCTTTTTCTACAAGAAGAGAACCCATTGAAAAAATGGAGTTTTTTTGTCCAAAAAAAAACCAATAACAAAATCAGAGTTCTTCCATGTTGTTGCCACGAAGGCATGTCTATTACCCTTAACCACATCAGCGGAAGCATAGGACTCAAGTTTAGCCATCTACTCGTGTTAATTTCACTGATAGAGCTCTGACATTTGGGTTGAAGTTCTCCTTCTTGGTGGCACCAAGAACTGGAACCATGCCATCTCCTTGATGATGAGCCCAAGCCAAGGCCAGCAGTGCTGGGGTGCATCCTTTCTTTGCTGCATTTCAGTAACCCGTGCAAATATTTTCTTGTTTTCCTCCAGGTTTTCTGGTTTCAGCCTTGGAAAACTCTGCAACCAAAGACTCAGGAATGGAACTAATTCTAAAGAGTTGCAAAATTTAAATCATTAATCCTGTAATAGTGCTGTATCACACGTGAAAAAAGTGCTGTAGCATTAATGTGCACTCAGCAGAATTCTAGTGGAAAAAGAAATGAATGGCCATTCAGATTATCATACAACACAAGGACACAAATTAGGAGGCCATTAGCATCTGCAGCAAAAAACTGAAAATCTAGAGAAAACTTGAAAGTAAGGACTGCCTCCTCCCTCTTCCCAAACCAATGACAAAGGGGGAAAAAGATGTCAAAGCACACACATGCGTGCACAACAAAAACATCTCTTAGGGGCAAGAAAACGCATGGTACATGCAAAAATAAGATGAGATGTTACTATGCTACAGATAAATAATGTAAATTAGATGTTACATGCTCTATGCATTCTCTTTTACCAACCATTTACTTGCTAACTTTCCCAACTCCATTGAGTACAAAAGAGAAAAGCGCAATGAATCGTGATATGGTGAAAATATACTCATAAGATCAGAATAAATTGTTCAGTACACCAACCTTATGCATGTCACCCTCTGCCAAGTTGTCAAACAGTTGTGGTCCTGCAGAGAAAAATCACTGTCCAAGAGGGGTGTAATGAACAATGCCAATACCAAGCTCTCTAATAATGAAGTAGGAAAGTAAACAGAGTTATTTAATTTCTTCCAAACCAATTGTAACAGCACAAAATATTTCTACCTGCTTGTCAGATGAATTTCTTCGTCCAATCTCTGGACCACAATGACCATTCTAATTGAACAGCTATTATAGGATGAACAGTGTGAGCCCTTCAGATTATCGAAGCAGAGGCCTCTGATAGACCGATGTATTTAACTTTACCCTCTTCAACAAGCTTCTTCATCTCTCCAACCTGGCTCAAAAAATTCTAGAAGACATCAAAGACAAGCACATTCATTTTATTGGTAATCATAAGGCATGGCAATCAATAGAGATGAACACCAACCGAGCACAACTGAAATTAACAGCATTAAATCAGGCATATATGCACTCCAAAAATCTTAACAACTCTTGCTCTTAATTTTCCCTCCCAAATTTAGGTCGAATAATCATGGACAAGGTTTTGTTAGGAAGGAGAAATAGGCTAAAAGCCAACAGATGAGCTTTTAGAATATAGTTCTTTTACAATGACCAAAATATCTAAAAGCAAACATTTCAAAGAATTCATACCAATACTACTTTAAACAAATCATAATTGTAGTAATGTTGAAACATATGGTAGTTTAAAATATGATAGTTTTTTAAAATATGGCAGGTTTTCTATGTCAGTTGTTGCTGTTTTTCAGAAGAAGATTTACTAAATCAGTTGAAGAAATAGTATTTTGTAATCAAGGATTATTCAATCTAAAATTTGTAACTTCAAATGATTATACCCATAATACCAGGTAAAAAAGGCATTAGAGTGGCATAAAAGTAGAATTACAATTGCAGTATATAAAAGTTAGGGGAAACTTTCTTATCTGCAACAAATTTCTCGAAATAACAATACTAATAAGAAAAGTAGAACAAGGACAGTTTACTTCAACAGTAAATATTTTTTTTTCTTTTACAAAAAGAAAAAGGAAGGGAGGGTAGGAGGGGGAATTTAACGGAACTCTTGCTTCTTTTCGAGGAAGGTGCAGTCAAAGGAAAACTGAATTGGTAGAATTAAATCAATTCAAATAGTAGTATGATGTGAAAGAATACATAATTGAAAGTCTCAAATACATAAAAATAAAATACTTGGAAGAAGTTGTAAAAAAGAATTCAACTTCCTTAATCTCACATGGTGAGATTTTCTATATTACCCTAACATAGTAAAAGAGTGTGAAAAATATAGTGAAAAAAATAAAAGAAGAAAAAAGAAATCACGTTTGAATCATTAAACTTCAATTTTTTTTTTAAAAAAAAGCTGAGACTAATATCTATCAAAAGTAGTCTAGCTTAACAGCTAAATTTTCTAGTGAAGGTGTTTAAGTCCAAACCATTTGTAGCAGAAAATTAGAATTCTAAGCATTAGAAACGAAGGAAATCTGATAAGTGGCAAAACTAACAAAATGAATACCCATTTTGCAGATACAACTTTTCATAGTATGACAATAAAGTAAAAATTTCTTTTAGAAACAAGAAACACATACGACCTTGCAAATTGTCTTGTAGAAGTATATTCTCAATAAAACAATGGATATCAAGGTGATATGTGTACCTTCTCAGAAGTAGATGTAAAGGCTTCGAGCAAGCTACTTCTTTCTCCCAAACTCATTGGATTCTGTTTATGTACTCTTCAATATCCTACTCTTTTGCTCCATGCACATCCAAAATACCAATAAGGAAAAATTTATACCTTTTTTTTGTTTACCAAAATTAAGAACATGATCACAAAATCAAGCTCTTTTTGCAATAAAGAAAAACGAAAAAAAATTAAATTCCTTTTTCTACAAGAGGAGAACCCATTGAAATGAACATGTTAAGATCTAAATTAAATTTTAATACTGAATTGGGTATATCAAATAGGGTCTTTTTTTTTTATTGCCTAGAGTATCCAATATGCAATTTTGTAAGTTCAAAATATTAAGTTTTAATTATTTATGCTTCATAGATTTTTTATAACTACATCTAATTAATGGTGTACTAACAAAATTACTTTGGGACACTTTTAGGCAAATTCATCTCAAACTAGTGTACGTAGCCAACCTACATCATATTGTTTTAAACATGTTCAAATACATTTGAACTATACTAAAATTTGATGACAATTCGAGAATACTGCTTTGCTATCGAATTGATTAGTCACTGGAATGCAGACAAGTTCCAATGTGCAAAAATTTATCTAAAGGTGTAAGCTCTTTCAACTTTGGATTCTTTCCATTTTGTAGGAAGTACTTAAATCTGTCTCGATTTATATACACAGAAGATTATTTTTACAGGTTTTATTTTCCATTTTTTTTTACAATAGAGGGTAGGGTCGCTAGCACCTTATTATGCTACATAGAAAAGAAAATACATATGGAGTATACACTCCAGTCCATGGGAAAACAATGCCTAAATGAGGAGTAATTACTCCCTTCTAAAGATAATCCTAGACAGTGTGATCAATCCTTTGCAAAATCGAAAATTTCACAAACTTTTAAATGAAATTAGCATGCTCTACATTCATGGTACCATGAAGATGCTTGAGTTTTTTCACTTGAAATCTTGTCGTGTTTGCATTGTTTTGCCAGTTTTTGAATACTTCTTTTGTTTCTTCGCTTTCTTTGAAATTATTGGGATGAATTGATTTTCATCACTGTGAGATATGTTCATTAAGTTATTCGAACAAGACTTGTGTTCATTCAATAATACTCAAGTTCTAAATATGTGTTCGTGTTAGGTTCGTTAAACAAAATCCTAATTTGAGTCAAGTTCAAACTCAACTCGTTTAACATAAACAAGCCATTCTTGAACAAGTTCAAGACGTTTCTTTAAAGTTACACCATCATTCAAAACACAAATAATAAAAGTTCAATAAAACTCCCAGAAAATTAGCTCGTTTGCTTGTTCCACAGATACTATTCTTCAACAGCTAAACATTGTCAGATCTATGCCAGGTCAACTTCTACCGCTATCCAGCAACACAAACCAGAACTGATACATTTTTATTTTTATTTTTTACAGAAAACCGAAAACCCAAAAGCGAACAATTTAAAACTGAGGACTTTGAAAATCCAATACATGCATTTGCTTCAAAAAAAAAAACCACCCATGGAAAAGCCATTTCCAGAAGCAACAGCCATTTCAAAACTAAAATACAACATCTTTTTGAACCCACTATCACATATTACATAACCGAGGACATCATCTTAAAAAAATTTTAAAAAAATTTTTGCCCAAAGATTTAAGTGCTGTAGTAAAAAGCTACCGACAACCAAAAAATACAAGCCACCAAATAGAACGGACAACACTCACTACTTACCCATATACAAATTGAAATCAAACAAAACAGAGTAAAACAGAGTAAAATTCATCCAAAACCCAAATTCAAATTTGGAAACAATTAATTTTGCAGTAAATTCAAATCGTGAGGTTCTTTATCTCCTACCTTGCCGATGAGGATTTCATTCATGTGAGGTCCATAAACGTCGGAGGTATGAAGAAAAGTGACTCCAGAATCACCAGCGTAACGGATGAGCTCGATCATATCTGGCTCGGGTTTTTCGACACTTCCAAACCTTGGGATGCTTAGCACTGGTGGTAGAGACGCCATTTTTGAGCACTAGTTCTCACAGCTCCGATTCTTCCACTTCTTCAGGCCGATGATTGGAAACAAGATTTGGAGTGAAGATGTTTGAATATAAAGTCTGGATATGAATATAAAGTTTGGAAATGATTTACAGTTCATAGCATGAATAAAGGCAGAAAACAAATGAGCTGGCATCGGAATAAGATGAAAAACAAAAGTAGGAAAGCAAAAGTAGGCAGCAGGATAACAAAAGTAGAAAGCTATATGAGTGCAAATAAGCTGGCTGACAGAAATTAGCATCAAATCTCATTAATACTGTAGAACAGTCAATTTCCACTAACATCCGGCTAAGGCTTGAAATAAGAGGACATGAGAAATTAAGAGTAGATTCACACACTTATAAGAAATCGAAAAGATGGCTCCCATATTCTCTCCCCATCATAAATGCTTGTGGGCCATTATGCATTTACTTTACATATTTGTCCTCCATTCTTTTATTTCAAGGGAGACAAGTAGTGATACAAGAAATTTTGCACTATTTTAAGGGTATTCTTGAAAGTTGAGGGAGGATAGCTGCGTACATAGAAAGCATAAATCTGGTGTAGAAGACATAAATGGACAACAAAGGCCCTATGATAAGTATACAAAGGGCAGAAGGGACATATTACCCAGCACAAAAGCAGCAGCCAATTGTACCAGCTGTAACAAAAAGAACAAACGACGGTCTAAAATAACAAAAATGCCCTCGGAGAGAGCAAATGAAAATCAATGAACAGTAACCCTCCAAACGTCTTCTTATATATTATAAAGAAATGACGGCATGTCAAGAGCTCTTTCTTCAATCCCTAGTGCCTTTAGAATAATTCCAGTCTTCAGGACTTGAAGTATGCGATTCAGCATCAGTCTCAACTTATTTCCTACTTGTTATTATTATCTTTAGAGCCATTTCCAAATAACGACGCTTCTGTTAGTTTCACATTCATTATAGTACTAGGCTTATACAAGAAGAAAAAACGTATCAAAACACTCCCCTAAATCTTTGGAAACAACAGTCTTAATACCCTCAAATTGCCACAGCGTTGTGCCAATAAAAGCCCAAGTCTAACCAGAAAATCAAGAGAGAACCTACTTTTTAGAGCCGAAACTTGATTACTAGTTGCCAATCAATCTTCAAGAAGAGAAACTTGATTAGTGGTTGTCAATCAATCTTCATGGTATTGGGATCCATGAAATCCAAATTCCACTTCAACTGTAAGCTCCCACATTCAACATCTCACTGCAACCTCACACTCTCACAGCCACCATGAAACACAAGTAAATAAACACAAGCATAACTGACAAAGCAAAAAACTCAATTCTGAACATAGAAGAAGCCAGGAGAAAAAACAAAGCAAGCAAAGAACCCAAGGCAAAGTTGACTTGGGTAGTTTTGTAAACCCCAAAAGGATTGAAAATTGTCCTGTCTTGCATGCATTAAAACACGCTATCTTTTTAGCCCTTACAATACATGTCTTTGAAGCAGAAGGTGGCGTTTCCCTTCCTATTACAGGGCTGTGAAAGGATATAGCCATCTTCAGCATCAAAATAAGTGTTAGATACCTCAAATTATCCAAACATTGACAACGTTTAGTGCGTACATCTCAAAGGTTGACAAAGTGTCAATGTTACCATGAACGTCTCAAGGTGCCTTTTCCTTCCAAAAAGCAAAATAAAACCTTCAAGTGGACTATGATATTTGGCACCTATAGAGTAGAAGCAGCACACCCATGCAAAAAAAAAAAAAAAAAACAAAAAAAACAACGTTAGAGACCTCCACAGGTACTTGACTAAACTACAAAACACAAAACAATCAACTAACTTCAAACCTATACATTCTCACTCAAATCTTCACATACCAAATTTCACTATCTCAAAAGTTGCTAAGAATGACAAGAATCCATATGCAACCTTAGTTTAAAATAAATGAATCACGCGCGTGTGTGTGTATATTTATATATATATGATGTCGTTCAGAACACCAACAATCAGTTAGTTACAAGACTCTCACGAGTGCATTGCATCAGCAGAAGATTTAGGATCTCAAATTGCCATAGCATTTTCTATTATTTCCCTGCATCATTGTATTGTAATTGAAACCTTATAACCAATACAAGAGAAGCTAGACACTGAGGCCATAGCCATTCTCATCCAGCCATTACATCATCATAAATTGCATGGCAATTTTCTAATATTGGTAAAATTCAAAACCATCGTATAAATAAGCTCAAACATATGAGAGGAGTTAAAAAGAATTCAATGCAAAAGATCTACAATCGCAAAACCACAACAATCTAAAACATGACAATACAAATTCTACCCTCATTAGTCTTAAGAGACTCTGGAAGAGCTTCTTAGTTTGTAAGTTCCATAATGGCAGTCACAATATCACCATCTGCAGCCTTGAGAGTTTTAACAGCCTTTGCCCCTGAAACACCTACTTGAGTCATTACTAGTTCTATGTCCTTGGGTTCTACACCAATTTCATCTACATCTTCATCATCCTAAGCTCCACTTGATGGTTCAGGCTTGGAAATCACGTTGCTGAGATTACGAGCCTTGAACTGCTCTGCAGTTTGAGTTTGCAATTGTGAGCTCAAATCTTCAATCTTGGCTTCACCAAATATAACATATGTGTCTGAAGTTGGACTCTTGAAAACATCTGGCTTGGAGATAACAAATAGAATTTGAAATATAAATAATGTCACATATTCACAAAAAATGTCATAGCTGTTCAGAAAAATGTCACCTAATTTGGAATAGTAATCATTTACAACTAACTATTCAGTAAAATTTATAAATAATCTAAATTAACTGACATTCTTGCTCTTCTTAACAGTGACCCGTCTGACACTCGAGATGGCCTTTATCTCAAGCTTTAGCATTGCCTTTCGACTTTTCTTTTCGCTTCTGCTCTATTTTGATCTTCCACTACCATCTTCTTGTCCTATCAATAGGCAGTATGATGTCATTTATAAAGTGCATAGTTTTAGAAATTTCTAGATATAAAGAACATATTGTAACTATGTAACGACCCCACCTCCCCCTAAGGCGTACCAGAGGGTTCGGCGGGCCGCCTGCCCAACTCTCGCCGGGACTCAGTCGTTCTTTAATCAAATCCAGAACAAATCACAAGAATAAATAGGGCAGCAATCCAAACTTAAAGGGAAACTTATATACATTGCTATCTCAAAAGGAAGTACAACCATCAAATGTACAAAGGTTCTCACTTCACCATACAACTAGCCCGTGCCAAGCACTAGGGCGAGAACCATTACAAAAGAAACAAAAGACCTAGACTAGGCTAGTCTATGCTCTCATCCTGCTCGCCGTCCCCTGTTAAGGAAAACAAAACTAAAGGGGTGAGCTAAAAGCTCAGTGAGGTTCCAAACAGATAATCAAACAATCAAACAATCAATTCAATACATTAAACATGGAGTATCAATAATTCAAGAAACATTTACAATGGAAAGCAATAGTAACATTCATTAAAAGGATACGGCTCACAAGGAGCAATTCGTTCATTCGTTCATCCGTTCTCCTGACATTTCCCCTTATTCCTCCAATCATTTGAAAATGCATTTTTCGTTTATCAATAAACCCTCGTTCGTTCGTTCGTTCATTCATTCACCCCCGTCCTGGCCGTTGGCCAGTCTCCACCAACCTACAGGGTAATACTCGAGTATACCAAACGTTCACCCAAGTCCCTAATCGCCCGACCGAGTCCGCTTCTAGCTCGAGACGACCGGTAACAAGGGGCAATGGCCAGTTCAGCCCAAAAGGCTTACATTCATGCGCAAGTAACATTTCAATCATTAAATCCTTGAAAATTGCACAGTTATTTAGGTCGAGTGCGATAAAGTACACACTCGCCTAGAAAGCTCGTTTTGGAAATCATTAAAAGCAATTAACACATTAGCAAATGATAACAACAAGCCATAAAGTCAAATAAGGAACACTCACCTAGATATGCAAAATAACGTGCAAAATATCCTTCCGGATATTACCCTTAGTCACCAATGAAACCTAAGGTTGAACAAGAGAACATATTACAGTTTATCGAGCAAAACATTTAAGGGAAACAAAGAAACCCGACTAATTAGGAGTAAAACGTGTAAACATGACTTTCAAGTAAGAAGAGGGTTGTTTGAACCCCAGGATGAAAAATCATGTTTTAAAATGGAAAACCGGTCATGGTATTGGCCAAACAAAAGTATACAAGTTCAAACAGAAACCTAGCCCTCGAGCGAAAATTTAGGCAGCACGCCCTTTATGTTTACCTAATTTTCCAGCCATTTTGGCTTCATTATTTTTTCTCAACCACAACCCAACATCACACATAAGCAATTCAAGTCAAGAGCCATTCCATAGGCTCACAATATCATAAGAATAAGAATTACAACAATCACAAGTGCAGAAATTCAACTTAGCACAAGACAGATTTGACGTACGAATACGGAAATAACATATCCGAAGCTACGCTTATCGGATTGAGACGAAACCTATGCCGTTTCGAATCTAAGACACAGAGCTACAACATTCATGAAGGTCACTTAGTCCAGTTCCTAATGTAACTTAGTCAAATTCTCAAATTACTAAACCAGAAACCAATTCGTCGGCTGTTTAAATGCAGAACACTGTAATAGACATATCTCAGAGTACACAAGTCCGAATCAGGTGTTCTTAGAGGCATTTGAAAGCTAATTCAGAATACTACAAATTTCATGTTTTGGCAAAAAGCTAAATAAGAATGGATCCTAGTCGAAAAACGTGATAAACTGGACTTAACCGATCACACGGACTGCTTGGGAAATACTTAAAACAGTAAGGGTATTGTGGACTTTTCACATTCTACGTTACTCCGATTGAGATGAAATTTTGTAGGCACCTATAAAATACCATTATCTACAACTTTCCTTCTTTGACCTAAGGCCAATTCGACCTCTAACATAGGGATTCAAATTCGGACAGAATGTTAGGAAAAATTTCCAGATTCTGGAATTTCTAGTTTTTAGTGGAACTTTCCTTAATTTCTTGGTCTAATCACTACCAAAGCCTCTCTTATAACCTTAATTTCAACATATATACTTCATACAACAAATTGGGTAGAAATTCATCAAGCCCTAGTTCATCATATAAATTGGAGAAAACTTCCAAAACAAGATAATATCCATGATTCCACCACAAAATCAAGTTGCTAAGCTTAATTTAACAAGATTGAAAGTAAAACTTGGAGAGATAAGCTTTCTTACCTTGACTAGAGTTCACTAAGAGTAGCCCAAGCTTTCTCTTTCAAAAATCACACCACAAGTCACTAACTAATCACTCATGGACAAGTTTAATCGGTTTGTTTTGTTTGATTTCTCACTTGGTTGTTGGATTGAAGATGAAATGGAATGTTTTCCCCTTGTTGTTTTTCTTCTTGCTCCTCTTGGCCAGCAGCAACAAAATGAAGAAGAAAGTTGCTAAGTTTTGGTGTTTAAATAGATGGTCTTGGTCTTAATTAAGAAGCTCTATGGTGGCGACAAGTGGCGACACTGGCGACAAGTGTCGCCACCACCACCTTTCTTTTTTGCTCTTTCTTTCCTTGTCATTTTAGCCACTAATTTTCGGTCAACCTTGCTGCCAAGAGAGAAGATATTTTGCTCAAGCTCAATAAATTTGTTTGGTGAGAAAAATGGTGGTCAAGTGGTGCGTTCAATCGGTAGTGCGCGGGACCCGCCGGTTCGCGCCGTTTTTCTTAAAAACTCACGTACTAGGGTTTTTTTACTTCCCATTCACTAACCTTATATCATTGCTACCAATCACATATTATTTCTCACTTAAAAGTCACTTTTAATCCTCAAATTTAATCCTTACTCTGTACCGAAAATTCATCCGGCGAAAAATCGCGAAAACCCTAATTTTGCTCCAAACTTGAAACCGAAGCGTAAAACCCTATTTTCTAGGTTTACTTACACTTATTGTGAAATAATTGGGTATTTTTGAGAAAAATACAAGAAATTTGCGAGTCCTCACAAACTATTTTTCAAAGCAGTCAATTGCCACATGAAAAAATTATGTGTTTATGTTCATTATTGCAAGAAATGAATGATGTCTAGTTGGTGCAATCATCAAAATGTAGTATCCATCTGAGCTAGATACACACTTTTTACATTGATTTGTCTACTATGTGAGTTAGAAGCTTCGAAAAGCTTAATCTTTCATGTGAAACCAATAAAAACTTGAGACAATTTCAGAAAGACAAAAAGGAAAGAGGAGAAACAAAAACATAGTGTCTCGAGTTGCAGCTAATTCATATGCATATAGCTACGAAAGTTGGTTTCAATATCAAAGTTTCTCTATTCTGCGTGAGTAACTTGAGACAAGGTATTGCAAAAGAATAATAGAAAATAATTTTGGATGTCATCAATGGAAGAAAATGAGATTAACATGAAGATTTCCAATATCACAAATGCCTACCATCTGGTTTGAGAAATTACATCATGTTAAAATTGATGAGGTAAGAGTATCAATTGTATAAGTGATTTTTCCCTTGCACCCCTGAACTCTCAGCATAATTTTTAATTGGTAAAAGCTAATCATCTGACAATGAGCCAAATTACCTTCGTAACCACAAAACCAAAAATTAGCACACTTGCTCTATCCCCCTTTTCTTCTTCCATTTTTTTTTCTTTATCACTTCTTCAATTTTCTTTTCTTCTTCCTAGTAGCTTAAGGCAATCACAAGCATAGACACGGCAGTTGATGTTGGGCACCCCAGCTACTTGTCATGGATGATATACAGAAATGACATACTTCTCTTCTAGACTCATTTTAGACAAAGCTCCCAAGGAAAAATAAATGATAAAAACTCTCCACCACCATAATACAGCCTAGTAACCCCCTCAACACCATGTTACCACTACTCAAGATTTAAAATCACTAAAAGTAAAGTCTTTCTCATACAAAATCAAGCTTGAAATCCATCACTCTTGGTTTCCAAATAGCATAAACACCACATTGCCAACAAAGAAATCTACATTCCGACAGCATAGACAAAAACAACTACCAACACTCTGAAAAAATCAACAAGACTACATCAATAGTTTCTTGAACAACATGAGCAAACACGTACCACTATCATTAAAACAGAAACAAGTGTCATGGGGAAAGAGAGAGCTTGATATAAGCAACTGGCACAGAGTTTGATGGACAACTGGGAAGAGAGGAAGAAGAAGTACAAGGTTGCCATTAAATTAATGACCATTCAATGGGGAAAGAGAGAGCTTGATATGGGCAACTGTCACAGGTTTGATAGAGAACTAGGAAGAGAGAAAGAAGAAGTACTAGGTTGCCATTAAACTAATGACCATTCAATGGCTTGGAGCAGTGATAAAGGAGGAAGCAAAAGGCAAATAAAAATAAAAGGGGCCAAAAGAGAGGAGAAATGCATAATAGGAGCAAAGAGATGAGAGAGATTAAGAAAAGGGCAACGATAGAAAATTAAAACGGAGGGGACCAAAAAAGAGGAGAAATGCATAATACGAGCAATGAGAGGACATAGATTAAGAGAAGGACGACGCTAGAACTAGGGTAGGGAACGAAAGCCACAAGTGGCAGGAGAAACCATGTGGGAAACTTCGGTGAACATTGAATTTAGGAAGAATAGAGAGAGGAGGGAATGAGGAATGAAAATGACCATTAAAGCAACGAACAGGTAATAGAAGGATGGAGAGGAACTCATTTGAACTTTTGTCATACTTATAAAAGGGTAAAACATATTTTTCTTACATCATAAAGATAATGTTCAATTACAACGAAGTTAAATAGAAGTGAAGCCAAGGGGTTGTAACATCTCCTACCGCAGATCCAGGCCAATCAGTGTATCCTCTTGAATCAGAAATAATATTCTTTTACGTATGCAATTTTACAGGAAGTTGCCGCATTTTACACTATAAACAATTCATTCATTTATGTGAAAATAATTCTATTACCAATAACAAAATTTATTGTACCAACCGGACATGACAGTTAAGATTCATGAGAAAACTTTTACAAATAAAAATCTTTTAACAATTGTATTTCTCCAATTGAATAGTCTATACTAGGGACATCCTAAGCAAATTGAAAAATATAGAGACTACAACAAAGGCACCAAGTTTCCACAAAAGGGTCAAAGTTAGTGCAAAAGATTCTATATCACACAGAATATGCAAAGTACCTTCAACATCATCATCATCTTTGACATTATCATCTTCTTCATTCTCATCATCATCGTCCTCAACCACAGGTTCCTCAGGCTGTAAAAAAGCATAGTCATTAAATAATATGTCAGGAATACTGCAGAGCTATTCAATCAAATGCCAACAATTGAGTTTGTTTTAGGCATGATGTAGCTTAATGAACAAGAGGAAATGCTAGGAGAAGTAAGATTTTAGCCAACAACAAGACAGGAATAAAAGAATTTGAATGACAGATTAACCACATTGAAAAGATCTTGACCAGTCTCTTGTATTTCTATTGACAACATGATACCGCAAAATCAAAACCATACAAGAGAAGAAGGAAGGAATGCATCAAAGGCACCAATTTGTTAATTGGGTTCCAGGGGTCAAGTATCCAGTTGTTGAATGAAGTCTGTTATTGACACTTATAAGTTACATCTACAAAGTGAAATGAATCTAGTACCCATTCTTTCATTTCACCTAGTCACATAACCTAAAATTGCTATCAAGGGACAAACTCTAAAGCTCAAATGGGCCAGTGAACCACAAAGTAACATCTACTAAAGGCATTATAGCAGGTAATTCCACCTAGTTGGAGATGCATTAAACGAAATATTGAACCATCACTTCAAATCTTTAGTAGCAAAAAAAATTATTTCAACAAACACAAGACAGAACAGGAACTAAATCGACTTAGTGATACCAGGCATAATTGCCTATCAATAAATTAGATATTTTGCATCATTTGGGCACATGTGAGATACTTGCAGACAACAATATCTTAAAAAGTGCAAGCCTTGACTAGACTGATTACCAACCTTAAAGTACTTAGAAGTCAATGACTGTAGTATGTCACCATAGTGTGCTACACAGCTAAAATTAGGAAAATCCTTTGATAAATCACTCTGAAAAGTTATTAAACTACTAAATTGCAAGCCAACGTTAACAAAAGTAAAGTCTTTCTCAACTAATTATTGCCAAGTACCATACTTCTATGAGCAATGGAGGACATGGAAAATGCATCCTGAATTGTTCATTATGGATAATTGCATTCCTCTAAAAAAATCATCCAAATTACATAGTTGTTACTTTAGAAGAGCTCATTCATTTCTACCTACAACAACAAGAAGTTGTGATCAAAAGGTTCTTTATAAAGCCAATGGCAATTCCATAATCAATTTTCAAAAAGGTCATTTCATTTTAGCCAATAGTTTCATGGTCATAGAAACTCCAAGTGCAGTTCCACATGCACATGATTGAAAAAAAAAATTTTCCATTCAAGAGATTGCATCTTTTTGCCTAATAGTCTTTTTACAATCACTTATTAAAAAAAACAATTTAAAAACTTGGCTCCAGTATTATTCATTAACCAGCCTTCATTTTCAACACATCTTTTGGATTTGAAGTATACATCCTATTCAATCAGTAGCCACAAAACACCAAGAGAGGCTATATCTTTGCATTCTAATTGAATATAAAAGTGTTCATTCTCGTTCATATCTCAATTCCATTCATCAAAATTGATCAGTTTCCATCAAAATATACGAAACCACAGAACCAGTTAACCCCCAATACTAACACAAATTTGTTTCCTAAATATAACTATACCTCAACTTTCATTGATCACTCTAGAGAAACACACACACACACACACATACATTAACTAAAAATAATGAATTTTTGTGCAATTGAAAGAGCAAATAGATAACTAGTTTCCTTAAAAAAATTATAGATAGTAAGAATTTATACCAAAATAAATCAACAGATATAAGAGAGATTAAGATTACATCGATTTTTTGTTGCTCGAGATAAGCAGCCAAGAGTTCTTCCTGAGCCTGAGCAGTCATGCTGTCGGAGAGGATGTGTCGTTTGTGTGTGTTTTAGAGAGAGGACTTGGGGTGAAAGAATATAAACCTTGATAGAACCCTAAATACTAGTAGTAGAAAATTTTGGCTTATTTGCAATTTGTATCCTCAAACTAACTTACTTTCGATTTGTAGCCCTAATTTATCAATTTTCATAATTTAGTGAGAGTTGCAATATCGACTTGTAGGATGTTGCTCTAATTAGCTGAGAACCAATAGAGTTCAAGAGTTATCTTTGAATTTAAAAACATAAATAGCTCTAGATGGATAAGGATATTTTCAGATTACAAAATTTAAAACCTTTTCATACTAAAACAATAGAAGAATCAATAATCCTCAACTTAATTGAACAATGCATCATTTATTGAACATATAAGGTATTAAAGTATTAAAACTAACCGTTCAAGAGAGTACAATAGATAATAGTTCAAGAGAGTATTACAATTAACACTAAATTTGAGATGGGATTGAAAGGTGTCAACAATTACTCTGGTCTTGAACTTATATGAGTCAAACTAGAGCTCTTTAAAAATACAATCAACTCTAGATTAGACTTATTATTGGGAGCTCGTCAAGGTCAAGTTCAAGTAGTGTCATTTTTAGATTAGCAAACTCGAGTACGATACTATTCAAATTTATTTTGGCTCATTTACCCCATACTTTAGTCAAAAGTATTTTAAATTTGAGAATATATATTAATAAAGAACTTTGGCTCCTAAGTATATAAAAAATAAAGAGTTATGGTAATGGGGGAAGGGTGAAAAAGAAAAAATCTATGACTGTTGGATGGAAAAGGGAAGGGTGGGAAGGCAAAGGAAAAAAAACTATGGGTCCTAAGTACACTTAAGATGGAGTAAAGATCGAAACATCATATAGTTATTCTAGTTAAGAAAATTTTACTTGAAAGTGTACAATTTTAATTAAGAAATTACAAAGAGTAATGATGCAATATAACAAAGAACTGTGGCTCACTTAGGTTGGGTTTCTAATTTCTGATTGACTCGAATCAAGATAAAAGCCATCATGTGTTTATCATCTTTTTAATATTACAATTTCTGGGGGGGAGGGTTGGGTTGGGTGGTACGGGGGGAGGGAGTGTAAGCAAGAGGTCTCGGGTTCGAGTCCTCCAACTTACACAAAAAAAAAATAATATTACAATTTCTATTAGGTAGCCATGTTTGGTATTCCCCTGTTTGGTATGCCGAAAAAGCCTGGAATGGAAAGGTCTTTCCAATTTATCGATTCTATTCCAATGTATGGTGTGTAACTATTTTGTTGAAAAGGCCTTTTTCTTTTGAAAACCTATTCTAACATTTTCCTGGAATCCCATCCCTCACCAAATATATATATATATATATATATATATGTATATTGGGAAAGCTCAATCCTACTCTATCCAAGAAACACCTAAATTATAGTAAGTAATGCTTAAACTATAGGGGTCAAATTTACCTTTCCATACATCTCTACCTTCTATATACGTGTCAAGTTAGGTTATTTTGTAAGTTAATAATGTTTCTCATTTTTTAGTCATAAATGATTTTAATTCTATTAAATATTGACATTTTTTTTCTCTTTTGTTAACATCTTTTAGTTTACAAAATTGGATTATGTGATGACATTTGTCAATATGTACCAAAAAAGAAGAAGGAAAAGAAGAAAAACACTACTAGGCCATCTGGTAAGTCACAAGAATACTTTTTTATTCATAAATAGAAGCGAATCAAGAAAACATAAGACTTGATATAAATACAGTTTTAACATTTAGTTTGGTTAAATTAGTAATAAACTATTATAATATTATGTTATTAGAAAGTTATTATTATTATTAAGTCATATATCTCTAAATCAACTCTTGTTTGGTTGTGTAGTTGCAAATCAAACTCACAAAAAAACTACGAATTTAACCTAGGATGCTAGTGCCGAACAAAATGAAAGAAGAAATGTTTCATGTCATATTTAGAGCAACTAAGTCAACATAAGGGGGGGGAGGGATGGGTTGGATGGTACAGGGGGAGGGAGTGTAAGCGAGAGGCCTCGGATTCGAGTTCTCCAGTTTACATTAAAAAAAAAAAAGTCAACATAATAATTTTTCATTCTAATTGACCTTCTCAATATGATTATATTAAACGTTGGAAAAGAAAAAAAATCATATTTTGATAATTAACGATTGGGAATAAAATATAAGTCTAACTATCTCATCGTAAGTCCATACTAATAGGAGCAAACCATCACCAAATCACCATTTCTCACAGATTCAGAATAAACAAATGTTCAAAACAGCATCCCTTCACCCTAAAAAATTTACAAGTTTAACAAAGCTAACAACTCCTTCATCAAAAAAAAAAAGACAAAATTATAAAGCTAATAACCTAATATCATGAACATGATATTAGATCATCATTATTTCAAGTATGGGCTTTCAAAGAAAGAAACTTAGGTCCTACAATATCAGTTTTTATCTATAATGGTCAAAATTGCTAATCTATCCTTGCCATATGGACTGTGTTAGCATTCACAGACAGTATTTTAATAAAATAGTCAAATTTTCAATTAAATGTATAAGTTATATAGGTTACATAGAACAAATTGGTAGCGATTTTTGAGTTGTATTGGTGTTTAAATGATTTTCTTTGGCTGAGGTTTTATTATATTAGATTATGAGTTTTCAATTTCAATAAGTTTTGTAACCTAAAATTCTAATTAGAATATAATTAGAATAGCCAATAATTTTTAGCATTTATTTAGTGTATTGGTAGTGTAAGTTATGTTTAGCTAACTTTTCATCGCCAATAAATATGTATAGCCGAAATAGAAAAATTATACTACAAATATGTTATGATAGATACAATTCATAAAAGAAAACTGTTCTATTATTTTTTATTTCATAGTTAGGCAAGAAAAAGAAGGTACTTGTAGCGATATACTTTCTTAGCTCTACAAATTAAAAAAAGTGACAACAAGTATGGTTGGACTGTTATATTCTTGAGATGAAAACTAGAGAACCTTCAACACCAGAGTCAATTCTTCCATAGAGGTTTAAATCATCTCAAAAAAGCAAGATATCCATGTCTCAATCCTTCACACTTGAGTAATATTATATTGTTATTGTCTAACTTTTTTCTATTTAATATTTAGCCTTTTGTTCTAGCTGAACAATAATTTTAAGGTGATTCACATCAAGATGGTGGAGTTGAAAAGTTCTCTTCTATCTTAATTTGATGAAGGTGACCTACCATGTAATGGAGAAAATCCTAAGAAAGTCTCAACCAATGAGAAGAACGATGAGGAAAAGAAAACTCATGAAGAAAAAAATCAAGAAATAGGAAAATGATGAATTCCATTACAAGACTATTTATCAAATTGTCTTTTTGATGAGTTTGTGATTTTTATCAGAACTCCTATCCTTCTACTAAAAATATTTGGAGAGTTTTGCATAAAATATGTGATATTAAAGAAGCAAGTGCAAAGAAATATGTTGCAAGCACCTATTTGACATTTCAAATCGTGAATGACAAATCGGTGGTAGTTCAAACTCTTGAACTCCAAATGATTTTACATAAGTTAAGGTTCGAAGGAATTCAAATTGATAAACAACTTCAAGTTGCTGCAATAGTGGACAAGCTTCCACCATTTTAGAAGGAATTCTAAAGGAGCTTGTGTCACAAGCAAAAGGAGTTTCTTTTGGAAAGTCTCATCACCTGCCTATGGATTGTAGAAAAAATTATAAACCAAAATACCAAAGATAGCAAAATGGTAATGAAAATAATATTGCTGAATTAAATCCCATTGCTTCCAACAACATATCCAATAAGAAGAATGCCAAAAATAATGCCCAAATAAAATCAAAGAAAAAGAATATGAAATGTGGGCATAAGAACCATTACTCAAACTAGCATAGAAATAATTTCTACTACAAAAACTAAAGCCAAGGAACCCTTTCAAATTTGCTACTTTTCCAATTTATCAGTATTTTGTGTGTGGAAAGCAAAGACATTTTGTTAAAGCATACAGATACCGAAAATGTGGGGCTATGCCACACACTAACGTTATGGAAAAGTCATTTGTGCCTATGATTGTAGAAGTCAACATATTTGGAGGTTCCGATGGTTTCTAGGTACACACCGATTGAAAAGAAAAGCAAGTTATGCTTAGTGGCTCTCACACTATTAAAGTTTTAGGTGTTGGTGTAGTTGAACTAAATTTTATTTTTGACCAAATAATTCTTAAGGATGTGCTTCACACACATTAAATGAGAAAAATTTTGGATTTCTTCTATATAAGGTTGGCTTCAATTAAATTATTGAGTCTGATATTTGTCTGATTATAAAATGGTGCTTTTATTGGTAAAGGATATGCATGTGATAACATGTTAAGTTAAATGTTGTGAACATCAACAAAGCTCCTTCAAGTTTTGTTTACATGCTTTTTCTTTGTGGATTTTTGGCATGCACCACTATGTAAAGTCTAAATAATCTTTGTTTGATATCATGAATTCGAAAAATGTGAGTATTGTAGTAAGACAAATCACAAAGAAATCTCCTAAAAGTGTTAAAAGAAGCTCTCAACCACCATATTTAATTCATAAGACTTGTGTGAATTTGAAAGAATTTTAAACCGTGGTGGTAAAAAGTACTTTGTGACTTTTATTGATGTTTTTTAAAAAGTATACTTGTATTTCCTTGCTTAAAAACAAGAGTGATGTTTTTGAAGTCTACATCAAAGAAGTAGAAAATTAATTTGATAGAAAAATCAAGAGATTTAGAAGTGATAGAGGTAAAGAAAATGAATCGCTTGACTTTAATTCATATATTCAATTATTAGGGATAATTCATGAAACTACATCTCCTTGCTTACTATCTTCTAATGGGGTAGCAGAACGAAAAAATAGAATTTTAATTAATTGACTAACACTATGGTTGTTAGTTCTAATGACAATCTAATCCTTGGTGAAGCAATTTTGACTACTTGTTATATTTTAAATAGAATATCTCATAAATATACTAAAGTAACTCCTTTTGGGTTGTGGAAATATTATAAGCCTAATTTAAATTATTTAAAAGTTTGGGATTACTTACCTTATGTATGATTAAATTATCCTAAAAGACTAAAATTAGGTGCTAGAGCTTCTACATATGTTTTTGTTGGCTATTCTTTATCAAGTAATGCCTATAGATACTTAGATTTGGAAAATAATATGGTGATTGAATCTTTAGACGCTATTTTTCATGAAGATAAATTCATTTATGTGTCTAGAAATAGTAAGGGTCAAGAAATCACTAACGATAATACATATGTCAATATCTTCTATGGAAAACCAAAGGACAGATGATATTGAGGCTAGAAGAAGTAAAAGAATTAAAATAGAAAATCATTATGGTCAAGATTATTATGTTTATAATTTGGAAGAAATTTCTAATTCCATTGAAGTGGTTTTATCATCTCTTGACTCAACTTTTTGGTGAGAAGCTATTAATGATGAGATTGATTTTTTTTAATAAGATTTACAAATTAGGAGATTCACCATCTAGTTGTAAAATTATTGGCAATAAATGGGTTCTTAAAAAATACATTGATCAATTGCTAAAAATTTCAAACAAAAAGAGGATAATGATTTCTTTCATACTTTTTCTCTTGTTTCAAGAATAGTATCAATATGATTTTTAATTGCTATATAATTTAGTTATTGACCAAATGGATATAAAAACATCTTTTTTAAATAGTGATTTAGATGAAGATATATGTGTGTGCGTGTATGTATGTATATATGTATATATGAGCGAACTAGAAAGATTTGTTATCTCTGATCAAGAAAACAAAGTGCGTAAAATTCAATAAATTCTTGTATAACCTAAGACAAGCTCATAAGTAGTGGTATGATCTAAATGTAATTAAATGGTTTTAAATGTAGTGAATGTGATAAATGTTTATATGCTAAAAACATTGATGATCTACATGAAATTATTTTCTTAGATGATTTGTTAATATTTGGCTCCAACGTAAGTATTGTTGAGAAAATAAAAATATTTCTAAAAAACCCTTTTATCATGAAAGACTTGCGTAAAGCTAATATTATGCTTGGAATAAAATTTTTCAAATTGAATAATGGTATTCTTTTGGATCAAACACATTATGTTGAAAATTTGTTACAGAAATATAACTATGGTGATATTAAATATGTAAATGGGCCCTTTGATCTTAATGCTCATTTATTTTCTTCTAAAAATGACAATGACGTATGTAACCAAAAGATTATGCTAGTATAATTGGAAGTTTACGTTATGCAACTAACTACACATGATTTGATATAACATATGCTATAGGAATACTTAAAAGATTTACTAGTAAACCAAATATTATTTATTCGCATGCAATTGACCATCATATAAAATATTAGCTAAAAAAGTCATATAATTTATTCTATGCAAATTACCCCTACTGTTAATGAAGAAATTTGTGATACAAATTGGAATAGATTGCCTAGAGATTCCTTATTAACTACTAGATATATTTTTATGTTAGCTAGTGGTGCTATATGTTGGAAATGAAAGAAGCAACAAATTATCAAAATTCACAATAGAAGTTGAGTTAATTATTTTAACTTTTGCTACAGCGTTGTAGCTATTGGCACAGTAAACAATCAATACTATAATGGGAAATGAAGAGCATTAAGGAGAAAATATACTATTGTTGAAGCATATGATGGAAATTAGACCATCAATGTCAATTATATAAAGTCAATGGATAATGTTACTAATCCCTTGACAAGACCTCTAGTTACCTTAAAAGGGATGGGACTAAAGTCTATAAATACATAAATCACCTGTAAAGATACACAATTCAATGATTAGAAATCCATGAGTTAGGTTCAAAAGGAAAAAGAATTACATGGAGATTTGAAAAATAAAGGTATGCACAACTTTTTATATTTATAGTCCATCCTTATAGTATATGTGCATAGATCTTGTAATGTAAATACATTTGAGCTTTATTGCTCTTAATGAAATCTATAACTCTTATGATTTTTTTTTCTTGTAAGTGGGAGATCTTGAACTAGAATCTGTTACTTATAATCTCTCCTTGCTTACCACCCACTTCAAGACTTTCTACTTATAATCTGTTCCATCTTAGGACCCGACCCAACCCTCCCCAGGGTGTTTGAGATATAATAGCACTCTTAATTGATTTTATCAATATCAGTTTTATGAGTGGGCTTGCCCTAAAGAGAATTGAGACTTGTTCTCTTTTAAACTCGTAAAAAAATTGAAATTTGGCAAAGGCCATAAAATGCTAATTTCGAGAGCATAAGAGAACACCTAACTATCATATACAAATGGTAATATTTAATATCCCAAAACACCTATAGCCCAAGACCGTAGTTCACTACTAGATCTGGTATCTGAAATTACTATAACATTAAATATAGGTTCAAGGCATTGTTACCTATATTATGTATGGTAGTCCTTTCATGCCATATAAAATATTATAATATGCTATCTTATTTTATTAAAATAAGTGAAAAATTATTGTAGTATTTTAATGAAATAGTCAAATACTCAATTAAATGTGTAAGTTATATAGGTTACAAGGAGAAGAAATTGGTAACGGATTATGAAATTTATTGGTATTTGAATGATTTTCTTTGACTAAAACTTTATTATATGAAATTAAGAGTTTTCAATCGTAATAAGTTTGTAACCTACAATTATAATATGAATATGATTTGAGCAGCCAATAAATTTTGGCATTTATTTAGTGTATTATTAGTAGTGTAAATTATATTTGACTATCTTTTCATCACCTATAAATATGTGTAATTTAGATAGAAAAATTACTACTACAGCATAAGTTATGAGAGCTACAATCTATCTCATAATTAAGCAAGTAAAAAAAGGTATTTGTAGGGTTATACACTCTTAGTTGTGCAGACTATAGAGAGTGATAATCAGTATAGTAGGGTTATTGTATCTTGAGGCAACAAACTAGAGAATTTGCCGCATCGGAGTTAATTTTTCCATAGATGCTTGAATCATTTTAAAGAGAGTGGAATATCCATACCTCAACCCCCATATTCAGGTATCATTGATCTAACTTTTTCTATTGATTATTTGATTTTTTTTGTTCTCGTTGAACAATAGATTTCAAAAAATCCAACTGATACATAACCTACATTCTTATCTATCTAAATTGATATTTAGCTGACATATAGAAAACTAGAACTGATTGCCCTCTTTTTTTTGAGGTTCAAAACTAATCTACTTTGTTGATTTTTCTATTTCGATCTTCTTTATACAATCTTAGTGACTAATGATAGAAAAAGATAAAAACTTATTTTTTCACAAGACATCCATTAATTTTAAAAATTATTTTAATTAGGGTAACGGTGAGATTTAAGAAATAATTAATTTTTTAATTTTTTAATAGTGGAGGGAATTTAAGAAGCAGAAAGGAAGAAGAGAATTCCTAGGGTTTCAACTTTTGCCACTAAATTGAATTATAAAACAAGTTCTGTACTATATTTGTGCAATTTTATCTTTGGGAAAAAAGGAATGGAAATAGCACTACAAAAAAACTTCTTCATCAGAGAAAAAACTTGTCATACTATAAATTTTAGCAATTATCCTAGGATAATGATATTCATATATCTTTTAGCTTCTTATACTGTTGCACATACATACTATATTATTTTACCTATTGTACATGCTTGTTGTTTAGTCCTAAATACATTTAAAAAATGTACCAATAACTTTGCAACATTAATTGTTTCAAAAAAATATTATAAGACAGCTGCGTGAATTATAAAAAGTATCCAAATATTTTGTTTCTTTTCTTTTAAGTAACCATAGTACTACACTTACAAAGTAAATATGATATGATTTGGATTTATCAAACCAAATATAAAATCTGAAAATTAAATAGTGAAATATAACATTCCAAAAGGAAAAGAATTACAAACTAGTGTGAATTTAAGTTTTAATACTCAAATTTTTTGGGTGTAGCATAGGTCATACATATGTATAAGGAGATTCGAGTTTGTGACGACCTTACCTTCCCCCTAGGGCGTACCCAAGGACTTGGCGGACCGCCTGCCCAACTTTTGTCAGGACTCTCATTCACTCACTTAATCAACTCTCAAGATTGATCATTCAAGCCTCCAAAACAATATTTAAGTTCTACAATTCAACCAAAATGTAAACTTATTTACATCCCAAAAGCCAAACGTATGATACAACATCAAATGTCAAAATATATCCTATCAATCAAAAGTATAAGTACAAGAGGGTTATACACTCTAGTTCACACTTAATTGCTTCAGACCTCCATTCCTGTAAGGAAAACAAAAACTAAAGGAATGAACTAAAAGCCCAGTGAGGTTCCTAAACAAGTAATCAAGTAAAGAAACCATGGAAATATGGCATTTAATAGTTTGAACACTTTGCACAATAATATCCAGTCATTCAAGAAATAAATATTCAATCATTGGAAGGATACGTGCTCACTTGGAGCCATTCATTCAAGTCATTCGCCAACCATTTTCCTTATCCCTCCAATATTAGAAAATGTTTGCAAGTGAAAACTCTTTTAGTGTTCTCGTCATTCATTCATTGATATCATTGCATTGAATCCACTGGCCAGTTCTCCACCAGACTTCGTGGTAATACTCGAGTATACCAAACATTGTCCCAGGGTCACCAGCTGCTCGACTGAGTTCGTTTCTGGCTCGAGTCGACTGGCAACGAAGGGCAAGGGTCCAATTTAACCAAAAGACTTACATTTATGCACAAGTAGCATTCAATCGTTGAAAATTCACTTTGGCTTGGGTCGAGTGCGATAAAGTATACACTCGCCCATCGAAAATCTATTTAGCAATCATTGGACAACATTTAACATTCCGGCAACATTCACATAGTTATTTAAAGCATATACATGCAAGGAACACTTACCACGGTACAAGTTCAAGTGTTCGCCTCATGTGCACTTCCAACCTCCTTCCACATCCTAAAATCACATTTATAAAGTGCCATGAGATCCACTATGTCAAGTCACCTTATTCCAAAAGAAAAATTAAGCTCAAAATGGTTCAACAACTCCAACTTAAAGTTGGAAGTGAAAGTAAGGACAGTTTTAAGAAAACAAAATTTTTCCCAGTTTTGTGCGACACTATTTGAAACATCATATCTCAAGTTTCTCAAGTCGTTGAAAAATAGATTCAAAGGGTTACAATTTCTCAGAAGACACCTTTGCAAGATTCTATCCACAAGTCAGTCAAAATCAAATCTCAAGCGGCTGCTTTATCCAGTAGAAAGACAGAACAGGAATGGAAATTCAGTCACATTTGGAAAATCATAGATATTCATAGGAATTGAGAAAATTTCACTCACAGTTAAAAGAGCTATGAGTCTAGTTTCAAATGCAATAAACGAAACTCAATTTGGAATTTTCTACACCAAGATATAACAAATTTCCCAAGACTGCTCAAGGTCTCCTGCGGGAAAAATTTTCAGCAGCAATTCCCCTTATTTTTCCTAATTTCCAGCCATTTTCAAGGCTTCATTCTCACCACAAAATAGTCTCAAATCAAGCATATACATACCAGGCCACCAAACCACTAAATCAAGCATATACATAGCATATAACCATCACATACTCAAGTTGAAAAATTAAACCCTGGGTTGGAAAATTCACTACCAAAGCTGGAAATTCACAAATAAGGCTAGAAATTCCTCAAGTAATGCCAAAATTGCATGTATAAGCTGGAAAATCTTAATGGCAGGTCTACAATTCCACAGCAAAGCTAGAAATACTCAACAAAAGCTGGAAATAACCAATAAAAACTAAATATAACAGCCCACAACCTAAAACTCCAAGATCAGCCACAAAACCTTTTATAAACAAGCCAAAATTCCCACAAAATGCAAGATTAAGGAGATAAAGTAACTCTCAACCAAGAATACCTTCAATCCTCAAGATGAGTAGCAAAATACAGCTTGCTTTCTCCCAAAATAACTCCACTCCAGCCCACCTTTCTTCCTTGTGGTAACTTCCTATGAATTGATTTTGGATTGGAGGTTGATTTCCTACTAGTTCTAGCTTGGAATCAAGGGAAAATTGGAGAAGTTTTTCTTTCTTTTCTTGTCTCTAAGGGTCAGCTAAGAGGGGAAGAAAAATGAAGGATGATGGCTGAAATTTGCAAGATAAGGACTAGAGGTTACATTGGTCAAAGAATGCCTTGATTCCCAACATTTGGCTTTCCCTCCATTTTTCTTTATTTTGCCTTCTTTTTCCCTCTTTTCTAGTAAAAAATTTTGGCCATCCTAAGTTGAAAATGGAGGATTTTTGGTTAAAATGAAAGCTTAATGAAGATAAGAGGAAAGCTTAGTTTTGGTCAAGTCTGAGTCAAACTTTGTCGGCTTGTTGACAATTGGCAATAAAAGGAGAAATGTCTATCCCTTTGTCTCTCTTGTATTTTTTATAGCTAATCTATCTTGTTTTCCTTTAATACACTCTTAACACTTTCAATCACACACTTCCTTCTACTTAATACCCGCTCTTATTCACCAAATTTAGTGCACACCTCACCAATCGATCACACTACACGAATGCGCTAAAACCCTAGCTTACTCTAACTTTAAAAGTAAAAGTAAAACTTTTGACTCAACTAATGAAACCACCATGAAATTTAGAGCTAGTAAATAGGTAAATAGTCAAGTAAAGAAATATAGAAGGAAATATAAATTAATGTTTCAAAAATGGAAGGAAATTCTAAAGGAATTTTCGGGTCCTCACAAAGTTCGATCTCACTAGGAAGATCAATCAATTATTAACATTTGTTGAACTCTATTATTTATACTATCACAAGTACGAGTAAATAAATCTATACTACAAATTTATACCAAAAGAAATAAAAATGACAAGGTAAAACTAATAAGTTTTCCTCCCTAACTTTGCTAATAAGACGACTCAATTGATTGAGTTTTAATTCTTTGCATAAGTATTAGTATAATTTTCTAATATATAAAATATCAGCTTTTACTGGTATACCAATCATACCTATAACTATTCCAGATTTACTCTAATGGTTTAAAACTAATTACAAGTTCATTAGGTTTTGTGATATTATTTGGTTAAAACCACAAAGGTGTATCTCAACTTTTGTTAGTGTGAAACTTTGCTTTGATACTTTTCTAAGAAATACTAGATTTTAACTTTCATTTGTTCATTCAACATCTTATATCATTTATAATATGGCTAGTTAATTGCAAACATGAATTATAAAAGCATGAAATTGCTTGCACAAAGTATAACATCAATAATCAATTTTATATCATTTACAAAGAAGAGATTAAACCTAACCCTAGGCATGAAACTTAGAAAAACATAGTGAAAAAGAAAGAAAACAACAAACATTTATTACAACTAAACATTGAAAGTGACAAGAGATAATGAGTGAGAGAAAGGAAGCTACTAAAGTGCCGAACAAAATCTTCCTTTTCTTAAATCTTCATCTCTTTTCCGAAATTTAGTTTCAAAAGTACAAAAATCCAACACTAAACTTAAAATGCTTTGTAATATTTTTTTTTACCTCCAAAGGGTCCTTAAGTTGATGTCTATATTGTTTCTAACATGTTTCTATATTGCTTCTAACATTTATAGAAAGGCCAAAAGGAGGGCAAAAATCTGGGGAAAAAACCTGAGTCGTATTAGTAAACTGCCATAGGCAGCCTCTAATCGGTTTGATACCCTTATTCCAATTGGAACATGTTGGAACTTCATTTTTCTTCTTTTTTGACCAAAACCGTCCCTAACCAATTTGGACATCCATTTCATCCACTTATTCCAACTGATGCTGGTTGGAATATTTGTTTTCCTTCCTGTTGCTTGCTTTTTTTTTTCATTTCTTTCTTGCACCTCCACCCTTTCATCCTCAACACTTCATGTCCACTTGGAATGCATTTCAAATCATTAAGAATCATATCAATAAATTCTTGTTATGTTCCAATTGATAAGTGAACTTTTAAAACCTACAATACATGAAGTTTTCACTACTTAGCTCCATAAAAATGCAATTTTCTTTAGTTTAACTACATAATGTAAAAGTCAACTAAACCCCTGATTAATTGGCTTTAAAATTATTCAAAACATAATAAAATGATCATGAACACACACTAAAATAATGTAAACTAGTCATTAATCACGAATAATAATCTCTTCAACTAAAAAAAATGAAACAATAATCTTTTACAAAATTATTTATGTTTAGAAAGTTAAGTTGTCTTATGCCTTTTCCTATTGCCATCTTTTCCCTATTGAATAGAAAAAATGTTTCACGTATGATAGAACTCTATTTGGAAGTCATAATATTAACTTTTAAAAAATACAATTATGGGATAAATATTCACAAATATCTGTTAGAAAAAAGAATAATAAATTCACTAAATTATTAATATTTTAACCAATTGAAACTCTCACAAGCAATTAAAGATCCAAAACAAACTTTCTCAAAACTATCTTAGAAAGACATTCTAATAAAGACATTATATTTCGTGAATCCAATATGATTATGCAAGTAGTTACCCAATAAAATACCAACTTAATTAGATAAATATCATAAACTTGATCCAATAAAACTAGTAAAAATTAAAGAGTTGATTTTACATACATTATTACAGTTGGATGTATAACACATATACAAACTTTAGATTTCAAATTCAAATTTAAATTAGTTATCATTTACTCTATGATGATAGTGTATATACTATTAGTATATAGAAGATTAATTCAAAGGTAAATAAAAACTTGTGATTCATTTTCAACTCAAGGAAAAGGATGACAAGATTAAATGGCATGACTCATTCCATTTCTCTCTCTTACTCTCTCTCTCTAAAATCCATATTCTTCCAAATATTAGCTTTGGTTAATTGTGATTATTTCTTATAATCACCTCTAACAGTCAAATTTTACAAAATCTAAAGCAAATGGATTAGTTTTCTTTTATTTTAATCTTACTAATAATGCAAATTTAATTGTTGTGAAAATAGTTTTTCTTTTATTTAAAAAATAAAACTTTTTCACGATTATTGGTAGTATAGTCTAGCCATTTCTTGAGAATATACTTGCTTTACGATTGATACTTTTATCTTAATTCAAAACTTCTTTTATATTCTTCACTCTTATTTTTCTTACTCGAGGATATGTCATTTTCATGAGAAATGAAAAATTATGATCATGCCTTCCAAAACATTATATGCTTTAATGGTTCAAGTTTTTAGACTATGTGACTTTTCCTTTCAAAAAATACATGTTTCGTTCGTTGGCACTAGGCAAGACAAAACACTAAATAAGAAATTCCATTTTTTAAAATTATTTATTTATTTTGATA
This sequence comes from Coffea arabica, assembly GCF_036785885.1. NCBI lineage: Eukaryota > Viridiplantae > Streptophyta > Magnoliopsida > Gentianales > Rubiaceae > Coffea > Coffea arabica. Next base: position 27,584,786 of record NC_092320.1, on the reverse strand, counting down.
TGAAATGTACTGCTGAATTATGAAACTAATTTATAGCACATTTGAGATTGAAACCAAGTCTAGCTAAGGCATGCATGTGTAAGTGTTTCTGTGCGGTGACAAAATTACCACTTTAGTGAAATGGTAGTCAAATTTTCTATAATAGCTTGCACTATGACGAGAAATGATATTAGCGCTCCTCAAAAAATCTCAAACACTCCTTAAACTTCATATAATGCACAGAAAGGAAAGGAGTGCCTCAAGTTTTTTGAGGACTATTATATCATTTCTCCTAGTTTTAAAACTAAAGGAAGTCCTCTAACTAAGAGATTTCCCCGTAGTCAATGCACACAAAGCTAAAAATTGATCTATTGAACAAGCTCTCGGGTTTGAAGAACCAAAAAAGAAAAAGAAAAAGTAAAGAAACAGAGCAAGAAAATAAGAACAACAAAAAGTTCAAAAATATGAAGAATTGTGACGGCCCCACCTCCCCCTAAGGCGTACCAAAGGGTTCGGCGGGCCGCCTGCCTAGCTCTCGTCAGGACTCAGTCACTCACTACAGTTCTCAAATAAATTTCAATATAAATCTCAAATATACATCAAATGTTCCACAAATTTACATACATTACAAACTAAAACCTCAAGAGATACAAGCAATACTAATTTCCAGCATAAGACAAAGGTCCTCAGTTCTCACATAAGTACAAGTACAAATACAATCTCAAATACTACGCAAATTAAAACTAGAGCTCCAACGGTACAGTAGATCCTCCAACCATTCACACGGAGAACTTTAATACAAATGCTTCCTTCATCTCGAGCCCTGTGGAGGGGAATAAAATAGTTTTGGGGTAAGCTAACGCTCAGCGAGTAACTAGTAAAATCAGTAATCAAATATATTTCACAATAATGCATTTCGATGATGTCATGATTTCGAGATCAAATGTACGTATTTTTGCTCTGGTGAGCCAGTGAAATCATTACACTTAAACATCCAACGCTCAAATAGATTAGTTAACAGTGAAACAGTGATAGGGAGCCCTTTGGTGCTCCAGATGAACAAGAAACAGTGGTGAAGTCGTTGGTTCTAAGCACAAGACTTCCCAAGAACTCAGTGAAGCCAAATCATGTCATGAATTCACATGCAAGCACACATGATATGCAATTGAGTAAATAATGCACGAAACAGTTCATAAGTAGCTTTGGAAACAGTTTGGGGTCACTCACCTCCACGGCTCAGGAACCATCCATCATATAGCATTGCCTTGCCCAAATCCAAGCCCTTCAACTCAAACTCAAAGCAATCAAATGCTTTCAAAGATCGGACAGCATATCCCCTTAATTTCCTTACTTTTCCATCCTACAAGCAACACCATTTCATCTCAAATCAACCACTTACACATCATAGACTATCAAATACACCTTTCGGCACAATATCCATAACTGAAGCTACACTTATCGGATTGAAATGAATCTTATGTCGTTTCGAAGCCAAAACATAAACCTACATTTCTTATGAAGACATCCAAAGCCAAATCATGCATTTTCAGGGTCAAAAATGGAAAACTCCACGAAAACAGAAATCTGGGCGCGAAATAGGGCTCATGGGTAGTCAAGGGTATTTCAGTAATTTCACATGATACAGTATTCAGATTGAGCTGAAATTTTGTAGGAAGCTAGTTAACACCATTTTCTACAACTTTCATGTTTTAACCTAAGTCTTATTCGGCCTGTAACATGCTCAAATAAATCCGGTCAGAACAAGGCAGATTTGAAACCCTAACCTGAAATTTTCCTCACAAGCTGAAATTTTCCGCAAATAACCGCAATTGATGCACAAGGGATCCATTTAACACACTTTAGAGCCATCAATCCAAGGCCAACCATAATCATCATATGAAAATAGAAAAATTCCCACAAAAATCAGAAATTTAGCTAACTCCACTCTAATCCATAAAATCTTCCGTAAAACCAACTAGTTAGCCACCATAAGTCACCAATTGACCATTATTAGAAACAAAAGTGAGTTCCAAACAAAATACCTTAACTCCTCAAGTAAGGTAGTAGCTTAAGGGTTTTTCTTCCAAAACAACTCCACCAAGTCCTTCAAACTCCCTTTGCAAGTTGATTTTGTGGACTAATTCAAGAGTTAATCGGTTGGATTTCAAGATTTGTGCAAGAAATGGAAGATATAGTTGAAGCTTTCTTTCCTTTTCTCTCAAGGTGGAGTTCGGCCAAGGAGGATAGCAAATGAAGATGATTTGGGTCAAAATAGGAGTTTTAGTAAAATTAAAGAAAAGTTAGGCAAGTCAACTTCCAATGAGATCGCGACACTTGGCCCTTCTTAAGTGTATTCTTATCCCTTTGTCTACCAAGCTTAACCTGGATAACTATCCTCTAATTATCTCCTAACACCTTGTAAAATAATACCCATCAATACTAAAATTCAATTAATTGCCAAAAATTTATCGCACTAGCGGGTCCCACGTCCTTAATACACTTCCAAATTGACCCGAACTAATTTATACTAGAAAAATGGCTGGAAAACTATATTCATTTATAAAAGTCTCTGAAAATTTTTGATAAAAAAATAAAGTAAGAGAAATGCACGCAGAAAATAAAATAAATAAGGAAAATTTTCCCTGTTCTTTTCCTTCGGGCGTCACAAGAATAACATGGAAAGACTTGCTAGTTTGTTTGCTCCATAATGGCAAAGACAATGTCACCATTTGCATACTTGAGAGCTTTGATAGCCTTTGCCCTTCACAGTCTAGCTTAAATCATTACTAACTCTACGTCCTTTGCCTTTACACCAGTCTCATGTACATCTTCATCATCTCATGCCATTGTTAATGGCTTAGGCCTTGATGCCACATTATTGAGATTAGGAGCCTTGAATGGTTCAGCAGGATGAGTTCACAATTGTGAGCTCAAATCCTTAATCTTGGCCTCGTAAAAATAACATAAGTGTCTAAATTGCTGCTCTTAAACACATCTGGCTTTGAGATGACAAAAATTTACTGACAAATATATGTATTTTTGAAAAAAGTATTAGACATACTATTATCTAAAATGATCTCAATGAACTTACATCCTTACTCTTCTTAACAGTTACTCGACTAACCCTTGTTATGACCTTCATCCCAGCTTTAGCATTGCCTTCTTACTTTATTTTTCACTTCTACTCTGTTTTGACCTTCGGCTTGCATAGTCTTGTCCTGCCAAATGTAAAAATTTCTGGATTATCTTCAAATCTATGCCTTTTCAAATAGGGTAATCAGACTGCATTGCAAAAAATCAACTATGAAGTTCATTAAACTTTCTCAGTAGGTAAGAATTTCATCGTCTTCCCCACCTAAACATCCTTCCAATATCTTGCCTTGCAGTTTTTATTTTCTCTTGATTTCTCTTTTTTTAGGTTTTTTCATCTTATGGACAATTGACAAGCTAGTTTTGATATGTTAGCAGCCCGCTTGGGGTTCCTTTCATTCTTGCTTCAAGAGTAATGGCTTTTTTTATTTTTTTTACCCTAGGGGCATCCTACTTGAATTGACAAACGAGTTCTATATCTAGATCCGTTCTTGCACCAAGCACAACTAAATTTAGTTTATGGTGGTTTGAGCATCCAAATATATCAGTGATTTATTCACTATAATCAAGAGTGCACCATTGGTTATAAACTTATAAAGAGAGTTCACAATATAATAGTAAGTTATAAAGATAGTTCATGGCAGCCTTTATGAAGGCAATGTTCTCTAGATTTATCTCAATGTTTCCAATTAAAATCAGTAAATGACGATATGTCAAGAGCTCACTCTTAAATCCCTTTATGATACTTCCAGTCTTTAGGACTTGAAGCATAGGATTTAGCATTAGTCTCAGTTTATTTCCTACCTATCATTCATTACTGCCTTTAGAGTCTACATAGCCACAAACATACAACTGCACTATTGTTAGTCATTTGCCTGATTTGCTTGCCAATTTTTGTCTTGATCCAAATAACACTTTAAGATGGAAATGGCTTCACACTCATCATATCACAAGTTTTATTTACTACAAGGAAATACATATTGAAATGACCCACATCGAGATGAAACAAGAGAAAGGAATAGTATATAATTTATGATTCATGGGTTATTGAATAGCTTGGGTTAATCATTTTGAACCCATGGTTTCAATTCAAAAGTTACTCATATCTGTTTGTGGGCTCGGGAGTTACAAATGGTATCAGAGCGAATCACACGTTGTCTATATGTGGGGTGAATTTGTGACCAGTGCTAAGTGCCATATTCGACGGGGTGAGCATATGACCGACGGTCTTATGGTTCTGACCATGCAAGAAAGTGTGAAGGAGATAAGTGTTGTGTGGGCCTAAGTGCCACATGAGTGGTCTTATGGTTCTGACTATGCAAAATTATGTGAGGAAGTGCTAAAGAGACAAGTGCTATATGGGGCTAAGTGCCACATTCGATGGGATGAGTAGTGCTGTTACTCGAGCTAAATCGAGTCAAGTATTTGACTGCAGAATTCGACTCGTGCTTATATGGAGTCAGGCTCGAGCTCGCTCGACTAAGTGGATAAGCCTTGAAGTGTGCTTGAACTCGGCTAACCAAATGAGACATGTGACTCGAGCTCGAGCTCGAAATATCTATCAAGTAGTTTTCAGGTCAATTTTAGGAAACAAACACCACACCTTGTCCAAAAGTCAACAAAACTTGCTAAGTTGACAAATACACAAACTCCAGCCAAATTCCAGCCATAACAAGATTTGATCAAGTTCTTTTCAAGTCAACAAATACACAAACTCCAACCAAATTCCATCTGAGGCAAACATCCATAAGACCATAACAAGATTTGATCAAATTCTTTTCAACTAAACAAATACACAAATTGCAGCCAAATAACTATATAAAATAATGCTAGATAATTAAAATTTTGAACAAGAAAGGTCCAACTTCACAAATCACAAGAAAGGTCCAACTTCACAAGTCTAGCTTCACAAATCAGAAGAAAGGTCCAGCTTTACTTCAGGAAACAAATTCAACAAGAAATAGTATCACATATTCTAGAAAATAGCCTTTAGATATCAAGAAGATCAATTTCTTCAATTAAGATGATTCAGCAACATCCTAATAATGAAAACAAGAAAGTTACAACTCCTAATAAGGTAAAATGAGGTACCAAAATAAACCAGTAGCAGAAGATATATTTTATGTACACGCGACTTTTTTTTTAACCCATGAAAATTGTCGATCCAATTATTGCCACAAAGTAGCATTTGCACCTTTTCAACCGACATAGAAGCACACCAATCATTGAGTTTATATGAACTGCTAACTCTTGTACCTTAGTATGATCATAGGAAAAATTAGTGATAGAAGCTATACCGTCTGAGGGTCCTTCGGTGAAGGATAAGACCTACTGCCCCTATCGATTTTCCTCCCCAAGAGTCAGCTTCTTTTGTAGACAATTTTTTAGATGACGCTTGTGTTGAGAAGTGGCTCCAGATGTACTTTTGGCAAATAGCTCCTTGCAATTATTGCACTGCACTTTCAATGTTCTATCGGCCTGCTTTACTATTGTCATACCCTCCCATATTGTTGACTTTTTTTCCTTTGCTTTTTTCAAATGGTTTTGCTCCTTCATTAGATCCTTTTTGCCCTATTTCTACTCCTCAATTCGACTGCTCTAAGATATCTAAATATAGCTCTTCTTCGTTCATCTCATCAGTATTTTTCTCCACCTCAAGTTCTTGATCTACAACTTCATTTCCAACCTCCATAACAAGACTTGATGATGATCCTTGGTGTGAATGAATAGAGGATTGTACATACCTGTTTTTTTAAAGGAAAAAAAAACCAATCAATTTGCTGTTACCATAATCCAAAAAAGAAAGAAACATGGTTGTGTATTGTCAATAATTATGAATTGTCATTTCAGCCACATAAAATTACGCATTGCATAACTGAATTTGACTTTCTATGGTAGACAAAGTAGCTATAAAGTAATTGGACACAAAATGAACAGCATAAATAAGTTTGCATAGCCAACATCTTCAAAATGGAGGAACAATTATGAAATTCCACAAAATGAGTAGAAATTTCAAAAATTATTTGGCTAAGTAAGAAAAGATTATACAAAGTCCAAGGATAAATTACCCAAAATACTAATCCTGATGATATTTTGGTTAATAACTTGCCATCCTTAAAAGTTTAAGGCCTCTAGTTAACAATTTTCATAAAGACCTCATCTAAAATTGTAAGAGGGATGTTTAACATCAAACTTTCTTGTGCCATGCCTGGGAAAACTATTGTTAAAATTAAAATTCTAATTCAGGCTCCTAGACATCACCAAAATTATGTTGCTTCAAAATTCATTTCTATCCAACTTCATGTCTGCTAAAAACTTTTCCAAGCACTATTGATTAGTAGAAAGATTTTATACGCAACTTAATGTAGTCAAAACATTTTAGTAATAAGGACTAATAACAAAACTGAGGTTAAAATACTGTAAGCTATAGAAGAAAGTCAGGTAGAGCAAATATGCTAGACAAACTCACTAGGTGTAAGTATGGAACAAAATTAATCAAAATCCTAGAGGCAAGGATATAGGAATGAAGTTCAAACAATTCAATAGGGACACCTTCTCAACAAATTGCAAATCATGCTAGAGAGTGCATTAAGGGAGGAAACTCGAATAAGTTACGTAAAAATTAATACTCAAGACCTTAATCGTCAGCATATATATATATATATGAAATATTCAGATTTGTTATGTCATATAATTTATTTATACAAATTGTTCATTAACACTCGAAGCACCATTGTATCCAAAAATTCTACTTACTAGAAATCTTGCATAAGTAAGAAAAATTCTACTTATTAGAAATCATGGTGGTTTTGCAAAGCCAACCAAATTGGACTGGTTAGTGGTCACTAGTCAATGGTTCCTTGCGGTGATTTTTTATGGAGACTGGAGAACAAAGATGACTAAAGGTCCAAGGTTGCAGTGATTGGTCTTGGCCGTGAAAAATGGAGGACTTTGCAGTAGTGGTGGTTGACCATGACAAATGGAAAACTTCCTTAGTTCCTCATGATTGTTTTTGGTGGAAAGCAAAGATGGCTAGACATCCAAGGTTGCGGTGATGGTAGATTGTTGGTGGTTGTGGGCTATGGTGGGCAGGCGGAGATGCGGAGGCGGAGTGAAATCAAAGAAGAAGAATGATGAAACATAACCCTAAATCCAAGTTTCTATTCCTTTAACTTATGAAATGACATATATACCCTTTCTTATCAAGCCCAAATGAGCTACTGAAATAACAAACTACTCGAGCTTGCTTGACTCGTTAATGAATCAAGTATATTTCTAGCTCAAACTTGACTTATTTACTGAAATCGACGAGTTGAGTTTGAGCCTTATAGAGTTGAGTTTTCAAGCTACTCGTCCTATTTAGTAGCACTAGGGATGAGCTTATGACAAGCAGTGTTATGATTTTGACTATGCAAATAAGTGCCAAGGAACTAAATGCCATGAGAAGCTAAGTGCCACATTCCACCAGGCCATGCGAGCTAAGTGTGACATTCCACAATGGTATTATGGTTCCAAATATGCAAGAAAGTGTAAAACAGTTAAGTGTTGTGTAGGGTTAAGTGCTATATTCAACCAACAATGTTATGGTTTCGACTATGAAAGATTATGCGAGGATGTGCGAAGGAGTTAAATGCTATACAGGGCTATGTGCCACATTCGACAAGGTGAGTCTATGACTAGCAGTGTTTTGGTTCCAACTATGTTAGAAAGTACAAAGAAACTAAGTGCTATGCAAAGCTAAGCGCAGCATTCGACTAACAATGTTATGGTTCTGACTATGCAAGAAAGTGCGAAGGAACTAAGTGCTGTAGAGAACTAAATGCCACATTCGACGAGGTGAGTATGGCCAGCGCTGCTATGGTTCCCACTGTGCAAGAAAGCGCAAAGAAACTAAATGCAGGCTGGCTAAGTGCTACATTCAACCGGTTGTATTATGGTTCCAACTATACAAGAAAGTGCAAAGGATCTAAGTGTTGTGCATGCCGCATTTGACCAATGGTGTTATGGTTTTGACTATGCAAGAAAATGCGAAAGAGCTAAGTGCTATGCGAGACTGAGTGCCATATTCGACAGGGGTCACCACTAGAACCTATAAGACTAAATGCCACATTGGACGAGAGCTGCCTCTAAAGCCAGTGGTGTTATGGTTCCAACTACTTCTAAGTGTCTATAGTCAGCGGTGTTATGGTTTCGACTATACAAGGAAGTGCAAAGGAACTAAGTGGTGCTATGGTTCTGATCACGCAAGGAAGTACAAAGGAGCTAAGTACTATGCTGGGGTAAGTGCCATATTTGGTGGGAGTCACCTCTATAACTTGTGGAACTAAGTGCCACATTGGACAAGGGTTAAATGCCACATCCAATGGGCTCTAGAATTTATGGGACTAAGTGCCACAACTACATAAGGGAGTATGAAAGAGTTAAATTATGTGCTAGACTAAGTGCCACATTCGATGGGAGCACCTCTAGAGTCTACGGGACTAAATGCCACATTGGATGGGAGTGGAGAGAGTTACATGTCCTACATTGAAACGGAACATGAGAAAGGAATAGTATATAGCCTTCGACCCATAGGCAATTGAATAACTTAGATTTCCCATTTTAAACTGGTAGTTTCAGTTCAAAAGTTACTCAAGCCACCCTATGAACTCGGTGCGTTACACATGACACAACACTCCCCTAAATCTTTAGAAACAACAGTGTGATACCCTCAAACTGCCACAATGTAGTGCCAAAAAAGCCCAAGTCTAGCAAGAAAATCAAGATATAACCTATTGTTACAAGCCAAAACTCAGCTAATAGTTGTCGATCAAAATCTTCATGAGATTGGTTCTTAGATACATAAAATCCAAATTCCAGCCCAACTTTAAGCTCCACTCCACATTCAATATTTCACTACAACCTCAGCATAGCCACCATAAAACATACAAAACAAATAAAAGCAAACATAATCAACACTTTACTACAACTTCAACCTCTCATAGCCACCATAAAACACGCAAAGTAAACAAAGGCAAACATAATTGTCAACAAACGAGAAAAGCTTAGCTGTGAACATGAAAGAATCAGGAGAAAAGGAAAGCAAACGCAGAACCTAGAACAAAGTTGGCTTAGGTTGTTGCATAGAGAGAAATTTCTAAGTTTATGATGAATTTCAAAAAGGACAAACCATTCAAAATATCCCTCACATTTTGTAAAATAATTTTGTTCGTCCTTCATTTCTAAAAGTATAATTTTATGTTCCTTACAAATTCACATTAATCAAATTTGGTCCTTACATAGGTTTCTGACTAGTTTTTTTTATTGGAATCCACCACGTGTCGTGCATGTTATCATTTTTGAGGGGTAAAATTATCAAATTAAATTTCACATAATTCAATCTATAGTCTCTCGCATTTCACAAAATGAATTTTTTCATTCCTCATATTTCACAAAATCAATTTTTTCATCTCTTATTGATCATGTGTGCGAATAGTTTTTTTTTTTTTAAATCTATGTATATATCTATTTAATTTCACCTGAGTTGTATGAATAGCATGTAATATATGTCTATTTGATTTCACTTATAACTATAATTAATTTGTTCAAGTGAAATCAAATAGACATATATTACATGCTATTCATACAATTTAGGTGAAATTAAATATATATATACATAGATTTCAAAAAACAAAAAAAAACTATTCATAGACATGAACAATAATGGATGAAAATTTTTATTTTGTGAAATGTGAGGGACGAAAAATTTTATTTTGTGAAATGTGAGGGATGAATAATTCATTTTGTAAAATGTGAAAGACTATGGATCAGATTATGTAAAATGTGATTTGACAATTTTACCCTTAAAAAATGATCACATGCAAGACACGTGGTGGATTTCGACAAAAAATTAGTTGAAAACCTAAATAGAGATCAAATTTGACTAATGTAAATTTGTAAAGGATATAAAATTATACTTTTAAAAGTGAGAGACAAAAAAGTCATTTTGCAAAATGTGAGGGACGTGTTGAATAATTTTCTCTTTCAAAACAATTCTGCAAAAGGGGTGATTTTAGTGTGCAGTTCCGACAAGTGATCTTCGCATTTAGGGATTATGCGAGCGCAACTGAGAAATGGGTTTAAAAAGTCATTTTTATCTTGGAGCCCAAAAACTTTTGTTTAAAAATAATTTTTTTTTATTTTGGAGCTTGCATTGCCTAGAGTAAAATTTTATTTCAAATCTTTTCTTATTATAGAGCTCGCATTTAGTAATTACGAGCTTACATAAAATATGAATTAAAAATCATTTGTATTTGGAACTCGTATTTGATAATTGCGAGCTCCAGGAAAATTTTATTTAAGAAATATTTTTTATTCTTAATTTAGAAAATCATTTTTACTTAGAAAATTTTATTTTATTTTTTTTATTTTAGAGCTCACAATCTTTTTTATTTTGGCACTCGTATTTATCAAAAGCAAGCTCCCAAAGAAATGTTATTTAAAAATCTTTTTTAGCAAACATATTAAATATTTCTTATTTTTAAAGCTCACATGAGCTCGCCGTTAGTAAATACGAGCTCCCCAAAAATTTGTATTCAAAATAATCTTGTGTATAGAAATAACTACATATGTATACTTCTTCTATATTAAAAGATTTGATAATTATAGGATTGGAAACAACTCATTTTATTTTAATACATTTTTTGTAAAAGAATAATTACACATGTATACTTCTTTACTGTCATAGGTCAAAATAAAAAAAATTAAAATGAAATTGTTAATATGTTAGGCCTTCACTTTTCATGAATAAATTTCTCTTTTTTTACTTTCTTCTAGGAGAGTATTGAAACTTTTTTCTTATGTTTAGTAGGAAAAATATGAGTAAGAAAGGTAAAGGATAAAATTATACAATTAAATATATCATAGGTAATAGGTCTGTGTTATTTTGAAATGACAAGGGGAGGTACCTAACTTTTTGTATTAATTAGAAGAGAGGCTAGTGTATTTTACCCCTTTTTATATTGTTTTTATTCATGGAAATAGAGCATTTCTTTATAATTTTATGAAAGTTTTTTGACTTGTATAAAGGAATACCCATATGGAATGAGATATAAGATATGCTTATTGAGTTGTTCTACTGGCATTCGTATAGGGCTGTCAACGGGCCGGGTCCGGGCCGGAATTCATTATTCCGGACCCGGACCCGAATTACTATGCCGGATCCGGATCCGACCCGTTTACCCGACGGGTCTTTTATTCTATGTTCCGGTTCCGGATCCGGATCCGGATCTACCCGAACAAATTTACCAAATTTTATAATTTCTAATAAAAATGAGAAAAAAATATATTTGTAAACTAATTTCTAACTAATGCAAAGAAAAAACCAAATAAGAAAAGAAATCAAATTAATTTTATTAAAATACATCACCCTAATCAAATTATATTGATAAATATATATTTTTTAAATTATTAATTCATTTATATTCGGATCCGGGTCTAATACGGGTCGGAATACTATATTCCGTATCCGACCCGTTTTTTTGTTTGACAAAACGGATCCGGATCCGGATCCGGGAAACGGAATTAAATCCCTACCCATACCCGCAATAATTTCACGGATCCGGTCCGGATCCGGGTCTAGACCCGACCCGTTGACAGGCCTGCATTCGTGGGAGTAAATGTTATATAAACGGAAAATGACATGAAAAAGTGTAATTCTAATTTAGGTAATTTATACAACATCATCAGCATGTCATCAATGCTATCCAAATTTTTAATGAGTGCCACATCCCCTACATTTACGTATTCTTTATGTTCGACATTGCTGGTCTGGTATTACTGTACTAACTTGAGTAATCTGTGATTCTAGTGTAACATCATAATTTTTTATGCTCCGATCTTCATTTGTACCTTTTGCATGCTGTTCAGAAGTATCATAATGTAAGTCCCCACTAGATGTAAACTTCGAAAAAATCACTAGGGACCTAGATTGCCTAATGGATGTAGTGTGCTCCTGCATGACCTGAGTCTAAGGTATAATTAGAGTAGATGCGCCAACATGGTGCTCAGTAGCCTAAGATCCTCCATCGAATCCAGTTTGGATGGTGGGTCCTGGTGATCGGATTCTATAGTATCATCCGTAGGCAAATTACCACATACATCACTCAACTTTGTCGAATGCAATAAAGATAATAAGTTTATGGCATATTTCAAATATTTTACAAATTTTTTGAAAAAAAAAATCAGCAGAATCTCCCTTATGGCTGGAGGGAAACTCCCTATCAACAAACACAATTTTGCAAGAATCAAATACCGTTAGGCTATTCAAACAAGTACCTATATTTTATTAGCTTCGTCAGTACACTGGCAAAGTCTCAGAACAAACTCGCAACAAAATTATAATACCTCTTCAAGACATACGCCTGTTAACTGATCTCGAAACGTAGGTAGAACATATCGTGCAATCCCGTGTAGATTGAACTCAGCATTCCACCTACATAGAAGAAATGACGAGGTAAGTAATTAGTACATATGATTCTTGTTTGAATTGATGATTAGGATTACAACTTTGAAAGATATGTGCACACCAAGCTTTATATGGACCAGTAGTGATCCATCGGCTGCACTCGATAAGAGCACATAGTAGGTATACATTCCCACGCCTATAGTTGTAAAAAACCTTGAATCATTATGACATTGCAATTATATAATAATTAAACACCTCACTTTTCTCGAGTGTAGTGTTGTTGCAGCAACACTAACGGGCCTGCAATAACAGGCCTCCTCCACGTGCATGCAATTCCAGTATACAGTACAAGAGATGACTTAAGTTTAATTTCATCAATTGATAATAAAATAAACCCAAAAAATTGAAATGGACTCCTCTGCAAACGAAAATTTAAAAATTCGAATATAAATTGGACAGCAATTATATCTATTTTTTGAAGAAGAAAAGCTACATTGTCTTTTCCCTGTGACAAAATCCAAATTTCCAAGTCAGCAGTAAAGAGGTTAAAAAAAATTCCTCTCTATTTGTTGAGTTCTGGACAACAGCAAAGGGCTCACAGAACCAACTTGTTCAAGTAGTTGGACAAATATCGGCTATGTTTGGATTAGCAATTATTTGGAAAAACTGTTTTTGTCTTTGTGTGACACAAAGACTGTGAACCAATAACAATTAAGTGCACAGTGAAACTGAGGCAGACCTATGTCATTTTTGCACAAAGTCCCAATTGTGTTGTATTTGGCAACACTGATTACTGAACCCTAAAACACATTACATTCCCAATTGACTGCTGAATGTTGTTTCATTCCAAACTCTGCTTTTCTCTCCTTCTATTGTCGGAGATCTAATTGAGGCATTCTTACTGAGTTGTACCTTTCTGCCGCTTCTTACACGTTTTCAGACATTTGGCTTGCCGACTCGTTGCTACAGTTCGAGAGATGTCAAGGAACTTCTAACCCATTTGTGATTCAAGCTGCCGACCCACTCCCATTATTTGCTTATGTCGGTTCGACATCACACCAGCAGATAACCGGAGTACGATAGAATTCTCATTCCACCCCCATCGAATTTGCTCTTGTGATAAGTCTCCCCTTTGTTTTCTGGATTGCAAATAGTTCCAATATTTTTCATTTTTTTTCTTTTCCATTAAAGAAAGGGTTTAAATTACAATTGACCTTTGCCATTGTTTTGGGTATAATGTACTCTACTATTAAATATGAGAGCAATTACTCCAGGTTATTTGCTGCTTCTTAGCAGAAATTCAACACCCCAATGTAAATTTTCTTAGCTTGCTACCCAAAAAAGGGATTTAGGTCTATCGTATGTTTCCCCCTTTTTTACCTCCAATTGAAAATGTAAATTATGTGCTTTTACGCTTAATGTTTCTCATACTTTGCATTGGAGATTTTATTGTGCTAGTTGGTAGTGGCTTCTCATCTTGGGGTTGCGCTGCCCAGTGCCAATGGTTTGCTAGTAATCAATGCCGTGTTTGTCTAGCAAATGATTGCACAGACAATAATGTATCCTGAATTTGTTAGGTCCTAGTTAGTCTTAATTCCGACCTGTTCTCCAGGGAACAATTAAAATCCAACTGGAACTGATTAAATCCTTGAGCAGGCACATCATTGACTGCTTGGTTACTTTAGTGGCTTGTGCCTGCTTGGTTACTTTAGTGGCTTATTGAATCTCAATCAATTAGGAAGAAATACTTTAGCTCAGTCGTTACCGGAATTGAAGTTGAATCAACAAAACAAGCAAGAAATATTTCTATGACTGCAGATTCTACAAAATCTTAGTACCATGGCAGGTTGAATATTAGTATTTGGATAGGAGGTGGATTGCTAGCTCGAGTTAGTGCTTTCTGCTGTGGTTTTCCATATCACGCATAGGGATTTTGTCTTGCCTTGTTTAATTGCAAACTAAACTCATGTTGCCATAATATTCTTCTACAACTGTGTTGTTTCTTTAATGTCACTGGTTGATGCGACTTTAAGGCATGTAATTTTTTTCCCAACTTCTCTGATACACGTTGCAATCTGTCTAAATTCATAGTTCGTGGGGTGCTAAAAGACAGGTTGATCTGACTTGTATGGTTGCCACCATTTAAGGCTACATGCCCCCTATTACTCACCATGCTGCCAAAGGTATATTTGTTTTGTTCCCCTTTGTTCAATGCATTGCCTACAGATAGTAATTTTTTTCCTTATAAAACCAGCATTGAAACGGAATAGCATCCAGACTACTCGTTCATCCATTTCTGCTTGGGGGGAAAACGATTTAACGCAGTGCATTTCTAACTACTACAAGGTAATTCTTGCTCCTCCTATTCCTGTTTGGTTATTATTAAGTATGTCCTCTCTGTGCCTTGAATAATCTGTCAATGCTTTTCTTTTGTTGTTTCTGGATTTGTTCATGGGTTAATTAAGATGAGAAAACAAAAGGCGCGGATGTTCGGAGCGTGTGCATTTCTCTAAGGATCACGAAATTGCCTTTGCCCAGCACGTTGTCAACATGCATAGAGCTAATGAAATTAGGGACAATAACATTTCTAGCTATGTGGTTCCCGAAATACTTCGGCGGTTGAACGGCCAATACGGCACCTCCTTCACAAGTGATAGTATAAGAGACAAATACTATACGCTTCGAGAGTTAACCAAACTGTACATTTCCTTCAAGAGACGGGGAACGGGATTGGGTTGGGATAGCCAGAAGTTTACATTCCTTATGGATGATAACAAGTGGACCAAGATGGAGTAGATATAACTATTCATTAAAGAATAGCCATCGCTGCACGTTTTTTTCCTAATCTGGGGTAATTCGTTAACTACCTTTGGCTGTGTTTTTTGTACAAGGTGAACCCAAAATTAATAAAATTTCAAAATGAATACTTAGTCTATCATTTACTTGAGACAGTATTTGCCAACCAAGGCGCAATGGGGGACTTCAGCTTTGGCTACGAAAACGACCCCCCATACTTCAGCAGATGAGCAAGAGATGGAGGCTACTACACGATGTGCACGAGGAAAGGTCAGGAGGGACCATGCAGACTGCGATGCTGATGTACAGGTAGTAGGGGCAAATGAAGAGAAAGGGAAGACGGGTAAAGGAAAGCGGAAGTCTGGTGACGCACCACGCTGTAGTCCTATGTCCACCGCCTCCAGTTTAGTGACTGATAGATACTTCAAGGCTCTTGATACCATTGAGTCGTTTCTTAGTCGAAAGAAGAGTAGCAGCATGAGTGTGTCAGTAAGCTCTCCGACCAAGCATCGTTTTGGCTGAGATGGATCGAAGAAATCGGAGTATGATGTTGCCATTGCTGAACTTCGGCGATTAGAGAACGTGGCCTATGTAGCCAAAATGGCCGCTGCTGAAATATTGAAGGACCCTCAAGAGCTGACTATTTGGAATTTAGTTGGATCAGATGCCAACCGCATCACCTTTATGAAGCGTTGAGGCTGTCTCCCACTTGAACATGGTACTCAGGAGCTGCCTTCCCTACCCCTGTTATAGCCATTTGTGCATTGGGAGCACTTTTTTAAAGTTGGCTGTCATTGCCTTTGTTTGTTTATGCTTGAGACCGTTAGTTGTAGCATTTGCTATCGGAACTTTGAGTATTTTTTTCTTGGACTGCCATTTGTTTCTTTGAGTGTACCGCGCTTTGTGGCATTGATTTTGTTGAGTATTTTATAATCCTTATAATTCAGACAAGTTAACAATTAGTTGTCAGGTTTTATTCATAATGTTTGTGGCCAATCAGCAGTTGTTTTAGTATGTTTGCATATTACCGGCCAATACTTCCAAGTATCATTCTAACTTCATTTAACTTTTATGACACTATTTGCTGGTAACACTGGCTTGTTCGTTGGTGTTTACAAGACAATTAATGACTTACCTTTGTAAGAACATATAATTTCAGATATTAACTATTCCCGGTGTATAGCACTTTTTAAGTCTTATGATTTATTTTCCAATTAGTCTTGATTTGATCTATACTGCTACCATAAACCTTGCAGATTCACCTTTGACGAAACTGAACCAATAACACTTGATGGAAAATGATCATTATGCACATGGTGGGGAAACTTCTGACGAATCGGACGACGAGAAGCCCCTTTTGACCTTCGGCATATTTGTTCTTCTATGATTGACCTTATTCGACCCGTACCTAAACCCTTTGCAGTGGCAACAAATTCGATATGGTTCACAGTCAGATGCTCAATGGGTTATAGAGCTAATAAACGGCCATCAAGACAGAATATTCGACAACCTTCGCATGAAAGCTCCCCTTTTCCTGCAATTATATGACTTGTTGCTTGAGCGGGGTTATTGGAAGCCGCACCCTACAGAACAGGTGGCAATTCATGAGCCTGTCGCCATTTGCCTTCTATGCTTGAGTCATAATGAGCGACATACTATGCTAGCCGAGAGATTCCAACAATCTTCCAAGACAGTGGATCGCCATCTATGACGCTGCCTTAGATCTCTCGTTCGATTGGGACGCGACTTTGTCAGGCCAATAGATTATCATACAATTCATCCAAGAATACAGAACAGTGCGTTTTTCTGGCCATGGTTTAAGGTTAGGGATTTAATGTTTAGTTAGTCATTATGAAAACCTGTTAAATATGTAACACTGACCTATGTGATTAGGATTGCGTTGGAGCTATTGATGGAACACACGTATTAGTTTTGTGTAGAGCTGAAGACAGGGATCGTTACCAGAATAGGCATGGCGGCTTATCACAAAACATTCTAGCCGTGAGTGACCATAATATGAGATTCACTTATATCAGGGTAGGGTCGAAGGGTAGTACCCATAATTCTAGGATCTTACGAGATGTTTTACTTGATCCTAATTGTGCCTTTTTAATGCCACCAGCAGGTGCGTGAGATCTTTGATCATAAAACCTGGCCTAATTGAGTTTTCTTATAACTAAATTTGAGTTGCCATAATGAACATAACTATCTGTACATGATATGCAGGCAAATATTATGCGATGGACGTGACATACACAAATATGCCAGGGTTTATGCCCCCTTTTAGGAGTGCACGGGGAATCCCACAAGAGCGGGCAGCAAAAGCACTTTTCAACAGACGCCATGCATCTTTAAAAAACATTATAGAACACACATTTGGTGTCTTAAAAAAATGATTTCCGATACTAAAGGAGCCCATGAAGAACTATTTGATGCCAACGCAAAATAACATTGTCTTTGCTTGTTGTGTCTTGCACAACTTCATGCGCGATCATGTTCCCAATAACGCATATTTTGTTGAAGAAGAAGCTGATGCAGCATTGGCAGATAATTTAGACCAGGGCAACCAAATGTTTGAACCACAACCACTCGATATGTCGGTACAAGGA
The DNA here is from genome assembly GCF_036785885.1 of Coffea arabica. Taxonomy (NCBI): domain Eukaryota; kingdom Viridiplantae; phylum Streptophyta; class Magnoliopsida; order Gentianales; family Rubiaceae; genus Coffea; species Coffea arabica. The sequence continues at coordinate 27,566,867 of NC_092320.1, read as the reverse complement.
ATTGCTGGCTGGAATAAAAATAGGAGAGCAATAGCCGATCACATATACTATCACCAATATCAGTAGAACATGGTGATCTCTCCCTCATGGGGCTTTCTACCTATAAGGGGGATTGTTGTAGCCTTTGTAATAATTAATGTTTCCACGGACAAATTAAATAACATGTAGTCTTATGCAACCACCGTTTTGCTTATCTTTAATTGTACCACAAGCAATTAAGTAATTTAGGAAGGATATGCAACTAAGATTGATTAAAAATTTAACTGCTGTTTTTCAAAAATAGTCAATCCAAACATGTTTGTTTTTCAAAAATAATCTGTTTGTGAACGACAGCAATCCAAACAACATTTACTGTTTTACAAAAAATGAACAGTAAATTTTTTGAAAAATATTCCAAAAAACAGCTAATCCAAACGTAGCGATTGTAAATCTAAAAAGAGGTAACCTTGTTCAAGTCGTAAACTTATAAACTTACCCAATAACTAGTCTAAGTTTCGAAAGATGGTCTTGTGGCTATTTGATCCTAGTGGTACCAATCAAAGCCTCATAAAGGCTTTGCCTTTGTGTCACCAACTCCATCCACACCTGTATGTATAGAATGGAGTTAACTATGAACCTAAAAAATAAAAAAAATTAATCGCAACATGTATTTGTCAAAAATTTTGAACAACTCTATAAAATTTTGAACAAGCAACCCATGTCCTAGAATCAAACTTCAGTGAGATACAAATGGGAGCCTCCAAGAAACCTTCTAACATTAGTTCTTAGAATTACGTATGGACTGAAAAATTGAGTGCCTAATAAACCAAGTATGCAATAATTAAATTCTGGGTTTCAAAACCAAAGGAAAAACCAAAATAGAGACCATTTCAATTGTAAATAAAGTCTATATTTCATAGATTTATTTTGACATTCATCAGGCGTATAAACTCTCATTTAAAATTTATCAAGCATATAAACTCTTAATATAACTATCTTTAGCAATAAAAAAGATGAAAAAGGAAGTGACCAAATTCATCATTTACATTCCATAGTAATTTGATTCATGCATTGACGAGCTCATCATTCAACCATTCCTAATTATAAGACAAATCAGCCATTTCGAAAAAAAAAATTACTTCAACAGTGCAAGTTCATAAAGATACTAGTGAATACCGATACTCCAAAAGATCAGTTCAAACCAACAGAAATTGCAAACTCCAAGTAGCTAGTTATAGTCCATAGTTCCGGCAGTCCTAATTAAAGCTTAACAATGAAAAAATCAACTGGCTTCTTCTTTGAACAAAAACAAAAAAAAAATGTAAAAAAAAAAATTGCAAATTGGTACATAAGACATTAAGGTATGTGGAATAGCTCAATAAACCACCTGTTCATTCATTTTTTTCACCAGAAGGAGAAAAAATCAAAATAAAAATTAGAGATAACCACGGGCTCCAGGGCACTTCTTCTGGTTCCGGAAAATAGCATCAGAAAGCGTACCTCATTCACCGGCTAATGGATGTAGCATCAATGTAATGGTCTCCATTTTGCAGCTTTCCAGTGACTTCAAATTTCTGGTGAAAGCTTTCGGTGTTGGGGTTGAAAGATAAAGCAAACTTGCAGACCTTCCCTGCAATTCGTACCTCCTCTTGATGGATTTTGCTCTTCCACAAATTTGAATGATGGATTTGGGATGGATTTTGGGTTCAATTTGTAGTTCCCAATTTTGTTCATGTTTTAGGGTTTTCTAATTTTGGGGTTTAAAAATGAGTCAACGAAGTTCTTTGCCATTCAATTGCGAGCTCTTTTTTTTTGATTGAAAGACCAAGGACCTCGCATTAATGCGAGGTATGCTTTTTTTTTTAATGCGTTAGTTTACATTTATCAAATGCGAACTTTGCTCAATTTACATTCAACAAAGGCAAATACGCTTATCATATAAGTAATTTCACAAATAGTTTCTCTTGTAAAAACACTTTTTTGTCATTGTACGCGATAAAAATTTCAAGTCTGCAAAACGACAAGAAAAAGAAATACACGACAAATATGTAATATATAAATTTAAAAAAAATATGTGGGTACAATCTCTGGAATCTTTTCGAACTTATGGAGAGCTTCCTTCGATTCTTCTCCTCGAACGCCAATCCAAGGGCTTCGCAGCTTGTTTTTGGATCAACCACTAATTCTTTCAAATCTTGATATGGAAGATTTCAAGAACTTGAAAATATTTGAAGACTCAAGTCTTGATGTGCGGAAGACTTGAGGAGCTTGGAGACCCAGACCTTCGTAGTTTGAAGCTTCAATACTTGAGTGTATGAGATGCCTCTTGATGCCTCTGTGTATCTGTGTGTGTTCTTGATTTGGTTGAGAGACCCCTATTTATAGCTGTAGCAAGAGGTAGAGGTTGAAGACCTGTGTACCACTTTATCTATCTTGCAAGACGTGCAGTCATATTAGGACTGTACTAGTCAAACATTACCTCTTCATTTTATATTTATTAATAAAGAGATAAGTAATTTCCCGATTAGCCAAACTCGTGGGGACACGTGACATGGCACCATTTGATTGGGCAAACTATTACAGTATACAAGAGATATATATGGATTAAACAACTCTAAATATTATTTCTATTATCTCTTTAATAAGAAATAAATATTCAGATATTTATCCAAAAATGTCCGAGTCATGTAGATATGATTTGGTTGGTATAGATGTCCCAGCAATTTCAACTGATTGGAACACCCCCCCAACTTGACACGTGGCAAAATACAATTGGCCGTTTAATAACCAATCTTGCCAAGTGTACATGACGCATGACACTATTCCATTGGACAAAAATGAGCCATAAAAATAACTTATAAACCAATGGTAATTTTGGAATTTAATTAAAATTCCATTGTCTACAAATGCCCCCTCGAAACTTGTTTATGAGCATTTAAAAGAAATTGACGGAATACTTGAACGAACAAGTTTCGACATTTTTTTCCCTAGTTTGAGCACCGTCGGAATATTAATCCTCAAACAAGTCCATAAATAGACTATCCTTGAAGCTTTGGTGACTTAGTGATCTTAAATAAAGTCCAAGGACTTTAATGGTCTCAAACTCCACGTGAAATGCTACCTTAGTGATCTCAATTTCCAAGATCACTAGTGCCTTCAATTTCCCGAGGCCGGATCACTTCACTTGGCATGTTAATTCAAGTGATGTTCACAAACGTAATTTACTTGGAGCTTTGCAATGTTTGTGGCTTTGGATTGTTCACAAGGTGGCCACGTGGGATGCCACTCATTCGTACATAGTATAGTGTATCAAATCTAGGGTCAAACAAATCATGTCAATAGTCTCAAGTCCATCGCTATCAGATAAACTCCGGTGGTTTCGACTTCCAAAGCCAAACGACTTCAAATTAACTTGCCCCAAGTCCTTCTCTAGTTTGCTGCTGCTTTTTTTTTTTTTGGCAGATTGCCCGATGCTTGGTCATCGACATACTTCTGTCTTTTTCCCTCAGTGGGTGAATTAAGGAAGGTCTCCCCAACAACCTTGACCCAACTCATGAGCTCGTTTGAGACAGCATGCATCACTCCCTACTCCATGGCAGCCTTCGACATCGATCCCAAGTAGCTACGTCATCTTGTTTCAACGTCCCTCAAATCAATGGCAGGCACCAGAGGAACTTCGTTGTTTCTTCTTTCTCTCCCTCAAAGACATTACCTATGCTCATAAGCTCTTCTTGAAGTCTTGTGCGCCATTTTGATATTGATCAAATCCCACGGCCGACCACACTCCTAACCTTTGAAGTCACAGCAGTAGTGGTCATTCTTTTTTATGCTATTCTACGCGACTAGCTACTTCCGATGTCGCTTCCCCTGTAGGTTTCTTGATTTCCATGTGTTGGGCATAGTTCATAGGTTATTCACGTGACGAAACCGATGGGTCTGCTGTACTTAGAAGGTCACTCCAAAACTACTAGTTAGGTAATTCAACCCATGGCAAGCTCCATTCGCGGGAACCCAGTTCTCCGTGCCGGTCCTCATGATGTAGTTGGTTACAGGACACTGTACTGGACTTGAATTCTACTTACTAGAATCGTGCTAAAAGGGACACCGTACTGGACTTGAATTTCACTTACTGAATTTCTACTAAGCACGCATAGTCCTCAAGGCAAAACTTCCGAGTAGTTCACGTAAACTAGGACTCTATTTCGCATTCGGACTTGAATACCCGCGGGCTTCCCTTGGAACTTTTCGCTATAAAACTCTCAAGACCGAAGTCACAAACTCATACTTCCCTCAGAGCTGTGGGTCTCCAATCGCTGCCCTCTCTCTTTGTGCTCCCGCTTGGCAGTTTGTCCATCCAAAATTGCCGCTATTTTCTTTGTTCGCAGTCGCCGCCGCCACGTCCCTTTTTTTTTTTTGCTGCTGCTATCGTTCATAATTCACTAGTTTGTTTAAATTTGCTGCCTCTTAGACTGATAGAATCAATTTGAAGTTGGTCATTACCCCTGTCGAACTACTCCTGGATTACTTTAAGGTACGCATTACTTCTCCAAGCTATGGTACGCATACTTGCTTTAATTTGTCTTGACAGCGTCTAACGCTTAAGATCTGCACATTCAGCCACCATGTCTCAAGCTTATGAACCTGAACCACTAACTCGTTATAAAATAACATGCCTTCCAAATCTCGAAACTTGTGGGTAATTGGTGTACAAATCCTTGCATGCTTCGATTATAAGTAGCTCTACCAAGTTGCGTTGGAACCCCAGCTCTTTATGTCTGACAAATCGAAGTGACGTTTAAAGTTTCACCATCAAACTGAACAACACCTTAGCTGGCACAATTGCAAACATGATCCCTTACAATTGAGACTCCGCCCATCTAGGTTACTGATCTTCTTGACACTCGAGCTCTTAAGCATGCCTTGGCATACGACTGATTTGTTGAAATTTTAACTGCTTTATCAATTATTTGTCATCATCCTATCTCACTCTTATTTGCCTTTTATTGTCGGCTTTGTCGTCCTTTGATCAATAGAGGTAATTTGAAGCTGGTTATCACCTTCGCCGAGCCGCAAGCATCAATTGTCATCCATTGGTAGCACTCCAACACTTTTTCTTTTTGCTTGCTAGGTACTTGAAACCCCTTTTTTTTTTACTTGCAATATTTATTGTCGGCCTGAAGCCTCGGTCAATCGAGAAGCTTAGAGTCTCACGATCTTACCAAATAAATCCTTGAAATATTATTCAAGAATGAAGTTTGGGTCTCGGCTAGAAGATTGAAATTGACCGAATGACGATTGGCTAAAAATATTATTTGAGATGCCCTTTTAATATTATTCGAAATTATGTATACCTTTTAAATATTATTTGAGAATGAGGGTTGCCTCGAAATATTGTTTCTGAGCTATTCCTTATGGCTGAAAATTCGATCTCAATTTTCGTACCCCCTTTTTTTTTTGCATCCCAAATATTCCTACTATACATGATTTCGATCTAAACTTTGTCAACTTGCCTCTTTGTAGATAGCCCAAGCTGCGCTTGAAGAGGGGTTTGAAACAATTCCGAGGATTTGAGAAAAGGCAACCAATTAGGTAATTTAATTACCAAACTTTTTGCATGAAGTTCTTTGCATCATCTAATATTTTCTTTTACAAAATTTCAGCAATCATGCAAATTAAGGACTACGCGCGCCACTGCAGCATATTTCACTGACGGATGAACGGGGAGGAACTCAATCAAAGAGTTTGTCACTACATGTTTACAAACCAGCAATCGGGCCGCTCGCTGAATCCTTCATACCCCTCGAAAGATGCTTCCATCTCGAAGATTGGACTAGCAAGTGGACTAAGGAAGCGGTGGCACCGTCGACTTTCTCCACTACGTCGAGGGAAGAAGAAGTGGTCGTATTAAACTCGTCACTTCACAATGGAGACCCAGAAATAGCCAAATTCCTTCTTCCTTCTTTGGCGAGGCGTGCTTCACCTCCTATTATTGGGAGTGGGTCGAGAACATTCTTGGAAGGTATAAAGAGGTACTCACACGCGTTGGCATATTTGAAGCTGTCTACGCGTCGAGATACTCATACGACCGCTGTAAAAATATCTTGCGAGCCTTCTTCAAATATTGGTGTTTCTTGGCAAACATACTTCATACGCCCGTTGGAGAGTTGTCCATCACACTTTGGGACCTTTATCGACTTGGTGGCATTTCGATCGATGGCTCGTTCTTTGATGAAGTTGTTCTTTCGGCGCAGGAGTTTCTCACTCGTGACAAAGAAGCGAAGCCACTTCTCCCTGAGAGTTGCAGGCACCTCTTTTCCGCTTACTACCACCTCTGGACGAATGATCAAGGGGTATAGATGAAGGACTGGATTCGCTTCTGGTTCAAAGGAGAGGCTAGGTATAGAGTTCCTCCAAATAGGATGAATAGAAGGAAGACTACATCTAAACCAAAAATGACTTACAACCCTTCTAGAAGCGTAAAGCCTTACGACCTTGCTTATACGAATGATTTCAACGTCCCTTTTGACACACTGGGTATCCCAGGATTTTTAAGAAAGGAGACCTACATTGCAGCATTCATTGCGGTTGGATTTGCAAATTTCTTTTGCCAAGCAAAAAGATCGATCGCATTCTCCCAAGTGTCTTCAAGGTTGCATGTTTAATGGCCACAGAAAAAAGATTTTGCTTTGCAATCCCCGTTCTTGCGAGCATATATTATGGGTTGAGGGAGATCGTCCACGCCCCTAACCTTGGAGAATGTGGGGTAACTTTTTCAATCTATTACGTCTATGCTTGGATTGGCCAATATTTTGATGTATATTATGAAAATAATCAAGTGAGTAGCCACCACGCACGCATGACAATATTCAGCGGTAAGAAAATGGCAATATTTTATGGCCGATCAGAAGCTGAGAAAATCTTCAAGGAAGTGAATCCTTTGATGCTTCCCAAATTGTGTTGGACCGAGAGCGAAGAAAATGTGTTGATCGACAATGGATCCTTATCATCAAGACTTACGAGCTACTTTATTAGTCAACACTCTTGTCATTTAACTTTACGTAAGGACAATACTTTCATTATTGAAAAATATAATCCTTGCAGGTTTAGCAGACAATTCGGCTTCTGTCAGGACATTCCCAACAACTTGAAACAGATCGCTCATACTTATACTTTGGGTGAGGCTATTCAATTATGAGATTCTTCAGTTCGCATGCAGACACGATCTCGGATAACTATAACCACGCACAGGAAACATCCATTGATCGCAAAACACTATAATGTCTGGTGGTCGACTCGGTCAAATAGTGTCTCTTCAACTCCCTTTAAATTTACTGTTAAGATCCCTCAACAATCATTGAAAAAGGGGAAGGTCACCTCCGCCAACGAGTCAGTGCATCATGATGGAGCTATAAAGATTGTGACAGCTCTTACCTCATCCACCTTGCAGAAGAACAAAATTATTAGCAGTTCCTCGAAAAATATTGTCACAAAATATGTCTTCCAATGTAAGGATCGAAGACAACCTAAGAGGGGGGGTGAATTAGGCTTTCAAAAACCTGCTAGTAAATATTCAACCTTTTTGGACAGACAGCCCTTCTTCTTCAAAATGCTTCTCAATGAACAAGATAATATAGTAGCACAGGTATTAGTGAGATGAGGAGAAGAGCAGTTTATATAGAAAAGCAGTAAATGAGAGTTAAGGACCAAACCAAGCTTAAAACACAACTGATATTTGAACACCTCTATTATATACCAAGTTACTTCAAGCTGAATAGACTTGCAACCAATCTTATGTGTACAAGGAAGGGATCACTTCCTTCTTGCCCCAAAACACACTTGGTCAAGTAAGGAAGTTTTACATACACTCGCAAACCCTCACTATGCTACACTATTGAAGAAGCTATATCACACTTGAAAAAACAGCTTCACGAAGATTGCACATGCAAGGAATACAAATGTTTCTTTTGAGTATTCTAGCACTTGAATCACTCACAATCTGATGTAAGCTTGATGTACAAAGTTGTCTTGAGGTGGTTGACTTTGTTCCTTTTATAGGAGACCAGAGAATTCCTCAATTAATGCTGTTAACGGGTAGAAGGCAGCTGAAGAGTCAACTAGCCGTTGGTGCTGTCGGACGTCCGATGGTTGGATTTTCTGCGTCCGAACGAGATCAATGAGTTCTGGAAGTTTTCTTGAAATCCTTCGAACGGCCGATGCGTTCAGAGTGTTGTGTCCGAAGAGCAGCAATACTTGTCGGACGTCCGATACACAGATGTTGAGCGTCCGATCATGATTAGTAGTCATCGAACCTCTGGCTTGTCTTCTTCGGACGTCCGAGTCTGAGTTCTTTACTCGTCCGAAGATGCTCAAAGGATATCGGACGTCCGATACTTTCCTTTTGTGCGTCCGACATCATCCTCAGCAATCTTCATACTTTTTGATCTCCTTTATCTGCTTCAAAGCCTCAGACCTGTTTGGTTCATTTCTGAAAAGGATTTCTACAAGAGGTATTAGAAATATCCATTTGTTTTGTAATCATCAAAAGATATGAGTTGAGATAAACATCCAAGGACTCTCGACAGGCCATCAAAGAGACGCAACCAGTGATTCCAGCAAAGAAGATGCCACCAAAAGTTTTAAAATCCGTATCGGCGACTCGCACTGAAGAAAATGTTGAAATTGAAACGGTGGATGATCGTGATTCTATTGAGACTATAGAAAAGGAAGAGATCCAAGTTCAGGGCATCGAATCTACCCAAGGAGGAGCCCATTCGTTGGTGAGAGGTAGTAGTAGTCAAGACCGTCACTGGAACCGATTAAAGAAGAGGACATCTTCTAATTTGGAGGAGGTTTCCTTTACACCACCATCGGTTGGAGTGTCGCCACTTAAGGTAATCATCTCTCCATTTTTTCCTTTCTTTTTTTTTTGTAAAATTTTTTTTCCTTTTCAGCCCCCGTTTCTTGAATTCCGTCAAGAAGGTATTGGTAACAACTCACCACCCGAACTCGAAGCTGGTGATATAATTTCAAATAACAAAAGTGACGAAGTAGCTATCAGTACCCCAAAATAATTTGCCCCCAATGGAGATACCTCGTCAATGCATAAGAAGAAGCTGACTAATTCACATGAAATCCGAAAAAGACCTAAGGTAGTACTGGTTTTAGAATTTTATGGCCAAAAGTTGATCCAGACACATCCAAAAAAAGTACTTGCAGAGTTTGTGGATGGATTTTCGTGGATAGATTCTTGACACTTCAACTTAGCAGATCTTTTCTTTAAAAGTGTGCAGAGGAAATCATTGCGAAAATCACAAGAACGGATCCTATCAATGGTTTCCCTTTAAAAGACCACTTGATGAAATTGTTTGCCAAGGCGGAGGCGTATGATGTTCTGGCATCTTCATCGTGGGAACGGATGAGCAAAGGAACACATGCAGAACTCCTTTCCAAAGCGACCGTCCAATTCGAGAGAGTTAAGGCAAAGGAAGAAGAACTAAGTTGTCATTTGTAAAGTTTTGAAGAAAAGTTGCAGTCCATTGAAGATAGGAAGAAGGTTCTGCAACAGGAACTCGTCAATTTGGAGAAACAAAGCCTGAAAATCAGCTCAACTATCGATCAAAAGTATGAGACTTTCAAAGAGATTCATACCGAAATAACCCAAGCGCATGATGAGCTATCTTCCATTGAAAATACTAGCATCTTGACTGATGACGCTGTGAAGGAATTTGAAAACATGAAGTCTGCATTTGAATCATCTAAAATAGATGTAGTGAAATACAAATTTGATATTTAGGCTTTCCATCATGTTCTTCTTTTTCCTGAATTCTTTTATCATTTTTTTTCATGTAATGATTTTTTTTGAATAATAAAATGCTTTTCATTTCTTATCTCTTATTTTTTTTTAAGAGAAAAGAACTTTTAAATTTAGCATTTTATCTCAAAGAAAAAGAGAAGTTCTTCTTCTTTTTTTTTTGCAAGGAAAGAATGTTTGGTTTAGGAGGTGTAACTGAACTTAGAAGTTACCCTCTAAGCTGCCTACGTATCTTCGGAGGGAATCAAGTCACACATAGTTCCTACTATTCACATTTTAACCTCATACGGGTCAAGAGTATCTATTTGTTTACCACCTTAGACTTGGTGGAGTGTTTTAGCAGTTTAACCACATACTACACTATTGGTGGTTGCCATCTACAGTTTTAGCTCATGCGGGCCAGGAGCATCTATTTGTTTACCACCTTAGATTTGGTGGAGTGTTTTAGCAGTTTAACCACATACTACACTATTGATGGTTGTCATCCACAGTTTTAGCTCATGCGGGCCAGGAGCATCGCGCGGTACCGATTACACATAGTACCTTTTTAGGTACTAGCCATTGAGGGGGCCAACCCTTAATCCATCCTCAGCAACCAACTTGTATGAGTCATTTGTATACATTTCTCGAACAACATATAGTCCATTCCACTTAGGAGTAAACTTTTTTTGTCCGCCATGAGTGAGAATGATCGGTCTCCGAACAACGAGTACTAACTCTCCAATCTAGAAAGAACATGGCCAGACGTGCTTATTGAATGCTTTCAAAAGACGGGTTTGATAGCACTCAATTCGTTGTTGAGTTTTCAATCTCTTTTCGTTGAGTGTTTCTAACTCTTCGAGGCAAAGACGAACATTATTTTCTTCATTGAGCCCTTGTTGAATCGCAATTTTTAGCGAAGGTATTTGACACTTAAGTGGAAGAACAGTTTCAATACCGTAAACAAGCGCGTATGGAGTCGCTTGCGTGGGAGTTTGAAAAGTAGTTCGGTATGCCCAAAGTGCTTCTCCAATTCGAAGATATCAATCCCTTCTTGATTTATTCACGATTTTCTTCAACAGATTACATAAGATTTTGTTGAATACTTCAGCGAGTCCATTTGCGGCAGCGTAGTACACGGACGAATTGTATTGTTTGAAATGAAACTTTTAACAAAATTTGTTCATTGCGGCATTGCAAAAAGGCTTACCATTATCGGTGATGATATAAAGCGGGACCCCATACCGATAAATGATGTGCAAGCGAATGAAATCTACAACATTCTCCTTTTTTACCTCTATTAAAGGAACTGCTTTAGCACACTTTGAAAAGTAATCTGTCGCCGCCAAAATAAAAATGTGTCCACCAAAAGATTTTGGAAGTGGTCCAACTATATCCAAACCCCAAGCATCGAACGGCCAAGAAGCCACAGTTGAATGCAATGGTTCGGGAGGTTGATGGATGGAATTGCCATGGAATTGACATGTTTGACATCTTTTAACAAAGTCAATGCAGTCCTTTACCATTGTTGGCCAATAGTATCCCATTCTCTTAATGCGAAAGTGTAATTTTGGGCAAGATTGGTGAGCACTACATATCCTAGAGTGAGCCTCCTCCATTGCTTGCATGGTCTCATTTTCTCCAAAACATCGTAAAAACACCCCATCGAATGATCTTCAATAAAGCGTCCCTTTGTAGTAAATGAAACGTGGCGCTCGACGACGTATATCAACCCCTTTTTTAGGATCTTCTGGTAACTTTCCATGATTAAAGTAATTAATGATGAGGTGACGCCAATCCTCCTTTTCTATCTCATGGATAAAAATATGATAAGTATTTTCTTCCTCATCATCATCTTCTTCATCAAACATTAGAGGTATGACCCAATTTTGACATATTGAAATTTTATCTCGATGAGAAGGTAGAGTGATCATGAATGCCACCTTTGCCAAAGAGTCAGCTTGCTGGTTGAAATTTCTAGGGATATGTTCTATAGTGACATTATCTAAATATCCCATGAGTTGTCTTGCATACTTATAATATGGAATCAATTCAGGTTTCTTGACATCATAAATACCAAGAAATTGATTTACCACCAATTTTGAATCACCATAGATTCTAAGATGCAACTACTTCATGTCTATAGCCGTTTCAAGACCGAGAATTAACGTCTGATATTCGACCACATTGTTTGAACACCGGCGTATTAAAATGAAAGAGTACGACAATATATCCGTTTCAGGAGTATAAAAGATAACTCCCGCACCAGCTCCATCGAAATACATCGACCACAGCGATTCGACCATAAACACTTCTTCATCGGAGAGTTCATCAGTCAACTCCCACTCAGCAGGTATGGGATGACCGGCTAAAAAATCTGCTAATATTTGTCATTTGACAGCTTTCGCAGGTACATAAATAATTTCGAATTGTTGAAACTGGAGGTACCATCTCGCGAGTCGATTAGACAGTATAAGTTTTGCCATGACATATTTAATGGGATTAGACTTAGATATGAGTCGAATAGTGTATGTTTGAAAATAATGTTTTACCTTCTGAATGACAAATATAAGTGCCAAACACAACTTCTCGATGGGTGAATAATTCAACTCATTAGGTATCAGCATCCAACTCAAGTAATACAGTGCATTCTCCTTACCTTCATCATTTTCTTGAGCAAGTAAGGCCCCAATCGACCGTTCTTGAGCGAAAATATAGAGAATCAACAGTTTTCCTGGGATGGATGTAGCCAACACTGTGGGATTCATGAGGTACGTTTTGATGCTTGTAAAAGCATTCCTACACGATTCATCCCATTCGAAGGGCACCCCTTTCTTCATCAGTCGACTGAAGGGTTGGCATCGTCCGGCCAAATTAGAGATAAACCTCCGGATATATGCCAACTTCCATTGAAGGCTCTTCAATTCATGAATATTTCGCGGTTCAGGCATGTTCACAATGGCATCAATTTTAGATCGATCGACCTCTATTCTCCGTTGATGAACGATGAAATCGAGAAACTTGCCAGAAGTGACTCCGAATGCACACTTCAAAAGATTCATCTTCAATTGGTATCTCCGAAGGCGTTGGAAAACTCTTCAAAGGTCTTGAATATGATCATCTCGCTTCTTTGATTTCACCACAAGGTTATCAACGTAGCACTCTACATTTCTATTGAGCATATCATCAAAAATTCTTTGCATTGCCCTTTGATATGTCACTCCAGCGTTCTTCAAGCCAAACAGCATCACTTTATAGCAATAAATTTCCTTGGGGGTGCGGAAGGCAGTGAGCTCCTCATCCTCGAGTACCATACGTATTTGATTGTAGCCAGACGATCCATCGAGAAAAGATAGTGTTTCGTGTCCGGTCGTAGCATCTATCGTCGATTCTGTGATGGGGAACGGAAAATCATCTTTGGGGCAAGCCTCATTTAAGTCTCGAAAATCAACACAAATTCGGATTTGCCCATTTTTCTTCCTCACAGGGACAATGCTTGAAATCCATGTTAGATATTTCACTTCTCGTATGAACCCAGATTCAATCAGTCTATTTATCTCATTTTCTATCGGAGAAATCAATTCGGGCCGAAAGCGTCTTTGAGTTTGTTTAACAGGTTTTGTTCCTCGCTTGACAGATAAATTATGAACAGCGACTCTAGGATCCAAACTAGGCATTTCTGAGTAATTCTAGGCAAAGACATCTTTGAACTCGACCAGCAAATCAACATACTCTTTCTCTTTTTCAGGAGTCATACAAGAACTTATGTAAATTGGGCGAGGGTCGTCACTTGTGCCAAAATTAATCTCTTTTAGGATATCGACTGTATTTTTTACTTCCTGTTCAAATTCAGCGGGAGCGTCATCTGCATCTTCTTCTTCTTCTTCAGAATCACTGATCGTAATATGATGACAGGAAGCCATACTTTCTTGACCCTGTTCTTAAAAAATAGTTTCAATACTTACATTGAATAAGTCTCCATAGTGCATGAAGAAATTAGAGACTCGTTTTCTTGGCAACTTGGTACTCTTGCTTTTTATTGCCTAATCTTTCATAGACGGGCGGTTTCAAATATTTCGGCTGCGGTCCAAGTCTGTCAAACACAGAAGTACGCTTTGACTTATTTCCCAACCTATCGAACACAAATCTCTTTCGATTTGTGACCTCCATTTCTTCGTTCACGTAGTTACAACTTGCTCTTTTGATCATTATACGCACTGGAAAAGGCGGTTGATAACCAAGACCTATCGATGAACTTTAAACATTATACCTTTTTTTTTCAACATTTTCTGCGTAAATGTTAATTCATGAGTCTTCTCACCAGTCACCTCAGGAGGGAGTTTTTCCAATGCATGCTTTTCATTTGGATTATAGCCGGCTTTAGTAAGAAGTCTATACGCGTTTGGATCAAAATTTTCTTGAATCCGATTAGTTGGTAGTAAGTAATGCTCTACTGCCGGTTCTTCTTTGGAACGAACAAATCCTTGCAAGCTCACTTTTTCCCTCTTAACAGGCTCTATTTTGGTGAGCGAAACATTTAATGTGTCATTCCTGATAAAAGAAGATTGACCTTCTTCTCTCTTCGATCTTGGAATATACTGCAAAATGGGTACTTTGAGATCTTGACTTTCTTGCTTTACTGATTCTTTTCTTTTTACCTCTTTCTGAAGGTAAAATTTGGCATCGGCAAAGTGAGCCTTGGCCTCAGTGAAAGATTTGTCATCGGCGACAACCTTCTTAACTATACCGTCTCGACAATATTTGAAACATTGATGTAGAGTAGACGGTATAATTTCATTCTCGTGAATCCAGGGTCATCCCAAGAGCATATTATAAGAGGTTTTGGTTTCAATGATATGAAATAACGCACTTGAAGACAACTCACCAATGAGCAATTCAAGCCTTATGAGATCAATTGCTCTTTGCCCCCCTTGGTTAAATCCTTGGATCATGAGGCGGCTCTGGGAGAGTTCATCGCTTGAGATTCCCAGTTCTATCATAGCACGTACCAATATAATATTGACAGCAGATCCCCCATCAATGAGTATCCTATTCATCTTCTGTTCTCGAACATACACACTAACAAACAAAGGTCGATTGTGAGTTTTGAACTCAATAGTTAAATCGTTATCATAAAAAATGATAGCCGTTGCACAATTCACCGGTGATTTATCATCTATTTTGAGTTTTTTCTCAACTTCAGTGCTAATTTGTGTGACTTGAGGATTTTCGACTTTGATGATATTACAAGAAGTAGAATTATCATCATCGTCACTTAAATACCCCTTGGGTATAAATTCTCTCAACATCACGGGCTGTTGAATCTCTTGAAGGAGCTGAAATCTGAAGGAATTGGTGTTGTGGCCGCTCCTTTTTATTTTTTTGCTGCATTTCGCTGTTTCATTGTCACTTTAACCTTTGTCGAATGAATGCTTTTCGGAAAGATGTACTTATTTGTCTTTGGCTTGCAGGCCCTTTTTCGAGTGACTAAAGTCCATCCTTCATCATCCTCTTAAACAACATTTTCAATTAACGATCTTTCAAACTCCCTTTGTACAGATAGAACACTGCTTGATGTGGGTAGAACTTCTATCGGACAACACACAGACCCAAACATTATTGTTGTTTGGTTTGCCGATACTTTATCCTCCTCAAGAAGGATTTTTCCTTGACGGACCAATTTCATAATTTTGTCTTTAAAGAGAAAACATTTAGTGAGAAGGTGACCAATCAAGCGATGATAACAACAATAATTTGGATTATTGACTTGATCGGCTTCCTCTAGGCGTTTCATGTCAGGAAGTTCGAGGAGTTTCTTCTTGAAAAAATTATCGAACATCCCTTAGAAATTGGATTCAAGAAAGGGGTATTCTTTTTCTTGCATTTCTTTTAGAGTAGGTTTTCTTACCGACCTATTTTGAGGGGAGTCTACCTTTTCGGTGACCTTTCGACTCACCTTGGTAGCAATTTTTATAGGAGCTGTGTTTATTGTCATGGACTTCTTATTACTGAATTTTGAAGGAGGCTTGCCCCCTTTTTTATTTTCTTGCCTTTCATTGCTTTGACAAGGCGGCTGCAATCGTGGATCTTGAATAGGAAGCCCATCAGTTGCATTGGCCATGATGCTTAACTCCATATCATGAGCACAAGTAGCTAATTTTTCAAATGTGTTCGGTCGTATATCCTGTAGAATGTAGCTCAGGCTCCAATGCATTCCTCGGATGCACATGTCTATGGCAGAGGGTTCAGACAGTCTGTCCTTGCAATTGAGACTCAGACTTCTCCACCTATCAATATAGTTGACCATAGGTTCCTCCTCCCATTGACGAGTGTTAGTCAACTCCAGCATACTAACGGTTCTTCTAGTGCTGTAGAAGCGATTCAAGAACTCTTGTTTCAACTGTTCCCAACTGTCGATGGACCCTGGAGTGAGATCAGTGTACCAATCAAATACGTTGCCCTTCAAAGATCAGACGAACTGTTTGACTAGCACGTCACCATAAGTTCCAGCGTTATTGCAGGTTTCGATAAAATGGGCCACATGTTGCTTTGGACTACCTTTCCCATCGAGCTGTTGAAATTTAGGCAGTTGATATCTAGCAGGCATTGCTAGATTGTCGATTCTAGCAGTGTAAGGCTTGCAGTAGGTAAAACCTTGACTTTGAACCACCCTCTTTTTTATTTTTGATCACGCTTTCAACAAGTTCCTTTAGTTGTTCCACGGGGATAGTTCCATCGACGGTCACATATACTTCCTCCACCCTGTCTTTGCCTTTAGATGAAGAAATTTCACGCTCTTGGTGCTCCTTAGGATTCGCATGGCTTCCTTCAGGAGCGTGATCCTTCCGGGTGAGCTGTTGAGCAATGAGAGCATTTTGGTCCTTCATGTGTTTCATCATGGTTTCCATCATCTTGGACATATTCGAAACTTATTCTTCTAGACTTAAAGTATCTGTCATCATGGCAGGCATTGCAGTAGAAGAAGCGGTAGAATCTTCAATAGAAAATCTTGAATGAAGAGTTTCATGTGAAGAGGCTGATCCAGTGCTTGATGAATCATCATCATGCTTAGAAAAATTGGATTCGGATCCAAATTCGAGCATGGCAAGAGCCTTCTCAATCGAGGCAGAAACGTCTTGGATCCCTATCGTGGAGAAATAGCTCATTGGTGATGTCGAACCAAAGACGGGAGTTGGCGCCGATGGAGCTTCCATGCTACTTTAGGTGGAGGCTCTCGTCATACTCCTTGTCACAGGACCAATAGCGCGGGTATTGATGGCAACATTTGCAGCTTCCTGAATAGACTTAGCATCAGTAGCCTTGGAACGTGCAATCATGATTTTGTTGCTCTTTGGTGCCATTGGTGATATACGTAGTTGAATATTCGAGGAGAAGAGATGGAAGGCATAGATGGTCCCACTGAGCATGCCTCGAACTTATGGAGAGCTTCCTTCGATTCTTCTCCTCGAACACCAATCCAAGGGTTTCGCAGCTTGTTTTTGGATCAACCACTAATTCTTTCAAATCTTGATATGGAAGATTTGAAAAACTTGAAAATATTTGAAAACTCAAGTCTTGATATGCGGAAGACTTGAGGAGTTTGGAGACCCAGACCTTCGTAACTTGAAGCTTCAATACTTGAGTGTATGAGATGCCTCTTGATGCCTCTGTGTATCTGTGTGTGTCCTTGATTTGATTGAGAGGCCCCTATTTATAGCTGTAGCAAGAGGTAGATGTTGAAGACCTGTGTACTACTTTACCTGTCTTGCAAGACGTGCAGTCATATTAGGACTGTACTAGTCAAATATTACCTCTTCATTTTATATTTATGAATAAAGAGATAAGTAATTTTTCGATTGGCCAAACTCGTGGGGACACGTGACATGGCATCATTTGATTGGGCAAACTATTGCAGTATACAAGAGATATATGGATTAACAACTCTAAATATTATTTCTATTATCTCTTTAATAAGAAATAAATATTCAGATATTTATCCAAAAATGTCCGAGTCATGTAGATATGATTTGGTTGTTATAGATGTTCCAGCAATTTCAACTGATTGGAACACCCCCAACTTGACACGTGGCAAAATACAATTGGCTGTTTAATAACCAATCTTTCCAAATGTACATGATGCATGTCACTATTCCGTTGGACAAAAATGAGCCATAAAAATAACTTATAGACCAATGGTAATTTTGAAATTTAATTAAAATTTCATTGTCTACAGTCATAATAATTTGTGAATTTATTTGTTTCGTAGACTCCAAAAATAAAAATTAATGTATTTTATTCCACGTTGCATTACATGTATTAAAACGTGCTATCCAATTGACCATTAATCTATAGCAAAGAAAGGTAGAATACATGTTTTTGAAGCATAGGTGATTTTTTCCCTTTTATTACGTGGCTGTGAAAGGATATAACTATTGTTTACATCAAAAAAAGAATCAGATTACCTCAATATCATTCAAACATTTAGAACGTTTAGTTAATACAATGAAAAAGTTTGGCATGAAAGAACACTCAAGGAAACTGAATGTTACCATGATTGTTTTGACTTTTTTTTTTCAATCATCATATCATACTTCGAAAACAAAATAATAACATTCAATTGAATTATGAATGCCTTTTCCTTCTTGTTGATAGATATCTCATTCGCACACATTTTCTATTTGTTTCCTAGGTCTCCAGTGAGTCAAAGACAAAGTTCAAAAAGGACAAATCTTTGATAATTCCATCCTCTATGATTAAGTTGCGAAAACTTCTGAAAAGATGTCCTACATTTAAACCAAATTCCTTCTAGTTAATAAATAACTTTTTAGCTACTCAGAAACAATAAGGAGATTCTCAAAAAAAACATGGGAGATTCTGCTTTTAACAGCAACATGCTTGATCCCACTTATGAAGTCAAATCAATACGCTCTAAGAAAAAATATTTGAATATCAATCGTTTTGGAAAGGTAAAAAAAAATTATGATATTTGACACCTATTGAGCAATCGGTAGGGTTAGAGACCTCCGCAGGTGCCTGACTAATCTATTAAACATAAAATAACGACTAACTTCTAACCTATTAGGTCTCTCGAGTCCTTGACATACCAAATTTCACCATCTCAGAAGTTAGGGAAAAATGCACTTTTCATCCTCAAAGTTTAGGGGGTTGACCAATTTTATCCTCAAAGTTTAACCCCAAACACATTTCATCCTCAATGTTCCGTAATTTTGACCAATTAAGGACGATTGACGGGAAATATCCAATTGACCGTTACAACCAACGGTTTTACCCAACAAAAAATGGGTAAAATCGAATGGAGCTAACTTTAAAGGAACAAAATGCAACGGACAGAGCTCCATTGTCGTCCTTTTTCCCTCTGCCTTTCAACCCCAAAATTTTCTTGCCAATCTTTGCAGCTTTAAACATTCATCCTCAGAGCATCTGGCAGTGGAGCTCCCTGTGCTCTCATTTTTGCCTAAATGAGGAGCAGAAGTTCTGAAGTCTCCAGTGGTTCATCAACTCCATTCTGCAAGTGTGGGTTAAGAACAAAAATGAGCACCTGTTGGCGCGGCGAGAATTCGGGAAGAAGATTCCTTGGTTGCTCTCTGTGGCCGGTAAGAAATATTTGTCTAAAAATGTTGGTCCTTCAATGTGTTAATTTAGCTAACTAATTTCTGAGAAATGTCATTATTGTTATGGTAGAGACCCGAGAGATGCAGGTACTTTGAATGGGTTGATGAGCCAATTTGTCCAAGAGGGAGAGTTCTCATTCCTGGTTTGCTGAAAAAGACTAACAAAATGGAAGAACAAGTTGAAATAATGCGTAAGAGGGAGAAATTTTTTATTATAATAATTGTGCTTTTGGTGGTTTTGCTAGTAATGAGTTGGAGCAGTAAAGACGAGGGAAAAGTAAAGGGAGGCAAGTTGCTGTTAACACTGGAGTGATTTTGGTAAAATTGCAAAAGGAAGAACATTTTGAAGCTGGCTGTGTTTGTTGTTGGAACGGGAGTTGCATTTTCCCCTATGAAGTAATATCCAATTGCAGGGTATAGAAAGGGACTTATTTTGTTTGTACAAAGGTTCCAAATGAACTCTGCAATTTATGTAAAAGGTGGGATTTAGGAAGGGAAATGCATTTGGCAACAATGCAATTTATTAACTCTGTAATTTATTTTGTTTGTAAAGCTATGCGTTGAGTGTAAGAAAATGGTCCTTGTCAAAGTGTTGTTCATATCATAAATATAAAATGGCCATGAACTGATAAACCACAAGTACTGATAATACAAACAGATGCAAATAAACTACGCTGGAAAACAAATGCAAATAAACCAAGCTGGCAACTAAGCTGATAAACCAAGATTGTCCCACATGTACTGATAAACCAAGTTGGAATATAAATGTAAATAAATACAAACAGATGAACATGAAAACAGCTGCCATATATGTATATCATAACTTCAATACAATTAAAGTGCATTCCCAATGAAATAAAGCAAACTACATGACTGTTGTTGAACATGGGTCCATAAATGAAATAAAGCCAGCTATCACATTACAGCTTGCACTTCCATAATTACTAGGCAAGGCAAAAGTTGAAACAACAAAAGTCATTCACTAATTACAAAAGCAGCAACTTGGCTTGAAGAAAATTCAGCATGTTGTTTCTCCTATCACAGTAGTTTCTCCTTTCCCTTCGATCTAGATGAACTAGGAACACTTAAATCTGCCTTGCCAGCAGCAGCAACATGCATATGAACATCTCTAATCTTGAAGGGCATCTGTACTTGTTCTTTAGTTTGTATTCTGGGTTCCTTGGTGCTATATTTCACTTGAGACCTTGACAGCCCAAACACTTCGTACTTATCCTTGTCTACTTGATCTGAGGCAGAGGATGTTATGTCAATCTCAACCAGTGGCTCAGCATCCTGTTGATGTTCAATGTTTGAATCATCATTACAAACTGCAGCTGCAACTCTTCTTGTACGTCTATGTCTCTTCTGCACAAAACAGTGAGGTAGCAAAAATCAAATTGCATAAAGACAAAAAAATCAAAAGATGTAGCAGGTTTTTCTACCCTTTTATTTGAAGACTCAGCAGCAGGCTTCTTGGTTTTCTTTGTTCCCTACAGTTTAAAAGGAAAACATGTCATTTATATACCAAATAGCACAGATAGCTATAACAAGTCATCAAAACAACTTACAACTTTTTTTCCATCTTGGCTAGCTGGATTGTTGGTAGAAGCAACAACTTGGCTTGAACTAATATCAGTTTCTGCAACTGCAGGATCTTGAGCATCTTTGAGAAGCTTGCAGGACCTCATATTATGTCCCCTTTGATGACAGTATCTACACTTGTTAATCTGTCCCACTCTTGTCACCTTCTTCTTAGTTTTTTCTTTGGCTTGTTGAACTTCCTCTGCACTTCTCCTTCTCAGCTTCTTAGGCCTTCCAGGTGCTCTCCCATATAAGGTGGCAAAGGACCTTCACCAACATCAGTAAGCCCCCATTCACTTTCTCCATTCATGGGACACACTGATCCTTCATAGCACTTCATATATGTCTCCACTGTATACCATTTTGAAACATATAGCAGAGGATCCTTTTTAGCCATCCACAATGCAGCAATGGCATGGGGACAGGGAATACCTGTTAATTCCCATTTTCTGCAAGAGCATGTTTGCTCCTTGATGTTCACTGCATATTGGTCACCATATGGGCAACTGACTTCATAAAGACCATCATTCGATTTGAATGGAAAACAGTCAGGTGCTCTATCTACATTTTTCTGCATAATGTGAAGAATTTTGGGGCAATAAGGATAAGTCTGCCACTTCTCTTTGGCCAGATTCCTATTTTTTTGCATTCTCTGCATCATGTACAACCGTATTGCTTCAAACATTTTAATTATTGGCTTCTCCCTAGCATCAAGAATTTTGCTGTTGAAGCACTCACAGATATTATTCAATAACATTGCACATTTAGGATGAGTGCTAAAATAAGCTCTGCTCCATTGACTTGGTGGTTTGTCATCAAACCACCTGGCTGCCTCTATATCAATTTGAGCTATTGCTTCCATTCTGCTAATGAATTGAACTGGTGTTGTTGCTTTGGCAACAGTCCATAACGCTCTCCTCAAACCTTCTCCTTTGAAACCAGCAGATGAAAAGTTATTGTGCAAGTGTTTCACACAAAATCTGTGGGCTGCATTTAGGAAAATCAGATCACATGCTTCAATTAGACCTTTTTGTTTGTCACTCATTATTGTCCATTCATAATCCTTTTCAATCTTCAAATCTTCTTTCAATAGTTTGAAGAACCAGCACCATGAATCCTTACTTTCACCTTCTGCTGCAGCATATGCTATTGGAAAAATGCCATTATTGGCATCAACTCCAACAATTGCTAGCAAAACTCCTCCTACTGATCCTTTCAAAAAAGTATCATCTACTCCAATAAATTGCCTACATCCAATTAGGAAACCATGCTTCACTCCAGCAAAACAGATGTACGGCCTCTCAAATCTGCCTTTCCCTGTTTTTGAGTCTCTGAAGTCATCAACAGTTTTCATTATAACAGTGCTACCAGGGTTGGATCTTAGAATTTCATGCATATAAACTCCTAATTTGCTGTACTGGTCTTTTTCACTGCCCTGAACAATTTTCATTTCTTTTCTCCTTGTCCTATATGTTTGATTTTTTGTGAAAGAGCACCTATTTTCTTTCAAAACTGTCTTCCTAAAATGCTCCAACTCTAATTTAGGATTACACCTAAACTCTTCACAATACTTCTTAGCTACCCATCCAGAATGCACAAGAGGGTTATCATATGTAAAACCACATGTGTGATTATCTTCAAATGTTCTTATTTGAATAGTTCCATCCCCACTTAATTTTCTAGCATATATAACCTAACTACATTCACTATTTCTGCATCTAGTCCTCACCCTCACTCTATCTTATTTCACAAACTTATAAGGCCTGCCTTGTTTCACACTATAATTATGTACAGCAGTCTTGAAAAGTTTCAGACTTGTAAAGGACATATACAGCTCTAATTTTGGATTGTCAATATGCTTAGGATCAAAACTACGAGACCTCAATTTAGACTCTTCATCATCAGACTCATGAATGCTTTCAAAATCAGATTCAGAATCAGGAACCTATTCTGTTTCATCAGAATCAGGAACCTTCTCTGTTTCATTCAAAGGATCATGAATCACATTTTCTTTCCTGTGATTATCTACTCCCAACCATTCAGCATTTTTGTCAACATTATCATGAAATATACCATCATCAGCATCATCACCTATTTCATAATTTGAATCAATAGCTGAAAAGAAAGTCTCATCACTTGCGTCGGAATCATTATCACAATTATTAGCAGCACACCTTCCTTGACCTTCATCCCTAACAGTGTTGTTATCATCACCATTTTGGAGTTCATTTTCTGTCTCATCTACCTCATACGGATCATAACCAAGTTGTTGCACTAGAATTTCATGAAAAGATACTTCAAGATATAAGTTAACTTCCTTAGTTGGTCCAACCTCCCCATTAACATAACCATTTAACTCCCTACTGCTGTCTATCCTCCTAAAGGTGTTATTTTCCCAACCATAGTACACCTTATGACCATATACACCAGCACTCTCAGTTAATCTATCCACTTCGAAAACACTTAGACCTATACTCTCAACATAGTCAAACACACACAAATCTCCACCTTCGTAATGGGGATCAGGAGTATATGAAATGAGGCCTCCATGGTGACATCTTAGTGTAATAAATGTTCTGCCTGTTTCTGGTTAAAGAAAATAATATACATCAGACTCTTCAGGAAAAAAAAAAAAAACTTCATCATTTCAGCACAACAAATTGTTGACCCACACAAAAACTACCAAACAAGGACCACTTTCACTTTTTCCATACACATGGCCAGATACACATGGCCGGCAAAATATACCAAGTATTATTGTTTATTAATCACTCTCACCACAAAATAATAGTCAAGCGGCAACTATCATCAGACATAAGGGACCACATTCACACTATAATAATCAAACCCAGACAAATTTTTTGATTTATTTATACCTCATGCAAATGGCCAGATCTGGAAAAAAATAACCGTAAATTGTAGTGGGGAAACAGTACAAACACAAGGGACCACATATCAGGTTTCCTTCTCCAAAAAAAACACATATCTTTATGCAATGTAGTTGTTGATTTTGGGTATAAATACTGTAATTTGGGGGTGGACAAATGTGGAGCTCTTTCTTCCGCAATGCCATAATTTTCTTCACCTAAAATGCTCCACGGATGCTGTCTATGCCCTCCTTCTTGCTAGCAGATGCTCAAAAAGTGGATGGAAAGATTGGCACAAAAATTTTTAAGACTGAGAACGGAGAAGAAAGAAGCTTTTTTCCTTTCCTTTTGCTATTTCGTGCATTTTTGTCCGTTAGAAAAAGTGAGTCCATTCGGTTTGACTCGATTATATTAGGTATAAATTTGGATCTAACGAATTGTGCTTCTCACGTGCAAAGTTTCATCCCAATTTTTGATTTGTCCTCCAATTCCCGTCAATCGTCCTTAATTGGTCAAAATTACGGAACATTGAGGATGAAATGTATTTGGGACTAAACATTGAGGATAAAATTGGTCAACCCCCCAAACTTTGAGGATGAAAAGTGCATTTTTCCCCAGAAGTTAAGACAAAATTTCACTTAGAAGCTGAAGATACCCAAGACAACACATTTATCTTCAAAGGCGATGTCGTTTGAAACACCAGAAATCAGTAAGTTGCAAGGCCCTCATGCATCGCATCAGCAGAAGCCACCACAGAGATTTGCGATCTCAAATTGCCATAATGTCATTTTCTATCATTTTCCTGCGTCCTTGCTTTGGAAGTGAAACGCTATAAACCAATACAAAGAAGCTGGACAAAGTGCATTTTTCCCCCCAAACTTTGAGGATGAAAAGTGCATTTTTCCCCAGAAGTTAAGACAAAATTTCACTTAGAAGCTGAAGATACCCAAGACAACACATTTATCTTCAAAGGCGATGTCGTTTGAAACACCAGAAATCAGTAAGTTGCAAGGCCCTCATGCATCGCATCAGCAGAAGCCACCACAGAGATTTGCGATCTCAAATTGCCATAATGTCATTTTCTATCATTTTCCTGCGTCCTTGCTTTGGAAGTGAAACGCTATAAACCAATACAAAGAAGCTGGACATGACGCCATAAAACTCTCACGCAGCCATTGCCACATCATAAATCACATGGTACTTTTCTAACTCTGATACAATTCATAAACATTCTATAGATAAGCTCAAACATTATAAGAGTAGTTAAAAAGAAGTCAATGAAAAAGAGCTGCAATAAGAAAGCCACAACAATATAAAACTTGACAATACAGATCCTACCCTCATTGGTCTCAGGAGACTCTTGGAGGGCTTCCTAGTTTGTAAGTTCCATAATGGCAGTCACAATATCTCCATCTGCAGCCTTGAGAGCCTTCACAGCCTTGGCCCTTGAAACACCAGCTTGCGTCATGACCAATTCTATGTCCTTGGGTTCTACACCAGTCTCGTCTACATCTTCATCATCCTGAGCTACAGTTGATGGCTCAGGCTTGGATATCACATTGCTGATATTAGGAGCCTTGAACTGCTCTGCAGCTTGAGTTTGCAATTGCGAGCTCAAATCCTCAATCTTTGCTTCACCAAATAGAACATATGTATCTGAAGTTGGGCTCTTGAAAACATCTGGCTTTGAGATGACAAACAGAATCTAAAACATAAACAAAGTCAAATATTCAGAAAAAGTAGCAACCTCCAAATTTGGAACAGAAAATAATAAACAAATAACTTTTCAGTAGAATTCATAAATCATCTAAATTCACTGACATTCTTGCTCTTCTTAACAGTGACCCGGCTGACCCCTGGGATGGCCTTCATCCCCAGCTTTAGCACAGCCTTCCGACTCTTTTTCTCGCTTCTACTCTGTTTTGATCTTCCACTACCATCTCCTTGTCCTGACAAGAAGCAGTATGATATCATTCATAAAGTATGCAGTTTTAGAAATTTCTAGATGCAAAGCACATATTGTAACCATTTTCAAAGCAGTCAATTGCCAGATCACCTTGATATGTGTTTATGCTTCATTTCAAGTAATGAATGATGGCAAGTTGGTGCAAAAAGTGTAGCTCATTAAAACATTGCAAGCATCTGAACTGAAGACACTCTTTCCACATTGAAATGTTGGTCTAGTACGTGAATTACAGGCTTTGCAAGAATCTTTCATGTGAAACCCATAAAGACTCAAGACACTTTGGAAAAGGCAAAAGGGAAAGAGAAGAAACAAAAATTTAGTGCCTCAAGTCATAACTAATTCGTATGCATATTCCTACCAAAGTTGTATTCAATATCAAAGTTTCTCTACTCTGCACAAGTAGTCTGAGAAAAGGTATTGGAAAAGAATAGTAGGCAAAAAAAGAGAGAAATTTGGATGTGATTAACACAAAAAAACTACGTTGACATGAAGTTCGCCAAAATCACAAGTACCTACCATCTGGTTTTGATAAATTACACTCATGTCAGAATTTGATGGGATAACAGTATCAATTGAACATGTGATTTGTCCCTTGCACTCTCAGCATAATTTTTAATTGGTACAAGCGAATCATTTGACAATCAGCCAAATTACCTTCACAACCACAAAACAGATTATTAGCACACTTGATCTATCCCCCCTTTCTTCTTGCAATTATTTTCTTTAACACTACAATCGTCTTTTCTTCTTCCCAATCACCAGCATAGACATAGCACTGGCTGGATAGCTGGACAGCAATTTTCTAGCAGATGACATACTATAATGGCATACTTATAGTCTAGATTCATTTTAGCCAAAATTACCAAGTAAAACAAATGATTAAACATTCCACCACCATAATACAGCCTAGTAACCACCCCACCACCATCTCCACCATTACTACTAACACCAAAAATAAAGTCTTTCTCATTCAAAACCAAGCCTGAAAAACTCTGATCCATCACTCCAGTTTTCCAAATAGCAGAAACAACACACCGCCAGCATAGAGATCTACACTCCACCAGCATAGACAAAAACACATATCAACGCTCTGACAAAGTCCAACACACACCAACGCTCTGAAAATGTCCACAAGACTACAGCTATAGCTTCTTGAGCACAAGCAAAAACATACCACTACCAGGGCACCATCATCAAACAGAAACAGGTGTGTAGGAAAAAGAGAGCTTGCTATAAGCAAGTGGCAGAGCGGCCAGTGAACAACAGGGAAGAGTTTAAGTAGCACAAGGTTGGCATTAAAGTAATGATCATTGGGTGGCCTGGTGCAGAGAGAAAGGAGGAAGCAAAAGAAATGGAGGAGTAACAGGGGCCAGAAGAGATGAGAAATGCTTAACAAAAGCAGGGAGAGGGGAGAGAGATTAAGAGAAGGGCGAAGCCAGAAGTGGAGGCAGGCAAAGAGAGCAAGAGGGAAGGAAAGCCAGAGGTGGGAGGAGAAAGCAAGCAGGAAATTTGGGTGAACATAGAATATAGGAAAAATAGAGACATGAGGGAATGAGGAATGAAAATGACCAGTGGAGCAACAAACAGGCAGTAAAAGGATGGGAGGAATTCGTTTTAATTTGTCATATTAATGAAAAGGTATAACATATTTTCTTACAGCATCAAAATAATGTTCAATTACGAAGAAGTTAAATAAAAGCACGACAAAGAGTTGTGCTATATCCAACCGAAGATCCAGGCACATTAGCATATTTCTTGAATCAGAAAGAATATGCTTTTATGTATGCAAATCTCACAGAATGTGGCTGTATCGTACACTATAAACAATTCATACTTTAACATGAAATTATTGCACCAACCAGACATGAGAGGTAAGATTTCATGAGAAAACATTTACAAGTAGAAATCTTTTAACAGTTGTATTTCTCTAATTGAATAGTCCACGACATCAAGCTTCCACAAAAAGCGTTAAAAGTGAGTTTACAAGGTGCTATATCATACAGAATGTACAAGTACCTTCAACGTCATCTTCATCTTTGTCATCATCATCATCTTCATCATCCTCTTCATCGTCATCCTCGATCACAGGTTCCTCAGGCTGTAAAACAGCATATTCATCATTAAATAAAAATAAGCCAGCAGTGCAGATTCAAACAAGTGCAACAATTGACTTCATTTTAGGCAGGATTTAGCTGAACAAATAAGGGCAGATTGTAGGAGAAAAAAGATTTTTAGCCCATAGCAAGACAACAGTGGAAAATTTTGAAAGGCAGATCAACCATATTGAAAAGATTTTGGCCAGTTGCTTGTTTTTTTCTAACTATGCAATACTTCAGAATCAAAACCATGCAGCAGAAGATGAGAGGAGTGCATAGAAGGCACAAATTTATTGATTGTGTTCTAGAGACGAAAGGATCCAGTGGTCTGTTAAAATTTAAAGGAGTTTAGTGCAGCCTAGAATGAAATCCATAATTGACACTTGTAAATTCATCTAGAATTGAGACGAATCTAGTACCCATTCTTTTCATTTCCTTAACTTAAAACAGCAATGAAGGGGTAAATTCATAGCAGCCCTGACAGGCCAGTAAACCACAAAGTGACATCTGCTAAAGACATTCTAGCGGGTTATCTTCACCAGGTTGGAGAAGCAATAAACGAAGAATTGAACCATCACTATGAACCTTTAGTAGAAAAAAACAATTATTTTCCAAAACCCACAAGAGATAGAACAGGAACTAAATTGACTTAGCGATCCCAGGCATCATTGCCTGTCAAATTAAGTATTTTGCGACATTTGAGCACATGTTAGATATTTGGAGATAACAATATCTTAATAAGTGCAAGCCTTGGCTAAACTGTTAATCAACCTTAGATTCCTTAAAAATCAATGACTATAGTATGTCACTATAGTGCACACAGCTAAATTTAGCACAACCCTTTGATAAATCACTCTGAAAAGTTATACTACTAAATTGCAAGCCAAGGTTAACAAAAGAATAGTCCTTCTTGACTCATCAATGTCAAGTGCCACACTTTCATGAGAGATGGGGGACATGAAAAAATGGATCCTGAATTGTTCATTATGAGTAATTGCATCCCTCTAAACAAAATTCCAAATCACATAATAGTGACTTTAGAAGCACTCATTTATTTGTATCTGCAACGCAAAAAAGTTGCAATCAACAGGTTCATCATGAAGCCAAGGGCAATTCCATTATCAGCTTTCAAAAGGGTAATATCATTTAGCTAAATGCGATGGTTTCACAGAAATTCCTAGTGCATTTCCATGCACCCAAACTCAGTTGAAAAAATATTATGGCTTTCATTTCAAAAGATTGCATCTTTTTGCCCAAAAGTCTCCTTGCAATCACCGATATGTCAAAAAAAACTGATTTAAAATCTTGACTACCGCATTATTAATTAACGAGCATTCATTTTCGACAAAATTTTGGATTTGAAGTACACATCCTTTCTAATCCCGCAAAACCCCAAAAAGGTTATATCTTTCTCCAATTTAAAAACTTGACTCCCGCATTATTAATTAACTAACTAGCCTTCATTTTCAACACATTTTTGGATTTGAAGCACACATCCTCTCTAATCAGTAGCCACGAAACACCAAAAAGACCATATTTTTCTGCTTTAATTGAATATGGAATTGTTAGTTCTCGTTCATTTTCCAATTCATTTCATCAAAATTGATAATTTTCCAGCAAAACATATGAAGCCGCAATACTAACACAACATCATCACCTGACTATCAATATACCTTAACTTTTCGTTGATCAATATGGCCAGAAAAATAAAGGATTTCCTGTAAATATAGATTCCAAAAGACATACTGAACTACAAATAACGAATTTTTTGCAACTGAGGCAGCAAATAGATATTAATTTCCTTTAAAAAAAAATCAAAAGTTTAGATAACAACAATTTATACAAAAGATATCCACAGAGACAGGAGAGATTAAAATTACATCGATATTTTGTTGCTCCAGATGAGCGGCCAAGAGTTCTTCCTGGGACTGGGCAGTCATGCTGTCGGAGAGGAAACGTCGTTTGTGTGTCTGTTTTAGAGTGAGGATTTGGGGTGAAAGAAAAGAAACCCTCAAAGAACCCTAAATACTAGTGGTAGAAAATTCAACAGTATTTGCAATTTGTATCCTCGAATTATTATTGGCTTTCGATTTGTGGCCTCAATTTAACAATTTTCACAATTTACCATGTTATTAATTAGGGGTGTTAAAACTTTTTTTTTTTTTTTGGGTGATGTGGAGGGCTTGGGGGTGTTGAAATCTTTTCATCCAAAAGTAATAGAAGGATTGTTAATTTTCAATTTTAATTGAAAAATGTGTCATTTATTGAATGTATAAGGTATTAAATTACTAAAAATAAAATGTTCAAGAGTGTATAACAGATAAATGATTTCAGATAACTTTTTTATATACTGTCACTGTATAATTTTTTTTTACATTAGCAGGTTTAATCGTGTCACATAATATGAATTTAAACTTAAAATTCAAATAATGCACATGCGACATACATCCAACGCTACTAGTGTAAGAAAATAAATACACCGTTAGAGTATAAAATGTTAATCCAATGGTTTAATGCAATACTATAATTAATACTAAATTTTAGAAGTAGTGGACTGAGATGTGTTAACAATTACCTTAGTCTCGAACTTATGTTTGAGTCTAATTTGCTCAAACACAAGCAATATCATTTTTCGATAAGTCAAACTCGAGTAGAGCACAAAAGTCTTACGAAAGGTTTTGACAAAAAAGACAATCGCTTGGACTGGGGTTAGTGGAGTCTCTTTAGGTCTTAATAGCAGCTACCCCCCTTAGGTGGTTATCCCACATCGAGGTTGGGAGGGGATTTGGATGGGTTTATAAGTCTCCTGAAGAACCTCAAGAGTTGCCGACTTTTGAGATTTACTCGGGAATTAAGTTTGTAAAGTCACAAAAGTCTTATGAAAGGCTTTGACCAAAAAAAAAAAAAAAAAAAACTCGAGTAGAGCACAACTCAGACTTAACTCAGTTTTTTCACTTTATAATGTAGCCAATAGTATTTTATTTTGAGAATGTATATTAAAAAAGAATTTTGGCTCCTAATTGTATTAGTGAAGAACTATGGCAGTTCGGGGTGGTGGGAGGGTTTAAAATTAAATAAAAATTATAGCAGTTAGGGATGAAAACGGTGTGGAGAGAAGTTAAAAAAAATAAGGATTAATCTTATATACAGTGTCAGTGTATACACTATCATTAGATATATGTCACATGTGCAAAATTCGAATTTGAAATTCAAAATTTGCTCATGTGCCATCCATCCAATCGTGATAATATATACAATGACAGTGTATATAAATGGAAAAATCGTCCAAAACGTCTCTCACATTTTGTAAAATGACTTTTTTCGTCCCTCACTTTTAAAAGTGTAATTTTATGTCCCTTACATATTCACATCGGTCAAATTTAGTCCCTAACTAGGTTTCCGATCATTTTTTGGCCGGAAGCTATCACGTGCAAGGCACGTGATCATTTTTTAAGGGTAAATTTGTCAAATTATAGTTTACATAATCTAATTTATAGTCCTCCATATTTTATAAAACAAATTTTTTCGTCCCTCACATTTTATAAAATAATTTTTTCATCCCTCACATTTCACAAAATGAATTTCTCCATCTTTCACATTTCAAAAAATGAATATTTCCATCCCTCACTAATTATGTCTTTGAGGGAAACCCTAAAAAAAAAATGTGTGTGAATACATTTTGTTTAAACACATGTATATGTCTATTTGATTTTGCTTAATAATACGAATAGCATAAATATATGTATGTGTCTATTTGATTTCACTTAACAATATGAATACCATATATTATACGTGATCATTTGATTTCATCTGGTATTGGCTAGTAAAAAATCTTGCGTTCATTGTCAAATTGGCCAATAAAGCTATTTTCGATCAAAATACAATAAGAATATGCAAATTAAGGTTTTATTGGTAAATATTAGTCATAATCATACAAAAAGAAAAGATTGCCCACAAGTTGGGCCCAATTACATACATGTATTTATGCTATTATTATTAAACAAAATCAAATAGACATATACATGTGTTTAAAAAAAATGTATTCACACACATAATTAGTGAGAAATGAAAATTTTATTTTTTGAAATGTGAGGGATGGAGAAATTCATTTTGTGAAATATGAGGGACGAAAAAATTTATTTTATAAAATGTGAAGGACTATAGATTATATTATGTAAAATATAATTTGGCAAATTTACCCTTCAAAAATGATCACGTGTCTTGCACATGATGGATTTCGGCCAAAAAATGATCGGAAACTTAGTTAGGGACTAAATTTGATCGATATGAATATGTAAGGGACATAAAATTACACTTTTAAAAGTGAGGGACGAAAAAAGTCATTTTACAAAATGTGAGGGACATTTTGGACGATTTTCCCTATATAAATTTACTCAAAAAATAATAATGAAAGTAAAAATGCTATGCCTCTTAAGTACACTTGGGATGGAGTAAAGTTGGAAACAGCTTAATTTACTCTAATCAAGAGGATTTTACTTGGAGAGTGTATTGATTAAGGAATTGTAAGGGGTCATGAAATATATGAACGAAGAACTATGGCTCATTTATGATGGATTACTAATTCTAGATTAAATCGAGTCAAGAGGAGTTATCAAGTGTTTATTTTCTTTTCAAGATTATAGTTTTTGTTAAATAGTCATGTTTGTTATTTCACTATTGGAGAATTAACATAATATCATAAGTATAACAACACATCCAATGTTTGGATCGACATTAAGGTATTCATGAACCAGATAATTAGTTCATGGGAATGTTACATTATTAAAACCAGTTCTTACAAGACAGTCAAAATTTTGAACTATTAACTATGGTCATATGCTACCCAGTCATACTGGCTCGGAATCCTTTGGTTCCTAAGTTTAAAATGGTCATATTTCGGTAATCGACAATTGGGAGCCAAATATAAGTCTAAAATATCTCATCATAAGTTTATGCTAGCGTTAAAAAAACCTTTAAAAAGCATTCAGTTCTCATAGATTCACAATAAACAAGTGTTGAAAACAACATCCTTCCATAGTAAAAAAAAAAAAAAAGTGACAAGTTTAACAAAGCTAACAACTTAAAATTATTAACATGATATAAAATCATCTTTCCAAGTATGAGAACTGAAAAGAAGAAACTTAGGCCTTGCTCAATTAGTTTTATCCATACTGGACAAAATTACTGATCTACCTTTACCATATGGAGGGTCCAGTATTCACATTTTGTTAGAAAATGCCAACTAATACTTGACCTGCATTCTTTTCTAGCTGAATTGATATTCAACATGCGTATAAAACCTGACTCAATTACCTTTTTTTCCTTGTGGTCAGAATTGATCTATTTTGTAAATTTTCCTATTCTCAATTTTGTTTGAACAACTTTAGTGGGTAATGATGGAAAAAGATAAAAACTTGTTTATTCATAAGATATCCTTTGATTATTATTTTTCATCTATTAAATAAGGGCGAATACCTCATATTATTGTCAAAAAAAAAAATCACAAAAATAATGTTCTAACATAGATATAGTACAAAAGGAAAGATTTTTTTTTTTTTTTAAATACTAGGCTGCTAGACTAACAAAGCCCGACAGCCAACGTGAAATTTTTTTTTACAGGTCGGCAGCTATCATGAAAAGGCCAAAAATTAAAAAAAAAAAAAACAAAAAGACTGGCTCAATGGCTTTGAAGTTACTACTATGAACTAAAATGGCCCAGTGGCTATTAGTTTTTTTTTTTTTTGATAATGGCTTTTAGTTAGTACTTAGTAGTAACTAACTTGGCTTGCCTACCTGGCTCCAGTGGCACTTCCAACATGAAGTATGTGGATGTCACTAGTCTAGTGCTACTTGCACCAAGGACTTTGAAGTTGCTTTTTTGAATGGGATTCTATTTGTAACTTGGGATAATATCAGAAACCTCCCTTGCTTAATATTAATTGATATCCTTGAAATTTTAGAAATATCACTTATCGCCCCTAGTAATTGTAAGAATATTATATTAACCCTTATTTGACACATAATTCACAACATATCAAATAAATGGAGCGCAAAAATTGCAAAAAAAAAAAGGAAACAAAAGTCACTTTCTTTTCTTCATCATTCTCTCTTACTCATATTTGTTGGATGACTATGCAATATTTTAGTTGTAAATTATAATAAATTAAATTTTGTTTGCCTTTTACTTTTTGTGATTGTGATAAAGTGAGGTATAATTTATTTGTTTATTTTGAGTTATTTTTTAAATTGATGCAAGTGTATTTTTTTCAAATATCTTTTTTATTTTTTAAATTTATATTTTTATGGGGTATAGCATTGTGATGTGGTAGTACTATAAGAGATTATTTTTGAAATGATGGCTTTCTTGAAATAAACAAATTGATTTAGAAATACTTTTATTTAGCAAGTGAAAGGGTAATTTAGGATTTTTAAAAATTTTGTTACACAAATAACAAAAGTAAGGAAGGTAAGTGATATTTTTGAAATCTTAGGGGTGCCAAGTGACATTAAGAAAAATCTCAGAAGAGGTTTATGATATTATCTCTTGTAACTATCTTTTGCTTTTATCATTACGCTAGATGTGAGCCATCAGAAACCGACAGGAGCCGCTTTTCAAAGTGGATAATTTGAAGAAGAGGCATAAATTGGAGAGACATGATTGAGTAACGGTGGTGTCTCCAACAAGCCTGTGTTTTCAAACTCGGACCGGACCGGCCGGTTGAATCGGGAGATTCAAGACCCGGTCAACTCCGGTCAAAAATCGGATTTGACCGGTACAAAACACGAAAAAACCGGTCCAACAGGAGCTTTTGTAAAAAAAGTTCAAATTTTTTTAATATTATGTTTTGGCCCCCTAAATTGTGAAAACTTATTAATATACCTCAAATATTTCATACTTTATAAATATTATCCTAAAATTTGATGTTATTTTTCAATTAAATCCATAATTTTAATTCTAAACTTGTTAATGTTTATTAAATAATATAAATTGTTACTTGATTGTTCTAATTTTTTTTGTATTTTCTTGTTAAATATATTTGAAACATCAAATATATATGAATATACCTTTATTAATATAAATATGTTATTGGATATTTTATATACAATAATTTAATTTTTAAATAATTTTTATTTATGACGTCATCCGGTTCGACCCCTATCGACCCCCGGTCGAACCCATTGACTCCTGACCCCTGACCTCGGTCGAGTCGATATCCGGTCCTGTTCTGAAAACATAGCAACAAGCCAGTCGTTTTTTTTTTTGGCCTTTTCATGATGGGTGCCGGCCTGTATCTTATTTTAAAAAAATTTTCCGCTTTGGATTGTCAACCCGACAGTCCAGTATTTGAAAAAAAAAATTTTTCTTTGCTGCCTGGTTTAGTCAACCCGAAATATCCATGTCAAATCATTATTTTTGTGATTTTTTCTTTTTTTTTGACAATAATCTGAGGAATTTGCCTTAAATAGGCTGTTATGTCCTTGCAATCTTGTCTTTGGTGAAAAAAGGATGAAGAAGCAACAACTTAAAAACTCTTGCATGATGTGCAAGAATAGCAGATGCCTGCACAAAGAAAAGAGACAGAGCCGGATACAAATCATGCACTCTACTCAATTTTAATCACATTTTGATATGAATTATACTGAATTATGGAAATGATTTACAAAACATTTGAGATAAGTGATTCCGTAGGCTGCAAAAATTACCAATTAAATTAAAATGGTAATCAGATTTCTATGATAATCTACACCAATAACTCATCTTTCTTTTCCACTTTTTATAACCTCAATGTCATGCGAGTAATTAATGCACACAAAGCTGAAAATCGACATGTCCTGGACAAGCCAAAATTGCATAATCACAAGGATCTATTGAACAAGCTCTCAAGTTTGAAGAACCAAATAAGAAAAAGAAAAAAACTAAAGGAAAGGGACCAAGACAAAGAGAACATAAAAGTTTGAAAATACAGAAAACTAAATGGAAAGACTTGCTAAAAGTGAGCTCCATAATGGCAAATACAATGCCACCATTTGCAGCCTTGAGAGCTTTGACAGTCTTTGCCCTAGACACCCCCCAACTCGAGTCATTGCCAATTCTATGTCCGTTGCCTCTACAGCGGTCTCATCTACTTCATCATCTTGTGCTATTATAGATGGGTCAGGCCTTGATGTCAGTCACATAGTTGAGGTTAGGAGCCTTGAACTGTTCCTCAGCATGAGTCTGCAATTGTGAGCTCAAATCCTCTATCTTGTCCTTCCTAAAAATAACTTTAGGTGTCTGAATTGGGGCTCTTAAACACATCCGGCTTTGAGATGACAAACATTTGCAAGTTTGAAAAGTATTAGACATATCAATATACTAGATTCCAGTCCCAAAAAATAAGAAGTTTAACATAAATCAATCACTAATACTGCTATCTAAAAGTGATCTCAGTGAGAAGTTTAGCTCTATTTTGACCCTCCACTTGCATCGCCTTGTCCTGGTAAGACGTTTTACATTATCCTGAATTATATGCCTTTTCAAATAGGGCAATCAGAATGCATTGGCCAAATAAACTGTGAACTTAATTATATTTTCTTAAATAAGTGAGAACTTTTTCCTCTTCTCCAACCCCCTCCCCACCCCTTTTTGTTTTCCAAATCAAAGTATTTTTATAATTTCCTAGTTATTTTTACAGATTTATTGAAAGTAAAACACTTCATCGATCCCAGGAAAGATCGAATTTCATAGACTCAGGATACAGAGCGATAACTGTTCAAAATGATACAATACTTTTTGAACACCCTGTGACTCTATATGAATTACTTGTAAAATTGCATAATAGACACATGATTATTATACATGAGACTCACAATAACAGAATAATATTACACTCTTGTTGTAAGCATGTACAAATAGTTAAAATGTAGTTACAACTTATTTAAAAAGTATTACATTGTTTCCGCGTTAGAATCTCACGTACATGATGTTTCTAGTACACAGACATTTACAGAAAGACATCCTTAATGCGTGTAAGTTGATCAAATCGTCGCCAAATTCAAAAGGCTAATACATTGAGCTATACTAGAAGTAAATTAATCTCCTCAGGCTATCATCACGAATCTCATCAAAGCATTGTTTTAAGAAACAGTAACGGGCAGGGAAGTCGAATGCGAACAAACTAACACGAGGCATACAATTGAACTGTAATCGAGTTAGCCAGAATCCAGGCAAATTGACCTTTCCAGCCCTCAAATATTGGACAAGAGTAGCATTTGGATGCCATATTGAACAGTACTGAAGAGGTTTTAAGCAATGTTCTACTAATATTTAATCAATATATTCATGATTTATATTCAAAATGTGCATATCCACTTGATAAAATTGTTAATTGACGGTAATCTGAGCCACTGGGCTCTTCTATCAATATACCGAATTTTGTGGACTAATATATCAAGCATAAATCAAAAGAATCAAGGACTTTGCTTGGGAATTTCTTAACTAATTTTTCTATGCTTGTAACACTGCTTCTAACATGAATTAAAATTTTTTTTTTGCTGGTTTTTACTACTGAAAGAGGTAAAGATGCTGCCTTGCACTTCGAATTGGTTTTGTAAATAAATGAATTTAAAAGGATTATTCATTTTTGTTCAAACCAAGATAATTAAAAAAAAAAAAGGGGACTTGGGGGAAAAGAAGCTGAAAGACTGATGGGAAAAGAGAGAATTCCTTTTTCTAAGACAAGGAAAAAAGAGCATTAACCATTGGATTATGGCTATATGGCGCTCTATTTAGCTGTAGTCAATAGAATAAATACCATTTACATTCTAAGCCTTGAGTAAAACCATTGACCTTCTTTCCTTTTACCCAAAAAAAAAAAAAAATTTGACCTTCTTTCCCAATAAAAGCCAGCTAAATCCCAGAGGATCATGAATCATCTCATTAACAAATAAAACAAGCCACTCAAAACCCTTTTCCATTAAAATAAGCTACTTGAAAATATGATAATCCTAAGATCCACAACTTCCTATTCAAACATTAGGAACCATAATACAGAATGAATTACAAAATGCAACATGCTCTGTAAGACATAAAAAGTCCCTTGCCTAATTCTTCATTAACATTCCTATATGACATTTCATTCATGTTTTCTTCTCCAGCCAAAAAGTCAGTCCTTAGATTTTTACTGTCACCTATAATCTAGAAATTTTCCAGTTCTCCCGGAATATTCAAAATCCAAATGAAGTAAACTAAGAAATGACAAGTCAATTTTCTCAATTCTCTTTAATTTTATTACATTAGATTCTCTTTTCATATACACAAATATGAATTCAAATGTATAATTTGCATAACTTTTAATAATGCAAACAGTATCCAGAAAAATCTTCATACAACACCAATTTCTTTGCCAGACAAAATTTAAAACTCTAAACAGATCCAAACATTCAAAACCCTACCCAAAAAGTAACAACAACAGGAAGAAGATAATTGGAACAAGCAAACTAGTAATGAACAGAATATCAAAAGATTAGCAACACAGAGGATAGTTACATCAATATTTGCAGCTCCGGTCAGGATTACTTCAACACGGTTGAACAAGTACTTAATTTCGATTGCATCCCTCAACTTTAGAAGAATGGTGCAATTTTCCACATTATGATAGATTTAAAAAATCATTCCGCAAAAGGGTTGTTTGTTGTGGTGGCTTCTACCAGTGAGGTCTTCGCACTTGCGAAATGCGAGCTCTGAGAGTTCGCGTTCTTCAAATGCGAGAATAGCAGACCTTCTATTCCAAGCAAGAAAACGTATTCTCCCTCCTTTCTCTAACAATTATCAATTATATTTGACTGAATAATTCAAGTTTCTCTTTAATAGATGTTTGTCATCTTCTGTAACAAAAGTCAGCAACTGCAAATGAAAAAATGCTGTTTTTATGGCTGAAATATGAATGAGAACTCAATAAATTTAGCTATACCTCGTCAAGCTCGCATTTTGCAAATGCAAAGATCCCTCTTACTAGAAGCGCACATCACAATCTACCCTTCTAAAGAATGATTTTAAAATTCATCATAATTTTGGAATTGTCTCCATAATTCTTTAATTACATCAATTCTTCCTCTGAGTTTATTTGGATATGATGCATTGTTTTTAAATAATATTTTAATTATCACATTACAAAATTACTATAATAAATAATTCAATAAAATATTTAAATAATTTTCATTCGAAATAGATAGAAATGATGGTTGGCACTGTTCCCTACTTTATTACACGAGTAATATCACGGAAATGAGTGAGGATAGAACATGAACGCGGAAATAGAGAGAACAATCTATAAAAACTTTCAAAAAAAACTTTCCAATTCATGTGGAAATTGAGAGATTAAAGTTTCGAAATTAAAAAAAAAAACCCCAGTGGCAATTTATAGCACGATGCGACTACACAACTTGAACATGACTTGAAATTAATAATTATTCATGTCCGCTTGAAATTTCGCAGGTCAATATAAGGTCAACATTTTTCCTAGTTAAAACAGATTGTGTTGATCCACCTATAAAGTGACTATTTTTTATAATCAAACATTAATGAGGTCATTTTGAGCAATCCATAAAACTAAAAATGCTCAAATTTTGCTTAAAGATTTCAATAAAAAAGTTTTGCAAACTCATGACATTGATGTACTATCATATATGGCATGAGTAAATCTTTCCTATACTGACAGTGTATACACTGAGTGCGTTTGGATTGCTCTAATCTGAATAAATTACTAATAATGCGCACTAGGATGTTTGGACAGGTTAAATAATCCAGCAAATGTATTTGCACCTGATTTTTTTCCCAAGTCTTGCCACGTAAGCATTTACTTACTACTTTACCTCAATTTACCAAATGGATGAACGGCTGAAGATTACTTCCCGTTATTTTTGTCCGTTTGTGTATGCACGTTGTCCCACAGTGCAAATGACACAAAGCTGCAGGGCGCTTTACTCTTTCTGAATCAACCACCCGACATGCTGAGCATTTACAACACTGAATTGAAGTCCAGCCCTCTCCACCAAATATCCATAGCCATCGAAAGCTGGGAGAATCTGAAGTACCTTTCGCAGCCGTCGGCAAGCGCATGGTAGAGGATGAAGAGTTGATTTCTTCAATTCAAGGCAAAGCACTGATCAGTATGCAAATCTTGAGCCTTCATCGGTGGATGATTTGCTAATTCAGCGAACGAAAAAAAGGTTTTGGCAGACAAATTCCAGCAAAATCCAAGGTATTTCCTCAATCCTTCACTTTTATTTTCTGCGCGGGTGAAGAAGCCTTCCTTTTCTATAGTGAGTGCGTGTGGTGACCTCTAATTTTAGCGGGTCTGGGAAATTACTCTTCGAAACTGATCAGTGTGCAGCGACCCAGATTTGCAATGGGAGACGTGTTGTTATGGCCTGATGTTCTGCTGATTTATAGACCCAAAAACCTTTTTTTAGATCCAAACAGTGGCGGATCTATTTATGCAGTGTAGTTGTATTAATTTGGTCATTTATGACCCGTTTATTGTTGATGCCTTAAAGATTCTGGATGCTTTTTGAATTGTTTAACTTGTTTGAATGTGGATCCTGGTACTAGAGTTTGAAAGATTTCTCTAAAGTTCATCAGTTAGCAACAAAAATAATTGGTGCATAACAAAAGATCTGGTATTCATAATTGTTATGCAAAGCAATTAACCAACAATTACATATCAACGGATTTCACATTGTAGTGCATTATTTCGTTTTCCAGAAGGACAGAAAAATTAACCGAAGTAAGGCATATCCGTACTTACTTTTGTGTTTTGGCTGCCAGATAAACAAATTAGTTGAATCAACTGGATAGAATCTTATCCCATATTTTGTGGATAAAACTAATAATTTATTTCAGTACCATTGGCTGTTTCAGTAGTAGTTCCCCATGTTAGAATGTCTGCTTTAGAACAGTTACCTGTTAAATAACATATGGTGGTATTAGGATTTTGATTGGCAGTGGTATATGTTACACATCAATGGGAGTGCCTGCAGTTTATTATGTTCAGTTTTTTCCTAACAGAATGGAGAGGCTAGATAGTAAATTCTATCTAGAATTGTGGCGGATTTTTTTTTTATTTTTTTGTATACTGCTACACCGTTTTTTACTTAATGTGGCTCAAGATTGCTTGGTTGTGTAATAGAGAGTTTATAAATTGCACGCTACTCTATGGTAGCATGGGTGTCCGATTATTTATCTTGTACCATATTTATTTATCCTGTAAATGGATGTGATAGGCATGGGTGAACAAAGAGGTCATCTTTATGATAATGCAGCCAGGGAACGATTATTAACAGAAATTAAGAGACTTGAAAGATTGATATATTAGATCCATAGGAGCTGGAAATGTATATGTACCCAGATGGAACGGTCATTGAAATGTATATGTCCACTGCAATTTCTTCACAGATATTTGTTCCAGGTCATTGAAGCTAAAATTGCTTAACAGTTAATTGAAATTGAAGAGACACTAAGTTACTGTTTTGGTTGCTTAGAAATGAGACTGTGTAGCATCTGTTAAAATGTATTCATTCATTTGTGTGTACGAAAAATGCAAAAATTTGCTTATGAAAATTAATTTCCTTCGCTGTATTCGTTCTTTAGCTTGCACGGATATTTGGTGTTTCCTTTGGGAGAAAGTAGGCGATGTAGTAAAAGTAAACAAAATTGACATCTGCTGCACCTTTTTTGGATTTAGGTATTGCAATTTGAGTTGTTATGTGTTCGATTGGCTCAATGCATTGCTGATTCAGCCAATGACCGCAGCTAAACAAAAAATTGACTCCCATTGTAAGTCCCTCTAACCTTTATAAGTATCATATATTCGTTCATGGTGTATAACTGAAATCAATTGTGTAATTTGTAGCCTCTCCTACTAGCTGCACATCCTTTGAGTCTTCCAGGTCATCCATCGCTTCAAATAACTATCAACTGTGTATGGAGAACTACAATCAGCATGTAAACCACTTTTGCCCTTAACACTACTACTATTCTATTTACTAATTTTTGGGGCAGAATCTGTCACATTTACCTGCCATGTTTTAACTTTTAATGGCAAAATTTGTGCTCTTATATGTAGCAGATGAACGAGAAATTGCAGTGGACTTCTACCATGGACTTCAACTTCATCACCACCTATGTTGAGTGGAAACAAACGAAGAAATGGGACAATCACAAGACAAATGACCAGAATTATGATATGCTTGCCACATGTTTGCGGGAACAATTTGAGATGCAGGTCACCGGAGGCCAATGCCAATCAAGAATGTATAGGTTTAGGAAGAAGTGGAACGTGTTTGCCAATCTTCGTGGTTTGTCATCGAAAACGGAGACTGGGATTGGCTGGGATGAAGAGAATAACTGCTTTACGGCTTCCGACGAGCACTGGGCCCAAATGGAAGCGGTAAGCGACTATGGAAATACCTGCTGCTTATCCTTTCTTTTTATTTGTCTTTGTGCCCAACTTGCTTGCCAAACTAATAGATATGCAGACTAGTCTTGAGCCGAAGTGTATACCAAAAACACTAAATTAATTTTTAGATGATGCCAGTTAATAATCAAACCAGGTTTGCTGCCTTAATCATCTTAGTTTCAGAGTGTGTTGTATCGTTGCTATTTTTTTTTACATAAGCATATTGATTTGAGACCGCTTCTATCATATTACATGGACGTACATTCCTCCCACTTCTCATTAATTTGGCCGTTGGTGGAGAACTAACTTTTTTGTTTTGTATTGTCTAGGTGAACAAAGAGTACAAAGATTTCAAATTGGCTGGAAGTTGCTTCCTATATGATCTGTATACTCCAACAACATTGGGAAAAACTGCAACAGGCAGCTATGCACAATCTGCAAAGCAACCTGTCCCCGAGGGCGAACACCGACGGCCAGTTGTTCAAAAGCCACAAAAGAGCAAAGGAAAGGCTGCAGCCTCAAGTTCAGCTGCCTCTGACTACC
Organism: Coffea arabica; assembly: GCF_036785885.1. Classification (NCBI taxonomy): domain Eukaryota; kingdom Viridiplantae; phylum Streptophyta; class Magnoliopsida; order Gentianales; family Rubiaceae; genus Coffea; species Coffea arabica. The sequence goes on along the minus strand of NC_092320.1, from coordinate 27,523,975 downwards.
AACAGTACCCTTGGGAGGGAGAGGACGTATACTACATACCTCCGGTACCTGGAGCGTCATCTGGAAAGCGTCCTGCCTCAAGTCTTGGCACTCCCGGAGATCGTGAGGGATCTAGAGGTGCTAAATCAACAAAATCATCTAGTGATAGGAAAAGACTAGATGATGCAATCAGCAAAATCTCTCGCGTCACCACCGCTTCGCATGAGTTTAATCAAAGTCGGTATGAAGAGGAAGCAGAATACAGTGTACCGGTAGTTCAAGACATGGTGAAAAATATGCAACTTCCAAAATCGGTTAAGCTGAAAGCGACAATGTACTTTGCCGAAAGAAGAAATGCGGGACAAAGATGTGCATTCGTACGCTTTGATGACGCCGAGCGCTATGATTACATTGAACTCATTATGGAGGAGCTTCGCTATGGCAAGCCCCCACAGTGAAGCGCATCATACCTGTGCACAACGGCTTCTGTCAATTTTCTTTGTCTGCTTGTGTCAATTTGCTTTGTTAAATTAGACAAATTTCTAGAATGGTGGCTGAACTTTACCTAGCTTCTGTATCGGTTGCTTCTTTATTGTGTGTTGTGGACTTTTCTTCCTAGACTTGTGTCTTGAGATGTAGCATTTGTTAAAAACAATTGAGTGTACTTTCTTGAATGAGTGTATGTTGAGTTGCTTTTTTTTTTTTTTTGGTGCTAATAGGGGTAAGGGATTTGAATCAAAATCTCTAATTCCTGCATGTATTGAAATTTATTGAAAAAATTTTGCTACTTAAATACCCTAAAACATCAATTTTGCAGAGTAATAATTTACTGCAATTTGAGGATCCGGATGGGACAGAAAGTATGTAAGTTCACGCTGATAAGAATCTTTAAAAAGTACAAGATGACCTGCATTTTTAGAAGAACCATGCGAGTTCTTAATTATCTCATCATCAATACAGCAAAAGGAATCGAAGAACCTCTCTCATTTTTTGTTGCATGCAAATTAAGCTAAAATGATGACTGCGAAGCAATCTTCGAGCCAAATTAAACCTTCTTTCACCAGGTTTTGATAGTTGGATACATTAGAGAAAGTAATCGACAAATTTTTAAGATGCTTGAGTCACTTAATTAACTTTTTCTTTTCTGCGGTAAGGTACAATGCTTATAAAAGTAAAATTTCTAAGTGGCAAAATATGAGGAATTTGATAGTATCACTTTTTGTAAATTGTCTTGTACATATATATATTCCATTATTCCTCCTTCAAGGATGAAATCTAAACCAACTCTGAAACCCCCTTTCCAATAGATCAAGGCTAAATTAAAGAACAAAATAACAAAAAAGAGGTGAAAAAAGTGAAAAGGAAAAAAAAAAGAAACAAGAAAGTATTGAAAGAGAGCACTTGCTATGACAAAAATAATTGCCAAGCCTTCATTCCATCATAACATAGAACAAAACAAATCGGAAAATAGAGATGATCAACATCCTAAGTAATAAACATATATATGCATAACTAATCAATATACGAATCAATACAGATTACTTATTATTTATGATCATAACAGTTAGTTTATGTACTCTTTTGTTATTACACCAATTTGTTGAGTTCAAGTGAAATCTACTTAAATTTAAGTGATTGGGATGATTAAAAGGCAAAAACATTGCCCTATCCATCAGCCTTTCCATCTTTACACAATGCTGTAAGCAGAGTGTTATAGGATAACAACCCCGAGATATTATCTCCAGATACTCTATTGCCCTATCCATCTTTTTTTCTTTGCAGAAACCATGAAGCAGAGGATTATAGCTCAAGGAATTTGGAGTGCATCCATATTTAGGCATCCTTTCCAGAACATCAATTGCTCGACCCAGTAACCCCTTTCTGCACAAGAAATTAATTAGTATGTTAAAGGTAGCAAGGCTGGGAGAACAGCCTTTTCTAAGCATCTCAGTCAAGAGTTTCGCAGCATCCATCCACCTCCCTGTACTACACATGCTACGCAAGATGATATTATGCTTTTTCACATTAGGTTGGCAACCATATGATGGCATATTTCTCAAGAACTTTATTGCTTCATCCAATCTCCCTTCCTTGCAAATACCATTGATGGAACGTGTATGCCATCTTAGGGTATTTCAAGGCTACATATCGTACAATTGCACCAAAAGTCCCACACCTTCAATTGGAACAGCACTAAATATTTTAACTTAAAATGGCAATGTACATTAGTTTGTCTTTTTTGTTAAAGCACTCAAGTGTCGAATCTTTACGAATCTACAAAAGATCTATTTATGTGATGTAGTCACGATAGAGAGTCAGGAATATATACACATTGGGGAAAAAAAGCCGACAACCTGTACAATTATATTTATGTATGGGGCGTACCAACCATTTTTCGGAATGGTATCGAACCTGCCAAAATCCAAATCAACATTGAGCTTCTGCACCATCAATATAAGGAAGCATAATAAGTTGTGAACCTCACAAATGATATGGAAGATTTAATACTGGTCTCTCCCCCAATGTTAACATCGATAAAGTGTCTGATGGTGCACCAGAAAACAAGCAAAACCTCTCTAAAATTGCCACCTGTGTAGTGCTTCAGCTGTCCTTCTGATATCAACTAACAGGAGAACAGCATTAGCATACTTGGGAAGCGCATCCTGCTGTTGCTTGGTCTCTCTCAACCAAGCCTCTGCTTCCACACATTCGTTTAAGACCTAAAAGCACAAAAACAAGAATGGACTTAGAAAATAAAAATCCAACAATTGTGAGGGAGACGCCGATTTACATGATGATAAATACCCACCTGTTGCTTTTCTGAAATATCGATGTGATCAAACGTAGGATCATTTGACATGGCTTGGTTGTCTATAACTACCGATGCAATAAATAAGTTGATCAATCACAGAGCCTCTCTCCATAAATTCCTTGTAACGCTCCTCAATTGGGTCACCTTGCTGCACGGCAAAACATGTCATCGGACTAACATCAACTACAATGCCAAGAAAGACATAACAAGTGATCGGATAAAGCTTTGCCAACCTTCTTGAGTTCCTCAAGCTTTGCTATATAAACACCTTTTGTTTCATCTTCCCCATCTTCATACAACCAATCTTCTGTCTCCTGAAGTTTAGCAGCAAACGGCGAGTTCTTCTTGTCCTTTGTTTCTTCCATAACCATGTTGCTCCAAGCACTTGCGATGTTAGTACATATTTTACTTGAAAGCCTATCGAATGTCCGAGGAAATTTTACATCCATGGTACGTTCTAAAATGCTTAATTCAATATTAAAATTAGACAACACAGCCCGAAATTTTAATCCAGACGAAGAAGCTAGAATGGAAGTGGGACCATGTTATGTGTTATCGATTGTTCGCTAAATGGACGGTTATGTGAATGAAACAATAGCGGATTTGAGAAACGCGAGCTGCTTGTAAAAGAAAAAATTAGCATCATATTTGGCATATTCTTTTACCAAACCAGACGATTATAAACTGTAGTATTACTCATTTCACTACCTATGGTGCTGCAGAGCCCTCGCAGCTCAGCAAAAAGTAAAAGCAGCCTGGTGGGAGTGGTCATATCTGGTAAGGCGTGGCATGTGAAAGAATTTTCCAAAAGGAATGACACCGACAGCCACAAGTTCGAACATGCATTTCTCTCTGCGACAGGCCTATCTTGTCAACAAGGGCTCGAGTAGAAGAACAATAATGCGCCCGTGCTTTGAAAAGATAGCAGGTCTTTATTGGTCTATATATGTTAACAAGAGCCCGTGTCTAAGCATATCAGATATTACAATCCTCTACGTTGGGGGAAAGCAGCAAGAAGCACTCTGGTGAGAAGACAAAGCTCCCATTCGTCGAACGACATAACAGAACGCCCCGTGAGTAGAAGGTTTAAGTATCTGCCTATCATTTTTTTTAAATAAAAGGTTCCTTGTTCAGTTCTTGCTTAACTACGTTGTTGTAATATTCGAAGGACGTTTGCCCACTTGGTGTAACTATGTACTCGCTTGCTGTGCATTTACTCCAGGGGCTATGAATCGCTCCCGAAATAGTAGTTCAAGCAATGACGAAGCATCAGATGATCATCAGGATGCCTTGCTACTTGGACTTGCAGCTGAGTTGATACTTCTACATCCGGAGGCAGAAAGGTATGGAGGTCCGAAACTCAAAATTCCACACCATGATGGCTCACTCACAGGGCGTCAATGGGTTGAGGAGTTGATCAATGGTCACTACAAACGAATTATCGAAAATTGTCGTATTTCGGTTGACAATTTCCTCCTACTTTGTGACATACTAAAGTACAATAATTACGTACCCCAAAACTATCAAAAACGAGTGGAAATCGAGGAGGCACTGGCCATGGCTTTGGTAATGGTAAGTCATAGTGCCCGACAACGAGTTTTGGCAGAGCGTTTCAATAGATCAACGGAGACAATTAACCGCAATGTAAGGGAGGTCCTGCGCGGTCTTTGTATGTTTGCTTCACAAATAATTCGCCCTTTTGACTACGATCAGGTGCATCCAAGGATCGGGAATTCGACAAAGTACTTCCCGTGGTTCAAGGTTAGGCTGTGAATGATCTAAAGCCAAAATGACAAATTTCTACAGTGATCTTCCATCTCAAAACTCACAACGTATTTGTAAGAGAGAAATTAAAATTTTATCTTCAATAAAAATGCAGGATGCAGTGGGAGCAATTGATGGCACTCACATTCCGGCGTGCCCGCCCTCAGGTCACCAAATGGCATATACAAATCGACATGGATTTCAGTCGCAAAATCTACTGGCAGTATGTGATTTCGATATGCGATTCACGTACATATATGCTGGGTGGGAGGGAAGTGCACACGATGCCCGAGTGTTAGATGATGCTCTGTCACACCCGTCAGACTTCCCAATGGCACCTGAAGGTAACTCTCTTGCATTATATCTGCTGCACCTATTTAAGTAAATGCTACTTTTTGGATGGTGTGTATAAATCATTTACAACACTTTGTCACACATAAGTCCATAAAATAGTGGATTTATTTTTTTGGCTTGTGCTATTAACAACTGCTTACGAATATAGCATTTTTTAAAGACAATTTTAAAACTTTTTAAAATTTCCGGATGTTTCAGTAAGACACTAATTTTTTAAATTACAAATCTTTGTTTGTTCTATTTAAATGAGCTGGATTTTAAACAAGGTATTATATTTTTTAGTGGTACAGCATGTGGTCGAAAGATAGTACTATAAAGTTTTCATAAAAGGTAAACTGCCATCATAAAACTGACACTTTCCATTTTTTGGTCATTTCAGGTAAATACTACCTTGTAGATGCTGCATATAAGAATGTTCCAGGCTTCTTACCGCCGTATAAGAATGCAGCACGGGCCGGGCCTGAAAAAATTTTATTTAATACGCGCCACTCGGAACTTAGAAATGTCATTGAACGAACCTTTGGAGTTCTGAAGAACAGATTTAAATTTTTGAAGGGACCGGTTCCAAATTTTTATATGTCCACTCAAGTCAATGTTGTTATAGCTTGTTGTGTATTGCACAACTTTCTTCGCTTACACCAACCAGGCGACGCCCACTTTCAACTGGCTGAGGACGGCAATGTTGGATTAGAGCACCAACAGGGTGCTGGTGAGTTACCTCACGTGCAGCCATTGAATGCATCCCGAGCTGAGGTTATGGCTTGGAAAGCTAGGCGAGATGCGATTGCAACTGAAATGTATGGGGCGTCGCGTAGGAGAAGGCGTTAGAAAGGCAGGTGACTAATTTGGACCGGCGTAATACTAAATAATGGCTGCACCGGGGCCGATTCAATGCATTTCTACTTTCTGCAAGGGACCAGATGGTTGCCAAGCTTTTATTGAGGGTATAACGAATAAACTTCCATTCCTTCTACTATGGTGTATCAATTAGACTTTCCCTCAAATCGTGATGTACTTTGTCGAATGTTCCATGTAATTGCTCTAATAAGATGTGTGTGGTTTGTATTGGATTAATCTGCTTTTATCCAAAATTGAAAGTTTATTTTTAAACAATTTACTTAATGTGCTCCAAAGTGGATGGAATGACTTTTCCATTGCACTTAAATAATTGTTAAGCTATCCAAACACTTATTTGGAATAAATTCGACAAATAATTGTTAAAGTGTCCAAACACCTATTTGAAATATACTCATGTTATCCAAACGATTATCTTTCACCCATATTTTTCAAAAAGTCAACAGATAAATATTTGCCAAATTATTCCAAATAAGCCACTATCCAAACGCACTCACTATCATCGTTAGATTCATGACATGTGTGCAAAAATTGAATTTCAAATTCAAATTTTGCACAGCTGTCATTTATTCAATGCTGATAGTGTATACACTGTCAGTGTAGGAAAGATTAATCCATATGGCATTATTTGACTTTTATTTCTATTAAATAACTAAGCTTTGTAACTTGTTTTGTGCTTCGAAGATTTTATTATGTATTGCTTTTTTTTTTTTGCTGGTTTGAAGAATCTTAATTTTGTGTTTTATTATGTATTGCAGTATCAAACTTTTGTTTTTTTGGCTGATATATCTAATTCTTGTAATTTTGGATTTTGATTTATAGTTTGACTTTCATGTATTTTATCTTTAAAAACTCATGAACAATAGGATTGAATCGCTTAAATAATCAAAATAAATTACGATATGTGATTAATAGGTTAGGTTTTTCCAATTCATTTGGGTTTATTGATTATGATGTTCAGTCAACAATAAGAAAATCATGACACAATATCAGATCCTAATGAGTTAAATCCAAATTAATTAATTTCTAAAACAAACACAATAGCGACATGACACAAATGTATTGCCACCATAAATAACTATATGGGGTAACTGAGTTCTTAATTGCATCAATACACTAAACCACCATATTTCCCGGGACTCTCCTTACTATTGTTCTGCGCCTAAGACGGACCATCATTACAAGAGTGAATACTTTTGCTTTTACTTTTTTCCCCTCAAAATTCTAATGCGATGCAGCAATTGGTTATAAAATACAGTCACTGTTGCTTGATTGGCAACGATCTTCGGGTGGCCTCGTGCTTAATTTTTGTTTCCTTTTTCTCTTTTGGACATTCCCATTGCATGATTTTCTCAAAGTACTTGAAATAATGGCTCCCTCTTATCTCTTCTAGTCGTCACTATTTTCCATAGAAATGGTATTTGCTTTCTCAAATTCCACCAGCATAAGCGTCTTTTATTGCTAATACCATAACTTTGTAGATAAAATGAAGCCAGTTAGCAAATAATGTAGATTTCAGATCATGATTATCAAACATTATGTCTAGATTTGCAAATCATTTCTCGTAATTCTGTTTCAGATAGCTAAAATCATCAAACCATCAAAAACGACGTTGCTTAATTGATAGTATGCAACGTGTAGTAGTAGAAGCAAAATAAGGAACCATAATGCAGCTAAGATTCAACAACTACCATGTATGCCACTGTGATGAGTTACCATACTTTCTGCTCTTGCTGAATTGAGGAATGCGGCAAGTGAAGATATAGCCACCTCATTCATTCTCCCCAAATAACTACAGTCAATATGTCCTCAAACGAGCACCCTAACAATGCGTCTATCACCTTTACCCTAAACATGTCCAAGCGCCTTGACCTTACCTACATCAAGGGGCATGAAAAGCAGAGCGTCCTTTTTTTTTTTTTTTTTTTTTTTAGGGATAAACTTTTGGGATTACGAAACAAAAGCTGCACCATAAATTCAAGGGCAAGGCCAAAAAATCTCGGCACTTAATTAACTATCATAATATATGGTCAAATAGAAACACGTGGCTCCTGCAAGCAAGCACATCACCAGCCACTACCACCACCACTGCTCCCCGACCATCCACCATTACCACCTTCAGCTTGCATTGAACTCTTTTTGCTACCACCCCAGGCTGAGTTTCCAGCATCGGTACCTGCATCTGAACCCTGTGCCCAGCCACCACTGTCAGCACCCCAACCACCAGTGCTGTTGCCACCAGCACCACCAGAGCCCCAACCACTGCCACTGCTGCCACCACCCCAACCTCCGCTACCACCATCTGCTGTACTGCTCCCCCAGCCACTACCACTACCACTTCCACCACCACCCCAGCCACCTGGGAAAGCTTCCCTACCGGGTGAATTTTGAACTTTAGCACCAGCAAAGTTACTCCATCCATCATCATTATCCTTGGAGCCCCACTTTTGCGAACTGTAGTCTCCATCCTGCCTGCTATTGTTGTTATTTCCCCTACCACCATCATATGAGCCACGGCCACGACCACGGCCGCCATATGGCCTTGGCAATCCACTTGGATGTCCATCTTGATTGGCACCATTCTTATAATCACTTCTTCCTGCAAAACAGACCAAGAAAGCAACCCAAATTAGTAACAATACAAGGAACTTTGACTCTGGCATTCAATTTCAGTGAGTATAAAAAATTCCATAAGCACGATAGACTGGTAGTCAAGAGGAAATGTTAAAGGTTAAACAAGAAAAATGCAGAAAGCAACTAGAAAACCATAACATCAGTAAGCTTGCAGACAAGAGATGGCAATAAACGTCATAGCCCAATTATGTACAAGAAGTTCTTCATTTGCATTTATTTTGGAATGGGAAAAGTGATCATTTATCAAATGCATTCAACTGTTCAAACCTCTGCAAATATTAAGAAACCAAAATTCCCCTGATAAGAATATGCAGAAAGCAACTAGAAGGCCATAACATCAGTAAGCATGCAGACAAGAAATGGTAATAAATTTCAGAGCCCAATTATGTACAATAAGTTCTTGACTTGCATTTATTTTGGAACAGGAAAAGTGATCATCTGTCGAATGCATTTCAACAGTTTAAACCTCTGCAAGTACTGAGAAACCACATTTCCCCTTACAAGAAATATGCAGAAAGCAACTAGAAGACCACAACATCAGTAAGCTTGCAAACAAGAAAAGTTCTTGATTTGCATTTATTTTGGAACAGGAAAAGTGATCATCTGTCGAATGCATTTCAACAGTTTAAACCTCTGCAAGTATTGAGAAACCAGATTTCCCCCTACAAGAAATATGCGGAAAGCAACTAGAAGGCCATAACATCAGTAAGCTTGCAGACAAGAAATGGCAATAAACTTCATAGCCCAATTATGTACAAGAAGTTCTTGATTTGTATTTGTTTTGGAATTGGAAAAGCAATCATTTGTCAGATGCATTTCAACAGTTCAAACCTCTGCAACTGTTGAGAAACCAAATTTCCCCTTACACAACTCATGTGCCTCATGATTTGAACACCAATATTAGTAATTGTGCACCTCAGGTATAGATTCTAATGTGCAAATACAACACTCTAGCAGTCTTTCAGAGTTCATCAGATAAAACGTGCTTATTCAACCAGTAAGCAATTTTTGTTCATTAGTACTATAAATCAGCATATTAAGGCTGAAGTTAAATAAACTTCAATCTAGACTATACTTGAAAATCAACAACCAAATGCTTAAATAGAATATACAACAGCTTACAATAAATTTGCAAATTATTAATAACTAGACTATCTCAGTCTTCTATCCATAATTTTTTTTTTTTGGGATTGCGCATAAGATAACTTTTTTCTTTCAAAATGTAAAAAATGCTAAACTTTGGGGGCACTCATCCACTACGTCCAAGGCTTTCACCCACAAATTAAGAAGATGAAGTGCCTTAACCAAAACCTTAGAGTAAACATTCTCAGCTTACCCAAAGCTCTTCTTTTCTATGCAGAAATTGACCTTCTAACCCATTATTGAGGAATTACTCTGAAGGGGAACCCTTTTCTGGGTTCCTTTTTTTCACCCTCCTCAATGCTGCACCCTAATTGACATGACTGAATCAAATCTGTCTCACAACTAGAGGTACAAAGGCCAGAGGAGAAAAGACAGTAATTTATGAATTCGCCAAAAGTCAGGACTACATCAGCAAGCATCAAAGAACAGTAGAAAGCCTCTTTCTATTGAACTACCAAAAAACATCTAAAAGCACATCAAACATTTGAAAAAAAATAAAATAAAGAAAGCAATAGGCATCAAATTCATGTTTCATAATTGTCAATGAATTACACTAAGATGAACACACATTAGAAGAGAATGATATTACATAATCTTCAACCATATAGTATGATCTTAACTCAGTTTGTTGTTGAATTTTGATTACCTGCTCTAGGACCCCTATCTCTGTCTGCAGACTGGCCACCTCTCCAACCACCATCGTTAGAGGAACCACTCCAACCACCACCAAATCCTGATGAGCCCCCAGTTGCAGGGCTTCGCATTGGCACCATAGCAGCCACAGATCTTATTGACGGTGTGGAGTCATGTGGATCATCAATATGCCTCTGAAAATAAGCAACAAGGCGATCTAAGTCCTCAAACATTCTCTTACGGAACTTGAACCCCTTTGGATATAGACCAATATACTCATGGTGTGGATTTGAACTCCTTATGTAGGTGAGGATAAATGTTCCAGGATGTTCATGAGATATACCAAAGCTATAAACAATTCTCATTGGATACTCGGATTTCTCCACTCTCAAGAGTTCATCAACTTCTGCTTTAGTGCCCTTCCTGAACTTACGGTAATTCAGCATGGCCTTCAAATGAGCAACTAAAGGATCCACGTAGCGATCCATAACCTGATGTAAAAGTAACAAAGAACAGCACATAATGCATGGATCTATAAATGAAGTTATAATCTGATAACACACAATTTGAAAAGTTAAATTGCAAGCATAATTACCACCCCCATGCAGTAGATACAAAATATGAAACCCAACCAAATTTAAACACAGCTAGTGGGAACCTCAAGGCTTTCCTTTGATATATAAAACTCAAATATTCAAAAAGAAGGTTCTCCTAAAAACTCAGTTTACACTCAAACAGTAAATGACCCACAGAAAGAACAGGTTATATATAGCCCATAACGTTAATAACATGATAGGAAAGAAAACATAGTTAACAAGAGCACTTTGTTACCAACCAATATCTTTATGCCCTGAAATCATTTGGAACTCAAAAGATTAGTGGAAATCACGGGTACACTGACTCACAAAAGATGGATTACCATTACCACCGTTCAGCCTTATTATAATTCAAAAAACTCTTCTGGTTCTGAGTTTGACCTCACATGACAAATGTTAAGACACAAAGGAAGTCAGACAAATTTACAAGATAAGATAGAGGTGCCAAAAAAAATGCTGCGACTGGTAATCCTGAAAAACAATCCTTTGGCAAACACTAGTTACCATGGTGAAAATGAATTGGGAAGACTAAGTGAGGTCAGTCTAGAAACAAACACTCATGTAGGATGGTGAAACAATCACTTGCTGTAGCAACTACAGGAACATATTCCTGAGAAGTGATTTAATCTCCATAATTCTATATAAAAACTGCACAAACAACAGGGATGAAACTGTGGTTACTAGGGTCCAAAATAAATTAATAAAATTTGCATTCACTACCCCCTTTGGGCCAATTGTGGGAAGACTGGACAGTGTGCGTCACATGACAATCCATAAAATTAACAGCTCAACATAATATGATTCCAGATTCTTACCTCATCCAAATCCTCAAATGTGTCCTCTCCAATTTTTAATGTTTTCCCTATCCTAAGCAAACTTGTTATATCCTTGTGCTCCTTTCCGCCTTCAACTATGTCCTTGTGTGCAAAAACGCCATCATAGACTTTGAGTGTGAGGGTCAAATATGAGGGTCCACGAGAACTAGGACGGACAATACTTTCGCCAGGATCCTTGTCAGACAAAAACTGCACCAGAAAAAAGTAAGCAACAAAACATGAGGTTATAAGCATATTCAAGTAAACATAACTATCGTGATCAACAATTGACGAAATCTAATTGTTTGACAATTATTTCACATCTTTTATATTAGAAACAAATCAGACAACACTTAAGAAGCACAAACATTAAATGGCTGTGCCACACGTAGTACACTCTCAGACTAGACATGCATCAGTGAGGGCATTTAAATAAAATTACAATAGGTGAAATCTTAGACTGTAGCCTAACAATATCCAAACAATGAGAGCGCAAGCTAATACAAGAACATTAATGTAGACAAAAATATGAACAAAATAATGCATGTCTATATAGCATTTTACTAAATAAATGAACTTAAGATTATGGCAATTTCAGTTGTGGGCAGGTGCAGTCCAGGCAACCATATCATCTCTACATGATGACATTCTATAAATACCTGTAAAACTACATCCATCTTTCAGTCTATCTTTAAAGTGTCATATCCTACCTATATCAAGTATGCTCCCTAAACAAATTATTATCAGTTCAAGCCATACATGTGTCAAATCTTTATTACCATTTGACAAATGAAGAGTCATAAAAAGCTTGATAGGAATAAAGTCCACAAAACTTACAGAATTTCCTCCATCAAGTTTAATGTACATAAACATGTAAACTCAATCTCACTATTGAACAAATCATACCTCCATTGCCTCATCTGCTGTGATATTCTGGAAACGAGGATGAACAATCATCCTTGGTTTAAAATGCTTCTTCGCTAGCTCCTTCTCCTTACGAACCTTTTCCTGCTCAGTCTGTAAACTACTGCGGTCTTCATGGTAGTATGGATCCATTTCTCGATAGCTTTGATACCGGTTACTTCTCATTTCACTCTCTCTACAAGTTAAAAAGACCTGATACCTATTCTTTTGAATTGACTTGATTCTGCAAGTTAAAATATCACCTTCCCGCAACTTCTCAGTCAAATCATCAAAACCCCTCCAGTCATCTGTGTAGTCCTCCTTTGTCAACATGCCCGTCAATCCAGAATCAAGAACACAAGTCGCCCTCTGAGGTTGAACTCTGCGAGCTGTTGCTTGCACAATTCTCCCTTCAGAAAGTGTTTCCTCAGTCTCTCCAGAAATCATGTAAAACTCCTCATCCTGACTTGGTTCTACATAAGGTCTGCGGCAATCCTGAAAGCCTTGCATCAATTCCAATCTTATGCCATTAAGGGTCTCTTTCTTGGTCAAACCCTTCTCGGCAACATATTCAGATGAATGGACAGCTCTTAGCAGATGAGGCTTCTCCCTGACATGCTCTATAGCCATCTCCAGCATCTCATCATCATCATTTATGTCATCTCCTACATCCATTTTATAAACATCTTTTGCCAACTCCTGTGCAAGACCATAGGATTCGGGATGTATTCTTGTATCATCCAATAAATCAATAAATTGACTACTGCTAGCAGCCAATCCACTGCGTCTTACACGGAGGAAACCTACAGCATTGACAAACACCTTTTTACCAAGCCCATGTGCAGTCAAAAGGTCCTTCCTGGTGAAGATAGCTCCAGCTCTTACTAAAGATCTTTGAAGAGATGCGGCCTTCCGCGGTCCAAGACCAGATATGAATTGCAGAGGAGAAAACAACCATTCATGGCTAGCAGCCAAATTCACATCAAGACCCACTTGATTAGTCACATCAACCATGACCTGTTCAACCATAGCATACTTCTCATCAGGAGTAAGATAGCTCTCGAAAGGACTAAGTTTCCAAGACAATATCTCTCTTCCTGGTCCACATAGCGTAGCAACCATAGCTAATGGATTCTGAAGATAGCGCCCAAGAGCCACAGCCCGTTTGACAATACCTATAAATTTAGGAAATGGTCAATTTCCCATCTATATTACAGAAACAATATTCACAACTAGGAAAATGCATCTACCTGACTGCCCAGGAAGCTGGTCAGCTGAGATACGGGAATTCTCATACAGATGTGGTAGAGATTCATCACCATACACAATATTCAAGTTATCCATCTCGTGACCAACCTCTCTCGGGTTCTCCTCTACCATTTTAAAGATTATCTGTAATGTGTTTTTCAGGAGGGGAGAGGAGAAAGTGTTAGGTTACATCCCTGACAAACTAATGAAAAAACAAGAAAAGAAAAATATGGCAGTAATTTAGAACATAAACAATGTGAACAAGATGAATGATATATTCCAAATAAGTAGACCACTAAAAATCCCCAGGACACAAGGGCATTGTTGTAAAATTTAGAAAACAATTAAGCTCAAGCACTAAACAATAAACTTCAACTGCAATAAAATATTGTGAAGACTTCAAGAGTGCATACCTCATATATATCCTCCTTTAATCTTGTACAGGACAAATTCACAGCTCCAAGAACAACAACATGCGGTTGGTGGTCCATCATAAATTTTAGAACCCGCTGCTGATCATTTTTCTTCTTCTGTTGATCATTGATGTTTTGACCACGAAGACTGAGAGATCCTGCATATAAAACATCTATAACCTCTCCAGATGAATCCAACATCACAAAAGTTGTGGCAGGCTTTCCAGGACCCCAACAGCAAGCCATAACCCGGGGGGCAGTTTCTTCATCTGTGCTGTCACTTTCTTTACGCTGATATGGCGCCACAGAAACTCTGTCCCACAAGAGCCTTCCATATTCCATAGACAACCAACTTTTCGCTCTACTGGTCAACCAAGACCTGGCTTCCTTCTCCATTGAAGGGAGAAGAAAATTGAAAAAGGCATCCTGAATTATCAGCTTCCTCTGCTCATTCCACAATTGAGCAGATTTACTCACACTGTCACTAAGATAATAATCATTAGAGTCGCTAATCAACTTGTTAAGAACTGCTTGAGGCAGCTTGATAGTAACTTGTAGCAGCTTCTCCTCCTCAGCCTTCTGAATAAGAAGCCACTGTGCATCATCAAATCTAGTAAGTGGCTTATCCTTTAACCACTTCACTCCAGCAAACTGATGAAAAGAATCAATAGCTGCATTGCCATCGGCAGTAGGAGTTGTCGTCACGGTAGCATTATCCATAAAGACACTACGCACATGTTTCCGAACACATGGTTCGCAGCTAATCTCAACTGCTGCCTGGAATGACAAGCAAATTTTTAAACAATCAACTATGAAAAAGCAGTTAGTTATGACATGCAAGCATGACGATACGTTCACATACCATGTGCCTAGCACCTTTTAGCACTGCTTGAGGTGTTTCAAACATTGCACATGTAAAGTTTGAGGCAACTTCCTCTGGTGATTCTTTGGCATCTTCCAATTCCTCCATTCTCTGGACAGGGAAAATGATCACATGCCATTCCTCACGTTCCTGTCAACATACAGAGCAATATTCTAATACCAAACTCAAGATACCTACCATATTTTGCAGAGATATCTGCAGCCCAAATTGCTCAGAGCTGTAGCCAAACTTGTTTGCAACCTCCCATAGACCAGCTTTACTGCATATACTATATTGTGATTTCCTCTTTGGCCTCTTATATTGTCCTTCATCTGCACCAACTTCACCCGCTGGAAAATGCAGGTTAAATTTTGAGTCAACATCATCAACCTCTCGGTCTGACTCTGCTGCCTTGAGTGCTTTGGTAATTGATTCAAAAAGCTGCTGGTTTAAATTTAATCGAGTTTCATCATACACTCTACGAGATTCTTCATCATACCGTCTACTATAGTATGATTCCAGAGCACTCTTCCGCTTCTGAAGAAGCAGCCATTTTTTGTCCAAGTCTTGGATGGCCCAAAGCATCTGCAGGTACATACGATAAAATCATTCAACCAGATCAAAACGAACTCCAGTACAGTATCAATGGCAGATCATATACCTTGTGCCACCTCAGGCTAGGTTTTTTGTCAGAATTATTCTGGTCATCATTGTCTGATTCAGGCTGCTCTGGATCCTTCAGTAGGCTCAAGCATTCCTCCTTCCTATACATAGCAATGAATGGAACCTAAAATAGAGAGAAAAATTCAGTTCAAGAGTTCATACAGGTAATGTCAAAATTCAGCACTACAACCAAAATCTTGCTTACATCTAATTTCTGGACATGCATCAACTCCAAGAATCTTGTAATGTGATTCTTGTCTATTGGGGGCTCGTTAGAAGCCTCATTCGTATCTGTTCTTCCTTTCATAGACAGAGGTAACACACCATTACCAAGCTGATTAAGTATCCACGAACTCTCATCATCTACCTCATCTGTGGGAGGAGGACCAGTGCTTTCCTCTGATACCTACAGATGCGAGAAGATGGTTAAAAAAAAGACCAGTAACATACATTCAAAATACCATCTAAAAGGCAAAAAAAAAAACCTGCATCCTTTCAGGAATATCTATTTCACGTATCCGGTCATCTTTCTCGGTCATATACTTCTCAGACAGGATGATAGGCTCAAATTCATCTTCCAGCCTTCGCTCCTTCCACTCACCAGAATCATCATGCCTGCTCATCTTTACCAAACCTTGCTTGCGAAGCCTCAAGAGCTCCTCAACATCACCAAAAATTTCATGTGCCTCCTGGAGAGCAGTTGATGAAACTCCTGGTGCCTGCCGGGCCTTCTTTTTGTTAACCTTCTTCCTTCTATATCAAACCAATAAGATAAAGTTCAAGAAACCTTTAGTAGTTAGAAATAAAAAGACCAATTATCAAAATTGATCTATGACAGAGATTTACCTCACGGGCGCTCCATGTTCATCATAGCTGTCTTCCTCATCAACAATAAAATCAGCCATCTCATCCTCCTCACCCATATCTGCCTCATCCTCCTCTTCCAGTTGCTCCTCTTCAGCAATATCCTCAAGCGGTTGTCCTGAAATATTTCATAAGAATTCACCACCATCACCATGAATACAAATCAAGATGACTAATTATACCATCATCATCACCAAACAAGCTGCGTTTGAGCTTTTCTTCAGCAGTTCTTCCCCTCCTCCCTGTCTCATCAAACTCTTCCTCATCGGAAAACCCAGAATGCTCTTCTGCTGTGTCCCTCTGTGCTTTCTTCAGTCGCTTGAACTTCTTGCTCTCCTGATAGAATTTAAGCATTAGAAACTGTTTGCCAATGCTTTTAATGCATTGCAAGGAAAAACAATGTAAGAAAGGGGCATTACAAGCTTTGGTCGAGGAACCGTAATATTGCTCTCTTGAAGGAGCTCATAGTCATCTTCGTCAAGAACATAATTCCTCTCTGACTCCCTAGAGTTAAGAGTAAAAACATCAGATAACTGTTTCTTTTTTCCTTTCCTTATCCAGAAAAAAAAAACAGCTTTACTACTATCATATAACAAGCACCACGAAAACACAGAGAGAAGATGAAGAAGCTAACCTTTTCTTGCGTTTCTTCTTCTTTTGTCTCTCCGCACCATCATCAGCCCTATCGTCTTCCTCCTCTTCCTGCTCTTCTTCAACATCGCTAACTATAAACCCATCATCCTCATACTCATCCTGACCTTCCTCTGCTCAACAAAACAGAGAAAAGAAACTCCTTAAACAGAAGAAGCATATGGCACATTGCAAATTCTCTAAGGGACAACAGGAGATTGAGATAGAGCTTACCTAGTCTTCAATCAATCACAATTAGCACAACAAAGTTTGTTATTAAAGCACAATAACACCAAATCACTACCGTTATGAGATCCTGAATTTTTTTTTAAAGTTTTACTTAGTATCCAACACTATGCATTTTCCATCACAATTTGGTCTACAACTACTCATTCAGATATTCCATGAAGTAATTATCATCCAAGTACATAATAATGTTAACCAAGCTTCTTTCGAAGATTGTTATTATTCTCCCAAATCTCCCAAGCAATAGATTACGGTGAAATTCCTGAACAAAATTCTAAAGTAAATAATAGAAAAGAAACAATGAAAATAAGCACAAATAGGAGGGGAAAAATTCAACAACATGCAAGTAAAATCCATAATCAAACATCAGCAAGCCTCCAAATCAACATTTCACTAAAAAAAAACGCCAAATACAAATGCCCATTCAGCCCATTGCACAAAAACTCCAAAATCAATCATCAAAACCCTAAAATCCCCCAAACAAAAGGACCAATATTTTCCAGGCTAGAAACGAGCCGAAGAAGGTTAAAAGGAAAAACGAGTATACAACTACAACAAATACAATCTGACGGCGTACCTTCATCTTCGTCCTCCTCATCGTCGTCGTGGCCGCGGCCTATTCTCTCCCCGTCCTCGGGCTCTTCATCCCTCTCTTCTTCCTCGATTCCAACCTCATCTTCACAAATAATGGATAACCCAATCAAAAATCATTAAAAAAAATTTGTTTCTTCCGAACTAAGCACAAATTTTTCTTCAAAAAACATCGATTGTTTTCGCCAGAAAGAAAAAAGAAATCATATTTACCTTCGTCGTCAGAAATTACAGCTTTTCCTACCATTTTATCAAGAACTGAAAACAATAAAGAAACAAAATAGAGAGTGGAATATGAGAAAAATTAGCCTAATCCCTTCTCCCACTGCTCTCCACTTCGTTATTGGGAAGTAAATATAGCAGAGAAAGATGAAGTACTGAGTTTATATAGCAAGTGTGTGACTGCGTGTGGGACTTTGAGCAAATGGTAGAGGCGGTTCGGGTGTTCATTTGGAATGGGAAACTGGATGATGCGATATTAGGTACTAATTCTATTTATGCCCTCAAAGTTCCTCAATTGTTAAATATACCCTAAAAAGTGGTGTGGAACTACGTAATAATTTTAGTTTCTGCCCTCAAACTTTTATTATTTGGTGATGTTCATGATTAAGAAATAAGAACGGTGCACAGCTTATGGGCCCCTTGTTCTTGGGGCCTAAAAACCTTACAGGTCTCATATGACGGTAATTGCGATATGCACCTCTCAATTATTGTTAATTCTAACTTTATGTCTTCAATTATCAAATTTCACACTTCATGGTATAAACTGTCTTGCACTTAGTTCAAGTAATTGTAGCCTGGCTCGTAATCATGAAATTGTTCCTGAATCTTGCGCTTAGTTCAAGTAATTGTAACCTGGCTCATAATCATGAAATTGTTCTTGAATCTTATATTACATTTAGAATGATATTTGTATTGGTTTTTCCAACTAAATCATACACTATGATCTTTCTCATCTAAAGAGGATAACTCCTACAAGTTGACTTTAATAATAAAAACTCTAGCACTCTAATGAACAAATATTCTAGACTTACCAAATCAAAACTCCTCATATATATATTATAATTAATAAAAAAATAAGAACTTAAAATATACAAGTTTTACCCATTTAGTGCAATAAATTAATTCTTTTTACCCATTTAGTGCCAACAAATTAATTCTATGTACAACATGTAAAAGAAAAAGGAATTATTTTCCGATGCCCATGTCTAGAAGTGAAAGGATATACATATATAAATATAATGTATCATAATAAAATTCGAAATCACCCTCGCGCTCAAACATCCCTAAAACAGGAAAAAAAATACATAAAATAGAAACGGGGTTAAAAACTTAAAAACTATTTTTAATTTTGTGTTCTTTTACAATGAAACTACAAAAATATGGATATATACGGTCTTATGTAAGGAATCAAAAGTTTTCTTTAGGTGTGTGTAATCAAACGACTGATAGAAGAAAAGTTCAAAAAAATCAATAGCAAAAAGAGAGTTTTATGAGTAAAGATTTAAATTGTTCCCATGAATGAAATCGAAATAGAAAATTTTTCATAAATTTCATGGCAAAAATATTGAAGAAATGAAAATTTTGGATATATGCAAAAACTATAAGTAGGTAATAATTTTTGCATCATTTGTAAAAATGAAGTTTAATTTTGTTTATTTGATCTAGAATATGCTGGGTTTGTCTAGATTGATAATTATTTGCAAAATTATTTACTTGCATCCTACATATTTTTTAATCACCTTTTTAATATCCCAACTATCTTTTTATATCAGATACATCACATTATAAAAAGTGTTTTAGTATTATTTTTTTAAAAAAAAATTCCATGAATCACCTACCTTACTTTCAAAATCATTGCAAAAACTTACCACCTGTTTTGTTGTTACTTGGAAATGATAATGATAATCACTATCAAAAGGCCCCTCAATGACAATGGGTTTTTGATAGAGTTGTTAATCAAACCGGATAGCTCGCAAGTCGAGCTCAACCCAGTTTGTTAAGGGTTCGACTCAACTCGTTCTTCTCAGTAAACGAGTCAAGTTCGAGTTTTATATGTACTCATTTATGAAACGAGCCGAGCCGAGTTAAGCACAACTTGCGAATTACTCAACAGGCTCGAAATATAGGGGCATTATTGTCATTTCACTGTGTATATGATAATTACTCCTAAATTTCAATTCCCAAACGAGGATTCCTATTGCTACCCTAATTTTTCTCTTCCCTTTTCCACCACTCACAGCCACCTCTTCCTTCACACCAAATCACCAATCCATCCACCGTCTCACCACCATCACCAATCAGGGAGGATATTGGCCATTGCTGCCCTAGTGTTGACTTCCCGTTGCGGCATTGCCCTAGTTTTATCTCCTCTTCTTGTCTTCCACAGCATTGCGGCTCGCAAGCGTTAGCTTCCCAGTTTTCGCACCCAAACCAACTCACTCAATCCATCCACCACCTCACCACCATCGGTTCATTAGGATTTGTTGTTGTTAGAGTTTAAGGATGCACTGCCACTTACTGTCGTGAATCCGTGAGCAGTCTATCGTGAGTCTGCCACGGAGCCACCTCAGTTAGCCAAGGACTACTACCATTTCACCGACTAGCTGCATAATCTGGTGCCACTTCTTGAATTTACAATTTATTTTTGGCTTTTAGAGGATGTTTAGATTTTGCTTAATTTTTTGTCTTTTTGTCGGATATTAGACCAAGAATTGAGAATATTTGGAAACAAGGGTAGCTTCAATTATTTCTTTCTTTTTATTTCTTTCACTCTTTTGTTGTATTGCTTTGGAGCTTACAAGGTCAATTTATAGTTGTAAATGATCATTCTAGATACATAGGAAGGATTTCCAACCATACTTACCAACAACTTTCTTAATTTTCAACCTTCTAGATACATAGAGAACATTCCAACTATCTCATTTACTAAGTAATTAATCAACTAATTGATTCGGTACATTATTCAACATATTCCCCCCTTAATGTGTTGTTCTTGAACTCCAAGCATCTCTCGAAAATAGTTGAACTTGTCTTTTAGAAGTGCCTTGGTAAAGATGTCTACAACTTGGTCTTCACTCTTGCAAAATTTTTGTTCAACTTCACTATCTTCAATTGCGTCTCAAATAAAATGGTGTTTGATAGTAATATGGCAAGTTCGACTATGATAAATTGGATCTTTGGCAATGTCAATTGCTGATTTGTTATCATAAAACATCATCGTAGCTTCCTTTTGCTTCTCACCAATGTTTTCAAGAATTCTCCTAAGTCAAATGGTTTGTGATGTTGCCAAACTTGCAGACACATATTCAGATTCAGTGGATGATTGTACCATGCTTTGTTACTTCTTTGATGCTCAAGAAAATACTCCAGAATCAAGTGAAAAACAATAGCCTGAGGTACTCTTCATACCATCAAGGCATCCACCCCAATCACTATCACAATAATCATGCAAATTTAAAGAAGTGGCTTTGCTGAATTTGATGCCGTAGTTAAGTGTCCCTTTGATGCATTTTAACACTCTCTTGGCTGCTCCAAGATATAATTGAGTGCGATTGTGCATAAATCTTCACAATAAACTTGAAGCAAATAAGATATCCGGCCTTGTAGCTGTGAGATAAAACAAAATTTCTACCAAACTTTTATATAAAATAGAATCAACTTTCTTTTCACCATCTTCTTTGACAAGTTTTTCACTTACAATAAGTGGTGTGGCTATAAGTTTACAATTAGCCATGCCAAATTTCACAAGAATTTCACAAGCCATGCCAAATTTCAGCTTATTTCTTTTGACAAATAAAGACTCCATCATCATATTGATAAATCTCCATACCAAGAAAATGATGTAGTTGTCCCCTATCATTCAGTTCATATCGTTTCATCATGTCTTTCTTAAAATCAGCAATCATCTTTTTATTGTTACTGGTGTAAAGCAAATCATCAACATATAAAGCAACAATGAGAATGTTTGAGTTACCTTGAGTTTTCACATATAAGGTTGGCTCACTTTTACTCTTCTTGAATCCTTACTCCATAAAGTAAGAATCAATTTGGCTATACCAAACCCTTGGAGCTTGTTTTAATCTATACAATGTTTTCTTCAACTTATACACTTTGTCTTCTTGTCCTTCTTTGACAAAACCTTGAAATTGTTGAACATAGATCTCTTCCTTCAATTCTCCATTCAAAAAGGCAGATTTAACACCAAGTTGATAGAGATTCCAACCTTTTTGGGTTACCACGGCAATTAGAGCTCTAATTATATCAAATCTTACATCCGGTGCAAATGTTTCATTGTAGTCAATCCCGAACTGCTATGAATAACCCTTAGCAACAAGTCTTACCTTCTTCTTTTGGATTGAACCATTCAAATTCAGTTTGACTTTGTAAATCCACTTGACACCAATGATCTCCTTGTCTTGAAACTTTTCAACTAGTTTCCAAATCTCATTTTTCTCGATTGCATAAATTTCATCTTCCATTATCTTTTTCCAATTCTTTTTTGCATATGTTTCTTCATAATTTTCTGGTTCAAGAATGCAAAAATTGCATCTTGCATAAACATCACTCAAACTCCTCATTTTCTTTGGAGTTGAGTTTGGAGAACTCAAACTCGAACTCGAACTTGAACTTAGAGATGATGGTGGACTGCTTGTTGGTGCTGAATCATCACCATTTTCTTCTTCATTTGTTGAATTTTCTTCTTCTTCATGATGCCAAACAACTTGCTTCACAATCTTTTTCTCATCCCAATTCCAAGCAACATTTTCATCAAATACAACATCTCGACTAATAATGATTTCGATTGTCTTCAAAGTAAACAATCTATAACCTTTAGACTTGGAGTTATAACCAACAAAAATATATTTTCCACTTATTTCATCAAACTTGTACCTCTTTTCTTATGGAATTGAGTATAGCAAATGCTCCAAAAAACCTTCAAGTGTTTCACTGACGGTTTCCTTTCACTCCATACTTCAATTGGAGTTTGATTCCATACAGCTTTGTAGGATTTTGATTGAACAAATATACAACTGTATAAATGGTTTCAACCCAAAATTTCTTTGGCAAGTTTTTGTCATGTAACATAGATTTTGCCATCTCTATCACAGTTTGGTTCTTTCTTTCCAAAACTCCATTTTGTTATGGTATGTAGCCAATAGTTAATTGCCTTTTCAAACCTTCATCTTTAGAAAATTCTTGGAATGCATTTGATGTGTACTTCTTGCCACGATCACTCTTCAACTTCTTGATGTAACAATCACTTTGTTTTTCAACAAGACTTTTAAACTTCTTAAAAATTGAAAACATCTCGAATTTTTCTTTCATGAAATCGCCGCAAGTCATTCTTAAAAAATCATCAATGAAAAGGATGAAATACTTGTTACTTCCATGACAAGTTATCTTCATGGATCTATAATATCGGTATGAATCAGTTTCAAAATCTTTTTGGCTCGCCATGTAATTCCTTTAGGAAATGGTTGCCGGTGTTGTTTGCCAAGTGCACAACCATCACAACTTTTATGTTTCTCTTTAATTCTTGATAAGTCATATGCCATCCCTCTTTGTTGAAGCACTTTGAGGCTATGAAAAATTTAAAATGGCCAAACTTCTTGTATCACAACCATGAATCTGTATTGACATACGTTTTCAAGGCTTGATTTCCCCTATAATTAAATTTAGTTGAAAAATTTCGATTGGCTTGCATTTGAATTTTCATCACAAGCTATCTATCATCCTTTTCATCATAAATGCAGCACTTATAATTATCAAAATTAAGTGCATATTTATACTCATAAAGTTGTCCAAGACTTAATAAATTTTGGTCTAAATCAAGAATAAATAAAATATTATGAATGAACTTCATACCTTGCTTGGTTTGGACACCAATTGTTTCCAATCATTGTGCTTGAATTATGACTCCATTTTTTATCTTCACTTCAATCTTTGTAAATTCATCCAAGTCAACAAAAATAGATTTATCTCTTGTTATATAATTGCTACAACTGCTGTTAAAATACCATGTATTATTCTTGACCTTAGTGGCCATGTGACAAGCATAGAATAAGTTTTTTGCTCCTTGCTTGTCTTCTGAAATTGTAGTTGATGATTGGTCCTGAATCTTCAATCCTTCTCAATATGGTCAAATCTCTTGCAATAGTAGTACTTTAGCTTGTCGTTGTGCCAATAATCTTTCTCAAGGTGATTGATTTTGCCACAACAGCTACAAGTTTATGAATTTTCAACATTAAGGCATCTTTGAAGATTGTTTCTTCCTCTTCCTCTTGAATTTCTGCCTCTGCCTTTTCCACGGCCATATCTACCCTCCTCTTTGCGAGTCTCCACCTCTTTGGTAGTTACAAGATAGCTCTCGTTCATTGGTTTTGGGGCTAAAACTCAGTTTCAATTGGAAAGCACTTTCAACAAATTTTTCAGCATGTCTAGCCAACCTTCTCTCATGAGCTTTCAAGGATTCCGTCAATTCTTGAACTCAATACTCTAACCAGATTTCAAGAAGTACCTCTATATTCTGCACTTAATCAAATTACCCAAAGAATCTTTCCTCAAAAGTATTTTTGGCAACCAGATGATCCCTCAAAAAATTTGGATTATTATGAATTAATTAGTTAGATTTCATTCATGAACATGGTCTGATCCTCAAAAGAATTATTCAACCATTAAAAAAGAAATTCTATCTATAGTTTTATGTATATCAAAATTTCAAGATGATTTATATAATAAAAAATTTTTAATTAGAATAGATTGTAAATCTGCGAAAGAAATTTTACAAAAAGATGTTCAAAATATAGTTTCAAAACAAATATTTGCTAGATGGCAAGCTATTTTATCTGTATTTGATTTTGAAATAGAATTTATCAAAGGAGAAAATAATTCTTTACCAGATTTTCTTACTAGAGAATTTCTACAAGGACATGGATCGTGAAATGATGGCTCAAAGAGAAGAACGAGAATATACCAATTACTTGAGAACTCAAAGGGATTCTCCCACACTCCAAAACAAAGAAAAAGATATCCAATCCAGAGGATATCAATATTTTGCCCAAACCAGCTATGGTAGACAAACTATTCCAGCTCATCAAATTCCTAAATATGACACTATATACATTCGAAAAAGCCCATACACTACTATTACTCCTCAAGAAAAAGCCTTTCTTATTCAAAGAGAGATTCAGAGAAATACCATTCGAATCAAAGTTATGAAAAGAATTGTGAGAAGTGAGGAATTCATTCAATATCACAGAAAACAAAATAAGCAATTATCTGACCAACTCAAAGATATTGTTTATTAATATTGCAGGATTATGGATTCAAAAGCAGGAAATTCAAGGCCAAAGACTCCTCAAGATTATGAGATAAGTCTTACTCCTGTTACTCAAAATCGATTCCAACTCTTATCAGATTTTCCAGCATTGACTTATAGTCAAGCTGCTTGTACTCCAACTTCTTCTCAAAAACCTCTTCAACAAATTCCAACGACCCCAGAAAAATTCAATGAAAATACTTATTTTACAAAGCTATTTACCCAACACATTACTCTAACCAGATTTCAAGAAGTACCTCTATATTCTACACTTAATCAAATTACCCAAAGAATCTTTCCTCAAAAGTGTTTTTGGCAACCAGATGATCCCTCAAAAAATTTGGATTATTATGAATTAATTCTTACAGATACTCAATCTGTAGAAATATTTCCAATTCCAGACAGAAAAAATCCAAATACAATTAGCCACTCAAAATGCATAATAAAGAAAGTTTGTTCTCCAAATGAATGGACTTCTCTTTATTCTAAAAAATCCTTTTCAGTAAGGTTCATTCCAGATGGATTCACTTATCAAGATTACAAAATGGCATGGTATCGTGCCTTCTTTTTTAGACCATTCAATCATTCATGGTTCTTCACGTTCAAAGAAAATTGCAACAGAGAATTTCCAATTTAGTTCAATCACTGGTGGAAATGGTTTGGACCACAACCAGAGATACTACCTCCAAATGTGCTTATGGGATTTCAAACGTATCTAAAAAGAGCAAAGGGGGAAGAATATACAAGACCAAATTTATTCCATATGGAGTTCAAAATCCCGTGGATATTTTGCTGGAGTTTCAAAATTCATCAAGAACTTGAAAAACCACTTCCAATGTCATTAGTCAGAGAATTCAAAGTTAAATGGTGGACAGGATTCAACCAAGAATTTGGAGACCAAGTAAATGTTATCAGATTCCTAACTACCGGAGATAAACTCAAATGGACTAAACCAACATCTACTCCAACAACTTTTGTACCTACTACAACAAAGTCTTCACCAACTCCTACGGCACCAACTCCAACCACTACTCTAATAAAGAAAGAAAAAGAAAAAGACACCGAGATGGTATCCGAGGCAACTTCAAACGACTTTTTGATGAAAAAGATGATGCAAGATCCAAGACTACTCAAAGAATATCTGGATTATTTGTAAAAGTCGGATAAAAAAGAAGAAACCGACAAAATTGATGAGTCGGCAGAATCATCCGAATCAACTTTTGATCCATTCGGAGGACCATGCGGACAAGATCCAAATGACTTTTGAAAAAGATGTCGGCCACACAGAGAAAAGACAAATGAAATTCAAATGAAGAAAAAATGAAATGCAAATGACAAGTCCCGAGCCTCTATAAATTGAATCAAGATTTCAGAATGAAGGCATCCGAAAAAACTATCAGAGCAAAAATCCCTTTGTATCAAAACCTCTCAACCACTCTCACCTACTCTTACTACTCTCAACCACTCTTGTATTCAAGCTATTGTATAGCATTCTCCAAGCAGAATTTTAATAAGAAAGTTCAAAGATTTCTGCATTCAACAAAGCTTCCGTACGCAACTCAAAGTTTTATTGTAAGTCCAAATTTTTATGCTTATTACAAGTTTATATTGCCTGGGTTGGAAGTGGTATCAGAGCCACACCCTTTTATTTGCATACGCTTATTAAACTTTGTTTTTACATTTTCTGTATTGAATTAAGTTTCTATTTAAATTGACTAATTCATGCATTTATGTTCATATATTTCATTAAACTTTTACTGAAAGCGTTGGTAAGACTTGATGCCTTGTAAGACCGTTGGTAAGTCCAGAATAGAATGTTCCAGGCCTAGTGCTCGGTTGTTCCCGGTTAAGTAAAATTTAATTAAATATTAGACATGGCTGCATTCCTTAGACAATTAAAAATAGGATCTAATTCAAAGCACGATAATGTAGTACAAAGTCATGAATATCATATGCCCATAAATAATTCAGATTGGACTATTCCAGAAGAAAAAATAGAACACATTTATAGAATTAGCCCTTTAGATTTTAAAACTGTTCTATCAGTCAAAACACATGAAGAAACAATTTCTATCCAAGAAGAATATCAACCTATTCAACTATTAAATCATAGTACAATTCAAAAATATTTAAGTAAAGGATATCGATATATTCATATAGGTTTGATACAAATAGCCGTAAAACCTTTATTCCATCTAGGAGTAGATGCTCCAATATATTTAGCATTAAGAGATACTAGACTCAAACGATTTAAAACTTCTTTATTATCAATGATTCAAACAAATGTTTGTAATGGACCAATATATTTTAATTGTACTCCAAATTTTTCCATAGATTTAACAGATCCACACATCTTGAATTCAGTCATATTAGATATTCATATGCAAGGAAATAAATTTGAAAAATATACAAAGAATTTTGCAATAATATATAGAATATATTATAGACCTTTGTCTTCTCATTTAAATCCTAAATTTATAATGACTCCAACTCTTAAAGACGAAACAACTTTATTACAAGTAGATGCAGATAAACCTACAACTTACACTCCAAAAAGACTAAAGTGGAATGAAATAACTATACCTAGTGAATTTGAAATTAAAAATCCACAAATAGCAAGAAATATAGAACAGACTACGGCAGAAGATATTATAGAAAAATCAGATGGAAGTACTTTAATAAGATTTTCATCCTTAAGAGAAAGACCAGAATCATCATATTCTTGGTTACCAGCTAGACGTTCAAATTATGAGTCAACTGAAGTTAATTTTCCAATGGAAAGTACCTCAAATTTTAAATATAAAACACCTATACCAGAAGTTATAAATCAAAATCAATCAGATTATTTCCCAACTCATTCACAAATGAAAGGAGAAATAAATGTTATAAACAAACCATATAAAATAAACCATAAGTATTTACAAGAAGATTTTGAAGATGAAGAAAACACAGAAAAAAGAATTTGGTTTTTTCAATTAGAATCAGAATATAAAGAAAAATTAATAATAGAATGGAAAAATGAATTAGACAAACAAAAGTTTGATTTTCCTTTCTTTACTTGGTTATCATTTTATACTTTAAAATTAGGAATAAATGATATATATAATACATCCCAAATAAATGTTCAAACTAATCTATATAAAAAATGGAAGTTAAAAGATGAACAGATAATAACCTCAATACACCCCCCATTACAAGAAGTAAAAATTAATATAGGACAAGGAGAAATAATTGCCTCACCTTTTAAGAAGGGAAGAGAAGCAGAATCAAGTACAAATAATTCAATAAATTTAGAAGATCTTAAAAAAGTTTATCAACAAAATAATTATACAAATCAAATTCTTCATACAATATCACAACATATAGAAGTATTAAATACTAAAATAGATACAATAAAGAAACCAGAATTAAAATTCCCAAATGATATTTCAGCACCTCATTTTAAACCTAGAAGCCTGACAAGAGAAAAAATCAAGACTTAGTACAAGATATTAATAGTCAAAAAATAAATACTACAGATAATTTATTAAATAAAATATCTCAAGCTTTACAAAACTTAACCACAGAATCTAAACTTTCAACTCCAAAAATAAATACATTAGATAGAATAACAGAAGAAAATTCAACTGAAGAAATAGAAGATATATCTGAAAAATCAACAGAATCAGAAGAAGAAGAAGAAGATATAATTCTACCAATAGAAAATCAATTTGAAGAAACAGAAGGAAATCAAATAAATAAAATAAAAAGAAAAAATTATAATAAAAGAAATGAATGGAAGATGGTAAGTTCAAAAAATTATTATCCTAGACCAAGTCCTCCGGATATTCAATATGAAGAAAGATCAAAATTTAGAACTACTAAATATGATGGAGATTCAATTTATGAATGGAACATAGATGGCAAAGCTGAATATGAAGTATTAAATAATTTGCAGGAAATAGGAATGGCTAGATTAGCTTATAAAATTAAAAATATTCAGGAAAGAAATATTGCAACTCTATTAGTCTCAGGATTTACTAGACAATTAAAAAATTGGTGGGATAATGCTTTAACATTACAAGATAAATTATCAATATTAGATCATACACAAGAAATAGAAGATGATCAAGGAAATATTCAAATACAATCAGATGCTGCAGAATTTTTAATTGTAACAATAGTCATGTACTTTATAGGAAATCCAAAAGAAGAATTGAATTCTAATAAAACCTTTTTAACAAATTTAAGATGTCCAACATTATCAGACTTTAGATGGTATAAAGATATGTTTTTAACAAATGTATTAAGAAGACCAGATTGTAATGCATCATTCTGGAAAGAAAGATTCATAACTGGATTACCAAATTTATTTTCTCAAAGAATAATGGATAATCTACAAAAAGAAATGGGAACAGATGTCGTTTCCTTCGAAAATATTACTTTTGGACAATTATTTGCTTTTGTGAAAAAAGAAGGATTAATGTTATGTTCAGAATTAAGATTACAAATAAAATATGGATCAAAAAGAAAAGAAGTAGGATCATTCTGTGATGCATTTGGAATTAAAAGAATTAAGTCCCCATCAGCATACAAAAAGAAAGTTAAAAAATATTCTAAGAAAATAAGATATAAAAAACCTAAGGAAAATGAACCAACTAAGAAGAAAAAATTTATTAAGAAAATTGTTTGTTATAAATGTGGAAAATTAGGTCATAAAGCAAACAAATGTAAATTAAAAGAAAAAATCACAGAAATTTGTGCACACGAAGAAGAAATTAAAAATAAATTAATAAATCTATTAATAAATGAACAAGATAATAATTCTGAAGAAGATTATTATGATGATAAATCTAGTTTCGAAAGTGAAGAAAATTGTAATTGTACACCAAAATATATAAATGTTATAACTAAAAAAGAAGATAAAGAATTCTTATTAGATATAATAGATAAAATTGAAGATCCAATAGCAAAAAAGGAATATTTAGAAAGATTAAAAAGTTTAATTATTCAAGAAGACAAAATGCCTAAGATAATAGAACCTTTCAGTATTTCTAAATTAATAGACAAATATCCTAATATAAATATAATGAAAAAGGAAACTGCTAAAGATCTTCAAACAGAAATTAATAATCTTAAAATACAGGTAAAACAATTACAACAAGAAATAATAGAATTAAAATTAAAAGATTTGGAAATAGAATAAAAAATAGCATTAACAAATAATCAACCTTCAACTTCTAATTCTAAAATAGAAGAAATATTAATATCAGAAAAATCGGTTGAAGAATCTCAATATTTAAACATTATAGAAAAAATAACATTTCAAAAATGGTTTGCTTTAGTCACTATTACAGTAGAAGATTTCAAAGAAACCTTTGTAGCTCTAATAGATAGTGGAGCTGACGTAAGTTGCATTAAAGAAGGAATAATTCCTACTAAATATTGTGAATGAACAAAAGAAACATTAATGGCAGCAAATGGAGAAAATTTACAACTAAAATATAAATTTACAAAAGGATCAATATGTAACAATGAATATTGTATTAAACATAATTTTATAGTTGTAAAAAATATAAATCATGATGTAATATTAGGAACACCTTTTTTAATTCAAATATATCCATTTCTAGTAAGCCATGAAGGAATTTCAATAAATATAATGTGAAAAATTATTACTTTTAAATTTTTAACTTCAATGAGACAAAAGAGTTACAAACCTTACAAGCCTCTTCTATTTATAAAACAATAAATACTATTACAAAAGTAAAACAACATATAAGTTATATTAAGGAGGAAAAATCTTATTTAAAAATTGAAGAACAATTGAAAGAAATTAAATTACAAAAAAGAATATCAGAACTAGAAGAATTATTACAAAAGGAAATTTGTGCAGATATTCCTAATGCCTTTTGGGATAGAAAACAACATATGATAGAATTACCTTATGAAAAAGATTTTAATGAAAAAAATATTCCAACAAAAGTTAGACCAATACAAATGAATTTTGATTTATTGGAATTTTGTAAAAAGGAAATAAAAATATTAATAGATAAAGGATTAATAACTCCTTCAAAATCACCTTGGAGCTGTGCTGCTTTTTATGTAATGAATTAAGCTGAAAAAGAACGAGGAGTTCCAAGACTAGTAATAAACTATAAACCTTTAAACAAAGTTTTACAATGGATTAGATATCCTATTCCTAATAAAAAAGATTTGCTTAATAGATTATTTAATGCAAAAATCTTCTCAAAATTTGATTTAAAATCAGGATATTGGCAAATCATTATAGACCCAAAAGATAGATATAAAACAGCATTTACAACACCTTTTGGACATTATGAATGGAAAGTTATGCCATTTGGATTAAAAAATGCCCCATCAGAATTTCAAAATATAATGAATGAAATTTTTAATCCATATAGTTCATTCAGTATAGTCTATATAGACGATATATTAATATTTTCCGAATCAATAGAATAACATTTTAAACATTTAAGTATATTTTTAAAAATAGTTAAGAAAAATGGATTAGTTGTT
Source organism: Coffea arabica (assembly GCF_036785885.1). Classification (NCBI taxonomy): domain Eukaryota; kingdom Viridiplantae; phylum Streptophyta; class Magnoliopsida; order Gentianales; family Rubiaceae; genus Coffea; species Coffea arabica. The sequence continues at coordinate 27,492,130 of NC_092320.1, read as the reverse complement.
TCTGCTCCAAAAATGAAATTATTTCAAACAAAAATAAGATTTTTAGGACATAATATATATCAAGGAACAATAAAACCAATAAATAGAGCTTTAGAATTTGCTACTAAATTTCCAAATGAAATAAAAGATAAAAATCAACTACAAAGATTTCTAGGATGTTTAAATTATATATCAGATTTCTTTCCTAAATTAAGACAAGAATGTTCTATATTATTTAACAGATTAAAGAAAAATCCAAAACCTTGGACAGGGGAACATACTCAAAAAATAAAATATTTAAAAGAAAAGATTGAATCATTACCATGTCTATGTTTACCTCATCCTAAATCATTCATGATAGTTGAAACAGATGCATCAGAATTAGCATATGGAGGAATATTAAAACAAAGAATAGAAAAGTCAAAAGAAGAATTAGTTAGATTTCATTCAGGAACATGGTCTGATCCTCAAAAAAATTATTCAACCATTAAAAAAGAAATTCTATCTATAGTTTGATGTATATCAAAATTTCAAGATGATTTATATAATAAAAAATTTTTAATTAGAATAGATTGTAAATCTGCCAAAGAAATTTTACAAAAAGATGTTCAAAATATAGTTTCAAAACAAATATTTGCTAGATGGCAAGCTATTTTATCTGTATTTGATTTTGAAATAGAATTTATCAAAGGAGAAAATAATTCTTTACCAGATTTTCTTACTAGAGAATTGCTACAAGAACATGGATCGTGAAATGATGACTCAAAGAGAAGAACGAGAATATACCAATTACTTGAGAACTCAAAGGGATTCTCCCACACTCCAAAACAAAGAAAAAGATATCCAATCCAGAGGATATCAATATTTTGCCCAAACCATCTATGGCAGACAAACTATTCCAGCTCATCAAATTCCTAAATATGACACTATATACATTCGAAAAAGCCCATACACTACTATTACTCCTCAAGAAAAAGCCTTTCTTATTCAAAGAGAGATTCAGAGAAATACCATTCGAATCAAAGTTATGAAAAGAATTGAGAGAAGTGAGGAATTCATTCAATATCACAGAAAACAAAATAAGCAATTATCTGACCAACTCAAAGATATTGTTTATTAATATTGCAGGATTATGGATTCAAAAGCAAGAAATTCAAGGCCAAAGACTCCTCAAGATTATGAGATGAGTCTTACTCCTGTTACTCAAAACCGATTCCAACTCTTATCAGATTTTCCAGCATTGACTTATAGTCAAGCTGCTTGTACTCCAACTTCTTCTCAAAAACCTCTTCAACAGATTCCAAAGACCCCAGAAAAATCCAATGAAAATACTTATTTTACAAAGCCATTTACCCAACGCATTACTCTAACCAGATTTCAAGAAGTACCTCTATATTCTACACTTAATCAAATTACCCAAAGAATCTTTCCTCAAAAGTGTTTTTGACAACCAGATGATCCCTCAAAAAATTTGGATTATTATGAATTAATTCTTACAGATACTCAATCTGTAGAAATATTCCCAATTCCAGACAGAAAAAATCCAAATACAATTAGCCACTCAAAATGCATAATAAAGAAAGTTTGTTCTCCAAATGAATGGACTTCTCTTTATTCTAAAAAATCCTTTTCAGTAAGGTTCATTCCAGATGGATTCACTTATCAAGATTACAAAATGACATGGTATCGTGCCTTCCTTTTTAGACCATTCAATCATTCATGGTTCTTTACGTTCAAAGAAAATTGCAACAGAGAATTTTCAATTTGGTTCAATCACTGGTGGAAATGGTTTGGACCACAACCAGAGATACTACCTCCAAATGTGCTTATGGGATTTCAAACGTATCTAAAAAGAGCAAAGGGGGAAGAATATATAAGACCAATTTTATTCCATATGGAGTTCAAAGTCCCGTGGATATTTTGCTGGAGTTTCAAAATTCATCAAGAACTTGAAAATCCACTTCCAATGTCATTAGTCAGAGAATTCAAAGTTAAATGGTGGACAGGATTCAACCAAGAATTTGGAGACAAAGTAAATGTTATCAGATTCCTAACTACCGGAGATAAACTCAAATGGACTAAACCAACATCTACTCCAACAACTTTTGTACCTACTACAACAAAGTCTTCACCAACTCCTACGGCACCAACTCCAACCACTACTCCAATAAAGAAAGAAAAAGAAAAAGACACCGAGATGGTATCCGAGGCAACTTCAAACGACTTTTTGATGAAAAAGATGATGCAAGATCCAAGACTACTCAAAGAATATCTGGATTATTTGCAAAAGTCAGATAAAAAAGAAGAAACCGACAAAATTGATGAGTCGGCAGAATCATCCGAATCAACTTTTGATCCATTCGGAGGACCATGCGGACAAGATCCAAATGACTTTTGAAAAAGATGTCGGCCACACAGAGAAAAGACAAATGAAATTCAAATGAAGAAAAAATGAAATGCAAATGACAAGTCCCGAGCCTCTATAAATTGAATCAAGATTTCAGAATGAAGGCATCGGCAAAAGCTATCAGAGCAAAAATCCCTTTGTATCAAAACCTCTCAACCACTCTCACCTACTCTTACTACTCTCAACCACTCTTGTATTCAAGCTATTGTATAGCATTCCCCAAGCAGAATTTTAATAAGAAAGTTCAAAGATTTCTGCATTCAACAAAGCTTCCGTACGCAACTCAAAGTTTTATTGTAAGTCCAAATCTTTATGCTTATTACAAGTTTATATTGCCTGGGTTGGAAGTGGTATCAGAGCCACACCCTTTTATTTGCATACGCTTATTAAACTTTGTTTTTACATTTTCTGTATTGGAACATATTAACTCGTTTTCTTTGGAGTTGAGTTTGGAGAACTCAAACTCGAACTCGAACTTGAACTTAGAGATGATGGTGGACTGCTTGTTGGTGCTGAATTATCACCATTTTCTTCTTCATTTGTTGAATTTTCTTCTTCTTCATGATGCCAAACAACTTGCTTCACAATCTTTTTCTCATCCCAATTCCAAGCAACATTTTCATCAAATACAACATCTCGACTAATAATGATTTCGATTGTCTTCAAAGTAAACAATCTATAACCTTTAGATTTGGAGTTATAACCAACAAAAATATATTTTCCACTTATTTCATCAAACTTGTACCTCTTTTCTTATGGAATTGAGTATAGCAAATGCTACAAAAAACCTTCAAGTGTTTCACTGACGGTTTCCTTTCACTCCATACTTCAATTGGAGTTTGATTCCATACAGCTTTGTAGGATTTTGATTGAACAAATATACAACTGTATAAATGGTTTTAACCCAAAATTTCTTTGGCAAGTTTTTGTCATGTAACATAGATTTTGCCATCTCTATCACAGTTTGGTTCTTTCTTTCCAAAACTCCATTTTGTTATGGTATGTAGCCAATAGTTAATTGCCTTTTCAAACCTTCATCTTTAGAAAATTCTTGGAATGCATTTGATGTGTACTTCTTGCCACGATCACTCTTCAACTTCTTGATGTAACAATCACTTTGTTTTTCAACAAGACTTTTAAACTTCTTAAAAATTGAAAACATCTCAAATTTTTCTTTCATGAAATCGCCGCAAGTCATTCTTAAAAAATCATTAATGAAAAGGATGAAATACTTGTTACTTCCATGACAAGTTATCTTCATGGATCTATAATATCGGTATGAATCAGTTTCAAAATCTTTTTGGCTCGCCATGTAATTCCTTTAGGAAATGGTTGCCGGTGTTGTTTGCCAAGTGCACAACCATCACAACTTTTATGTTTCTCTTTAATTCTTGATAAGTCATATGCCATCCCTCTTTGTTGAAGCACTTTGAGGCTATGAAAAATTTAAAATGGCCAAACTTCTTGTATCACAACCATGAATCTGTATTGACATACGTTTTCAAGGCTTGATTTCCCCTATAATTAAATTTAGTTGAAAAATTTCGATTGGCTTGCATTTGAATTTTCATCACAAGCTATCTATCATCCTTTTCATCATAAATGCAGCACTTATAATTATCAAAATTAAGTGCATATTTATACTCATAAAGTTGTCCAAGACTTAATAAATTTTGGTCTAAATCAAGAATAAATAAAATATTATGAATGAACTTCATACCTTGCTTGGTTTGGACACCAATTGTTTCCAATCATTGTGCTTGAATTATGACTCCATTTTTTATCTTCACTTCAATCTTTGTAAATTCATCCAAGTCAACAAAAATAGATTTATCTCTTGTTATATAATTGCTACAACTGCTGTTAAAATACCATGTATTATTCTTGACCTTAGTGGCCATGTGACAAGCATAGAATAAGTTTTTTGCTCCTTGCTTGTCTTCTGAAATTGTAGTTGATGATTGGTCCTGAATCTTCAATCCTTCTCAATATGGTCAAATCTCTTGCAATAGTAGTACTTTAGCTTGTCGTTGTGCCAATAATCTTTCTCAAGGTGATTGATTTTGCCACAACAGCTACAAGTTTATGAATTTTCAACATTAAGGCATCTTTGAAGATTGTTTCTTCCTCTTCCTCTTGAATTTCTGCCTCTGCCTTTTCCACGGCCATATCTACCGCCTCTTTGCGAGTCTCCACCTCTTTGGTAGTTACAAGATGGCTCTCGTTCATTGGTTTTGGGGCTAAAACTCAGTTTCAATTGGAAAGCACTTTCAACAAATTTTTCAGCATGTCTAGCCAACCTTCTCTCATGAGCTTTCAAGGATTCCGTCAATTCTTGAACACTTATTGAGGAAATATCTTTTGTCTCTTCAATTATGGACAACATTGGATCAAATTTGGAGACAAAGCTTTCAAGGATCGAAGCACCAAGTAGGGTGTTCACTCTGATTCTCATTGTCCTGTTTGTAAAGAGAAATTTGACTTAGGCTCTCATGTGTGGAAGTTACCTTGCAAATATTTGCATCACTCAAATTCCATTGTCCCATGGCTAGAGCAACGCAGTTGTGCCCTGCTTGTCGGCAAGAGCTAACACCACAGCAGAGAAATTAGAATTCTAGAGGACAAAACCAAAGTAGCAGGAGGCTTAGTGGAAGGGGAAGGCAGAAGTGAGAATCCAGAAAGACGTAGCCCATGGTCCTTCTTGTGGCCTTTTGGCTCATCTCACTCATAGCGTCAACGTAATGGGATAGCTAAAACGAGCTCCGTGCCCGTGTCCAATTATCAGGATTATCACTATACAGAGCATTCTAATTGGCCTTTTGAATAATAAGCTCCATTAGCTGAGTTTCTGTTTAGTTTTTTCAGTTATTCTTTTTCACCATAATGTTCCTTCACTTGTTGAACAAAGCTGATTTCCTTGTAACAAAGGTAATGCTTAACAATTGAGTGATGTGTTCAAATTTGGGCTATAAAGATCAGTGAGTTCTTTACAACTGCTATTCCATTTATGCTTTATTTTTCTGAAATATTCACTATTCGGCCTGTTTCTATTCCTTTTGGTTTTTGTCATCTTATTGGCAACTGAGAAACTAGTTCTGATATGTTTGGAGTTTGCCTAGGATCCTTTCATTTCTTACTCAGAGTAACGGCTTTTTTTATTATTTTTCTCCCATGGACATCTTACTCAAAACTGACAAACCAGTTCTCATGTATGACTAGCTTGTCTAGGGTCCTTTCATTATTTGCAAATTTACAACTCGTTTTCATATTTAAAATATATTTAGAGCTGTTCTTGTGTGACGCCCCCACTTCTCCCTAATGCGAACCAAAAGGTATCCGCGGGACGCCTGCCCAATTCTCGTAAGGACTCAAGCACTTTACGTTCAAACTTATAACGGTACTAGACATCACATCCAGATAATATAAATGCAATTAGTGCGGAAGCGTTCAAGTTTAACAATATTTAACAATTACCAAATCCATATAATGGGTTTCTAAATACATCCCAAAATATACAATAGCCAAAATATCTAGTCAAAAGAATTGGAACCCTATTACAAAAGTCCACAAAAATACTAAAAATGGAAATTCCCTCCGAGTCTCATTCCAAGCCCAATCTTGTTAAGGAAAACAAATATACAGGGTGAGCAAAATGCTCGTGAGGCCAAGAACACACATGCAAGCACATTGTTCAAGTAACAAACCCAAATTGACAAGTCGAGCAATAATATATCCAATGATTAACAATTTACGAGGAAAGTAACCATAAACAATTCAAGGATACTGGAGCTCTCAGGAGCTATGTTCCACTTGCACGATCAATAACCTCCACGAGTTGATACTCCGTCAATCGGGTAAGTTTAGTCCGTAGAACTCCACTTAATCTGTCCCCTTTCACCTTACATACCCCTATTTCGGGCCCGCCTGTCATTTGTTTAAGGCAATACTACTCGAGTATGTCAAGCAAGATCTCTCACTAGATTAAGCTTTTCAATTTTTCCCATGGTTTACCAAGGAGCCCGACCAAGTCCATGTTGGCTCGAGTCCAAGGTTCGCCAATGAGATGTAGGTGTCCCCCCAAGCATGTTCGAGAGTCTCGGAGATTCACTCCAACGACGTATGCAACCATAGCATACTATTTCAAGTCAAGCAAGCAAGTAACATGTGTAAGCAATTGAGACATTTGAATATTTCAAGTGCGAGTCATTTATTTCAAGCGAGAACGGGTGCGATAAAATACACCCCCGTCTCGAATTTTTAAAAATCTCAGGTATCATTACAAGTAAACATGTATCTGGATCACAGTAGTTCAAGTAACACACACTTGACACTCACCAAGTAAATAAGAAGAAACGGCACTCGAAGTTCAAGCGTCCACGGTGGGATTCTCTTGAAGTTTCTCTTGTGTGCCTGAGCAATTAATAAGGATTTATCACTCAAAACCCCCAAGCATTACAAAGATTGTACATAGTGCACAATCTAAGAAAATTTCATGAAAACGAATCTCAATCACTCGTAAATTGGGGTTTTAAAATGGAATTTTAAAGCACAAAAGCAATTGAGGTTTCATCTTAGAAATCAAGTTTAATACGTTCAAGTAACATCAAAGGAATAAGGAGAATTCAAAAATCTCCATTTCCTTAAGATTCGGAAATTTTAGTTTTGGTACGAGATCTTTGAAAAATCGTATCTCATTCTTACAAGTCCAAAATTGGAAAATTTAGTACCGTTGAAAACCTCTTCCAAAGTACTAAAAGTTTCTAGAATACACTTCTCTAAGATTCCAAATGGAAAACATTCAAAAATGAGATCAAAGTCGCTGTTTTGGTTCATAAGGCAGATTTAAGTTGGTTTTTGGCCAATTTTGAAAATTCGGCAAAATTCACTTGATTGGAACTAGCCTTTGAAATTTGCAACTATATTAGTGTTGTAATCCAAGTTTACAACAAAACAAGCAGAACGAGAAATGGAGTTTTGAGTACCAAGATAAGGTAGCTCAAAGTTACCCAAATTTCCTTGTTAAACAAGGGTTTTCCAATATCAAGTCTTGAACTTTGGTAATTTAGTCGAGCAGCGAAATAGACTCAGATTGGTACCAAATTCAGCAGTATAATACTCCTATATAAAGGGTATCCCTCCATCAAATTTCATGGAAAAATACCTTCGAGAAGGTAGTCAACCAAACAACCAAAATTTCGAAAAATCCCATGGCAGAACTGCCTTGAGCTTTTTGTTTTCCATTCCAAACATTTGGCCAAGGAAAATCCTTCAAACATGGTTCATTTGTGTAGGAAAAGCCTTAGGAACCTTCATGGTACATTTGGTAAGTGTTTTAACTCCAAGAAATTCAATTGGCAAGTCCACACCAAGTCTAACATCTACTTTGCCCAAAATTTAGGGTTTTCAAGAACAGGGTAGGTTTTGTGTTTTGATCACAAATCACTCAATTCAACTCGGAATTAAGTATGGTTGGCGGTGTTGGAAAATAAATTCATAAAACTAAAAATTCACAGAAGAAATCATTTTGAAATTCAGCACACAACTAGCTCAAATTCGAGCCTCAAGCTGTAGTTTCTGAACTTCGTTCCAGGAAAACTGAGAAACAGGACAGTCATCTTTAAATGGTTGGTACAGAATACTCGGGTGGAATTAGGGTTGCATTTTATACCGTTGGAAAGTTAGGAATGTCTAGTTTCAAATGCCACTGATGGAACTTGATTTCGACGTCGGAGCACAAAGTTATGGACGAAACAAGAGGGCTGTCTGAGCATTACGGGAAAATTTTCCAGCTTTACTAGCTTTGCAAGATTAATCTATTTGATCAACCAAACCTCAATATTTTTCGATGAAACTTCATACACCATCTATAAAATATATAAACATCATATACAAGCCATCAAACCCTCAGAATTTCGCAAAAAGGGGCTCGATCAAAACAGGGGCAGAATTGAAAATTTTTCAGCCATGCATTCCTTGAAGTTTATACTAGCTATGCACCATTAATCTACCAATTTGAGCACTAAACTAACATTATATCCATCATCAAGCATCACATCAGCCATCAATCCAAGAGTGGGAGTTCATAGAGCCCACCTTCAAAATTTTTCAATAATAACAAGCCACCCACATGAATAACTAAGCTTATAAGTGTAAATCGACTTCCATAGATCAGGAATTTCAGAGTTGATCACTACTTACTTTGGTTGATGAACCAAGCAGAATTTTGGCCCTCTCTCAGCCCAATAAAACCGTGCAAAGCTCTTTGTTTTTGTAGCTAGATGAAATCTCTAAGTGTTAAGCTAAGTGATCTTCAATTTTGGTGTGAAATGGTTGGGATTTGGTGCAAGAAATGGAGTAGAAATTGATGAAGCAAGTTTGGTTCTTGCTCTTGGAATGGCCGGCTGTCTTAGGGAGGAAGAGAGAGGAAATTTTGATCTAAATGAGGCTTCCAAAGGAAGCTTTAATGTGTGGCTAGAATTGGTGCAAAAGTCAACTCTCTCTCGCGCGTATAAGCGCGCATTTCGTGCTCAATTCCTCTTACATTTGTTTCACTAGTGCACTAAACTTCTAATGCACTTATATTCATATAAATATTATTCACTCTTAATTGTCCCAAAAGAATGGTTTAAAGTCTCTCAATTAATCACGCGCGTGAAAACGCGTATTTCCAATTTAGGCGCGATAGAGTGAAACCTTCGAGAAATTCTTATAACGATCGTACTACTAACTATCACTTGAGTACTTAAACCTAAAATTACCTATTTTAGGACCATTGTACATGTCTCCAATTTTTCGAGCTTATTTTACTCCCAATTGGCTAAAATTTTCAAACGCGTTTTCACTATTTTCATTAATCGAGTTTCCAAAAATTAATTTTCGAAATGAGTCACTTTAAAAATATAATGAAGTCATAATTCCATGTATTTAAGTCTAATAAGGTTAGAAAATAATAATCGGAGCAAATATTCAGATAAATAATTAAATAAGCAAAAATAGGAGTCGAAAAATAATAAATTTTTTTTTACGAGTCCTCACATCTTGCACCAAGCATTGCCAAATTTACTTTCTGATGGCTAGGGCATCCAAATATATCAGTAACAAATTCACTGTTATCAAGAATACAGATAAAGATAAGTCATAGTAAACAAAAGTATATTTTGTGCCTAGTGAATCCTATGTTGCTCACTATGACTTCCAAAATCCTGCAGACTCTTTGAAGGAAGGAAACGTTGGTAGGATTTTTCTCATTATTAATAAATGATTGTGTGTCCAGAGTTCTGTTTTCAATCCTGAGGGCCTTTATGATAATTCCAGTTTTCAAAACTTGAAGTATGTGATTCAGCATCAGTCTTAGTTTATTGCCTACCTATTATCACTACCTTCAGAGCCATTTGCCTTATTTGCTTACGAATTTCTATCTTTGATCCAAATAATGACACTTCTGTTAGCTTCACATTCATTATAGTACCAAGCTCATACTACAAGAAAAAAACATATCTGTGATACTCCAACTTTTAGGATCATCTTTTGTTTGGTCTCAAAGAGGATATTACGGTTTCTTTAGTTTATTTTTATTTTAAAACATTATTTTGTTTTAAAGAAGAAACTAAAGTTATTTCTTTGGATTTGAGTTAAAACCTTGTTTTATTTTAAAAGACTAGAAACCCTAAACGTCTAATCAAAACCCTAGTTTCACTTGTGACTCACCGTTTTCTCAAATTTCTCATATTTTAACCGAAACCCTAAATTCAATTTATGAAATTGTAAAACCCCTCACGTTTTTCTTAAAAATCCTCTTTTATTTGGAACTTATGATTTTGTAATAGCCCTACTACCTAATCACACCATAACAAGTGTAAATGAATATAGAAGTAAGGGTTTTCGTTGTCCGTTTTCAAGTTAGAGCGAATTAGGGTTTTCATGTTTTTCCATAGTGCGACTATTCGGTACGAAGTGTGATCAAATTTGGTGATTAAAAGTGAGTTTTAGATGATATTAAGTGTGGGATTAGAGGTGATAATAATAAGTTAGTGAATTATAAGTTAAAACCCTAGTATACGCGATTTAAGGAAAATCGGGTTGAACTGTCGTGTACCGTTCTCTACCGATGGATTACACCACTTGACCACCACTTTATTACCTTAATTCCCTTGTTTTTACTTGACTAATTAGCCCTAAATTACCCCTTAATCCAGCCACCTTTGTTGACTAAAAGAAAGGAAGAAAAGAAAAAAATTGAGATTGAATCCTACGGCGACACTTGGTGGTAATCCACTTAACTTTGACCCAAATTTATTAATATCTTCTTAACCTTCTTGAAACTTCAATTTGGCCTCCATTTCTACACATTAGAACTGTGACTTAGAGAGGAGAAAAGGAGAGAAAGAAACCAAGTGAGTAACCACCAAGTTTCACCTTGAATCACCTTCATTTGAGCAAAATCAATGAATCCAAACCGATTAAACCTTCATTTGAGTACTTAGGTAGTTGTGTGTGGTAAAAGTTTGGGAAGAAAGTGTTTGGTTTCATACTTACAAGGGAGTTTTTGGCAGGTACATGGCTGTCTTCTTCTTATCTCTTACTTAAATTTGGTTAAGGTTGGATAACAATGCATATTTGTGCCAAATGATAGTTATTTTAGTGGTTTGAATGGATATGGTGCATGTTCTTGAGTTAGGATTGAGTTGGTTAATTGTATTTGTTGTTGTTTAGGTGGTATGTGGTGTATATAATCTTGGATAGGAGGTTGAGATAGTGGTTCAAGCTAGAAATATGAAGTTTGCACCTTAAATTCATTGAATTCCAGAATTAGAGCTCTTCACTGCTTGGTTCTGTCCGGTCCTGTTTGACCATGATGGAGGTCGAATTAGGCTTAGCATAAAACATAAAAGTTGTAAAGAATGATGTTTTATAGTTGCTTGCAAAATTTCAGCTCAATCGAAGCAGGGTATCTTGTGAAATGACAAAATTGCCCATGCTACCCTGTTTCTGTCAAAAATGATAATCAGCCTCTGTAAGTGATTAGTTTGACCAGGAATATTACCGAATTGGTTGTTGATGTCTTCTTAAGAATTATAGTCTTGTATCTTAGCTTTCAAATGGATTTGGAATTACCCGAATTGGAGTTTTGTGTGCTTAGATATGAGTGAATGAATCAGGACTGCTAGTTGAATTTCACAGTGAGCTTCGAACTGGAAAATCTGGAGTTGTTTTGGTAAATTTGACCTAGTTAGGGTGAGAACTTGACTAAATAGTCTTCATCAAAGTTATAGCTCTTTGTCTTAGCTTCGAAACGGTATAAATTTTACCTCAATCCGATAAGTGTAATCTCGGTTGTGTCCGTTACGTAAAACAACGTCAAATCTGTCTTTTGTTTCTTGACACAAACTCCATTTCCGCACATGTTCCTAGCTTGATTTTGTACTTGTATTACTTTAAGCCTATGATATGGCTATTGAAATGGAGATTTTAAAGTTTTACAAGTGAGCATAAGTTTTACAAATAGTTTACTTATGTCCTTTGGTTTCAATATACTCTTTTCACTACCAAAACCATATTTATATTTTGTACTAGTACGCATTCGAATTTTCTTTGAATCACTTAAATCTTTGATAGTTGAAGCATAATGTGTTCTTTTGATTATATTAGGGTTCATCGGTGATTGATGGTATTATCCGACAAGATATTTTGGATATTATTTTGCGTAAATAAGTGAGTGTTTCTTGTTTGTTATATTCTCATTGACTTCATGACTTGTTGTTGTTGTTTGATAATGTGTTAAGTGCTTTCAATGATTTCCAAAACAAATTTTCTAGGCGAGTGTACTTTACCGCACTCGACCTAAATGAATGTGAAATTTTCAATGATTGAACAATTAGTTGTGCATGGATGTAAGCCTTTTGGCTGAACTGGGCCCTGCTCTTCGTTACCGATCGACTTGAGCCAGAAGCAGACTCGATCGGGTGATATGGTGACCCTGGGTGAATATTTGGTATACTTGAGTATTACCTTGTTGTCGGGTTGAGTCTGGCCAACGTCCAGGAGGGAGTGAATGAAATGAACGAACGAACGAGGGTTTTACTTACAAAATTTCATTTTCAAATGATTAAAGGAATAAGGGGAATGATAGGAGAACGAATGAACGAACGAATAAATAGCTCCCTGTGAGCCCGTATCCTTTTAATGTATGTGTTATTATCGCTTTCCATTGTAAATGTTTCTTGAATTATTGATATTCTCTATTTAATGTATTGAATTGATTGTTTGATTATGTGTTCAGAACCTCATTGAACTTTTAACTCATTCCTTTAGTTTTGTTTTCCTTAACAGGGGAAGGTGAGCCAGGATGGGAGCTTTGTATAGACTAGGTTGGTCTAGTTCTTTGAATTTTTTTTATAATGGTTCTTGCCCTAACGCTTGGCATGGGTTGGATGTATGATGAATTGAGAACCTTTGTATATTTGAGTTTGTACTCCTTGTGAGATAGAAATGTACATAAGATTGCTCTAAGTTTTGGACTGTTATTATGTTTCTTTCTTGTGATTTTATTGCGGATGTGTTTGAGGTATAACTGAGTTCCAGCGAGAGTTGGGCAGGTGGTCCGCCGAACCCTTTGGTTCGCCTTAGGGTGAGGTGGGGCTGTCACAATATCAAAACACTCCCCTAACAGTCTTAATACCCTCAAATTGCCACATCGTGGTACCAATAAAAGTCCAAGTTTAACCAGAAAATCAAGTGAGAACCAACTTTCTAGAGGTGAAACTTGATTAATAGTTACCAATTAACTTTCAAGAAGCAAAACTTGATTAGTAGTTGCCAATCAATCTTCATGGTACTGGGATACATAAAATCCAAATTCCACTTCAACTGTAAGCTCCCACATTCAATATCTCATTGCAACCTCACACTCTAGTGGTCACTATGAAATATACAAGCAAATAAATACAAACATAACTTATCAACAAAGAAAAAAGCTCAGTTATGAACATAGAAGAGGCCGTGAGAAAAATAAAAGCAAGCAAAGCGCTCAAGGCAAAGTTGACTCGAAAAGTTTTGTAAACCCTAAAAGGATTAAAAATTGTCTTGTCTTGCATACATTAAAATACACTATCTTTTTAACTCTTACAATACATGTCTTTGAAGCACAATGAGGTTTTTCCCTCCCTATTACAGGGCTATGAAAGGATATAGCAATCTTCAGCATCAAAATAAGTGTTAGATATCTCAAATTATCCAAACATTGACAATGTTTAGTTAGTACAACTCAAAGTTTGACAAAGTCTGGCATGAAATAAAATTGAATGAAACAATGTTACCATGAACGTCTCAAGCTGCCTTTTTCCTCCATAAAGAAAAATAAAAACCTTCTGGTGGACTATGATATTTGGCACCTGTAGAGCAAAAGTAACACACCCATGTGAAAAAAATGGCTATAGACCTCCGCAGATACTTGACTAAACTACAAAACACAAAATAACCAACTAACTTCAAATCTATACATTTCACTCAAATCTTCACATACCAAATTTCACTATCTCAAAAGTTGCTAAACATGACAAAAATTCATATGCAACCTCAGTTTAAAATAAATGAATCGAATATATATACATATATATATGATGTCGTTCAGAACACCTGCAATCAGTTAGTTACAAGACCCTCACGAGTGCATTGCATCAGTAGAAGATTTAGGATCTCAAATTGCCATAGCATTTTCCATTATTTCCCTGTATCTTTGTATTGAAATTGAAATCTTATATAACCAATACAAGAGAAGCTGGACACTGAGGCCATAGCTACTCTCATCCAGCCATTACATCATCATAATTGCATGACACTTTTTTAATACTGGTACAATTCAAAACCATCGTATAAATAAGCTCAAACATATGAGAGGAGTTAAAAAAATTCAATGCAAAAGATCTACAATCACAAAACCACAACAATCTAAAACATGACAATACAAATTCTACCCTTATGAGTCTTAGGAGACTCTGTAGAGGGGGTTTCTTTGTTTGTAAGTTTCATAAAGGTAGACACAATATCACCATCTACAACCTTGAGAGATTTAACAGCCTTTGTTCTTGAAACACTAGCTTGAGTCATTTTCGGTTCTATGTTCTTAGGTTCTACACCAGTTTTATCTACATCTTCATCATCCTGAGTTACATTTGATGGTAGGCTTGAAAATCACGTTGTTGAGATTAGGAGCCTTGAACTACTTTGCAGCTTGATTTTGCAATTGTGAGCTCAAATCTTCAATCTTGGTTTCGCCAAATATAACATGTGTCTAAAGTTGGACTCTTAAAATATTTGACTTTTAGGTAATAAACAAAATCTGAAACATAAATAATGTCAAATATACACAAAAAGTGTCATAACTGTTTAGAAAAATGTTACTGAATTTGGAATAGAAATCATTTACAAATAACTTTTCAGTAAAATTTATAAATCGTCTAAATTAACTGACATTCTTGCTCTTCTTAACAGTGACCCGACTGGCACCCGGGATGGCCTTCATCTCAAGTTTAGCATTGCCTTTCGACTTTTCTTTTCGCTTCTACTCTGATTTGATCTTCCACTACCATCTCATTGTTCTATCAACAGGCAGTATGATGTCATTTATAAAACATATAGTTTTAGAAATTTCTAAATGTAAAGAACATATTGTAACTATTTTCCAAAGTAGTCAATTGCTACATGAAAAGTTTATATGCTTATGTTCATTATTGCAAGAAATGAATGATGTCCAGTTGGTGCAATCATTGTATCCGTCTAAGTTGGTTACACACTTTTCACACTAATATGTATACTATGTGAGTTATAAGATTTGAAAAACTTAATCTTTCATGTGAAACCAATAAAGACTTGAGACAATTTCAAAGAGGTGACAGGGAAAGAGGAGAAACAAAAACATAGTGCCTCAAGTTGCAGCTAATTCATAGGCATATTGCTACGAAAGTTGGCTTTAATATCAAAGTTTCTCTATTCTACGTGAGTAATTTGAGACAAGGTATTGTAAAAGAATAATAGAAAACAAATTTGGATGTCATCAATGCAAGAAAATGACATTGACATGAAGATTTTCAATATCACAAATGCCTACCATCTGGTTTTGAGAAATTACATCCTGTTAAAATTGGTGGGGCAAGAGTATCAATTGTATAAGTGATTTGTCCCTTGCAACCTTAAACTCTCAGCATAATTTTTAATCGGTAAAAGCTAATCATCTGACAATGAGCCAAATTACCTTCACAACCACAAAATAAAAAATTAGCACACTTGCTCTATTCCCCCTTTCTTCTTCCAATTTTTTCTTTATCACTTCTTCAATCTTCTTTCTTCTTCCCAATAGCTTAAGCCAATCACTAGCATAGACATAACAGTTGCTATCAGGCGCCCCAAATACTCCTCATGGATGATATACAAAAATGACATACTTCTAGTCTAGACTTATTTTAGCCAAATCTCCCAAAGAAAAATAAATGATAAAAACTCTCCATCACCAAAATACAACCTAGTAACCACCTCAAAACCATGTTACCACTACTCAAGATTTAAAATACCAAAAGTAAAGTTTTCTCATATAAAATAAAGCTTAAAATCCATCACTCCTACTCTTCAAATAGCATAAACACCACACTGCCATCAAAGAGATCTATATTCTGGCAGCATAGAGAAAAACACCTACCAACACTCCGACAAAATCGATAAGACTACATCAATAGTTTCTTGAACAACACGAGCAAAAACATACCACTATCATTAAAATAGAAATAAGTGTTATGGGGAAAGAGAGAGATTGATATAAGCAACTGGCATAGGGTCCGATGAATAATAAGAAAGAGAGGAAGAAGCAGTACAAGGTCGCCATTAAACTAATGACCATTCAGTGGCTTGGAGCAGTGATAAAAGAGGAAGCACAAGGAAAATAAAAATGGAGGGGGTCAGAAGAGAGGAGAAATGCATAGCAGCAGCAAGAAGAGGAAAGAGATTAAGAGAAGGGCGATGCTAGAAAATAAAAATAGAGAGAGCCAGAAGAGAGGAGAAATGCATAATAGGAGTAAGGAGAGAAGAGAGATTAAGAAACGGGCGACACTAGAACTAGGGTAAGGAAAGAAGGCCAGAGGTGGCAGAGCAAAGCATGCAAAAGAATTGGGTGTGTGACAACCCCGCCTTCCCCTAGGGCATACCCCAAAGGTTAGCGCATCGCCTGTCCAACTCTGATCAGGACTTACTCACCAATATTTTCAAATCAATAACACTAAAATCCTTCAATATAACATTTACATGCTACAAATTGTCCAAATATTCAAGCCAAAGTACAAATCAAAGGAAAAGAGTTTAAACGAATAATACTATAATACAATGTCGATCAAATACAAGCTCAAGATATCCTATTACAAATCATTACTATTCTTGTCTCTTTTATCTCCAAATCCTATTAAGGAAAACAAATAATGGGATGAGCTAAAAGTCCAATGAGATTTCAAAAAAACATGCATTCAAATTGGTAAGATGTCAATCACATATATCAAAATCATAAAATGAAGAAGGTGAACAATTACAAGTAAAGTCATTAACAGTTCACATATTCAAATAAACAATTTAACACCAATAAGAAAAGGATACAGTACAGATATGGTGGCTCCCGCCAGGTTCTAAGCAGATCACCTAAGATTCAAATGTTGATATAATTGATACGGTGGATCCTACTAGATTCTCGACAGAGCACTCAAAATTCAAATGTTGATACAACTGATATGGTAGTTCCTGCCAGATTCTAGGCGTAGCAATTAGTTCCATTCAGTATTTCAATTGCAATTCAAGGATACAGTGGGCTCTTGCAAGTCAGTTCTCTAGCAGTGTTTTTCGAGTCCGTTGACACTCCGTCAAAGTTTGAAATGTAGCAATAACAATGTCCATAGATCACCGCTTAACTTCAGTTTCCATCCATCGATCAATCCCTTTTGTTGGACCCGAACTTTAAGAACACTAGAACACTGGGTGATAATACTCTAGTATACTGATTCCAAAGGGCGCATCTAATGGATTAAACAATAAACAATAAACAATACTCATGGTTCATCAATCTCCTTGATCAAATCCTTACTGACTCGATTCGACTAACTAGCCGATGAGATTTGGGATCCCAAGCATTCAGTATAATTGATGAGATAATATTTCCAACAAACTTTCAAGTTATGTACATGTATATCAGTTCACTTGTAAATAGTTCACTTGTAAATAGGATAACAAGAGCTCAAACAAGATTATATCGGGTGCGATAAAGTACACACTTGTTTTTTTATTTGCAGTTCAAGATATATAGTAATATCAATCAACTAGGCACATTGAGTATCATTCAAACAAAGTTAGGTCGAATGCGATAAAGTACACACTCACCTATTGCAATAGTAATTCAAGATATCTAACAATTTCACACAACAAGTCACATTTCAATCAACAAGTCACATGGTCCTAATATGTAATTGGAACACTCACCAATTGATTTCAATCTTTCCATTTCAAATCGTGGTTCTCTCTCTTGGACACTCTCAAGTCCTACAGTCAAATAATACATCACGAGTCTAGCAAATCAAAGTGAATAAAAATAAGAAATTTGAAAATTCAAAACTTTACTCAGAAGACACATCAATTGCCGATTTTATTCCTAATATAACTTTCAAAAGGGCAAAGTTTTGTTGTTCAAATCAAAGGGCAAAACCACGTGCATGCTAAAATAATGTTTCACGTATATGGAGCAAAAATATGTCCATTATAGTCAAGAATTTGACAAAAAACTGGTAAAGGCTTTCGATGTTCAAAGGTGGAAATTTTTGACCAAAATTTGGTTTGGAGAAAACTCATTTCTTTTCGTTTAAATCTCTTTGTTTTGGCTCAAATCCAATCTATAGGCGAAAATTAAGGGTTTCTCAAGTAACTCGAGTAAAGATAGATCAAAACCAACCAAAAACTAAAACTCAAAAACTCCAAATCAACATACATGTGAACATCAAAATATGTCAAAATCATCCCAAACTTCCAACTCAAACAAGAATTTTCAGCAACTTGTCCTTAATTTCCTTTCCTCTAATTTGAAAGTTCAACCTTATTTTCATGGTAAAAACACCATAAATTATGACTAGCATAGCATGTGTCATACGGTATATATTCTTGGCAAAAAAAATCATCAAAATCACAAATATCTAATTTGAACCTAAGCTATGAACTTCATAAACCAAAATTGAAAAATTCACAACATAATTTGAAAAATATGCAAATTTCCATAAAATCCTTCCTTTTCATCAAAATTGCATATGTATATTTATATATAAAGGTCAAAACTAAATTAACTAGATTATATAACAAAATTGAAATTTTTGCAACATAACTTAAAAATCATAAAATTCTCATACATTAACTAAATTCAAAAAAAGGAAGAAAACTAGAAATTCTAGTAAAGTTCACTTCTCTACCTCCAAATCCAAAGATGGCAAGTTAATCAAGAAGGTTACAAGGTTTTCTTCCTCCAAAATTCCTCCAATAGCTTTCTTCCATGCTTGACTCAAGAATTTACGGAATGAATTAGGATTTTTTTCCCTTGTTTTCTCATGAATGAAACAAGGAATCAAGGCTTGTTTTCTCTTATTTCTTTTTTGTTTTCTCACTGAAGAAAGAAGAAGAAGAAATGGCGTTAAAATAATAGCTTGGTTTAGAATAAATATTAACTCTTAGTCTTGGTTAAGAAATTGTAGTAGAGTGACAAGTGGCAAACCAAGGAAAATTTTTATCTAATTGGTCAAGAAGTTGTAGTAGAGTGACAAGTGGCAAGTCAAGGGAAATCCTTATCTAATTGGTCAAGAAGTTGTAGTTATTTAACAAGTGATAAAACAAGGAGTAATATCTATCTAGTGGTCTCTAATTCATCAAAATATCTAACTCTCCTCCAATTAACTCTTAACACCTCTTGTCACCTAATCTCTTTTGTACAAAACTCCTTCTAATTCATTAAATTTATTGCACACAATTCATTAGTTGGTCACACTAGTATAATGCACTATGAAACTGAACATGTACCAAATTAAACATGCATCAAGTTAAATATGACTCAACCAATAAAGTAACCAAAAATGCAAGGAAAGTAAGTTAAACTAATCAAAATCATAAGAAACGAATTTTTGGGGCCTTACACTCTCTCATCTTTAAGAGAATTTCATCCTCAAAATTCCAATCTTTGTTTGTACAAAACTTGATTCTACAGGATTTTCCTCCAACTCCTAAGTTGGTTCCTCTTACCTAAGATGCTTCCACCACATTGTACCTAGAGGAGAATTTTACTAACACAATGGCTAAACTAATAAGTTAAGGCAGTTCAAAGAAAATTCCATTATTCAAGATGATATAGACTTAGGTATCGATAAAAAAAGAAACCGTAACTACAAAACTTGTATACTACTCTTGCCAAATTTTCAAATCAAACACTATACTTTGGCAAACAGTCCCCAATGGAAATGTCCTATCATTTTTATAATTAAATCAGTAAACATGTACTATGCTCTGTAATCAAAATTCTTTCCTTCATTACTAACTACAACCCAAGAATAGTTTACAAAAATTGAATCATTGAATCAGGTACTAAGTTCACTATTTCTAAAGGAGATACAACTTACTATGTAAATTTTTCACTACACATAGTCCAATAAATACAACTATTTCAGATAAAACATCACTAATTGCTAATTTAGACTATTACAGCAGTTTCACCATTGCCAAATTCATTTGTTTTGGATAGTTCCTCACTTGATATCTAAGTTTGCAGAATCTAAAACATGCACTAGTTTTTGAATAACATATTCTAATATGAGTTTTATCACAAATTTTAAACTTAGGGGCTACACATATCTTCTTGAAGTGTCTATTCTTTCTTTTCTTCCTTCCTCTATCCTTCATAACAATTTCATCTTCACTGATCTCTTTGCATTTCCCTTTGGTATCGCAGAAGTTTCCTTCACACTTTTCACTTGGTTGTTAGAAATGTCTTGAGAACTTATATAGTTGAATGTACCAATTCAAACTTATTTCACAACTTCTCTAGTATCCCTTCGTATGATTTCTTTTCATTTCCATGTTCTTGGTCAGTAAATCAGTTTCCTCGGTATACTCTTAGTTCTATCGTTCTTCCTAGTGTTCAATCAATTTCTTTTGAAATGCTAACTCCTTTCTAAGAATCTCTATTTCTTTATGTGTAGCTTTCGAATTCCTTATATCTCCGAGTTATTTAATCTCAAATGATAGCCTAACAGACAAATCAAGTACTAAAGGAGTAGCTAGTCACAAATTAAAACTCTAACCATATAACTCTGAAATTCTTTTGCTTCCAAGTCATCCATGAAAATCAATCTTAGTCATTTTCAAATTAGATGGCAAGAAATCTGAATACAAGTGGGGTAATACCTCAAGATACTATGACACTTACTCTCACTAATGCCTTTTTCAAACTTCAATCAGGGCGACCATTCTAAATTCACCAAAAGTTCGTATACAAAATTAGAACCTAAATCTTGCTCCTTGGAATCTCCATACATAATCCAACACTCTCAATCTCAGATGATTTTCATTCTTACATTTCTACCATAGTACTAATGAACACCACAAAAGTATTAATACCACAAAAGTATCAAGCACGTTTCACCATGAACGAGCTACATCGCTAAACTCGAATACTACAAAAATCACTTACCTTTCCTCTGAGTACCCTAAGACATCAAAGATAGGGATAATATTCGCTAATCAATGTTCAACTTCTTTGGAGTCAGGACTTCCAGAAAACTTAAGCAAAGAACATCTTTTTTTTTAACATCTCTCTAGAGCCCTAACCTTTCCTATATCTTGGTCTATAAGTTGGTTTGCAAGCCTAGCCCCTTAGTCCTGTTGGGGTACTAGACATTCTAAAAGATCTATCATCTAATTTATGGCCATCACCATTTGGTCCCCTATTTCGTCCCTGGGTTTCTGATTTGGTCTGCCGCAAATTTCAATCACCCTCCCTTAATCCCGAGGTTTCTAACCCTATGTGGACGTCCCCAATGTCATCTCTTTAACTTTTATTTTTCACACAAGTCCACGTCTATCAAAATCAATTAAACACATAACAAGTCCACATATTCTTAGGAAAACTTAACCAGGTCAGCAGTGCTAGCAACTTAAATGTTCACGACATCCATCAAAGTTTAAATCTAGTCACCATCTATCAAAACCCTAACCCAACATTTACTACACTAGTCTATGACAGCACTCATTGATCCAATCCCCTCAATCAGTTCAATTCCAGGTTCAATATTAGAATCCTCTGCATTTTGACTTTTGTCATCATAACTTCAAATTCACTTGTGATTTCTATTCGCATCATAATCCAATATACTATATCCTTCCTAATTTATAGGTATTCTATCAGAAGAAATATGCAGTACTCAAATACAAGAATCCAAAAATAGGATGATTCATAACTCAGATTGTATGCTCTCAAGTGCAAATCAACCAAATTTGAAATTCCCATTCGATATACATATCTAATTTTTCTCAAACAATGGTAATTCGTTTCACTCTTAACAAACAATTTCCCACAGTCTGAGAACCCTCTCCTGGCTTGAGTTCATTAAGAGTTTTGATACTATTTGTAACGACCCCATCTTCCTCTAGGGCGTATCTTAGAGGTTAGCGGACCGCTTGCCCAACTCTCCTTAGAACTCACTCACTAATATTGTCAAATCAATAACATTAAAATCCTTCAATATAACATTTACATGCTACAAATTGTCGAAATATTCAAGTCAAAGTACAAATCAAAGGAAAATAATTTAAACGACTAGTACCATAATATAGTGTCGGACAAATACAAGTTTAAGATATCCTATTACAAATCATTACTATTCTTGTCTCTCTCATCCCCACACTCTATTAAGGAAAACAAATAATGGGATGAGTTAAAAATCCAGTGAAGTTTCAAGAAAATATGCAGTCAAATTGATAAGATATCAATCACATATATCAAAATTATAAAACGAAGAAGGTGAACAATTACAAGTAAAGTTATTAATAGTTCACATATTCAAATAAGCAATTTAACACCAACAAAAAAAGGATATAATATAGATATGGTGACTCGTCAGATTCTAAGCAGAGCACCCAAGATTCAAATGATGATACAACTGATATAGTGGCTCCTACCAAGTTCTCGACAGAGCACCCAAGATTCAAATGTTGATACAACTGATACGGTGGCTCCTGCTAGATTCTAGGCGAAGCAATTAGTCTCGTTCAATATTTCACTTGCAACTCAAGGATACAGTGGGCTGTTGCAAGCCAGTTCCACAGTCGAATTTGTTAACACTCTGTCAACGTTTAAAATCTAGCAATAACAATGTTCGTAGATCACCGCTTAATTTCAGTCTCCGTCCATCGATCAACCCCCTTGTCGGGTCCGAACTCCAAGAATACTAGAACACTAGATGGTAATATTCGAATATACCGATTCCAAAGGACGTATCTAATGGATTAAACAATAAATACTAAACACTACCCATGGTTTATCAGTCTCCTCGATCAAACCCTTGCTAGCTCGATTCGACTAACTAACCGATGGGGTTTGGGATCCCAAGCACTCAGTATAATCGATGAGATAATATTTTCAACAAACTTTCAAGTCATGTATATGTATATCAGTTCACTTGTAAACAATTTACTTGTAAATAGGATAATAAGAGTTTAAACAAATTTAGGTCGGGTGCGATATGGTATACACTTGTCTTTTCATTCGCAATTCAAGATATATAGCAGTATCAATCAACTAGGCGCATTGAGCATCATTTAAGCAAAATTGGGTCGAGTGTGATAAAGTTCACACTCATCTATTGCAATAGCAATTCAAGATATCTAGCAATTTCAGGCAACAAGGTACATTTCAATCAACAAGTCACATGGTCCTAACATGCAATTGAAACACTCACCAATTGATTTCAATCTTTCTATTTCAAACCTTGGTTCTCTCTCTTGGACACTCTTGAATCTTGTGAACAGATAATACATCAAGAGTCTAGCAACTCAAAGCGAATAGAAATAAGAAACTTGAAACTTCAAAACTTCACTCAGAAGACACATCAATTTGCCGGTTTTATCCCCAATATAACTTCCAAAAGGGCAAAATTTTTTTGTTCAAATCAAAGTGTAAAATCACGTGCATACTAAAACAGTATTTCAAACATAATATGGAGCAAAAATATGTCAATTATAGTCAAGAATTTGGAAGAAAACTGATCAAGGCTTTCGATGTTCAAAGGTGAAAATTCTCGACAAAAACCGCTTTAGAAAAAACTCATTTCCTTTTGCTTAAACCTCTTTGTTTTGTCTCAAATCTAACTTGTATGTGAAAATCAAGGGTTCTCAAATAATTCGAGTAAAGGTAGATCAAAACCAGTTCAAACCTAAAATTCAAAAGCTCCAAATCAACATACATGTGAAGATCAAAATATTAGCAAGTATCTTGAGCAAAATTTATCAAAACCATCCCAAACTTCCAATTCGAACAAGAATTTCCAGCAACTTCTTATTAAATTCCTTTCCTTTAATTTCAAAATTTCAACCTTATCTTCATGGAAAAAATGTAATAAATCATTATTAGCATAACATGTGTCATACGGTATATATTCTTGGCAAAAAAAATCATCAAAATCACAAATATCTAATTTGAACCTAGGCTATGCACTTCATGAATCAAAGTTGGAAAATTGATAACATAACTTGAAAAACATGCAAGTTTCCATAAAATCTTCTTTTTCATCAAAATTGCATATAAAACTCGAAACTAAACTAACTACATTATGCACCAAAATTGAAATTTTTGCAACATAATTTGCAAACCATAAAATCCTCATACAAGTCCTTCTTTTAACTTCTATTATCTCATACATCAACTAAATTCAAAAGAAAGGAAGAAAACTAGGAATTCTAGTAAAGTTCTCTTTACCTCCAAACGCAAAGATGGCAAGCAAATCAAGAAAGTTACAAGGCTTTTTCCCTCTAAAACTTCTCCAATAGTTTCCTTCCATGCTTGACTCAAGGATTTATAGAGTGGATTAGGATTTTTTTCCTTATTTTCTCACTAATGAAACAAGGAATCAAGGCTTGTTTTCTTTCTTGTTTTCTCACCAAAGAAGGAAGAAGAAGAAATGGTGTTGAAATAATAGCTTGGTTTAAGATAAATATTAACTCTTAGTTTTGATCAAGAAGTTGTAGTAGAATGACAAGTGACGAGTCAAGGGAAATCTTTATCTAATTGGTCAAAAAGTTGTAGTAGAGTGACAAGTGGCAAGCCAAGGGAAATTCTTATCTAATTGGTCAAGAAGTTGTAGTTGTTTGACAAGTGGTAAAATAAAGAGTAATATCTATCTAGTGGTATCTAATTCACCAAAATATCTAACTCTCCTCCAATTAACTCTTAACACCTCTTGTCGTTTAATCGCTTTTGCACAAAACTCCCTCTAATTTATCAAATTTATTGTACACACCTCACTAGTTGGTCACATTAGTATAAAGCACTATGAAACTGAACATGCACCAAATTAAATATGTGCTAAGTTAAATATGACTCAACCAGTAAAGTAACAAAAAATGCAAGGCAAGTAAGTTGAACTAATCAAAATCATAGGAAGCGAATTTTCGGAGCCTCACAGGGTGAACATTGAATTCAGGAAAAATAAAGAGAGGAGGAAAATGAGGAATGAAAATGACCATTAAAGTAACGGACCGGCAATTGAAGGATGGATAGGAACTCATTTAAACTTTTGTTATACTTATAAATGGGTAAAACATATTTTTCTTACATCATAAAAATAATGTTCAATTACAACAAAATTACATAAAAGCGGGGCCAAGGGGTTGTAACATCTGTTACAAAAAGATCTAGACCATTCAGCATAACCTCTTGAATCAGAAAAAAAAATTCTTTTACATATGCAAATTTCACAGAAGGTTGCTTCATTTTACACTACAAACAATTCATTCATTAATATAAAAATAATTTTATTACCAATAATCAAATTTATTGCACCAACTGGATATGACAGTTAAGATTCATGAGAAAACTTTTACAAATAAATATCTTTCAATAATTGTATTTCTTCAATAGAATAGTTTATATAAGAGACATCCTAAGCAAATTGAAAAATATAGAGGCTACAACAAAGGGATCAAGTTTTCACAAAAAGGGTCAAAATTAGTGCAAAAGGTCTTATATCATACAGAACGTGCAAAGTACCTTCAACATCATCATCATCTTTATCCTCATCATTATCGTCCTCAACCACAGGTTCCTCAGGCTATAAAAGAGCATAGTTATTAAATTATGTCAGGAATATTGCAGAGCTATTCAATCAAATGCCAACAATTGACTTTATTTTAGGTATGATGTAACTTAATAAACAAGGGGAGATGTTAGGAGAAGTAAAATTTTAGCCAACAACAAGATAGGAATGGAAGAATTTGAATGGCAGATTAACCACATTGAAAAGATCTTGACCAGTCTCTTGTATTTCTATTGACAATATGATACTGCAGAATCACAACCATACAATAAAAGAAGGGAGGAGTGCATCAAAGGCACTGAATTATTAATTGGGTTCTAGGGACCAAGTATCCAGTTGTTTGTTAAATTTGAAGGAGTTTAATGCAGCCCTGAATGAAGTCTGTTATTGACACTTATAAGTTGCATCTATAAATTGACATAAATCTAGTACCCATTATTTTTATTTCACCTAGTCACATAACCTAAAACTACTATCAAGGGACAAACTCTATTGCTCAAATGGGCTAGTGAACTACAAAGTGACATCTGCTAAAGACATTGTAGCAGGTAATCTCCACCAAGTTGGAGATGCATTAAATGAAGTATCAAACCATCACTTCAAATCTTTAGTAGCAAAAAAAAATATTTCAATAAACATGAGACAGAACCGGAACTAAATCGACTTAATGGTACTAGGCATCTGTTTATCTCAATTCATATCTTTTGATGATTACCTATTGCTCAAATGGGCTAGTGAACTACAAAGTGACATATGCTAAAGACATTGTAGCAGGTAATCTCCACCAAGTTGGAGATGCATTAAATGAAGTATCAAACCATCACTTCAAATCTTTAGTAGCAAAAAAAAATATTTCAATAAACATGAGACAGAACCGGAACTAAATCGACTTAATGGTACTAGGCATCTGTTTATCTCAATTCATATCTTTTGATGATTACAAAACATTTGGATGTTACTAATACTTTTTGTAGAGATCATTTTCAGAAATGACACCAAACAGGAAAAGAAGATCAAAGAGGATGAAGAGTGCTGAGAATGATGTCGGACGCACAAAAGGAGATTATCGGACGTCCGACATCCTTTGAGTATCTTCGGACGTGTGAAGAACTCAGACTCGGACGTCCGAAAAAGACAAGCCAGGGCTTTTATGATTACTAATCATGATCGGACGCTCAACACCTGAGTATCGGACGTCCGACAACCGTTGCTGCTCTTCGGACGCAATACTCTGGACGCATCGGCCGTCCGAAGGAATTGAAGAAGAAGTTCCAAGTGTGCATCCTACCCTCGGACGCATGATGATAAGGGATCGGACGTCCTAAGAGATTCAAGAAAACTTCCAGAACTCATTGATCTCGTTCGGACGCATAAAAACTAAACATCGGACGTCCGACAGCACCAACGGCTAGTTGACTCTTCAGTTGCCTTCTGTCCGTTGACAGCATTAATTGAAGAATTTTCTGGTCTCCTATAAAAAGAACAAAGTCAACCACCTCAGGACAACTTTGCACATCAAGTCTACATCAGATCGTTGAGTGATTCAAGTGTTAGAATACTCAAAAGGAACATTTGTACTCTTAGCTTGTGCAATCTTCTTGGAGTTTTTCAAGTGTGACACAGCTTCTTCAATAGTGTAGCTTAGTGAGGGTTCTTCGAGTGTTTGTAAAACTTCCTTGCTTGACCAAGTGTGGTTTGGGACAAGAAGGAAGTGATCCCTCCCTTATATACAAGATATTTGTTGCAAGACTGTTCAACTTGAAGTAACTTGTTATATAAAAGTGTAGTTCAAACCTCAGTTGTGTTTGAAGTCTGGTTTGTTTCTCTACTTTCATTTACAACTTTTTTACATAAACTGTTCTCCTCTTCATCTCACAAATACCTGTGCTCTCTTGTTATCTGGTCCATTGGGTGGTCTTTGAGAAAAGAAAGGAAGACTTTTAAAAAGTGGCCTATATCTTAGCTGTTTTTTTTTGAAAACCTAATTCACCCCCCTCTTAGGTTGTTTTCGATCCTTACAATTGGTATCAGAATTTGGTCTCCTAGAGATTAAGCTCAAGCGGTTTGGAGTAAAAATGACAACCAATCATGCTATATTTGTTGAGGGACAATCGGTCACTAGGCCTCCCATGTTTACTGGTTCCAATTATGTTAGTTGGAAAGAAAGAATGATTATCTTCTTACAATCCATTGATATTGAGTTATGATTTATTGTGAATGAAGGACCGCATGATGCTAACTTTCTTGATGCAGAAACAGGTTTGTTACGGCAAAAAACAAGAGTTGAGATGAATGCTCAACATAAAACCAATCTCACATTGAATGCCAAAGCCATGAATGTTCTTTATAGTGCCTTAGACTCAAATGAATCAATTAGAGTAAAAGGATGTAAATCTGCCAAAGAAATGTGGAATAAGCTAAGAGAAATTCATGAGCGTAGTGACAACGTGAGAGAACAAAAAAAGTCCATTCTGGTCACTAAGTATGAATCCTTTAAGATGGAGCCTCATGAAAACATCGACAAAATGTATTGTAAATTCAATGATCTGATCAAGGATTTAGAGGTGCTTGAGAAGGAGTACTCTCTAGGTGAAAAGAACAGGAAAATTCTGAATGCTCTATCAAAGGATTGGAAAAGCAAAGTGACTGCCATAGAGGAAGCCAATGATCTAAACTCTTTATGTATTGAATCTCTGATTAACTCTCTAACTTCTTACGAACTGAAACTTAAATCTAAGATGCAGGATGAAGAAGACACAAAAGGAAGAAAGAGTATTGCTCTGAAAGCTTCACAAGATGAAGATGAAACAGTCTCACAGGATGAAAACGATTTGGAAGGTGATGACAGTGATATTACACTCATCACAAGAGGTTTCAAAAGATTTCTCAACAAGAGAAGATTCAGAAAAGGCGGATCCAGCAATTCCTTCCCAAATCAGTCTAATGACTTCAGAAACAGAGGGAAACTGGAGTTCAACAAGAAGCTAACTGATAAATGTTTTGAATATGGCCAACCAGGATACTATGCAAATGAGTGTCCAATGAAGAAAAAGAAGGAAAACAAGGTTGAACGAAAACCAAAGTTCAACAATTTCCAGATTATCTGGAATGATTGCAACTCAGAAGGCGAAGTTGAAGAAGAAGAGGAATCTGCTCAAGTGGCTTTCATGGCCATTGGAGATGAAGAGGTAACACAGTGCAACTCTCAAACCGATAGTGATAGTGAATCCGATGATGATGTTAATTCTTTTCTAGAAAAAATGCATAACAACTTGAAAGAATCCTATGTTAAAAACAAGGAACTAAAGCAAAAATTAGCTTTCTAATACAAGACAATGCAAATCTTTTTTGACAAAACAAGTGTCTTAAGCATGAAAATGATAACCTGAAAAGGACTGAAACTGATATGCTTGCTGAACTTTACAAAAAGAAAAATTTCTGTGATACACTCAGAAGTGAGCAATGTAGCTTAAGAAAAAGGATGGATGATTTATGTCAATTGTTATTGTGACGACCCCACTTCTCCCAAGGGCGAACCCAAGGGTATCGGCGGGCCGCCTGCCTAGCTCGCGCTAGGACTCAAAACTTAAAACAATAAAACTAGATAAATCGAAAGAGCACTATATACAATATATACAATCCCAAAAGTTATATTTACATTTTCAAAAGTCTCGAGTCAAACCACTCTAATACACTATAACCACAACCAGCAGAAGATAGACCCTAAGAAGGGTCCTTATACAAACCACCAAAACAAAAACAAACATCCTAACTGTTCAACTATTACAAGCCAATCTAACTATACTAGCATACGAGCCAAAAGTCCCCGCGTCGGCCCCTTCTAAGGAAAACAAAAGGAAAGGGGTAAGCTATATGTTTAGTAAGTAAACAGGAGCGAAAGCATAAATTTCACGTAACAACAGTTACACAGTAAGAGTAAAGCAAAAGCAGAAAAGTAACATCACATAATAAGGATACAGGTGGCTCCAAAGCCAATTCATATGCCATGCGTGATCTCCTGCCGACACTCCGTCGACCACACTCAATGGTCCGTAGAACTTCACTTGTACACCCACCGACACCTTATCACCCTCACTGGCCAGTCACCTCACAAACTTGCCCGGGCGAACGAAATCACAAACTTGAGCTTGAGTCACAAGTTCGGGTCACAAACTTGGTCACCTTCTCGGTGAACCGGATTCACAAAATTGGTTCATAACATGAACCTACAAACTTGGTGACCTCAGACTAAGTTGGACTGATTTCGACCAAGCTCTAACCGGCTCGAATAGTCCATACAGGTCTTAGATCGGGCCCACGAACTCACAAACTTTGCAAACTTCACAAATCACAATTGCATATAAAATCACAAATATCTAATTTGAACCTAGGCTATGCACTTCATGAATCAAAGTTGGAAAATTGATAACATAACTTGAAAAACATGCAAGTTTCCATAAAATCTTCTTTTTCATCAAAATTGCATATAAAACTCGAAACTAAACTAACTACATTATGCACCAAAATTGAAATTTTTGCAACATAATTTGCAAACCATAAAATCCTCATACAAGTCCTTCTTTTAACTTCTATTATCTCATACATCAACTAAATTCAAAAGAAAGGAAGAAAACTAGGAATTCTAGTAAAGTTCTCTTTACCTCCAAACGCAAAGATGGCAAGCAAATCAAGAAAGTTACAAGGCTTTTTCCCTCTAAAACTTCTCCAATAGTTTCCTTCCATGCTTGACTCAAGGATTTATAGAGTGGATTAGGATTTTTTTCCTTATTTTCTCACTAATGAAACAAGGAATCAAGGCTTGTTTTCTTTCTTGTTTTCTCACCAAAGAAGGAAGAAGAAGAAATGGTGTTGAAATAATAGCTTGGTTTAAGATAAATATTAACTCTTAGTTTTGATCAAGAAGTTGTAGTAGAATGACAAGTGACGAGTCAAGGGAAATCTTTATCTAATTGGTCAAAAAGTTGTAGTAGAGTGACAAGTGGCAAGCCAAGGGAAATTCTTATCTAATTGGTCAAGAAGTTGTAGTTGTTTGACAAGTGGTAAAATAAAGAGTAATATCTATCTAGTGGTATCTAATTCACCAAAATATCTAACTCTCCTCCAATTAACTCTTAACACCTCTTGTCGTTTAATCGCTTTTGCACAAAACTCCCTCTAATTTATCAAATTTATTGTACACACCTCACTAGTTGGTCACATTAGTATAAAGCACTATGAAACTGAACATGCACCAAATTAAATATGTGCTAAGTTAAATATGACTCAACCAGTAAAGTAACAAAAAATGCAAGGCAAGTAAGTTGAACTAATCAAAATCATAGGAAGCGAATTTTCGGAGCCTCACAGGGTGAACATTGAATTCAGGAAAAATAAAGAGAGGAGGAAAATGAGGAATGAAAATGACCATTAAAGTAACGGACCGGCAATTGAAGGATGGATAGGAACTCATTTAAACTTTTGTTATACTTATAAATGGGTAAAACATATTTTTCTTACATCATAAAAATAATGTTCAATTACAACAAAATTACATAAAAGCGGGGCCAAGGGGTTGTAACATCTGTTACAAAAAGATCTAGACCATTCAGCATAACCTCTTGAATCAGAAAAAAAAATTCTTTTACATATGCAAATTTCACAGAAGGTTGCTTCATTTTACACTACAAACAATTCATTCATTAATATAAAAATAATTTTATTACCAATAATCAAATTTATTGCACCAACTGGATATGACAGTTAAGATTCATGAGAAAACTTTTACAAATAAATATCTTTCAATAATTGTATTTCTTCAATAGAATAGTTTATATAAGAGACATCCTAAGCAAATTGAAAAATATAGAGGCTACAACAAAGGGATCAAGTTTTCACAAAAAGGGTCAAAATTAGTGCAAAAGGTCTTATATCATACAGAACGTGCAAAGTACCTTCAACATCATCATCATCTTTATCCTCATCATTATCGTCCTCAACCACAGGTTCCTCAGGCTATAAAAGAGCATAGTTATTAAATTATGTCAGGAATATTGCAGAGCTATTCAATCAAATGCCAACAATTGACTTTATTTTAGGTATGATGTAACTTAATAAACAAGGGGAGATGTTAGGAGAAGTAAAATTTTAGCCAACAACAAGATAGGAATGGAAGAATTTGAATGGCAGATTAACCACATTGAAAAGATCTTGACCAGTCTCTTGTATTTCTATTGACAATATGATACTGCAGAATCACAACCATACAATAAAAGAAGGGAGGAGTGCATCAAAGGCACTGAATTATTAATTGGGTTCTAGGGACCAAGTATCCAGTTGTTTGTTAAATTTGAAGGAGTTTAATGCAGCCCTGAATGAAGTCTGTTATTGACACTTATAAGTTGCATCTATAAATTGACATAAATCTAGTACCCATTATTTTTATTTCACCTAGTCACATAACCTAAAACTACTATCAAGGGACAAACTCTATTGCTCAAATGGGCTAGTGAACTACAAAGTGACATCTGCTAAAGACATTGTAGCAGGTAATCTCCACCAAGTTGGAGATGCATTAAATGAAGTATCAAACCATCACTTCAAATCTTTAGTAGCAAAAAAAAATATTTCAATAAACATGAGACAGAACCGGAACTAAATCGACTTAATGGTACTAGGCATCTGTTTATCTCAATTCATATCTTTTGATGATTACCTATTGCTCAAATGGGCTAGTGAACTACAAAGTGACATATGCTAAAGACATTGTAGCAGGTAATCTCCACCAAGTTGGAGATGCATTAAATGAAGTATCAAACCATCACTTCAAATCTTTAGTAGCAAAAAAAAATATTTCAATAAACATGAGACAGAACCGGAACTAAATCGACTTAATGGTACTAGGCATCTGTTTATCTCAATTCATATCTTTTGATGATTACAAAACATTTGGATGTTACTAATACTTTTTGTAGAGATCATTTTCAGAAATGACACCAAACAGGAAAAGAAGATCAAAGAGGATGAAGAGTGCTGAGAATGATGTCGGACGCACAAAAGGAGATTATCGGACGTCCGACATCCTTTGAGTATCTTCGGACGTGTGAAGAACTCAGACTCGGACGTCCGAAAAAGACAAGCCAGGGCTTTTATGATTACTAATCATGATCGGACGCTCAACACCTGAGTATCGGACGTCCGACAACCGTTGCTGCTCTTCGGACGCAATACTCTGGACGCATCGGCCGTCCGAAGGAATTGAAGAAGAAGTTCCAAGTGTGCATCCTACCCTCGGACGCATGATGATAAGGGATCGGACGTCCTAAGAGATTCAAGAAAACTTCCAGAACTCATTGATCTCGTTCGGACGCATAAAAACTAAACATCGGACGTCCGACAGCACCAACGGCTAGTTGACTCTTCAGTTGCCTTCTGTCCGTTGACAGCATTAATTGAAGAATTTTCTGGTCTCCTATAAAAAGAACAAAGTCAACCACCTCAGGACAACTTTGCACATCAAGTCTACATCAGATCGTTGAGTGATTCAAGTGTTAGAATACTCAAAAGGAACATTTGTACTCTTAGCTTGTGCAATCTTCTTGGAGTTTTTCAAGTGTGACACAGCTTCTTCAATAGTGTAGCTTAGTGAGGGTTCTTCGAGTGTTTGTAAAACTTCCTTGCTTGACCAAGTGTGGTTTGGGACAAGAAGGAAGTGATCCCTCCCTTATATACAAGATATTTGTTGCAAGACTGTTCAACTTGAAGTAACTTGTTATATAAAAGTGTAGTTCAAACCTCAGTTGTGTTTGAAGTCTGGTTTGTTTCTCTACTTTCATTTACAACTTTTTTACATAAACTGTTCTCCTCTTCATCTCACAAATACCTGTGCTCTCTTGTTATCTGGTCCATTGGGTGGTCTTTGAGAAAAGAAAGGAAGACTTTTAAAAAGTGGCCTATATCTTAGCTGTTTTTTTTTGAAAACCTAATTCACCCCCCTCTTAGGTTGTTTTCGATCCTTACAATTGGTATCAGAATTTGGTCTCCTAGAGATTAAGCTCAAGCGGTTTGGAGTAAAAATGACAACCAATCATGCTATATTTGTTGAGGGACAATCGGTCACTAGGCCTCCCATGTTTACTGGTTCCAATTATGTTAGTTGGAAAGAAAGAATGATTATCTTCTTACAATCCATTGATATTGAGTTATGATTTATTGTGAATGAAGGACCGCATGATGCTAACTTTCTTGATGCAGAAACAGGTTTGTTACGGCAAAAAACAAGAGTTGAGATGAATGCTCAACATAAAACCAATCTCACATTGAATGCCAAAGCCATGAATGTTCTTTATAGTGCCTTAGACTCAAATGAATCAATTAGAGTAAAAGGATGTAAATCTGCCAAAGAAATGTGGAATAAGCTAAGAGAAATTCATGAGCGTAGTGACAACGTGAGAGAACAAAAAAAGTCCATTCTGGTCACTAAGTATGAATCCTTTAAGATGGAGCCTCATGAAAACATCGACAAAATGTATTGTAAATTCAATGATCTGATCAAGGATTTAGAGGTGCTTGAGAAGGAGTACTCTCTAGGTGAAAAGAACAGGAAAATTCTGAATGCTCTATCAAAGGATTGGAAAAGCAAAGTGACTGCCATAGAGGAAGCCAATGATCTAAACTCTTTATGTATTGAATCTCTGATTAACTCTCTAACTTCTTACGAACTGAAACTTAAATCTAAGATGCAGGATGAAGAAGACACAAAAGGAAGAAAGAGTATTGCTCTGAAAGCTTCACAAGATGAAGATGAAACAGTCTCACAGGATGAAAACGATTTGGAAGGTGATGACAGTGATATTACACTCATCACAAGAGGTTTCAAAAGATTTCTCAACAAGAGAAGATTCAGAAAAGGCGGATCCAGCAATTCCTTCCCAAATCAGTCTAATGACTTCAGAAACAGAGGGAAACTGGAGTTCAACAAGAAGCTAACTGATAAATGTTTTGAATATGGCCAACCAGGATACTATGCAAATGAGTGTCCAATGAAGAAAAAGAAGGAAAACAAGGTTGAACGAAAACCAAAGTTCAACAATTTCCAGATTATCTGGAATGATTGCAACTCAGAAGGCGAAGTTGAAGAAGAAGAGGAATCTGCTCAAGTGGCTTTCATGGCCATTGGAGATGAAGAGGTAACACAGTGCAACTCTCAAACCGATAGTGATAGTGAATCCGATGATGATGTTAATTCTTTTCTAGAAAAAATGCATAACAACTTGAAAGAATCCTATGTTAAAAACAAGGAACTAAAGCAAAAATTAGCTTTCTAATACAAGACAATGCAAATCTTTTTTGACAAAACAAGTGTCTTAAGCATGAAAATGATAACCTGAAAAGGACTGAAACTGATATGCTTGCTGAACTTTACAAAAAGAAAAATTTCTGTGATACACTCAGAAGTGAGCAATGTAGCTTAAGAAAAAGGATGGATGATTTATGTCAATTGTTATTGTGACGACCCCACTTCTCCCAAGGGCGAACCCAAGGGTATCGGCGGGCCGCCTGCCTAGCTCGCGCTAGGACTCAAAACTTAAAACAATAAAACTAGATAAATCGAAAGAGCACTATATACAATATATACAATCCCAAAAGTTATATTTACATTTTCAAAAGTCTCGAGTCAAACCACTCTAATACACTATAACCACAACCAGCAGAAGATAGACCCTAAGAAGGGTCCTTATACAAACCACCAAAACAAAAACAAACATCCTAACTGTTCAACTATTACAAGCCAATCTAACTATACTAGCATACGAGCCAAAAGTCCCCGCGTCGGCCCCTTCTAAGGAAAACAAAAGGAAAGGGGTAAGCTATATGTTTAGTAAGTAAACAGGAGCGAAAGCATAAATTTCACGTAACAACAGTTACACAGTAAGAGTAAAGCAAAAGCAGAAAAGTAACATCACATAATAAGGATACAGGTGGCTCCAAAGCCAATTCATATGCCATGCGTGATCTCCTGCCGACACTCCGTCGACCACACTCAATGGTCCGTAGAACTTCACTTGTACACCCACCGACACCTTATCACCCTCACTGGCCAGTCACCTCACAAACTTGCCCGGGCGAACGAAATCACAAACTTGAGCTTGAGTCACAAGTTCGGGTCACAAACTTGGTCACCTTCTCGGTGAACCGGATTCACAAAATTGGTTCATAACATGAACCTACAAACTTGGTGACCTCAGACTAAGTTGGACTGATTTCGACCAAGCTCTAACCGGCTCGAATAGTCCATACAGGTCTTAGATCGGGCCCACGAACTCACAAACTTTGCAAACTTCACAAACTTTACTCGAAAGTCGCCCCGAGCCACAAGCTCAAGGGTTTTGGTTCCAAAAGGTTCATATACATATGCCAAGTACAATTATACATTCAAATTAGGGTTTAGGTCGAGTGCGATAAAGTACACCCTCGCCTAAGTACCCTTTTCACATATCTCAAACACATGGCAAAGAAAACACACCAAACTGGCCTGAATACTTACACAGAAACTGAAATAGCAAAAGTACGAAGTCGGATCGAAATGAATAGCTAGTAGTGGGCCCCACCAGTTCCGCCCAACTCACCATCGTCTGAAATAGAAGATTGTGTCACATAATATCGCAAATGGCTACTATCGTGCCTAAAACAAGCAAAATGGCAAAAACGACACGCGCACACGTAAATATGACGGACGGAAATGGAAACGGCCGTTAGCGGAAACGGCAGATTTGATACTCATTTCTAGTTTACTCATAAGTTGAGCTACGAATATCGGATTAAGGCATATGAGATGCCATATCGAAGCTTAAAGGATGAACAACAACTGTTATGAAGACATCCAGAACTGAAACTGGAGGCTTCAGTCCCAAATGAACAAAACACAATCACTTACGAAATCTGGCCAATGCACAAATGGTCAGTTTTGAGTGCAAACTGTTTTCTATGCTACACATGGTCAAAAGAGC
Source organism: Coffea arabica (assembly GCF_036785885.1). Taxonomy (NCBI): domain Eukaryota; kingdom Viridiplantae; phylum Streptophyta; class Magnoliopsida; order Gentianales; family Rubiaceae; genus Coffea; species Coffea arabica. The sequence goes on along the minus strand of NC_092320.1, from coordinate 27,455,378 downwards.
TGAAAATTGGCAGTTAGATGGTTCATTCCAAATGGAACAACTTTCATGAAGGTCGGCAATCCAAATCCGGAACAGAAATTGGTCATCAGGACCAAAACAGATCTGACCAGAAAATGGTCATTTTCACGGGCAGGCCTTATTTGCTCGGCTATATCTCAGGTTTTATAAATCCGATTCATGAAATTCCAAGGGCGTTAGAAAGCTCTGATATAGGGCTATAAGTTTGGTGTTTTGGTCGCAAGCCCAAACAGCTTGTAACCCAGTCAAATGTGAAGCCAAAGTTCCAGTCGTAAACTGTCCGGATATAAGAACAGTCCTGACATGAATTCTTATTTCGATCATAACTAGAGCTACGGGACTCGGATTTTGACGCACTTTATAGTGTTTCGAAGTTGTGACCAAGATCTACATTTCTTATGACAGAGTCGACACCCAAATCGCACTCTATCAAAATCGAAAAGTCACGGTCAGAAACTTTCCAAAAACGTAACAGAATTTGACGGTCAAAACAGGTCTGAGTATTTCGTTTATAGCTCAGGATATACTAATCCATTTAACCTGAAAATTTACAAGAATATCCAAGACTTAAGGGGCTACAATGTTGAAGAAGGAAACTTTATCCAATTTTGAATGTAACAAGGTCAAAAATGCAAGACACTATACCAGAATCGCAAAACAGGATCACAAACCGTATTCTAGTACAAACATCATAACTCAGCCTACACAAGTCCAAATCCAGAAATTCCAAAGCCATCCGAAAGCTTAGAAACAGGGCTACATTTCATTAGAAGACCATAACAACTAATTCTGAAGCAATACCAGCCAAAATAACCAATTACAAGTGCAGTTTTCACATTCTGATCAACCCAGAACAGCAACAGTAAAATCAACATATCTCACTCTACACTACTCCAAATGACCTGAAATTTTACAGTCACCTCAAACACATCAATACCTACAACTTTAAACCATATGATCCAAAACCAGACAGAAAAGGGGGTTATGAAACCCTAACTTTTCACATTTCATTCCAAACCCAAAATTGGTTGCAATTTCCTATCAAACACACCTACTAGAGTCATTACCCCTCATTATCAACCATCATAAACAACCACAACACCATGATCACATTAAACCAGAAAATTTCTCAAAAAAATAAAAATTTCACCAATTCATTTCAAATCAAGAAATAAATCACACATTCCATCACTTTAGCCACCACTAAGCACAAATTAAACATCATTAGGTGTAGGAGGATGTTCAATCATCACTTACCTAGTATACAAGAGAAGAGGAGTTGTAGACCACCTTAGCTCTTCCAAAAACTTCACCAAACTCACCACTAACACCAAATGGAAAGGTTGTATGGAGTAGAAACTAGTTTAGGCAATTGGTTTGGATGATTTGAGCTAGTGGAAAGCTTGAAGATTGAAGAGGTTTTTCCTTCTTTGTTAGAGAGAGAGGGCCGGCTATGGAGGAGAAGAAATGAGTGAATTTTTAGTGAATTTTGGAGATATTTACCCAATTTGGTCAAAAGTCAAAAACATGAATAGTAAATCATAAGTCATGTCCAATGAGATGGTGACACTTGTCACCTCTTAAATGCATTCCTATCCCTTTCTTTTCCTCTCACATCAATCAAATTTCACTTTCTACTTATCTCTTAACATCCGATAAATTTTACACAGTATCCGGAATTTAACCTAATTGGCCGAATTTTTCCGAACTTTCCGCACTAGTGGGTCCCACATCCGATATACGTTCTTATTTTCTCAAAATCTAACCGATACTAAAAAAATCATCTAAAAACTATATTTACTCATAAAAAATTATCTGGGAATTTTTTCTAATAAAGAAAATGTGGAAAAAGGCGGGCGATAAATAAAACTCCACTTAAGTTTTCTAATATAGTAACACTAGAGGTTTGCTAATCATTCAAACTTACTAAACTTTTGTAATTAAAATAAATCCTATATTTACCTATGTCAAGGCACACACTAGAATACCGAATATAAATTATAGCTTGAACCTTATAATCATAATACGTAAACTAGGATTTTCAAGCTCAACCGAATTAGGGTTTCCTTCCTAACCATAAAACCCTGATTTTTTTTTCTATACCGAATATCAAATAACCCTAATATCGACTTACGAACGGACTGGGGCCTCACAGTTACGTCATTTGAAACAGAACCATCTTCAAAAGAATGATACTGTACCTTATGTTAATACTCATCAAATAAGACTGAATCAAAATGCAAATGAGTTTACTATTTACAGGAGAAGGCAAGTCAGATTCATTAAACCTGTTCATTTGATTGATCCAATGTCAGTATGCAATTTTTGTTGTCAATTTGGTCACATGAATAGTAACTGTTATGTTAAGAAAAACATGAGGAATGACATGAGATGCATGTGGGTAGTTAGACATAAGACTAACTCTCAAGGACCCAACATGTAAAGGGTACCAAGTATTATCTTGTGGGTTTGTGTGTAGGTGAATCAGAATAACATTGCTAAAGAATCAAAATGGTTCATTGATAGTGGATGTTCAAGACATATGACTGGTGATGCATCACAATTCATTAAACTCAAGTAAAAAGCAAGTGGAAAGGTAACGTTTGGAGATGATAACAAAGCCAAAACTGTTGGTATTGGTGATGTTGGTAAGAATGGTCAAACCTTTATCCACAATGTTCTTCTCGTTGACAATCTGAGCTACAATTTATTAAGTGTTAGCCAATTGTGTGATAGGAATCTGTTTGTATTGTTCAAAAAGCTTGAATGTCTAATATTTGACTCAAAGTTCAACATTATTTTCAAAGGAAAAAGAGTTAATGATGTCTATGTAGTTGTTCTTGAAAAAATTGATTCCTCCTATCTCAAATGTCTCAAAGTAGCAAATGAGGACCCATGGTTATGGCATAGAAGGCTGTGTCACTTCAATATGGATTTGCTAAAAGAAATCTCTAAAAAGGAACTTGTTAGAGGTCTCCCAAAAATCAGATTTGAAAAGGACAGGATTTGTGATGCCTGCCAATTTGGAAAACAAGTCAAGGTATCTTTTAAACCCAAGAAATGTGTCTCTATTTCAAAACCACTTGAACTTTTGCACCTTGACCTGTTTGGTCCTACACAAACTACAAGCCTTGGTGGTAAGAGATATTGCTTTGTGATTGTTGATGATTATTCTAGATATACGTGGGTGATATTCCTTGCTCATAAAGATGATGCCTTTAAGAATTTTATCTCATTATTTGCCAAAGTACAAAATCTGCTTGGCTTGAAAATTGTCAGGATTAAAAGTGATAATGGGACAGAATTCAAGTTCTGTGATTTTCCAGAATTTTGTGATCATAATGGCATTACTCATGAATTTTCTATTGTTAGAGTCCCCCAACAAAATGGAGTTGTAGAAAGAAAAAATAGAACTCTCCAAGAGGTTTCTAGAACCATACTTAGTGAAGGCAATTTACCAAAATATTTTTGGGTTGAAGCCATAAACACAGCCTGTTATACCATGAACAGAGTTCTTCTAAGACCAATTTTGAACAAAACCTCCTATGAGCTCATGTTTGACAAAAAACCTGTTGTTGGTTACTTCAAAATATTTGGTTGTAAATGTTTCATTTTGAATATCAAGGAACATCTTGGAAAGTTTGACAAGAAATCTGATGAGGAAATTTTCTTGGGATATTGTGAAAACAAAAGAGGATTCAGAGTTTATAATCGTAGGACATTGATTATAGAGGAGGCGATACACATTACTTTTGATGAATCTGATGGTGACATCTCTAAGAGTTGTGGTGAAGATGATGATACAGGTGTTCAAGAAGAACTAAAGAAGCTAGCAATCAATAATCATGACTCCGCCTTACCAGAAACTGATTCAAAGGATACTGACACTCAGGTCAGTCCAGCTGGAGAAGTGAATGAGAGAGATACCACTACTCCTAATGATCTTCCAAGAACCTGAAAATTTGTTCATAACCATCCTAGGGAGCTTATAATTGGTGATCCATCTGAAAAGGTCAGAACTCGTTCCTCTAGACACCTAGTAGATAATCTTGCTTTTGTATCACATATTGAATCTAAAACTGTTGTTGATGCATTGAATGATGAGCACTGGATTTTAGCTATGGAAGAGGAGTTAATCCAATTTGAAAGAAACAAGGTTTGGACCCTGATTGCCAGACCACAAGACCATCCTATCATTGGCACAAAGTGGATTTTTAGAAACAAAATGAATGATAAAGGGGAGGTTGTTAGAAATAAGGCCAGGCTGGTGGCTAAGGGATACATTCAAGAAGAGGGAATAGATTTTGATGAGTCTTTTGCACCTGTGGCCAAGCTGGAGTCCATAAGAATGTTTTTAGCATTTGCATGCTTCAAGAATTTTAAACTATTTCAGATGGATGTTAAGAGTGCTTTCTTAAATGGTTTTATAGATCAAGAAGTCTATGTTGACCAACCTCCTGGTTTTAAAAATGAATCTTATCCAGATCACGTGTTTAAACTCTCAAAAGCTTTATACGGATTAAAGCAAGCTCCTAGAGTATGGTATGAACGTCTGAGTGGATTTTTGATTGAAAATGATTTTAAAATGGGCATTGTAGATACTACACTTTTCACAAAACAAAACTCACGAGATCTTTTAATTGTGCAAATATATGTGGATGATATCATATTTGGTGCTACTAATGAGAGTTTGTGCAAGGACTTTTCCATTATCATGCAAAAAGAATTTGAAATGAGCATGATGGGAGAACTGAACTTCTTCCTTGGACTCCAAGTAATTCAAATCCAAGATGGAACATTTATAAATCAAACAAAATACACCAAGAAGTTGCTGAAAAGATTCGGAATGGAGGATTCAAAGCCTGTTGGAACACCTATGTGTACATCTACCAAACTTGACAAAGATGAAGAAGGTACAAAAGTTGAGGAGAAGAAGTACAGAGGTATGATTGGAAATTTACTTTATTTAACTGCTAGTAGGCCTGACATCATGTTTGCTGTGTGCTTATGTGCTCGATTTCAATCCTGTCCAAAGGAATCACACTTGAATGCGGTAAAATGAATCTTGAGATATCTTAAAGCAACCTTAAATTTTGGTTTGTGGTATCCAAAATGTCATGAACTTCCTTTGTGTGGATTCTCTGATGCTGACTTTGGTGGTTGTAAAATAGATAGAAAAAGTACTACTGGCATATGCAACTTTCTTGGAAATTGCTTGGTCTCTTGGTTTAATAAAAAATAAAATGCTATCTCACTGTTCACTACTGAAGCTGAATATGTTGCTGCTGGTGCCTGCTGTGCTCAATTGTTATGGATGAAAAACACATTGAATGACTTTGGTTTAGTATATGAATGTGTACCCATGTACTGTGACAACACTAGTGCAATCAATCTAACAAAAAATCCCATTCAACACTCTAGAACTAAGCACATTGATATAAAGCATCATTTCATTCGCGATTTTGTCTCCAAGGGGGTAATCCGTGTTGAGTTTGTTTGTTCAAAAGAACAGATCACTGATATCCTCACAAAAGCTCTTCCGCTAGATCAATTTATATCCTTGAGAACAAAATTGGGTGTTTCAGAAAAAATATTCTAAATCTTATTTCTAGTCAATTTTTATCGGACGTCCGATGAATTGGAACGGACGTCCGACAGTGTTCTTCGTCCAAGTTTCAGAAAAACCCTGGTTCGGACGGTTGTGTCGGACGCTTCACTTTGTTCGGATGTCCGACACTCAAAAATTGAGTCCTATAAGGCAGTTACCAATTCTTCTCAATTCATTTTCCTCCATAAGTCTCGGACGCAACCTTTCAATTTCCTCTAATATTTGAAATTCAAATTCCTCTCTCCTCAAATCAAGTTTCGAGAAATTGAACCAACCAACTCAATTACACCTCTATTGCTCATTAATCACTCATAAAAATCACTCCTAACCCCCAACTACCACAAAACTCCCAATTCACATACGAAACCCTAACTTCACATAACTCCCTCCTTGCGGCTTCTTAGTGCACTCTAGTTGGCTCTTACTACATTGTTCCTCTGTACACCACATTCTGCATCAAAAATCATATCCACATTGCATCATGGTTAGAATCAGAGGAGGATCTACTAGTGCCGGACGATCCTTTAATCTTAGGAATGAAGACATTGAAATCGTGGAACCACCTCCTGTGGCACCCAAAAAGAAGATTGTGACCCGTGGTGGTAAAGTGAAGCAAACTGCCCAAAGAAAACTGGTTACTCCAACTGCTGAATCATCTGATGAGCAGATGGAAGGGCAGAACTCTGAAGAGAACATTGTTGGTGGAAATGAGGAACCAGAGCAGGCTACCCAGGGTGATGAAACTGTCACAAGGTCCTCTGCTAAAAGAAAGAGGACTGCAAAGAGGAAGAGTACTCTCCAATCCAAGAAAAAGCAATCTGCTGATCCCTCTGATGATCAGTAGAATGAAGGAAACACTGCTGGGAGTCAGCAAACTCCTGAACCCTCTACCAGGAAGTCTCCAAGGACAAGAATTGAGGCTCAAAATGTAGGGGCATCTGCCACACAAACCTCAAATAGGAAACATTCTGAAAAGGCTCCTGTGTCTCAGCCAGTAGAAGAACCCACTCCTCTTCCAAAATTCATTGATGATGAAACCAGAAACAGATTTGAGTTAGTCTCTCAAAAAGGGTTTATTACCCAAAGGCTCATCCTTCCCTATGAATTTCGTAAGTTTGATCTTGAACCCGTTATTAAACTGTTTGAATTTCAGAAATGGACTTATCTTCTGACCATTCCTAATGTCTTTTACCCTGACATGCTTTATCAATTCTTTGCTAACCTTAGAAAGGGTAAATCACACACTGAACTCATCTCTAGGGTCAATTCTGTAGATATCATGTTAACCCCTGACATTGTGAATTCCATTCCGAAAACCAGTATTGAACCTGGTTTCAAAGGAAAAATTGCAAATTTCTTTTCGTATGAGGAATTTCCGTCTACCTACCATCACTTTCACAATGCTAAACTCATGACCTATTTTCAAACCACATTCAATACTCCTGCTGAAGCAAGACTGGATGATTTCAGTCCTCAGAATCTGATCATCTTTACCATCATTTCAAATCTGTTGGTGCCAACTGATGGCCACAGAACAGATGCAAACAAAATGGAATTCTATCTTTTCTACTGCTTTGTTGAAAAAATCCGCATTAACTTTGGATTTGTAATGTGCAAGTTTTTGCTCAAAATTAGCAATGACAGTCGTAGGAAGCTCTCTTATGGCAGATTTCTGACTCCTATCTTTGCCATTTTAAAATACCTTTTTCTGAAAAATCTCCCAAAGACAGTGCTTCATCAGTTTTCTCAAAAACTTACTTTGAACGAAAGAACTTAAAATTTTTTGAAGGCCATTGGTGCTATAAGGAGACTGTGGCTGAGTCTAGAAGAAAAAATTTTCATGAAACCCCTGTCACTCCTAGGACTCCTCGTGATCAGTCAGACTTTGTCTCTCCTTTCACCAGTCATTCTAGAAAGTCTGCTAGCAAGTCCTTTGCATCCAATTCTGAAGTCATTTCCTTGCTTGAAGACCTCAAACAGCATGTCTTGCTTATTGAAGAAGGTCTCATGATGACCATGACCTCTGACCAACAATCCTCCTTCATTGAAAAAAAAACCTTCTTGTCCCTCCAATACCTGAGAACAATGTAAATGAGCCAAGATCTGTGCCCACAGGACCAACTACTAGTACTGAGACCACACCAGCTTTCAGTTCTCAGCCCAAGGATAAAGGCAAGGCTCCAGCAACTGAGGAAGCATATGAAGATGATGATGAAGAACTGAGGAAGAAGAGGACCGTGAACAGTATCGTCTGGCCAGGACAAGGTCTGGATCATCAAAAATCACCATCTAGGCACTACTAGATCACTGCACCTTAATCTAGGACTATAGTTCATCTTTTGCATTGTACTTTTGTACTAAGTGTTGAACACCTGGTCTGCATAACTGGATATTTTCTACTGATTATGAATGTTATAACTAAGTGTTTGTTATGAATGTTTCTGATTGGAATCTGCTGAATGATTGATTCCAAACTGTGCTGAACATTGTTAATGAGTATATTGATAATGTTTCTAATGGATCGTACTGCTGGTACCAAAACTGATACTCAATCTTGTGATGACAAAAACGAAGAGAATTGGATTTGGATTAGCACTGACGATATAGAGTAACTAGTTAGGGGGAGTCAGTTTCAGGGGGAATTGCGTTGGATCAGCACTGATGGTGTTGATTGCGTTTCTTCCTGTACACTCATACACTTCGTTAGGGGGAGCTGTTATATCCCAGTTTGTATATTTTTTGCTCTATCCAAATGTTTTATCATCATCAAAAAGGGAGAGATTGTTTATCTCAATTCATATCTTTTGATGATTACAAAATATTTGGATGTTACTAATACTTTTTGTAGAGATCCTTTTCAGAAATGACACCAAACAGGAAAAGAAGATCAAAGAGGATGAAGAGTACTGAGGATGATGTCGGACGCACAAAAGGAGATTATCGGACGTCCGACATCCTTTGAATATCTTCGGACATGTGAAGAACTCAGACTCGGACGTCCAAAGAAGACAAGCCAGGGCTTCTATGATTATTGATCATGATCGGACGTTCAACACCTGAGTATCGGACGTCTGACAACCATTGCTGCTCTTCGGACGCAACACTCTGGACGCATCGGCCGTCCGAAGGAATTGAAGAAGAAGTTCCAAGTGTGCATCCTACCCTCGGACGCATGATGATAAGTGTCGCGCCCCATTTTTTGATAAAATAAATAAATGGTTTGAGAAAGATATTTTTGATTTAATTTTGATTGGAAAATGATTTTTGTGAGTTGAAAAGACATGGGTCTCAATGGGACTTGGAAAGCGACGATTTGACCCAAAATTATAGTTTTAAAAAGGGTTTTTGAAATTAAAATCGGAGTCGCCACTTGGTAATGAGTTAAGGTGTACCAAGTCACCTAAAAAATGAATTTTTTAAGAAAAATGAGAAAAAATTAGTAAGAAACCCCTTTTAAACGACTCCTAGTCCACGTAAACCAAGGAAAAAGGTTCGGGAGTCACATTTGACGAAGGGGAAGGCAAGGATAAAAATCCAAGGCACCCCTTCGACCTAGCCAAGGCTAGTTGCGTGATTTAATCAAATATTTTCTTGTTTTAACCAAAGAATTTATTACATTTGGATGTACTATATGAATGCAAACCCTAGACCTAGGGGTATTGGGGGAAATTTCTCTTCAAAGGTTGAATGGTGCCAATCACATTAATTGTGAAGCCCAATAATGACCCTTTGGAGAGGTCACGAATAATGCGAGTGGGATGCAAATGAATGAAATGCATGTATGCAATGTGAGGACATGAGTTTGAAAAAGTAATAAAAAACAATAAATATGTAAATGAAAATGTGCACGTGAGTGGGCAAGGTACGGTATGTGAAATGATAATATGAAGTGCATGTGTGCAAGTGATGATAAAAGTGTTCGTGTGCAAGTGAAGAAACATAAATGTGTACGTGTGCAAAATGGGAGGAAAAATGAAAGTGTGATGAGGGTATAAAATGGTAGAGTGGATTTGAAAATGCATGAGCCTAGGGAATTCATGCATATTGGGTACGGGGAGACCTAAATCGTGACTCAATTTGCCCTTTTATAGAGGGAATACAAGCGTGCTAAGGCTTAGAAAAAGCCACACTCGTCTATATCCCATATTTAAGGGGACCCTCAAGCAGATGAACCCTATAACTAGCATGAAATGCAAAAATCCTAAAATGGAGGGAAAAGGGGTTCGAGGGGCATGCAAAATGATAAAACTAAAAAAATGCATGACATGTAATGAACATGCAAGCATGTACTAACGAGGGGAAGTCCCTAAGGGTCTAGCGTTGGACTAGCCCATTCTATGAATTCCGACTAGCGTTGGACTAGTGGAAACGTACATTCGTCCATCACATTCATTCATGGCCATGGAAAGCGAGTAGACATGCCAAATACTTATAAACACATAGCACATAACACTTAGCATGCTCAACTAGATGCAAGAACCTAATTAAAGCAAGTAACACATAACACATAGGCAATTAAAGCCCTAACTATTACATTTGCTAGCTAGGCACACGTCTTCGATAGGTCTTCATTGAATGCTCCTCCAAGCCCTATCTATTACAAGCCAAGAGGTGTACACATACCCCATAAAGAAGAACTTAAATAAAAGCAAAAGTAAATGAAATAAATGCAAGGAATTAAGAAAGCAAAGTAGACATGCATATTCACGTAACACGTAGGAGCACGTAAGAGAGAAGTAAAGAGGATAAAAGAAAGTTATACCTTCCCCTAATGGTAAGCAAATGAAGGAAAATGGCTTCAAAACAATAAAGGGGTCAAGGCATCAATTTAAAAGTAAAGTATAAGCAAAAACATCAAAAACCACCTAATTGCAACTTGAATGAGCTTAAAAAATGCTTAAAGACCAAGAAAACGGAATAACCCGTTCAATTTCCTAATATAGCATCTACTAAAGACTCAAAACAAGCATTACTCAAACATTCAAGTCCAAATAAATCGTTTAAACACTTCAAAGATCTTAAAAATAAAGGAAAAGTCAAACAATGATTGAAGTTGCAATGATTTTAGGACTTAATTACAAGATACTAGAACATGCTTGGGCTCTTGTGGAACAAAAAGAAACTTAGAAGGATCAAATTGATTAAATGTTCCAATTACTTGGGCCCTAGTGAGTCAAGAGGGGACTTGGGGGGTCAAAGTGTTAAATTCAGAAATATTGACATGCATGCATACGTGAGGAACAAAATTTTCTGCAACAAACAAGAAACTTTCGGCAAAACAACAAGGAAGTTTCGGCAGCAACAAGAAAATCTTGGTAGGCTAAGCTAGCTTATCCACAAATTCATCTATGAATCTTTAGCTAACAAAGCGTTAAACTAACTCTAATTAAAGCATGCTTAAACAATACTTAATCAAAGTAATTTCTTGCAAGTTTACAAAACCAAAAAAAACTGCTGCACTTTTGTTACAAAAACCCACTCAAAGATTGGTGCATTTTCATTCATTTTTTTTTAAACAGATTTTGGCAAAACTAACGCCAAGCTTGGACAAATTTTATCTAGCAACATCCCCACTTTGAGTCAAACAACATAACTCCCAACTTGATTCCCCAAACAAACCAAAACATATCAGGAACAAACATGCAAGTGCTAGGAAATTTTATGCCAAGAAGATTCAACATTTCTAATCTCATCAAAAATCCAGCAATGTTTAAAAAGGGGTTCACAATGTTTAGAGCCGAGCATACAACTTCAAAACCAATCAAACACCACCCCTTTCTACACCTAATTCAGCTAGCGAAAAGAAATGAGCAAACCAGCTTATGTATTGTTGCGAAAAGCTAGGAAAACAGCAAATTATGAAGATGAACTGCAGCAAAAGAAAGAAAACCATCTACGACGAAAATTTCTGTTGCTATGTCGCAACTCCCTTCACATGAACCTCGCACATATAAAGCTCATCAAGCTTATGGGTTTATGAAAAATGCAGCGAAGGAAACAAAATGATAACTCACGGCTAAATGAAAAGTGCAGCTAAGGAACTAAGATGTGCAACTCATGGCTAGATGAAAAATGCGGCTAAGGAACTAAGATGTGCAACTCATGGCTAGATGAAAAGTGCAGCTAAGGAACTAAGATGTGCAACTCATGGCTAGATGAAAAGTGCAGCAAAGGAATGACCAAAGGAAACCACAGCTAAATGAAAGTGCAGCAAGGGAACAATTATGAAAGCTCACGTCTAAACTGGAAAAATTCTTTCTCCCTCCCTCGGATAAATTGAAACATTTCCAGCAGCTATGTGTCAACAATTTTGGCCAAATCACTGAATTATGTACTCAAAGCTATCATGCATGACTAATAAATGAAGTTACTATCAATTCTAGTCCAAAGCAGGGTCGGTCACCAACAACATTCATCCAAAATTCCAGAATTTGCTCAACTATTTACGGATGACATGCATGCAGCAGATTTTTGATTTCATTCAAATTTCTGGTTTACACACAGCTAAATCATCTCATGCAGGGCTTAATCATCCAGCATTTAGTTAGCTAAACACACAACCAAGTGAGAATCAAACACTTTCCAGCCAATCTCATTCTAAAATACCCATACAACTCCCAAAACAACTCCATCGGCTAAGCTGGAAAAGTGTTTAGCAGTCCAACAACTTCTAATAAAAAAAAAAAATCCAGCCATGCAATCAGATTCCTGGCCATAAGGTTCACATGCAACACCAAATAAAAAGATTATCTATCAAATTGGATCCTCAATTAAGCTCAGATTATCACATGGAGTCAGAATTAAAATTACATGTCCCAAATTAGTTCATCGGCAGAGACATTTAGCCAAAACAGAATTTCTGCATGCTTCATAACATCATCCGAATGCACAATTTAACATGCATGGTTTTAATCATCACAATTTCATTCGGCTAAGTACACTTAGGTACTCAGATTGTCCTAGAAAAATAGAAATACAGCTGCATTCTCTCATCAGTTTCTCGGCAGCAACACTTAGCCAAAGCAGAAATTTCCTAATGGCTTGATTTCTATCCACCGACTGTACAAGCCTCACATGCAACTCGCATATAGTTTCCTCCACTAGTAATCAACCTAAAAAGTCCAGAAATTACCTCACAGCAAGCTAAGCTCTTGCACAGAAAGTCTGAAAATTTTCTCCCTCTCGGCTCTCTTCTTCCGCGGGGTTTGCTGGTTCTGGTTTGATGAGTTGCGGCTGGAAATGGTGAAGTGCAGCTTGGTTGAGGTTGCAGTTGGTGGTTGTTGGTCTGGGGTTGACGAAGAAGGTGATGGTTCCCTGGTCTCTTCCCTCAGCTTACGGCAGAACAGAGACAGCAAAAGAAATTACAGTTCGGCCTCTCCCTCTCTCTCGCACTCTCGGACAGAACAGGGAAGTTGCAGCTCACAACTCGCATGGCTCTCTCTCTGGTTCCCCTTGTCGATGATACCAAGGCAGGGAAATGTTGTTGTGAGCTGAGGTAGTGGAATGGAAATGAGTGGCCCCAGTTAAGAGCTCAGCTCACACGATGGTTTGCTGCAACATTTTCCTCTCGGCTGGCTATGGAAGTAAAGTATGGCTGGCTGAGTTTGGTTTGCGTAGGCTAGCTGTGAAGTTGGTGGGTGTGGTTGAGCTCAGCTGGTGGAGGTCTTGGAAGTGCAGAGTGGTGTCCTATTCTCTCCCCTCAGCTCACGGACAGGGCAGGAACGAAATGGAATTGCAGCTCGCGGCTTCTTCCTTTGGTCGATACTCACGAGGAGCAGCTCTCACTCACTTGCTCTCGGATGCTACCATGAAGATGAGGTGCCGTTGTGGTTTGATATCTGAAGTGGAATGAATGAAGTGGGTGCCGTGGTTATGGAGATGTTTTTTTTTATTTTTTTTTTATTATTATTATTAATTTTTTTTTTCACCTTCATTATTTAACAAAAATAATAGTAAAACTAAATAATAATAAAAACAACAATTTTAATTACAAACACATCGAAATAAACAAACTAAAAATAACAAAATTACCATTTTCGATCTTTTCTTTCATTTTTCATCATTTCTCATCATTTTTTTTCTTTTTCTTTTTTTTTTTTCAAAATAAATTAACAAAAATAAACCAAAATGCCAAAAAATTAAATTTGAACGTATTTTTGTGAACAATTTTCCTTTTTTTTTTCTCTTTTTCCATGATTTTTCTACGTTAAAACTTAAAAATTAAAATAGAAACTAGAAACTAAAAAAACTAAAAGCAACCACGACAAATGAGAATAAAAAGTAAAAGAAATTACACCAAAAATTTGGTGTCTACAATAAGGGATCGGACGTCCTAAGAGATTCAAGAAAACTTCCAGAACTCATTGATTTTGTTCGGACGCATAAAAACTAAACATCGGACGTCCGACAGCACCAACAGCTAGTTGACTCTTCAATTGCCTTCTGCCCGTTGACAGCATTAATTGAAGAATTTTCTGGTCTCCTATAAAAAAACAAAGTCAACCACCTCAGGACAACTTTGCACATCAAGTCTACATCAGATCGTTGAGTGATTCAAGTGTTAGAATACTCAAAAGGAACATTTGTACTCTTAGCTTGTGCAATCTTCTTGGAGTTTTCAAGTGTGACACAGCTTCTTCAATAGTGTAGCTTAGTGAGGGTTCTTCGAGTGTTTGTAAAACTTTCTTGCTTGACCAAGTGTGGTTTGGAGCAAGAAGGAAGTGATCCCTCCCTTATACACAAGATATTGGTTGCAAGACTGTTCAACTTGAAGTAACTTGGTATATAAAAGTGTAGTTCAAACCTCAGTTGTGTTTGAAGCTTGGTTTGTTTCTCTACTTTCATTTACAGCTTTTCTACATAAACTGTTCTCCTCTTCATCTCACAAATACCTGTGCTCTCTTGTTATTTGGTCCATTGGGTGGTCTTTGAGAAAAGAAAGGAAGACTTTTAAAAAGTGGCCTATATCTTAGCAGTTTTTTTTGAAAACCTAATTCACCCCCCTCTTAGATTGTCTTCGATCCTTACAGCATCATTGCCTATCAATAAATTATGTATTTTACATCATTTAGGTACATGCGAGATACTTGTAGACAACAATATCTTAAAAACTGCAAGCCTTGGCTAGATTGATTATCAACCTTAAAGTATTTTTTTACCTATAAGTCAGTGACTATAGTATGTCACCATAGTGTGCTACACAACTAAAATTAGGACAACCCTTTGATAAATCACTCTAAAAAGTTATTAAACTACTCAATTGCAAGCCAATGTTAACAAAAGAAAAGTACTTCTCAACTAATTATTGTCAAGTATACCATACTTTTATGAGTAATGGAGGATATGAAAAATACATCATGAATTGTTCATTATGGATAGTTGTATTCCTCTCAAAAAAATCATCCAAATTACATAATTGTTACTTTAGAAATACTTCTTCTACCTGCACCAACAAGGAGTTATGATCAACAAGTTTTTTATGAAGCCAATGGCAATTCCATAATCAGTTTTCAAAAAGGTAATTTCATTTTAGCCAATTGCAATGGCTTCATGGAAGCTCCTCGTGCAGTTCCACATGCACACGATTGAAAATTTTTTTCTTTCCATTCAAAAGATTACATCTTTTTGCCTAATAGTCTTTTTACAATCGCTTATTCAAAAAATAATTTAAAAACTTGACTCCAACATTATTCATTAACCAGCCTTCATTTTCAACACATTTTTTGGATTTGAAGTATACATCCTATTCAATCAGTAGCCACAAAATACCAAGAGAGGTTATATCTTTGCGTTCTAATTGAATATAAAAGTGTTCATTCTCGTTCATATCCCAATTCCTTTCATCAAAATTGATCAGTTTCCATCAAAATATACGAAACCACAGAATCACTTAAACCCCAATGCTAACACAAATTTATCTTCTAAATATAACTATACCTCAACTTTCATTGATCAATCTGGCAAAACACACACACGCACACACACAAACACATACATAAACCAAAAGATACATTGAACTAAAAATAATGAATTTTTGTGCAACTGAATGAGCAAATAGATAACTAGTTTCCTTTGAGAAAAATTATAGATAGTAAAAATTTATGCCAAAAAAATGACAGATATAAGAGTGATAAGGATTACATTGATTTTTTCTTGCACGAGATGAGCGGTCAAGAGTTCTTCCTGAGTCTTAGTCATGCTGTCGGAGAGGATGTGTTGTTTGTGTGTGTTTTAGAGAGAGGATTTGGGGTGAAAGAAGAGAAACCCTCAAAGAACCCTAAATACTAGTAGTAGAAAATTTTGGCTTATTTGTAATTTGTATCCTCAAACTATTACTGACTTTCAATTGGTAGCCCTACTTTATCAATTTTCACAATTTAGTGAGAGTTGCAATATCAACTTGTAGGACATTGCTCTAATTAGCTGAGAACCAATAGAGTTCAAGAGTTATCTTTGAATTTAAAAACATAAATGGCTCTCGATGGATAAGGATATTTTTAGATTACAAATTTTAAAGCCTTTTCTTACTAAAATAATAGAAGAATCAGTAATCTTCAGCTTAATTGAACAATCCATTATTTATTGAACAAATAAGGTATTTGTTATGACCCAATCTGATAATTAGACCAATTAATTAGTTGTAAGAGGAATGTGAGTTACATGTAACTACTTTATAAGTTGAATCTATATATAGAAAATTTGGGATGCAATGAAGATCAGCTTGAATGTGAATTGTAATCTTCTCTCCCAAATAATCTACTTTGCACTCTATCTTCCCTATCCTTTCTGCTAGGGGAAGACGCGGGTCGGGTACCTGTCCCATTTACCATTTAGCTGACCCGACCCGCACCTTGCGGGTCAGCCATTCTTTGACCCTTACCCGCCCCACATATCAACGGGTACCCTATAATCGGGTACCCGCTGAGATAGGGTCGGGTCAACGGGTACCCGTCCAGCCCCATTTATCATTTAATTTTAAAAAAATTATTTATACCAATTTAATTTTATATTTTACACATTCATCTAAGATTTAATAATTTTTTTTCTAAAAAAAGATTTCCCACCAAGAAACAAGCATGTGAAGAAAATATAAGATAAAGGAAAAAAATTAAAAGAATTCAAAATTAATAAAAGTTTGAAATAAGTAGCACAATTTTTAATATATATGTTCCATATTAATTAATCTTTTTTCTATAAAATATAAGATCATGGTCTCTACAAACGAATCTTGTAAATAAACTATAGTCTCTCTTATTTGTAATGCAATTTGTTCAATAAAAATTATTTATTTAGTTCTTATTATTTTATAGTGTATGTATAAAAATAAAAATAAAATAAAAAAATATATATATATATATATGGGGTGAATTGAGTACCCACCGATTTTTAATTATGTGACGCTAACCTGCCCCGTATCTTAATCGGTACCCGACCTTCTTTTGATCCGATCAAATAATAAAAATCAGATATTCTAATTTTAGGATTGGATCGGATCGGATATGATGGATTTTCGAGTTAGCGGATAATTTTGCCCACCCCTACTTTCTACTCTGTTCTCTTCTTCCCCGATGGTTCTTCTTTTTCCTCTCCTTTTATCTTTTTCAATTCCTTAGTTCTTTAGCCTTGATCATTACAATTAGTATCAGAGCTTGCGGTCCTCGGATTGCAAGTTTCGATTACCCCAAAGATATCATTCTTTTTTTGAATCTTCTCTCTGTTTCGCTCTCATTTCTGCTCTTCCTTGTCCCTTCTTTTCCTTCAACTCTTCTATTAATCTGCATTCTTCTTTTATTTCCTTTATTTTCTGTCTTTTCCTTCTTTTCAAATTGATTCTTGCTTAATCAAATGGGGACACAAGAATCTGAGTTTCACAATTTAACGGAAGTAAATGCAGCATAATACAAATCTGAGCCAGACAAGATCGATTCCGAGTTAAGGAGTAGTATGATTTCATTTGCAACTACATTTAATGAATTCCTAAGAACCCTAATCAGAGAGGGGCGATTAAGGGAGGATTATCCAATTTTGGATGAAAATGAGTGGCTTTCAACTGTGTCTAATCAAGCCAAACAGATGGAAGGAAATTTCACGAATCAAATTCTTGAAGAAACAGAGGAATCAAATTCCGAGGAGGTCCCTCTTTCAACATCTACCCCAATCAAGAAGTGGGCTAATGCACATTTGGCAACGGTAGAAACAGACGAGTTTGAAGTCCTCCATGGTGAAATGGAAGAATATTTGGAAGGTGAGTATGGTTTTGCAATTGAAGAACACCATCTGTTTGGTGAAAGTTTAAAGCTTCCTTCTTCATCCATTTCAGTTCAAGAGAAGTTGGAACATTCAACGTTGAGCAATGAAAGAGAATTATAATTTAAGAATCAACTTCTTGAACTTGAGACCGTGAAAATGGATGAGCAACTGAATATGGAGGAAATAAATATTGTTGAAATGCCCTTCATTGACGACGATGGAATCTTGAAAAATTTGGATGAACCTCCAGTGGAGGATACCAAAGAGGTGGGAATAGGGGATGGAGAGAATGAAATCTTGGGCCATCCCATGTTTCTTACTAAAGGAATAACCTTGAATCTTGGGTATCAAGGGGTAAAAACAGATTGTAGCTTTGAAGTCTTCTCCCCTTCAAGAAGTGTAGAGGATGAATGTTCTTCTTATGTTAGAGTTACAGGTTCTGTTTTGGGGATAGTTGAGAACTGGGATCCTAATGCGAATCAAGTAACTGTTGAAATCGATTACAGCAACGAAGGCAATGATGGAATGATTTATACACACAATTTGCAGGCTAATGTTTCGTTGGAGACAAAGTTGATCAAGCCAAATGGGATTTTTTATTTGGGAGTTGCAAAATTCCAAGATGAATCCAAACATTGTTCTGATGATGAAACTGAAAGGTATGAGCTTTTCCTTGAACCAAGTGAAGGCAAGAATCATTCTGATTCTGTAGTGGAAACGAGTCATATTGAATTGAGTGAGGATTTTAATGATAAACTCCATATCTTGATTCATCATTCAAAGTTACTACATCATGTTCTTGATGAACTTGCATCTTCCATCAGTTCTTATAGAGGTTCGTTAAGCATGAATGAGGATTGTTTGGGTCTTCTTGATGATGTTTCTGATTTTCATGATCTATTGAGTAAAACTAAGGTTGATATAAGGCTCACTTTCTTGTTTGATAACATTTATGGAAATCATGCTGCTGTTGATATGAGAAAGATTAAATGCTTGGCTTTCGTTGATACTGACTCACGAGGAATTGATCTCAAGCTAGAGAGAGAGATGATTAGTTGAATTGAGTATCAAGATTTAGGGAAAATCCAGGCTGAAATTTTGGCGAATCTGCAGAAGTTAATGAGGGTTGGAGATAATGCTTGTAATCCTAGTTATGGGCCATTCAAGATGTTATGGTCTAGATTCTCCAAAATATTACTAGTCATACCTAAAGAGGAGGATTGCTCAAGAGCTGTTCCAAGGTATTTGGGTTTAGTTCTTAGTCACCTAAGAAGATGGGACTATAGTTGTATGCTGCACAATGATGAGCAGATTACTAAGAAATGGCATAGTGAAGATGGTCTAGCCAAATTACAGAGGATGGGAGTGCTAGCTTATTTGTCCCTTGCTAAGATTGAATTTAGTGTAAAGGGGTTCATGGAAGATAGAAGTAATGGTCAAGGAAACTCTACTCTTGTAACTCTGCATTTACAGTGCATAAACCAGTCAATGCACAAAGATGTTGAGTCAGGTCATATGATGCTTTATGCTCAGTCTAGTATTGAGATTGGAGATTTTATTCTAGTAGGAGTTTATGAACTTAGTTCCAGAACAAAAAAAGTCACTATACTAGCTGAAACAAGGGAAAATATGGTTGCTAAGTGTGTCTTCTCTACTCTTACAAATCTGGAAAGTGATCTTTCTTGCCTTGTTGTCATGATATTAGAGGTTGCATTGGGTAAGAGGCCTATTGAAGACGATATAATCTTGATCATTAATTGGGACCGGGACTTAATGATGACAAATGACAGCTTTTAAGTCACCCAAGTGCTGATTCCATTGCATAATTCTGTCTTAAAGTTGGCGTATAGAATTAAATAGAGGCATGACGACTTGGGTGAAGTTTTTGGGCTGAAAATGATTTGGACAGTTGCTACTATTCCAATTGGAAAATTCCAGCACTATAGAGCTTGCAAATCACATTTTGCATGGGATCCAGGTGGTGGTGAATTAACTCAGATAATGGAAGATGAGAGCATAGTTACCATGTTTTTGCCTTGAAGCTAAGACTCACGGTCAACTTTGCATTCACTAGACTCATGTTCAAAGGGATCAATTTGTTTCTAGTTTAGACTTTTCAGAGTTCAATCCTAGAGACTATGATTGTTTAACGGGGAGGCATTGTTATCACCCAATCTGATAATTAGACCAATTAGTTGTAAGAGAAATGTGAGTTATGTGTAACTTCTTTGTAAGCTGAATCTATATATAGAAAATTTGGGATGTAATGAAGATCAGCTTGTATGTGAATTGTAATCTTCTCTCCCAAATAATCAATTCTACTCTGAACTCTATCTTTTCTATCCTTTGTACTCTGTTCTCTTCTTCCCCGATGGTTCTTCTCTTTCCTCTCCTTTTATCTTCCTCAATTCCTTAATTCTTTAGCCTTGATCATTACAGTATTAAAGTATTAAAATTAATCGTTCAAGAGAGTATAATAGATAATAGATAATAGTTCAAGAGAGTATTGCAATTAACACTAAATTGGCGATGGGATTGAAAGGTGTTAACAATTACTCTAGTCTTGAACTTATATGAGTCAAACTAGAGCCCTTTGAAAATACAATCAACTCTAGGTTGGACTTATTATTGGGAGCTCGTCAAACTCGAGTTCAAGTAGTGTCATTGTTAGATTAGTCAAACTCAAGTATGGCACTATTCGAATTTATTTCGGCTCATTTACCCCATGCTTTAGTAAAAAATATTTTAAATTTGAGAATATATATATATATTAATAAAGAACTATGGCTCCTAAGTATATCAAGAATAAAGAGTTATGGTAGTGGAGGAAGGGTGAAAAAAAAATCTGACTGTTTGATGGAAAAGGGAAGGTGGGAGGGTAAAGGGGAAAAAAACTATGGCTTCTAAGTACACTTAAGATGGAGTAAAGACGGAAACATCATATAGTTATTCTAGTCAAGAAAATTTTACTTAAAAATGATGCAATATAACAAAGAACTATGGCTCATTTAGGTTGGGTTACTAATTTCTGATTGATTTGAGTCAAGATAAAAGTCATCTTGTGTTTGTCATCTTTTTAAGATTATAATTTCCATTAAATAGCCATGTTTGGTATTCCCTTGTTTGGTATGCTGAAAAAGGCTGAAATGGAAAGGCTTTTCCAACTTATAGATTCTTTTCCAATGTATGGTATGTCACTTTTTTGTTGGAAAAGCCTTTTTTTTCCTTAAAAACCTATTCTAACATTTTTCAGGAATCCCATCCCCTACCCAAATATAGGGAGAACTCAATCCTACTCTGTCCAAGAAACACCTAAATTATAGTAAGATATGCCTAAACTATAGGGGTCAAATTTTCTCTTCCATACATCTCTACCTTTTATATACGTGTCAAGTTACGTTATTTTGTAAGTTAATAATGTTTCTCATTTTTTAGTCATAAATAATTTTAATTCTATTAAATATTGACATCTTTTCTCTTTGTTAACATCTTTAAGTTTACAAAATTAGATTATGTGATGAAATTTGTCAATATGTACTCAAAAAAGAAGAAGAAAAACACTACTAGGTCATCTGCTAAGTCACAAGAATACTTTTTTATTGATAAATAGAAATGAATCACGAGAAGATAATAATTGACACGTACACAATTTGAGCATTCAGTTTGGCTAAATTAGTAATAAACTATTATAATCTTATGTTATTAAAAAGTTATTTTTTTATTATTAAGTCATATATCTCTAAATCAACTCTTGTTTGGTTGTGTAGTTGCAAATCAAACTCACAAAAAAACTACCAATTTAGCCTAGGATGCTAGTGCCAAACAAAATGAAAGAAGAAATGTTTTATGTCATATTTAGAGTAGCTAAGTTAACATAATAAATTTTCATTCTATTTGACTTTCTCAATATGATTATATCAAACGTTAGAAATGAAAAACTGTGAGAACTCGAAAATTTTTCTATTTTCTAGGTTTTATTTTATTTAATTGCACGCCTTTTATATATTTTTTTATTAGAAAAATTTTCTAGATAATTTTTATGAGTAAATATGGTTTTTAAATCATTTTTCTAGTATAAGTTAGTTCATGAGAAATTAGGAGTGTATACCGGGCGTGGGACCCGCTAGTGCGGTAAGTTTGAAAAAATTCGGCCAATTAAGTTAAGTTTTGTATACAGTGATTAATTTACTAGGTGTTAAGAGATAATTAGAGGTTACCCAAATGGATTGGTGTTGGAGAGACAAAAGGATAGTTTTGAACCAAAAAGGTAACAAGTGTCACCTTGGGATTAAAGGTAGGACTTTGACCATTTTACCAACTTTACTAATTAATAAAAAATTGACCCAAAAATCACCTTCATACATCTCTCTCTTGGCCGACTCTTCAAGGAGAAAAGAAAAGAAAAACCTCCAACTTTCTTCATCCAATCTTGCTCAATCTCATAATCTAACCGATAAAACTTCAAATCTCTCCATAAAAACCCTTAGCTAGGTGATATTGAAGTAGTTGGTGGAGTGGTTTGGAAGGAAGTGGCGCTAAGTTGTTTCTTTTCTTGAGGTTGCAAGGCAAGTAGCCAAGAAATTCTCTCTTTGTTCTTGATAGTGTTAAATTTGGGACTTGTGATAGTTAAAGAAGTGATTTTTGTGGAAGATTTCATGACTTTTAGTAGAGATTGATGAATTTTTATTTTTACGCATGATTTTTCTGATTTTATATGTTTAGTTTTGGTTGGCCATAGATGATGGCTTGGTATGTTCTCAAATGAAACTTTGGTGTGTTAATAGTAGGTATTTGCGGAAAATTTTCACTTTGTACAGAAAATTTCAGATTTAGGGTTTTGAATTGGGACTTTTCTAGGGTTGCTATAGAACTCTTGAATTGATTTGGTTTAAAGGGTATTGTAACCCTAATAAGGTGTATGGAATGGCCTAGGACTTCCAATTGTGATTGAGGTTGTGTTTGGGAAATATAAGTGATTGATTGTAGAACGGAAATCTGAAATTTTAAGGGGAAATGCTGTCCAAATTGTAGGTTCATATGCTTTCTTGGAATTGAGTTGGTTAGAGTGTTAATTAGTGATTTTGGGGTTGTCTAAACCCTTAGCCCCAAGTGTTCCTTATATTACTTTCAAGTTCTATTGGCCGTACATTAGTAATATGTGGTTTGGGTTTACGACTCGTATTCGAGTCTCATTGTGTTTTCTTGAATGTTTTAGGGCGTGACGGTGACTCAAGAGGCTCGTTGGGTAGAAATCTGTGAAACTCTCTGTGTTTGAGTGGTGAGTGTACTACTGACATGATTGTTACTTCATGGCTTTGTTATACTTGAAATCTATGATTTGAATGCTTGTGTATACTGTTGAAATTGATTGAGTCGAGGGTGTACTTGATCACTCTCGCACTCTATGGCTTATATGACTATTTAATATACCAATTGAATGTCTCTTGAATATACTTGAACTGGTGTCGTTTGGATGTGTATCCAACGACTCTTACTGTTGACTCTGAGCTCAACCCCATCGGCGGTCGATTGACTCGAGTCAGCAAGGGCTTAGTCGAGGAGATTGATAAGCCATGGGGACTGTTTCTATGGAATCATTGGGTAAGAGACTCTTGATTCCAATATACTCGAGTATTACCATTGTGAACTGATTGGAGTTCGGGCCCGATAGGGGTATGTGAGGTGGAAGGAATTGGAGAAAGTGGAGTCTACGGTATTGGTTACTCCTTAAGCGTTAACGTAGGGTCAACGGGGCGAGATCAAGTACAGCAAGCGAGGAAAAGGGCTCTTGAGAGCCGACCATATCCTTTTAAATATCTTTATTGAAATGTGGTGCTAGTTGACTCACTTATTGGATGTGTTTGAATAGAATAGTTTTGTGCTTATGTGAACTTCATTACTTGGGTGATGGTACCTCATTGGGCGAAAACTCACTCTATTGCCTTTGTTTTCCTTACAGGGATATGAATACCTTTTGGGAATTGTGATTTGGAAGCCGAGTTGAGCTAGTTAAAATTCTTTTGTACAGCTCCTCGATGGTGGGAAAACCTTAAATGTATTTTGACTCAACCTTTCCTTTGAGTTGTAAATTTAAAACCATACGTGTAAAACGTGTTTGGTAATGTTCATGTGTTATTTTGGTTTATAAATGTCAAATTCCAAGGTTTATATGATTTGTTGATGATTGGTTGGGTTTCGGACAGGTTCGGATTTCAAACGGCAAAAGAAAAAAATTTGGCGGGAATGGACAGAGACGAATCCGGCCACAAATCCGGCCAGATCTTGGCCGGATTGTTGGCCGGATTGTCTTGGAAATTTTGGAATCCGGGCAGTTGCTCTCTGCCTCCAATTCGGCCAAGAATCCGGCCGGAAATCCTGCCAGATTTCAGTCGAATTGTGACGTGGCCGGCACTGTTCATGTGCGGCTCCGATTTTCATTTTTTTTTGTTTCGCGAATTTTGAATTGTTTGAGCGCACTATTACTTTCCGGAATGTTTTAGATTGTATTTAACTGCCTCATTAGTCCTGGCGAGAGTTGGGCAGGCAGTCCGTTAACCCTTTTGGTACGCCTTAGGGGGCGGTAGGGCTGTCACAATAACACATTTCATTCTAACTTCAAGTATCTAACACTAGAATGATAGATAGTTTCTTATCCATTCTGATAGGAAAAAAATTCTAGTTAGAAAGACATTTCCATTTTGAACCTTTTACCACATATCAAATTTGAGACGGAGGGAGAATTAACAACATATCGTGAATATAGTAATTGGTTCTTGGAAGAATTCTATTATCTAAACCAGTCTTACTAGTGTACTTTAAACCATAATTGATCCATGGTTATACAATACCTAGTCATGTTGATTTGGAATCTTTACATATCTCACTCAAGAAAGAAAAAATATCATATTTTGATAATTGACGGTTGGGAATCGATTATAAGTCTCACTATCTCATCGTAACTTCATATTAATAGGACTAAATCATCAGCAAACCACAATTTCTTACAGATCCAGAATAAACAAATGTTCAAAATAGCATCCCTTCACCCTAAAAAAATTACAAGTTTAATAAAGCTACCAACTCCTTCACAAAAAAAGAGAAAATTGTAAAGCTAATAACCTAATATCATAAACATGATATTAGATTATCATTATTTCAAGTATGGGAATTCAAAGAAAGAAACTCAGGCCCTACAATATTAGTTTTTATCTATAATAGTCAAAATTGCTAATCTATCCTTACCATATGGATTGGGTTAGCATTCACATATAGTATTTTAATAAAATAGTTAAATTTTCAATTAAATGTATAAGTTATATACGTTACATAGAACAAATTGGTAATGATTTTTTTAGTTTTATTGGTGTTTAAATGATTTTCTTTCTTTGAGGTTTTATTAGATAAGATTATGAGTTTTAAATTTCAATAAGTTTTGTAACCTAAAATTCTAATTGGAATACAATTAGAATAGTTAATAATTTTTAGCATTTATTTAGTGTATTAGTAGTGTAAGTTATGTTTAGCTAACTTTTCATTGCCAATGAATATGTATAGCTGAAATAGAAAAACTATTACTACAAATATGTTATGATAGGTACAATTCATAAGAAAAACTATTCTATTATTTTCTATTTCATAGTTAGGCAAGAAAAAGTAGGTACTTGTATGGATATACTTTCTTAGTTATGCAGATTAAAGAGAGTGACGACAAGTGTGGTTGGATTGTTATATTCTTGAGGTGAAAACTAGAGAACCTTCAACATTAGAGTAAATTCTTCCATAGAGGTTTGAATCACCTCAAAAGAGCAAGATATCTATGCCTCAATCCTTCACACTCGTGTAATATTATATTGTCATTGTCTAACTTTTTCTATTTAATATTTAACCTCTTGTCTAGCTGAACAATAATTTTAAGGTGATTTACATCAAAATGGTGGAGGAGAAAAGTTCTCTTCTATCTTAATTTGATGAAGATGATGTACATTGTAATGGAGAAAATCCCAAGAAAGTCTCAACCAATAAGAAGAATGATGAGAAAAGAAAAAACTCATGAAAAAAAAATCAAAAAATAGGAAAACGATGAATTCCATTACAAGACTATTTATCAAATTGTCTTTTTTATGAGTTTTGTGATTTTTATCAGAACTCCTATCCTTCAACTAAAAAAATTTGGAGAGTTGTGCATAAAATATATGATATTAAAAAAGCAAGTGCAAAGAAATATGTTGCAAGCACCTATTTCAAATTTCAAATGTTGAATGACAAATCAGTGGTAGTTCAAACTCTTGAACTCCAAATGATCTTACATAAGTTAAGGTTTGAAGGAATTCAAATTGATAAACAACTTCAAGTTGCTGCAATAGTGGACAAGCTTCCACCATTTTAGAAGGAATTCTGAAGGAGCTTGTGCCACAAGCAAAAGGAATTTCTTTTGGAGAGTCTTAATACCTGCCTAAGGATTGTAGAAAAAATTATAAACCAAAATGCCAAAGGTAGGCAAAATGGTAATGAAAATAGTACTGCCAAAGTGAATCCATTGCTTCCAACAATATATCCAACAAGAAGAATGCCAAAAATAATACCCAACTAAAACCAAAGAAAAAGAATATGAAATGCAGGCATAAGAACCATTATTCAAACCAGCATAGAAATATTTCTACCACAAAAACTAAAACCAAGGAACCCCTTCCAAATTTGCTCCTTTTCCAATTTATAGGTATTTTGTGTGTGGAAAGCAAAGAGATTTTGTTAAAGCATACGGATACTGAAAATGTGGGACTATACTGCACATTAACGTTATGGAAAAATCATTTGTGCCTATGATTGTAGAAGTCAACATATTTGGAGATTCCGATGGTTGGTAGGTAGACACAAATGCTTTTAAACATGTGTGCTTTGATCACGATTGTTTTAAGAGTTACACACCGATTGAAAAGAAAAGCAAGTTATGCTTAGTGGCTCGCATACTATTAAAGTTTTAGGTGTTAGTGTAGTTAAACTAAATTTTATTTTTGACCTTCTTAAGGATGTGCTTCACACATATGAAATGAGAAAAAATTTGTATTTCTTCTATATGAGGTTGGCTCAATTAAATTATTGAGTCTGATAGTTATGTGATTATAAAATGGTGCTTTTATTTGTAAAGGATATGCATGTGATAACATGATAAGTTAAATGTTGTGAACATCAACAAAGATTCCTGTTTTGTTTACATGCTTTTTCTCTGTGAATTTTTGGCATATAAACAGCATGTAAAAAGTCTTTTTTTTTTTTTAAGAAGAACACTAAGATTTTATTGATAAAACGGCAGAGTACATAGAGCTACAGTTATCATCTGTGTGTAGAAGCAGCAAAAAGAGAGCTACTCTCTCGCAGATTGCCACCGTAGGGAAGTGAATTCTTGGCTGTCCAAGTATACTGAGGCTTGCATTACAGGCGGAAGTTGTTAAAGTGAAGAGCAAAACAACTCGGATGCCAGACGCAACCCCGCTAGTTTATCTGCTGAAGAGTTTGCTTCTCTAAAAACGTGTGACACGGGCTTCGACAAAGAGGAAAGCAGCGCCCTTATGCATCTCAACGTATTGCATAGAGGCCACTGGGACGTCTCTCCCACATTAAGTAAATGAACCAGACTCTTAGAATCTACCTCCACCAGTAGGGGACCCCTGACTAGATCCTTACACAGGTGAAGACCATACAGCAATGATGAGCTTTCTGCCCTCGAGACATCCATCTCCCCAAATTTCTTGTAATAAGCAAAAATTAGGCAGCCCTCGGAGTCCCGGAGTAAGCCACCCCCGTGAGCTCGATTGTGCTAGACACTAGCATCCGTATTCAACTTGACATAGTGCGCCGGAGGACGCTTCCAGGACACTGCATGCACGCTTTTCCTCCTCACCACTCGGATGCACAGCTGCGCCCAAGGGTCTGCCGCGTCACCCCTAAAGTGGCACGTAGAGAATTTTCTTGCCATCCCCAGCTGTTGCACAAAACCATCAAAGTGCGCCTTGTTCCTAGACTTCTAAAGGAACCACAGTATTACTATCGGGACAACAGTCCTTATGTGGTCCCGTGTTACTAGTGAGGTCGAGCTAAACCATGACAAGACCACCGCAGACATTGAAGAGGAGTGAGAATCAAGAATTCCAAACCTCTGTCAAAAAGAGCTCCATACTTCCATTGCTATTGGGCCTGTCATGAAGAGGTGAGCAAGTGATTCTTCCTGCGAAAGACAACATGAGCATCGTGATGCCATGGAGACTTCACGTCGTTTCAAGGTCACATCCAAGGGAACCAGATTTCGCAACACCTTCCATGCGAAGAAAGACAGCTTCAGCGGCAATAAGTTGTTCCAAAGGAAACCGTCTATCAATGAGGTGTTGCGTTTTTGTCGGATAATCTCCCAAGCAGATTTGATTGAGAAATCTCTAGAGGCCGAGCCCACCCAAACCATATAGTTGTACTGATCCTGGAATAGATGGATTTCCTGGATTTGGTTAAGCAGGTGAGCAGGCACCCAGTGTCTCAGCTTCTCGACATTACAACCCTTGTCATCAAAGAACTCGGCGAGCAGCATGTGTGGCGGGTCATTAATAGAGAGCAAGTCAACCAGAGGAATCTCGAAAAGCCAATGATCATACTATAAATCTACAAAACCTTTGCCCACCCACCATCTAATGTTGCTCTTCGCTACCCTTCTAATTCTCTTCAACCACCTCCATACAAGGGAGGGTCTGGTTACCCGAACTTGAAGCCGATGTTTGCCCCCAACATATTTGGCGTGCATAAAATCTGCCCATAACGATTCATTTTTCCGCAACCGCCACTAAAGCTTGCAAGCAAAGGCTGAGCACATGTTTTCAAAGGAGCGAAAACCCAGTCCACCTTCATCTACTGGGTAACAGATTTTTCCCAAGACATCCAGTGAATGCCATTCGATCCAGCATTTTTATCCCACAAAAATCATTACATATCTTTCCCAACTTGAGCAAAACTGCCCGGGAAGGATCCAACACTTGCAACAAGTACGAAGGCATTGAGGTAAGGACATGCCACAGTAACAGTAATTTACCTCCTGACGAAAGGAGCCGCGAGCTACAATGGAAGAGCCAGCCTCGCATTCTAGCCATGAGGGAATTGAACAGAATACACGTAGTTCTTTCCTTGAATATAGGGGCCCCCAAATACGTGAACAGGAGGTACTGCTGTTGGAAGTGTAACTTCGAGACCACCACTGGCCCATGTTCAGCGGAAGCTCGAGCAGACAGAATGAAGGAGATTTTGTTAGTATTAATTTTCTGGCCCTAAAAAGCCTGATAGGAGTTGAGGAACAACTTCAAAGAGGCCAACCCATCCTCGGAGTAGCGAGTGAAGATTAAGGTATTATCTGCAAATGCCAAATAAGGAATACGCAGACCAAAGGAAACAAAGAACCAACTCTCATTTTGACAAAACAAATGATGCAGTCCCCGACCCAAGAATTCTACCACCAGTAGAAA
The DNA here is from genome assembly GCF_036785885.1 of Coffea arabica. Lineage (NCBI taxonomy): Eukaryota > Viridiplantae > Streptophyta > Magnoliopsida > Gentianales > Rubiaceae > Coffea > Coffea arabica. The sequence goes on along the minus strand of NC_092320.1, from coordinate 27,426,005 downwards.
CAAAGCTGGAGAAAACGGTCGCCTTGGCGAACCTTCCTTGAAGATTGGAAGAATCCCGTTGGAGAACCATTGATTAGCACCGAGAACTAATTGTTTGACAAAGTTTGGAAGATTGGATCCACCACCCACTTCTGAAATCCAAATTGCCGGAGCATAAAAATAAGAAAATTTCATTCTACCCTATCATACACCTTCTCCATGTCCAACTTCAACATCAAGTTCGGGCATCGCAACTTCCTATCAATATCCATTGCCAGTTCCTATACTACGAGAATGTTGTCAGCAATACTCCTGCTCGGGACAAGGCCTGATTGCCAAGGTGAGATCAGTTTGGGGAGCAGGTGATCGAGTCAATTCGTCAAAATTTTAGAAATAAATTTGGAGCTTTGGTTACACAAGTTGATAGGTCTAAACTCTTGCCATTTGGTCGCTCCTGGCACCTTTGGGATTAACACTAGCAGTGCACTGGAAAAGCCCCTGGGTTGAGGAGCCCTCTTGAAGAATTCTTGAACCGTTTATAATAACTCATTTTGAATTATTGGCCAATAAGCTTGGTAGAAACCCACCCCAAAGCATCTGGTCCTGGAGAACTATCTTTAGACATCGAGAAAACCACCTCTTTCAATTCCTATAGGGATGGCAGCTATTAGAGCTTTATATTGTCCTCATTAGTCAATGAGGGGAGCGAGAAGTCTAAGCATGGAGCAGCCCGGCCCTCCCGTTCCGCCATAAACAACTTTGCAAAGAACTACTCTGCTAACGCTTTGATCTCCTCCTCATCTTCAAGCCAATGACCCGCATCATCCTTAATCCTCGATATAAAATTGACACTCCGCCGCTGCTTAACGAACGAGTGGAAGAATTTGGTATTGGCATCTCCTTGTTGAATCCATTTAATTGCCGATTTTCGCTTACAATAGTCACATTCGACGCCTAGTGCATAGGCATATTTTGCCCGAGCCTCCCCGAGCTTCATCCTGGATAAGTTATCACGGGCCACATCAAACTCTTCCTGTCGTTGCCGTAAATTCTCTTAAGTATCTTTCACTGCCTGGAAGATATCTCCAAACGACTGCCTGCACTAGTCCCGAAATTTACTTTTAACATGCATTAGTCATTGAAAGAAACTGAGCATGCCCCCTGCGTGGACAGGCAAGAGCCAAGCGTCTTGCACCACTCCCATGAAATTCAAGTGTTTAGTCCAGACATTGAGGAAGCAGAACGATGAACTTTGCATCGTATTCAATCTGCATTTGATCAACAACAGAGCATTATCAGATCTACCCCGCAATAGATGGGACACTTTTGTTACCTCAAACGTGTCCGTCCAAGCCTTATTTGCTAAAGTCCTATCCAAACGTTGCCAAACTGCTCCGTTAGTCCAGGTGAAAAGCGGCCATCAAAGCCAACATCCGAAAGCTCACAAGCAAAAATGGCCTCATTAAATTCTTCCATATTGCGCCCGTTTGGCGGGGCCCACCAGATTGTTCACTAGTATTGGAAACCACATTAAAGTCTCCCGCCACCAGCCATGGACCTGAAAACCTCTCTTGGACTTCCTCCATTGCTTGCCATAAACCCCGTCAACCCACTCTTGTACATTTGGCATTAACTATCGACACTTGTAAAGAGAAACCCACCCATGATATCACCATATGAACCAGCTGGTCGCCAAGCTCGCGAAATACCAATGATAAATCATCATTCCAGAAGACCCAGATTTTGCCTTCTAGGAATGACTGAGCATTAGAGTAATTCAACTTTCTTCCAAGTAAAGGCAATGTATCAATATTCGCCATAGGCTCCAACAATACCAATAGACAAATACGACTTTGGTAACACAGTTTATGAAGATAATGTTGAGAATATGCCCGGGCAGCGCCCCTTATGTTCCAAACAAGAAAATTAATGGGACTAATCATAAGAGACTAGAGATAATTTAGCTTGAGATAATTATTGCTATAACTTTTTATTATAGTTAATCGGCCATCCAGATTTTTTGGAGAGATTGTTGAGAAACTCAATGTCCTTCGTGTCAATCACCGCGCCTCGTGATAACATAGGATCCAGCAGTGCAGCCTTGCACAGGTGACATTCGAAACCTGTCTGAAGTTGCTGTAACCCAGTAGCGAGAATGGTCTCCCTCGACTCACGATCCAATGACTTGCTCCGACGTAATGGCTTGGTGCTTGTAGGAGTTGAGCGGGTCGAAACGCAAGACAAACAACAACCTCCAGTCAACCTTGAATGATCAGCATTATCCACAGCACCCAGTGCTTCGAAGGAGTTGAAAATAGGAACTGGTTCCGAGACCCGAACATGAACTTGCTTGACGAGATCATGCTGCACCAGCAAACCGGGATGTTCTACACCGGCCTGGGACTCCTCTCCTGACATCACCACTGGTTCGTTATCAGTGTTATCCAGTTGACGGGAAGCTTCCGCAGTGAGAATCATCTCCTCCAACTCCAGCAATGACGCATGCCGTTCTGTAGGGCAGTGTAGCTTCTGCGACCCAGAGTGCGGCTTGTCATCATCACTACTCCCCTTTCTGCTAGCTGGTGCCGCGTGCTGTTCCCCTAGAGAAAGAATTGGACACGACATCGAATCTGAAACTGGTACTGGCACAATTCGCTGGGTCTCTCTCGGATGAATACCTCCTGTGCCGACCTGCAGAAGCTGAGCAGATGCCTCCAAATTGCTATGTTGTCCATCATCCACAATTTCCTTACCCTTATTGTGCTGAGACTTGGGGTGGTATGCCTGGACAAGTCTATCAAGCATCTCCTTCGGATGACCTTGCTTGAGTGATGGTTTCTTCATGTAGCAGTTTGCCTCACGATGCCTAATCCTTTCACAAAACCCACAGAAATCTGGCCAATCTTCATACTCAAGTTTCTGCCATTGTCCCACCTCATCGTCCCCTATCCAAATTCTCCTAACAGGAGGATTTGCCGCATCCACGTCGATCAGTAGACTTGCAACTGACGGTCGTTTAAGAGTAAGGGTCGCAGAGTCCACCTGTAGCGGTCTTCCAATCAATGACCCAATCTTGAGTAGGTATTTCTTCTCAAACAATGGTAATGGTAACCCTGACAAGGAAACCCACACTGGTGCAATCAAGGATTCCTGATTAATCATGAAATCCATTGTCCACTTGGAGATTGTCATGGGCGAGTTTTAGACAAACCATGTTCTCCTAAAGAAGATCCTAGCGTAGTCCTCTTCCTTGGAAGGCCGAATGAGGACATGTTTTAAGTCAAGCAAACCCACCTCGCAAGAGCCTTTCAATCCAACAGACGTGAAAAATCTCCTGATGTTCTCCATTGGTGGCTTAGAGTAAGCAAACCTCCCAATCAACACATTGCTATAGGGTGCGGCTAGGGACGCTAAGTCTTGTTTTGAAAGCACAAGAGCCGGTTCGCCTCGATGTTTGCCCAGCAATCCCAGGACTAGTGCCGAAGAGCCCACTCCAAACACTACATCTGCAAAGGACTTGCCCGAAAGGTGGGGAAGGCTTTCAGAAGAAGGTTTTGGCAGCAGAGATGCCACCATGGCTCAACGGCAGCAGCTAGCCGTCACTTGGACCCTAGCCAGCGCCTGAAACCCTATAGGAAGAGAGAGTTTTCAGATTTTGTTAGTATCAGGCTCAAGGACTTTTAGCGCATGTGAAGAGTCTAAATAATCTTGGTTTGATACCATGAATTTGAAAAATGTGAGTCTTGCAATAAGACAAATCAAAAGAAATATCCTAAAAGTGTTAAAAGAAACTCTCAACTTCTATATTTAATTCATAAGACTTGTGTGAATTTGAAAGAATTTTAAACCGTGGTGGTAAAAGGTACTTTGTAACTTTTATTGATTTTTTTTAAAGTATACTTGTATTTACTTATTAAAAAACAAGAGTTATATTTTTGAAATCTATATAAAAGAAGTAGAAAATCAATTTGATAAAAAATCAAGAGATTTAGAAGTGATAGAGGTAAAGAAAACCAATCACTTTGACTTTAATTCATATATTAAATCATTAGGAATAATTCATGAAACTACATCTCCCTACTTACTATCTTCTAATGGGGTAGCAGAACGAAAAAATATAATTTTAATTGATTTGACTAATACTATGGTTGTTAGTTCTAATACACAATCTAATCCTTGGTGAAGCAATTCTGACCACTTGTTATATTTTAAATGGATTATCTTATAAACATACTAAAGTAACTTCTTTTGAGTTGTGGAAACATTATAAGCCTAATTTAAATTATTTAAAAGTTTGGGATTGCTTAGTTTATGTATGATTAAATGATCCTAAAAGACTAAATTTAGGTGCCAGAGCTTCTACATACGTTTTTGTTGGCTATTCTTTATCAAGTAACGCCTATAGATGCTTAGATTTAGAAAATAATATGGTGATTGAATCTTGAAATGCTATTTTTCATGAAGATAAATTCCTTTACATGTCTAGAAATAGTAAGGGTCAAGAAATCAAGAACGATAATACATGTGTCAATATCTTCTATGGAAAACCAAAAGATGGATAATATTGAGCCTAAAAGAAGTAAAAGAATTAAAATAGAAAATCATTATAGTCAAGATTATTATGTTTAAAATTTGGAATAAATTTATAATTCCATTGAAGAGGTTTTATCATCTCTTGACTCAAATTTTTGGTGAGAAGCTATTAATGATGAGATTGATTTTTTAATAAGACTTACAAATTAGTAGAATCACCATCTAGTTGTAAAATTATTCGCCATAAATGGGTCCTTAAAAAAATGCATCATAAAAAAATACTAAGTAAGATTAGTTGCTCAAAATTTCAAGCAAAAAGAGGATAATGATTTCTTGGGTACTTTTTCTCCTGTTTCAAGAGTAGTATCAATATGATTTTTAATTGCTATATAATTAATTTATTCACCAAATGGATTTAAAAATAGCTTTTTTGAATAGTGATTTAGATGAAGATATGTGTATGTGTGTGTGTGTGCATATTTATATATGTATTTATTAGCCAACTAGACGGATTTGTTATTTGTGATTAAGAAAATAAAGTGTGTAAATTTAATAAATTCTCATATAACCTAAGACAAACTCAGAAGTAGCGGTATGATCTAAGTGTAATTAAATGGTTTTAAATGTGGTGAATGTGATAGATGTTTATATGCTAAAAACATGGATGATCTACATGTGATTATTTGCTTAGATGATTTGTTAATATTTGGCTCCAATGTAAGTGTTGTTGAGAAAATAAAAATATATCAAAAAAGCTATTTTATCATGAAGGACTTGCGTAAAGCTAATATTATGCTTGGAATAAAAATTTTTAAATTGAATAATGGTATTCTTTTGGATCAAACACATTATGTTGAAAAATTGTTAAAGAAATATAATTATGGTGATATTAAATTTGTAAATGCGCCCTTTTCTCTTAATGCTCATTTATTTTCTACTAAAAATGAAAATGATGTGTGTAACCAAATGATTATGCTAATATAATTGGAAGTTTACGTTATGCAACTAATTGCACACGATTTGATATAACACATGCTATAGGAGTACTAAAAGATTTACTAGTAGACCAAATATTATTCATTCGCATGCAATTGACCATCATATAAAATATTTAGCTAAAATAATCATATAATTTATTCTATGCAAATTACCCCTACTGTTAATGAAGAAATTTGTGATGCAAATTGGAACATATTGTTTAGAGATTCTTTATTAACTACTCTATATATTTGTATGTTAGCTAGTGGTGCTATATGTTGGAAATGAAAGAAGCAATAAATTATCAAAATTCACATAGAAGTTGAGTCAATTATTTTGACTTTTGCTAATGAAGAAGCAAGATGGCTAGGGGATCTTACACATGAGATTCCATTACGAAAAAAACTAGTGCCACCAATGCTGATACATTGTGACAGCATTGTAGCTATTGTCACAGCAAACAATCAATACTACAATGAGAAATCAAGAGCATTAAGGAGAAAGTATAATATTGTTGAAGCATAGGATGGAAATCATACCATCAATGTGAATTATATAAAGTCAATGGATAATATTCCTAATCCCTTGACAAGGCCTCTAGTCAGAGAAAGAGTTTGGAATACCTTCAGAGGGATGGAACTAAAGTTTTTAATTACATAAATCACATGTAAGGATACACAATTCAATGATTAGAAATCCATGAGTTAGGTTCAAAAGGAAAAAAAATGACATGGAGATTTGAAAAATAAAGGTATGCACAACTTTTTATTTTTATAGTCTATCCTTATAGTATATGTGCATACATCTTGTAATGTAACTACAATTGAGCTTTATTGCTCTTAATGAAATTTAAAACTCTTATGATTTTTCTTTCTTGTAAGTAGGAGGTCTTGAACCCAAGACCTCCTACTTACAATCCCTCCTCCCCTTATCACCCAATTCAGGATTTTCTACTTATGATCCTAAAAAAAACACTTTTAGATGCTAAAAGTACTTTTAAAATATTTGGTGAGTATCGTCCTATAAAATTAGAAGTAGAGTTTTTGGTGTTAAAAACATTTTTAGCAAAAGCTCAAATTTGGTGCTTTTAGAGAAGCTTTTGTGATTTAAAAAATAAAAACATCAAATTTAATTATCTTATCCTACATTATGAACCAAATAAAGAGATAAACACTTTTAAAAATTTTCAAATTACATATTATCTAATACAATAAGTACTTATTGAACTATATTTCAAACAATATATTTAAAAGCACTTGAAATATTAATAAGTAGTTTTATTAAAAGCTCTACTAGGGAATTACTTTTCAATAAACTACCGCAATCCCAAACGGGCCCTGAGTTGTAATAGCACTCTTAATTGATTTTACCACTATGAGTGTTATGAGTGGAACTGCCCTAAAGAGAATTGAGACTTGTTCTCTTTTACACTCATAAAAGAATTGAAATTGAGCAAAGAGCATAAAGTGCTAATTTCAAGAGCTTACGAGGACATCTGACTATCATATATAAATGGTAATATTTAATATTCCAAAAGCACCTATAGTCCAAGACTGTAGTTCACTACTAGATCTGGTATCAGAAATTACTATAACATTATTGTTCCATATAAAATATTATAATATTCTCTCTTATTTTATTAAAATAAGTGAACAATTATTGTAGTATTTTAATGAAATAGTCAAATCCTCAATTAAATGTGTCAATTACATAGATTACAAGGAGAAGAAATTGGTAATGGGTTATGAGATTTATTGGTCTTTGAATGATTTTCTTTGACTAAAACTTTATTATATGAAACTAAGAGTTTTCAATCCCAATAAGTTTTGTAACTTACAATTATAATATGAATATGATTTGGACAGCCAATCAATTTTGGCATTTATTTAGTGTATTATTAGTAGTGTAAGTTATATTTGACTAACTTTTCATCACCTATAAATATGTATAATTTAGATAGAAGAATTACTACTACAACATATGTTATGAGAGTTACAATCTATCTCACAGTTAAGCAAGGAAAAGAAGGTATTTATAGGGCTATACTCTCTTAGTTGTGTAGACTATTGAGAGTGGTAATAAGTATGGTAGGGCTATTGTATCCTGAGGTGACAAACTAGAGAATTTGCCGCATCGGAGTTAATTTTTCCATAGAAGCTTGAACCATCTTAAAGAAAGCATCATTGTATGGTAGGGCTATTGTATCCTAAGATGAAAAACTAGAGAATTTGCCACATCGGAGTTAATTTTTCCATAGATGCTTGAATCCATGCCTCAACCTCCATATTCAAGTATCATTGTATTATTTTTGTCTAACTTTTTCTATTGATTATTTGATTTTTTTTGTTCCTATTGAATTTAAAAAAATACAACTGATACGTGACCTGCAATCTTATCTATCTAAATTGATATTTAGCTTACATATAAAAAACCAAAATTGATTACCCTTTTTTTTGAGGTTCAAAACTAATCTACTCTATTGATTTTTCAATTTTCGATCTTCTTATACAATGTTAGTGACAAATGATAGGAAAAGATAAAAACTTATTTTTCATAAGACATCCATTAATTATTAAAAATTTTTTAATCAGGGTAATGGTGAGATTTAAGAAGTAATTAAATTTTTTTAATTTTTTAATAGTGGAGGGAATTTAAGAAGTAGAAAGGAAGAAGCGAATTCCTAGGGTTTCAAGCTTAACCACTAAATTCAATTATAAAACAAGTTCTGCACTATATCTGTGGAATTTTATCTTTAGGAAAAAATAATGGAAATAGCACTACAAAAAAACGTTTTCATCAAAGAAAAAACTTGTCATACTATAAAGTTTAGCAAATATCCTAAGATAATGATAGTCATATACCTTTTAGTTTCTTATAAAATTGCACATACATACTATATTATTTTACTTATTGTACATTCTTGTTATTTAGTCCTAAATACATTTAAAAGATGTACCAAAAATTTTGCAACATTAATTTTTTCAAAAAAAAATACTATAAGATAACCACATGAATTAAAAAAGTATCCAAATATATTGTTTCTTTTCTTTCAAGTAACCATAGTACTACACTTACAAAGTAAATGCGATATGATTTGGATTTATCAAACCAAATATAAAATCTAAAAATTAAATAGTGAAGTATAACATTCCAAAAGAAAAGGAATTACAAACTAGTGTGAATTTAAGTTTTAATACTCAAATTTTTCGGGTGTAGTATAGGTCATACATAAGTATAGGAGATTCGAGTTCGATCTCACTGGGAAGAATAATCAATTATCAACATTTGTTGAACTCCTCTATTATTTAGATTATCACAAGTATGAGTAAATAAATCTATACTACAAACTTATAACAAAAGAAATAAAAATGACAAGGTAAAACTAATAAGTTTTCCTCCCTAACTTTGCTAATGAGATGACTCAATTGATTGAGTTTTAATTCTTTGCATAAGTATTAGTATAATATATAAAATACCAGCTTTTATTGGTACATAAAATACCAGCTTTTACTAGTGTACCAATCATACATATAACTATCCCATATTTACTCTAATGGTTTAAAACTAATTTCAAGTTCATTAGGTTTTGTGATATTATTTGGTTAAAACCACAAAAGTATATTTCTACTTTTGTCAATGTGAAACTTTGCTTTCATACTTTTTTAAGAAATACTAGAGTTTAACTTTCATTTGTTCATCCAACATCTTATAGCATTTATAATATGGCCAATTAATTGCAAACATGAATTATAAAAACATGAAACAGCTTGCACAAAGTAGGGAAAAGAGTCCCAATGGCCCTCCAACTCTTTCACAGGTAAAGTTTTAGCCCTCCAATAATTAACAATAAAGGTTTGGCCCTCGATCTAATAAAATAGCATATTCATGGCCCTTCTGTCAAATCCAGCAGTTAAAATTAATAGAAAGCATCATCTCATGAGATGTGTGACCAAATATCAAGGGTATTATAGTCTCTGAATGGTTTACCAAGCACCTCTGCCCCACCGACCCCTCCACCACCCTACCACCTATGTCACCGCCACTACTGCCGTTGCTCTTGCTTCAGCAATGGGACTAATCCAGCAGCAAACACTCTCTTGTGGTTCTCAAGACATAGGAGGAGGCCGAATATCGTGACAAGTGCATTCTTCCTGCCACGATTTGTCCCATCCCTGTGGAGCTCCACTAGAGAAGGAATTGCATCTGGAATCTCCCCAATTAGTTGCTGGTATTCTTCAATTGAAGCAAGGTAAAAGAATGCACCAGCTGCATGCTGTCGAGCTTCCACTTTCAGTCCGCACTTCAAAACATCAAGTATCAAAATCAAACCTACATTCTCAACAATTATTTTCCTGCGTTTGAAAACTTTGAAAGATTTAACAGAGATGCCATGGCATTCTCTTGCAGCGATGGATTGCATGAAAACAGAAGATTCAACAGAGGTGGGATTGCACCAGCTTCAACCAAACAAGACCGATTAAAAATGCTTGTTTTGGTGAGCAAATGAATCTCATAAGCAGCTCTGTTCTGCTCTTGATTATTGCAACCCACAAGCCTGCCAATGAGAAAATTAGCGAGCAATCGCACGGCCTGCTGAGATACTTTGCTACACGTAACAACTGCCTTTGTAACATCACGGCTACGCCCAATTGAATCAGCAAAGTGGATGCCTTTTTCTAAGCAAAATCCCTTGATAAGCTGCTTCAGAGCTGAATTGGGCACAAAATCTGTGCAGAGAAGCCTTTGGTCTGTCTTGGGACAGGTGCGGTTTTCAGCTTTGAACCATCCTGAACTTGTTCCTGGGAAAGAGACCATAATGCCCTTGATATTTGGTTGCACGTCACACGAGATGATGCTTCCCGTCAATTTTAACTGCTGGATTTGACAGAAGGGCCACAAATATTCTATTTTATTAGATCGAGGGCCAAACCTTTATTGTTAATTATTGGAGGGCTAAAACTTTATCTGGAAAAGTGTTGGAGGGCCATTGGGACTCTTTTCCTCACAAAGTATAACATCAATAATCAAGTTCATATCATTTACAAAGAAGAGATTAAACCTAACCCTAGGCATGAAACTTAGAAAAAAATAGTGAAAAAGAAAGAAAACAACAAACATATATTACAACTAAACATTGAAAAGTGACGAGATAAAAAGTGAGAGAAAGGAAGCAGCTAAAGCTCTAAAGAAAATCTTCCTTTTCTTAAATCTTCAACCCTTTTCCGAAATTTAGTTTTAAAACTACAAAAATCCAACACTAAACCTAAAATACTAGGTTTTTAGTTGATGTCTATATTGTTTCTAACATGTTTCTATATTGCTACTAACATTTATAGGAAGGGCAAAAGGAGGGCAAAAATCTAAGGAAAAAACCTTAGTCGCATTAGTAAATTGCCATAAGCAGCCTCTAATCGACTTGATACCCTTATTCCAATTGGCACCTGTTGGAATTTCTTTTTTCTTCTTTTTTGACCAAAACCTTCCCTAACCAATTTGGACACCCATTTCCATGCACTTATTCTAACTGATGCTGGTGGGAATATTTGTTTTCCTTCTTGTTACTTGCTTTTTTTCTTCATTTCTTTCTTGCACCTCCACTCTTTCATCCCTGACACTTCATGTCCACTTAGAATGCATTTCAAATCATTAAGAACCATATCAATAAATTCTTGTTTTGTCCCAATTGATAAATGAACTTTTAAAACCTACAAGACATCAAGTTTTCTCTACTTAGCTCCGTAGAAATGCAACTTTCTTTAGTTTAACTACACCATGTAAAAGTGAACTAAACCCCTAATTAATTGGCTATAAAATTATTCAAAACAAAATAAAATGATCATGAACACACACTAAAATAATGTAAACTAAACATTAATCACAAATAATAATCTCTTCAACTAAAAAAATTTGAAAGAATAATCTTTTACAAAATTATTTATGTTTAGATAGTTAAGTTGTCTTATGCCTTTTCCTGTTGCCATCTTTTCCCTATTGAATAGAAAAAATGTCTCGTGTATGATAGAACTCTATTTGGAAGTGATAATATTAACTTCTAAAAAATATAATTTTGGGAATAAATATTCACAAATATGTGTGAGAAAAAGAATAATAAATTCGCTATATTATTAATATTTTAACCAATTAAAACTCTCACAAGCAATTAAAGATCCAAAAGAAGTCCTCACAAACTTTCTCAAAACTAGCTTAGAAAGACATTCCAATAAACACATTATATTTGGTGAATCTAATACAATTATACAAGTAGTTACCTAATAAAATACTAACTTAATTAGATAACTATCAGAAACTTGATCCAATAAAATTAGTAAAAATTAAAGAGTTAATTTTACATACACTGACAGTGTATACCCTATTACAATTGAATGCATGATACATATACAAAATTTATATTTTAAATTCAAATTTAAATTAGTTATCATTCGCTCTATGATAATAGTGTATATATTGTTATCATATAGAAGATTAATTCAAAGGTAAATAAAAACTTGTGCTTCATTTTCAACTCAAGGAAAAGGATGACAAGATTAAATGGGATGACTCATTCCATTTCTCTCTCTCTCGATAATCCATATTCTGACAAATATTAGCATTAGTTGATTGTGGCTATTTCTTCTAATCACCGCTAAGAGTCAAATTTTACAAAATCTAAAGCAAATGGATTAGTTTTCTTTTATTTTAATCTTACTAATAATGCAAATTTAATTGTTGTGAAAATAGTTTTTCTTTTATTAAAAATATAAAACTTTTCATGATTATTGGTAGTATAGTCTAGCCATTTCTTGAGAATATACTTGGTTTGCGATTCATACTTTTATCTTAATTCAAAACTTCTTTAATTTATTTACTCTTATTTTTCTTACTCAAGGATATGTTATTTTCGTGAGGAATGAAAAATTATGATCATACCTTCCAAAATATTATGTGCTTTAATGGTTCAAGTTTTTAGACTATGTGACTTTCCTTTTCAAAAAATACATCTTTCGTTAGTTGGCACTAGGCAAGACAAAAACACTAAATAAGAAATTTCATCTTTTAAATCATTTATTTATTTTGATATGAAATGTACTGCTAAATTAAGAAACTGATTTTTAGCACATTTGAGATTGTAACCAAGTCTAGCTAAGGCATGCATATGTAAGTGTTTCTGTGCGGTTACAAAATTACCTCTTTAGTGAAATGGTAGTCAAATTTTCCATAATAGCTTGCACTATAATGGGAAATGATATTAGCACTCCTCAAAAAATCTCAAACACTCCTTAAACTTCATCTAATGCAAAGAAAGGAAAGGAGTGCCTATGCCATCCCACATTCCCCTACGACGTACCCCAAGGTTTGGCAGGTCGCCTATCTAGCTCTCGCCAAGCCTCACTCACAAACCCCCAAAAGCAATAACCAAAGCAATAGCAATTTCTAAACTTAAATATATACGCATTCATTTACATCAAATGTCCATAGAGACCCATAATGTAACAAAAGATTCAAACTCAAGTAAAAAATCGATAAAGCTAAGAAGTTCACTAAGACAATTGACAAAGGGCTTAGACAAAAACTCCGGCCTTCTCTAACTCACATGCCCACGCTCTCACTCTCGTAAGGAAAACAAACTAATAGAGTGAGCTGTTCCAAGAAAACATGCAAGCAAAGTGGCAAGAGCATAATCACATACATCACCATCTCAAATGAAGAAAGTAAATGCCAACAAGGCAAGTAATTGTCAAGACAAGAAATTAACAAGTAACACTTTCAAATAGAAGAATACAATTGTTTGCTCGCGTGAACCAATTCAGTGGTAGTTTGTCTCGGGGCCATTGACACTCCATCAACCTTCGAAACACAATAACAATATCTAGTAGAGAAACGCTTCACCCCAATCTCCATCCGCTGATCATCCCCCTTTATCAAGCTTGCACGCCAAATAGAACAAGAGGGATAATACTTGAGTATATCAAATCCAGTAATAAGAAACATGACCCATGGTTCGTTAATCGCCTCGACCAAACCCTTGCTGGCTCGATTCGACCAACTAGCCAATGGGGTTTGGGATCCTAAGTACTTCATATAGTCAATGGCAACATACCCAAAAGACCTTCAAATCATGCACATGAATATCATTTCACTTGTAAACAGTGTCAAGTTAGGGCAAGTGTGATACAGTACATACTCGCCCAGCCAAGATCAAGTCAAGCAAGCTCAGCAAATCAAAAGCAGTCAACCAATCAATCATTTCAAGATAACATTTTGAGTATTTACAATCTCATCAAGATTACACATCAATCAAGCAACAAGTCCTAACATGCAGTTAGAACACTCACCAACCGATCAAGATCTATCACCGTCAAGCACAGGATCTGCCTCCTGGCCACTCTCGAATCGTACGATCATATATAGTATAGCACGAAACCATCAAACTTCCACTTGGACACCACACATATATACTCCCAACATAACATTCACAAATCATAACTTTTACTTGTAAAAATCAAGGGAAAAGCCACATATATGGTAGCTCAATTCTTCAAGCATAGTATGGAGCAAAATTATGTTAAGTATAGACAAGAATTTTGAAGAAAAGTAGTAAGAGTCTTGAGGTTCAAAGCTGAAAATGTCCAACTATCAAACGTTTTGGGGCAAACATCATTTTCCTCTACTTAAACTTCTTTGTTTTTGCCCAAAATCAACATGCATGTGAAGATCAAGGTTTTCTCAAGTATCTCAAGCAAAGGTATGTCAAAATTGCCTTAAACTTAAAACTCAAACACTCCCTCTCTCACTTGACCTACAAGGAAAAATTTCCCAGCAACTTGCCCAAGTTTTCTCTAATTAAACCTTCAACTACCACCCCTATTTCCATGGCAAATACAAATCAAACTAACATGTCATGAGGTGTACAATATATCTTCTAGGCAAAGAAATCCATCAAAATATCACATAGATAAAGCTTTAAACTAAGCTAAAGATATTATTCACCAATGCTGGAAATTTGCAACATAACTTGCAACAACATGAAATCCTTCATAAAAGTCCTTCCTTTACCGTCTATAACATCATACATCAACTAAACTCAAAGATAAGGGAAGAAAACTAGGGTTTCTAGCCAAGTTTACCTCTTTGTCTCCAAAACCTAGGATGGCAAGCAAATCAAGAAGGTTGCAAGGCTTTCCTCCTCCAAGTACTTCTTCAAGAGTTTCCTTCCAAGCTTGATTCAAAGTTTGATGGAATAGATTAGGGTTTCTCTCTTGTTTTCTCACCAAATAAACAAGAAATCAAGACTTGAAATTGATATTTTTCTCTCTTTTTTTCTTTCCCAAAGTCGGCCAAGACAAGGGAAAAAGATGAAGGAATACTGATGCAAGAAAAGCTTAAATTAGATAAGTATTACCTCTAGTCTTGGTCAAGAGTCTTTGGATACTTGACAAGTGGCAAAACAAGAGCTAATAACTATCTAATAACCCAAATATCTCTCTTTCTCTTAATTATCTATTAACACCTCTTTCCAACAATCCCTTTTTGCACAGAATTCCCTCTAATTCATCAAATTTATTGCGCACACCTCACTAGTTGGTCACACTAGTATAATGCACTACGAAACTCAACACGCACCAAATTAAATAAGGCAAAAGGATAAAAATCATGACTCAACCATTAAAACAATCAAGAATTTAGGGCAAGTAAGTAAAAGATAAAAAAATATAAAAATAACTTTCGAGTCCTCACAGTGCCTGAAGTTTTTTTAGGACTATTAATATCATTTCTCCCAATAACTCATTTTTTTCATCACTTTTTATAACTTCAAAGATCATGAGTAGTCAATGCATGCAAAGCTAAAAATTGATCTATTGAACAAGCTCTCGAGTTTGAAGAACCAAAAAAGAAAAAGAAAAAAAGTAAAGAAACAGAGCAAGAAAATGAGAACAACAAAAAGTTCAAAAATACAAAGAACAACATGGAAAGACTTGCTAGTTTGTTTGCTCCATAATGGCAAAGACAATGTCACCATTTGCAGACTTGAAAGCTTTGACAGCTTTTGCCCTACACACCTTACCTTGAGTCATTACCAACCCTATGTCCTTCGTCTTTACACCGGTCTCATGTACTTCTTCATCATGCCATGCTTTTTGTTGATGGCTTAGGTCTTGATGCCACATTATTGAGATTAGGAGCCTTGAATTGTTCAGCATCATGAGTTGGCAATTGTGAGCTCAAATCCTCAATCTTAGCCTTGCCAAAAATAACATAAGCGTCTAAATTATGACTCTTAAACACATATAGCTTTGAGATGACAAACATTTACTGACAAATATGTGTATTTTTGAAAAAAGTATTAGACATACTATTGTCTGAAATGATATCTATGAACTTACATTCTTACTCTTCTTAACAGTTACTCGACTAACCTTTGTTATGACCTTCATCCCAGCTTTAGCATTGCCTTATAACTCTGTTTTGTCACTTCCACTCTATTTTGACCTTCGACTTGCATAGCCTTGTCTTGCTAATTGTAAAAATTTTTGGATTATCTTCAAATCTATGCCTTTTCAAATAGGGTAATTAGACTGCATTGCCTAAAATCAACTATGAAGTTCACTAGACTTTCTTAGTAGGGAAGAATTTCATCCTCTTCCCTACCTATACATCCTTCTAGTATCTTGCCTTGCAGTTTTTTATTTTCTCTTGATTTCTCTTTTTTCGATGTAGACACCAAATTTTTGGTGTAATTTCATTTACTGTTTATTTTTTAGTTTTTTATTTATCGTGTTAGTTTTATTCAATTGTTAGTTTTTAGTTTCTAGTTTTATTTTTATTTTTAAGTTTTAGCATAGAATTTCTTGAAAAAAAGAAAAATCATAAAAAAGAAAAAAAAGGAAAATTGTTCACAAAAATACGTTCAAATTCAATCTTTTGGCATTTTGGTTTATTTTTGTTAATTTTGAAAAAAAGAAAAAGGAAGGGAAAAAGAAAAATGAATGAAAAATTGAAAAACAATGAAAAAAGGAAAAAGGAAAAAAATGAATTTGCACTTTGTTGTTCTAGTTTATTTTTTCATTAAATGTTAATTAAATCATTTTTGTTAGTTATTTTTATTATTTTCAATTTTTGTTTTAATTAATCTTAAAAAAAAAAAAACTTCCATTACATGCCCATTGCACCATGCGATACCCAAAGTAAAAGAAAGGACCAATGCAACCCAGGAACAACGAGGAAATCCTTAAAAGTAAGCAAGCAGGAAGAACTTCAGCCACTCAGAATCTGCTTACACGGCTGAAACATGATCAAGAAGAGCTCTCGGCTATACTAATCTAGAACTGGCTCAACATAAGATTCTCATATATTCCAGATAGAAGACTCAATAAGACTCCTAAGCATGACGTGCTACAAAGCCGTGAAATGGATTCAACCAAAATGATGAAGCAATCTTTATCCAAATGGGAGTTAACAAAACGAAATGCGCGTGGAACTGCTGGGTTGCTATGCAACGATTCTATAAACTTTAGACTGATGGAGCTTATGATTTTATACCATAGGAAGACAAACCTTAAAGCATAAAGAAACAGAATCAGATGGCCCCAGAGAAATTGCAGACAAAAGGAAACAAAACAAGCGTGTAGACATGCAAATTGGGAGGTAGTGTCTGCAATTTCTGATGCTTTGAAAGCTAGCAACTTCATATAGCAACAACAAGTTTCAATCAGCAATCAAAGATTCAACCATTCTCGAAACATCAAAAAAAAATCAAGTCTTTGTACCATCAGTTATCATCCAAGATAGAACCACGGACCATATTCATCAGATTTTTGGTGCAGAAAATGCAAAGCTGACGGCTTTTTTAGATTCACCAACTTTCCACAAAACAAAGTCAAAACACAGCTCATGCATATCCACAAGACTTGGTTTTTCATTCATAAACAAAGAAAACAGAATCTTGGGGGACATGAAACAGAAAAGGCAGAAGGGTAGACAACAAACAAAAGATTTCCGTGAGCAAAGTCTCGAAAACTCACGCAGTACTCGTTGGTTTCTTGATGAAAATCGAAGACGATGATGGTGGAGTTGGGTTCTTTCTCTGGTTCTCACACACCTCAGCCCTCAGACCTGAAACCTCCCCTCTTTTCCCCTTTTTCACCCGTTGTCTCTGTTTTCCTCCTCAGCCGTAAGTGTAGACACCAAATTTTTGGTGTAATTTCTTTTAGTTTTTTATTTGTCGTGGTCGTTTTTTTAGTTTTTAGGTTCTAGTTTTATTTTTATTTTTATTTTTATTTTTAAGTTTTAACATAGAATTTCTTGAAAAAAGGAAAAAAAAAGAAAAAGGGAAAAGCATTCAAAAAATATGATTTTGTCGTTTGTAATTTAAATTCAATGTTTTCTTGAAGAAAAAGAGAAAAAATGAAAATAAAGGAAAAATGAAAAATGAAAATCATAATTTTGTGTCTTTTATTTCTAGTTTATTTATTTTTGTCCAATATTGCTTAAATTGTTGTTTCTTAATTTTTCTTTATCATTTTTTAAATTACTTCTTAAAAAAAAAAAAAAAAAAGGGAAAAGAAAAGGATGGTCGTGGCGTGCAAGCTGCGTTTTTCTCGCAGCTTGCAAGTAAGGACTCGGCAGCCCTTAGCTGCAATTATAGTAAAGATGTTTGAGGGTTTACGGATTGGAGCTCATATAAAAGGAACAAGAATCAGCAGCCGCAAAAAAAAAAAAAAAGATAGAGAGAACTGAGAGGGGAAGTCGGCTAGGAGTGGAGGGAGCAGAAAGAAAGAAAAAGGAGAGGAGGTTTGAAGGTAACCAAGGCTGGAAAATCTGGGAGCAAGTGACGGCTTGGGGGTAAAGGAAAAACAAGAAAACCAGCGAGAGAGATAGAGGAGAGGGAAGGGACGAAAAAACAGCCGCAAGAGAGGACTGACTGAAAGAAAGATCTGAAAACCAGTGAGTCTTGAGGAGTTTTGATGACGGTTGAAGTTTGAGACAGCTTTGAGGAGGAAAAAGGGTTCATCGGGACTGCTGATTGTCACGTTTGCCACCATTTTGACCTTCCATCGGCGCCGGCAGCTCATCACCGAGGTATATCGGTCCAGATTTCATGCCAAGTTTATTTTCCTTTTCCTGTTGTTCCTGTCTTGCTTGATGGTTGAGGATTGCATGGGCATCGACCTGGGATTTAAGTGACAGTAGTTATTTCCTTCGATGAGAGTTCCAAGATAAATTTAAGATGTTTGTTTGGTAGTCATGGCTGATGTTGGTGACATATTGAGTTTAATCTGTTAGAATTCTGTTGCAACAAAACATACGGGCAGATTGTCCTCTCTTTAATTGATGATATTGTTGTGATTTAAGTTTTGATTTACCAACCATTTTGGAATACCATGTTTTGTTCCCTTTTTCTTTGTTGCATTGAAGCTTTTGGCATACTTAAAAGAATCATCTTTGCTGGGTATCTGACTGCAATGGTTCAGCTATGATCGAGCAAGTTCTGATTTTTTTTTTTTCTTGCTGCATTTCATGCCACATCATTGTGTTCTTATCTTCCTTTTCCCTTGTCCCAAGTTTTCGTTTTGTTTGAGTTGATTTACCAAATCCATTAGGAAGTCCCTGATTAGATGAAATTGCTGCAAGTCCTCACGATTGCTTGCTGCATTATGCCTGCTTGCTTGCTATATTAAACTCACGCATTCCTGTCTCTGTGATCTTGTTGGCTGGTATGAAGTGGTTCATTCTATCCTTTTGATGTTAGTTGATTTGTTCATGTTAGAAGAATCTGTAGGGTGGTTTTGCTGTGTTGAGTTTGTTACCCGGAATGTACAAAAGCAATTTGGTAAGCTGCAATTTTGGCAGCAAAGAAAATATTGCAGAAATTCTTGCTGCAATTTTCTCCTTCCTTAGTTTGCTGTTCAGTCTTTACCCACGAATGATTGGCTCCATTTTTGTTTCGATCCTGCAATGGAGTTATATGGTAGTTGCTGAACTTATTTGCATGATGAAATGGATAGAGAATTGCGGCTGGAAAATGACTACTAGCTTGGACGCAAAAGGCAGCAAGCTTCTTTTGTTTTTAGTTGCAGGAGCTTGTCTCATGATTGTGTGAGGCTGCGTTACTTTTCTTGTTTTTATTTCCGCAGCAGCTCACCAGAAATTGGTTTTAGTCATCTAGTTTACTAGTTAACCTTTGTGCCTAAATGATCAACGCTGAAGCTGCACGCTTTAATCCGAAACTCTGAATGTTTTGGTATGTATCGTATGGTTTGAAGCTTCAGTTGCAGCAATCTTCTTCAGTCTTGTATGAAAGTTTTTGTACGATTTCCTTCTATGTTTTTGCTTGTTGGACATGGAGTTTAGATTGTACAGAGTTGGGATAAATGAAATGGTTAGTTAAAGCTGTTTGGATTTTGCTCTTGAATTGAAATGCAACCGGCATTCATAAGTGCAGAAGACTTCAAATGCAGAAATCTCTTTCGTTGCATGCATGAATAATCTTAGAGATTTGCATTTTGACCCCTTGGTTTCTAATTAATGCTGCTATGACCCAATCAATTAAATAATTTCATCAATTTGGTCCTTCGCAGCTTTGATTTATGTAACTTCATTGCTTGTTTACTTCAATTAACTACCATGTTTTGCTTCAATTGCGCTTAAAACATGACTTTAGGGACTTTATGATCAAGTGAGTTTTGTTTTGCACATTTCTTTTAATTTTTCTTAAATAAAGTGGTACCTTGACCTTTTTATTGTTTTGAAGCCATTTTTACTTCATTTGATTACCATCGAGGGGGGAGGTATAATTTCTTTTATCTTTTTTGTCTCTCCTATGTGATTCAACGTGCTACGTGTGAAATACATGTCTACTTGTTTTACTAGTTTTTCCTTAGTTTCTTTTATTTATGTCATTTACTTTTGCTTTTTATTTAAGTTATTCATTATGGGGTATGTGTACACCTCTTGGCTTGTAATAGATAGGGCTTGGAGGAGCATTCAATGAAGACCTATCGAAGTCATGTGCCTAGCTAGCAAATGTAATAGTTAGGACTTTAATTGTCTTATTTATTTTGCATGCTTACGTGCTACGTGTTAATTTGCTTTATTAGGGCCTCGCATCTAGTCGAGCATGCTAAATGTTATGTGCTATGTGTTTACGAGTGTTTTGGCATGCCTACTCGCTTTCCATGGCCATGAATGAATGTGATGGATGAATGTACGTTTCCACTAGTCCAACGCTAGTCGGAATTCATAGAATGGGCTAGTCCAACGCTAGACCCTTAGGAATTTCCCTTCGTTAGTACATGTTTGCATGTTCATTACATGTCATGCATTCTTTTTAGTTTTATCATTTTGCATGCCCCTCGAACCCCTTTTCCCTCCATTTTAGGATTTTTGCATTTCATGCTAGTTATAGGTTTCATTTGCTTGAGAGTCCCCTTAAATATGGGATATAGACGAGTGTGGCTTTTTCTAAGCCTTAGCACGCTTGTATTCCCTCTATAAAAGGGCAAATTGAGTCACGATTTAGGTCTCCCCGTACCCAATATGCATGAATTCCCTAGGCTCATGCATTTTTAAATCCACTCTACCATTTTATACTCTCATCACACTTTCACTTTTTCTCCCATTTTGCACACGTACACATTTTATCCCTTCACTTACACACGAACACTTTTATCATCACTTGCACACATGTACTTCATATTATCATTTCACATACCGCACCTTGCCCACTCACGTGCACACTCTCACTTACACATTCTTGTCTTTTATTATTTTTTTCAAACTCATGTCCTCACATTGCATACATGCATTCCATTCATTTGCATCCCACTCGCATTATTCGTGACCTCTTCAAAAGATCGTTATTGGGCTTCACAATTAATGTGAGTGGCACCACTCAACCTTTGAAGGGAAATTTCCCCCAATACCCCTAGGTCTAGGGTTTGCATTCATGTAGTGCATCCAAATGTAATAAATTCTTTGGTTAAAACAAGAAAATCTTTGATTAAATCATGCAACTAGCCTTGGCTAGGTCAAAGGGGTGCCTTGGATTTTATCCTTGCCTTCCCCTTTGTCAAATGTGACTCCCGAACCTTTTTCTTTGGTTTACGTGGACTAGGAGTCGTTTAAAAGGGGTTTCTTACTACTTTTTCCTATTTTTCTTTAAAAATTCATTTTTAGGTGACTTGGTACACCTTAACTCATTACCAAGTGGCGACTCCGATTTTGATTTCAAAAAAACCCTTTTTAAACTACATTTTGGGTCAAATCGTCGCATTCTCAAAACCCCATTTAGACCCATTTTTCTTTTAAATCACAATTCATTTTCCAATCACAAAAAATACATTTTTTAAACCATTTATTTATATTTATCAAAAAATGGGGCGCGACAGTAAGTCAGTGCTCTGCTCTTCCGATTCAACTCTCTGTAATCTCTCTTCGTTTTTGCAGTCGTCCCCTCTCCTTTCTTGCTCTTCTTATTCGTCGCCCCTTTTCTCTCCTTCTCTCCCTCTCAGCTTTTTCACTCAGCCCGTCCCCTCTGTATGTTCTCTCTCTATCTTCAAAACTCTCTCCCTTTTCAGATTTTCAACCGTCAATCTTTTTTCCTCTCTGTATGCTCCCCTCTCCTCCTGCGGCTCTCCTCCTGCGGCTCTCCTTTCTTTTTCTATTTATATGGGAGCCCCCCAACCTCTAAACCCTCAGCCAATCCAGCTTTATTTGCAGCTAAGGAGCTGCCCAAGCCTGTGTTTGCAAGCTGCGGCAAAACGCAGCTTGCATGCCGAGTTTCTCTCTTTTTTTTTTTTTTAAGATTAATTAAAACAAAAATTGAAAATAATAAAAATAACTAACAAAAATGATTTAATTAACATTTAATGAAAAAATAAACTAGAACAACAAAGTGCAAATTCATTTTTTTCCTTTTTCCTTTTTTTCATTGTTTTTCAATTTTTCATTCATTTTTCTTTTTCCCTTCCTTTTTCTTTTTTTCAAAATTAACAAAAATAAACCAAAATGCCAAAAGATTGAATTTGAACGTATTTTTGTGAACAATTTTCCTTTTTTTCCTTTTTATGATTTTTCTTTTTTTCAAGAAATTCTATGCTAAAACTTAAAAATAAAAATAAAACTAGAAACTAAAAACTAACAATCGAATAAAACTAACACGATAAATAAAAAACTAAAAAATAAACAGTAAATGAAATTACACCAAAAATTTGGTGTCTACAGTTTGCCCCTCTTTGTCTGAATTTTGGAAAAACTTGAGACAAAGAAGTAGACACCAAATACTTACCTATGTTATTCGGCTACGAATTACTCAAACGATGGGGACTGACCCCTGACAGGAAATTTTAAAATCGGAACTGACCCGAAACAGAAATTTAAACAGGACTGACCCGAACAGAAATTTAAACGGGACTGACCCGAACAAGAATTTAAACGGGACTGACCCGAACAGAATTTAAACAGGACTGACCCGAACAAGAAATTTAAACAGGACTGACCCGAACAGGAAATTAAAAACGGGACTGACCCGAACAGGAATTTAAAACGGGACTGACCCGAATAGAATTTAAACGGGACTGACCCGAACAGGAAATTTAAAACGGGACTGACCCGAACAAGAATTTAAACGGGACTGACCCGAACAAGAAATTTAAACGGGACTGACCCGAACAGGAAATTTAAAACGGGACTGACCCGAACAGGAATTTAAAACGGGACTGACCCGAACAGGAATTTAAAACGAGACTGACCCGAACAGAAATTAAACGGGACTGACCCGAACAAGAATTTAAAATGGGATAGACCCAGACAGAAATTTTAAAATCATGGGACTGACCCAAATAAACATAAAATCATGGGACTGACCCGAATAAAACTTAAAATCATGGGACTGGCCCGAATAAAATATAAAATCATGGGACTGACCCGAATAAGCTTTTAATCGTGGGACTGGCCCGAATAAACTTTAAATCATGGGACTGACCCGAATAAGTTTTAAATCATGGGACTGGCTCGAATAATCTTTTAATCATGGGACTGACCCGAACAAACTTTTAATCATGGGACTGGCCCGAATAAAAAGAAAATCATGGGACTGACCCGAATAAGCTTTAATCATGGGACTGACCCGAATAAGCTTTTAATCATGGGACTGACCCGAATAAGCTTAAAATCATGGGACTGACCCGAATAAACTTGAAATCATGGGACTGACCCGAATAAGCTTTTAATCATGGGACTGATCCGAATAAAACGAAAATCATGGGACTGACCCGAATAAGCTTTTAACCATGGAACTGACCTGAATAACCTTTTAATCATGGGACTGACCCGAATAAGCTTTTAATCATGGGACTGGCCCGAATAAGCTTTAAATCATGGGACTGGCCCGAACAAAATGAAAATCATGGGACTGGTCCGAATAAAACTGAAAATCATGGGACTGACCCGAATAAAATGAAAATGGGTTAGACCCAAACAGAAATGTAAATGGGATAGACCCACGGGATAGACCAGGACAGAAATTCAAATGGGATAGACCCAGACAAAAATTTAAATGGGATAGACCCGGACAGAAATTCAAATGGGATAGACCCAGACAGAAATTTAAATGGGATAGACCCACGGGATAAACCCGGATAGAAATATAAATGGGATAGACCCACGGGATAGACTCGGACAGAAATTCAAATGGGATAGACCCAGACAGAAATTTAAATGGGATAGACCCACGGGATAGACCCGGACAGAAATATAAATGGGATAGACCCGGACAGAAATTCAAATGGGATAGACCCAGACAGAAATTTAAATGGGATAGACCCACGGGATAGACTCGAACAGAAATATAAATGTGATAGACCCGAACAGAAAATGAAATGCTTACTGGCGGGACAAACCCTACTCCAATAGCAATGAAAATAAAATGCTTTGACAATCGGACAGTGGGATCAAATCCGAGCCTGCCGTGATGAACTTGATTTATATTTTGACTTTGATTTTTTGATTTTTTTTTTATTTTTTTATTTTTCCTGACTGAGAGCGACTTGTCGAAATAATTTGCTTCAGTGTGATGAATTGGTCAGTGGGATTAAACCCAAGTCTGCTCAATGGGAAGTTGGCGGCACGAAGTTCAACGTGATCTTGTGAAGTTGGCGGCACGAAGTCCAGGCCCAACGTGATATTTGGAATGTTGGCGGCACGAAATCCAGGCCCAACGTGATATTGTGATGTTGGCGGCACAACATCCAGGCCCAACGAGATTTTTGAGATGTTGGCGGCACCAAATCCAGGCCCAACGTGATATTTGGAATGTTGGCGGCACTAAATTCAGGTCCAACTTGATTTTTGAAAAGTTTGTGAATGGTCAGTGGGATTAAGACCCAGTCCTGCCATCCAATTGGTCAAGAAATTGAATTTGATTTTCCAAGAAACAAGGATTTGAACTTGATTTTTGATTTTTGAAATTTTCTGATTTTTTTTTGAGAGAATCTTTTCAAAAATAATTTGCCCCAAGTGTAGGGCCCTTTTCTCTTCTTTCTTCTCTTTTTCGGCATCGGCCTTTCACATCACCAGATGCTCTTTTGTTGATTTCAACTATGAATACCTGCACAGGGGGCTTGCCAAAGTATGACATGCATTCAAATTTCTTATTTGAAAAGAGCAACGTGATTGGTTTTGACATCTTCAAATGTATTACAAAAAATTTTGCCCCAGTGTGGGCTATTTTGCAAAATCTCTCACATGAAAATTTGCCCCAATATGGGCCTATTTAATTGCAAAAATTTGTTTTGAATGACTCTCCATTTATTTGAACAAAGTAAGCAATTGCTTTTCCTAACATAGCATGTGAAGGAAATTGAAATGTCTTACTTAAACTCATATAGCAAATTTCATGATAAATTTCTCAAAATAATGTCGAATTACGAAAGATTTTTCCCACTTTAGCATCAATGTTTTGGGTGATGGGCCACCAATCCTTATTGGCTCATTTTTCAGGAGCAATCCAGTGATCTTATTTCTGATTTTTGAGGGGGTTAAGGGAAATGAGAAGTCAAGATTTGTTTGGTTCTTGTGCCCAAAATTGTAATTCTTTCAATACCACATCTTAGTGAAAGCAAAGAGTTTGTCACTCTTATTTCTTAAGAAAACTTAGTCAACGTATAAGCTTTATAGGCTTGCAACAACATGGGTAGAAGCGATAGCTAAACCTGTGAAAACTGGTTATACCCCTATGATCACAAATGATTGATGAATTTCTTTCGAGCATAATCCTCACTTTGGATTGTCATGAAGGAATAAGTCAACGATGGGCTTTGTTAGCTTGTAATGTGGCTTGAAACGATAGTTGAAGGATAAGACTTTCAAGGACATTGCACCACAGATCGCATTTTTCCAAAATTGCCCCTATTTTGAACCCGAAGATTCTGAACTTTGTTTGATCACTCAAAAGGGACTTCACCATCGAATCTTTTGTATTTCATTTTTTCTTTTTGCTTTTCCGTTTTCTTTTCTTTGATCTGGTGGGTTTTCACATGGTGAGTAGCGTCAACCCCATACCCAAGCAATTCAGAAATACAGCTAAAATTTTCCGGTATCAGAAATTTTCTTGACAGGGCCATTGCAAAGAACAGAAGTCAGGACTTTCGGCTTTTGTAATGGGGTCAGGTGGGGTGTTTAGAAAAGTTAAGACTTGAAAGCGGATTTCAAAAGTGGATTGAAGAATCTGAGATCGCATTGTTGCGCCAACCCTATTTTAGGGTTAAATCAGAATTTGCCCCAGTTTATGCTCAATTGAGGCTTTTTCTCTTTCATTTTCTTTCTTCTTTTGATTTTCCGGCTTTCTGCCATTTTTTTGAAATTTTCACAAAATTTGCCCCAGTTTATTTTTGAACTGAGGTTCTCTTTTTCCTCTTGCTTTTGATTTTGTGGCTTTGTCACTTTTCACTTCTTGAAACTTTTCTTTTCAACTCCAACTTGCCCCAGTGTGGGGTTTGCGATTCTCAGGGGTTGCCAAACGAAATAATTTATTCTGATGGCTCAAAAGGGACAACTAGGGATAGAATGTTTGATTGGAAAAGAAGAAGGTCTGACTTTTATTCCGTTCCTTACAATAACTCTGAAAGGAAACTTTCATTAATGGGAAATTTCTGGCATGTATCTGAATTAATTGACTGAGGAAAACTCTTGCTCATTCATATCTATGAAACATAAGTGATCCACCGGACAGAACTTGTACTTTTTCCTCTTTTCTTTTCTTTTCAAAATTGAAACCCAAGTAGAATCAAAATTTCCCAATTTGTGGTTCCCTTTCCCCTTTTTCTTTTCCTATTTCAAAATTCCCCAATCTCCTTCCCCAATGTGGGGTGCGATCATATGTGCACTCGAAAAGAACCACCAATTTTTTGGCTCAAATGAGGTTGCAAGGGATAAATGGTGTTTAGGTCGTAGAAACGATGGCCAAAGTATCATTCTTACACCTCATGACAATCAGAGTAACGCAATGCTCATTGAAAATCCACTCCCTTTTGATATTTGAAAATTTTCCATGTGGGGTAGTGATCATCAAGGCGCTTATTTGAAACGAAATTATTCTTTTAAAGGCTCAAACGGGAGAGCAAATGATAAACTCTGTATAGATAGAGAAAAGACTGCTCAAAGTATCATTCCAACTTTTCAAAACAAACAAGAATAATGCACATTTTTGCTTTCACTTAGATGTGAATTGAATCGGTTAAACACAATGGATATTTTCAAGCAAAGATTGCCCCAATTTATGATTTATCAATCAATGTGACTGATTTTATTTTGGGGTCAAATGAAGGAGAAAAGGTATTTCATTGGGTCTTTTGAGTGACCTTCTTTTTTTTTTTTAGCACTCTTATTGGATGACTCGGATCAACAATCTGGTGTACGTAAGGATTTTTGAAAGTAGACACTTGTGAATTTTCAGGCCAGAGGTCGAAAAAATATCAATTTGGTCTTATTTCTTAAAATTCATCGTGAAATCTCCAATGAGCAAAAGAATGAAATGTACATGAATATACATAAAACAATAATTGTCCAAAACTTTATTACTAGCAAGATTAAAACAAAATTTGTCGTTCAATTATAATACAATGAGAAAAGAGAAACTTGTAAAGAGCTCCACATATGCACTTTTCATCTCATTTTCTTTTGGAACAAAATGTATTAACAAATCAAATAAACAGAATTTCCCCTTCGGAAATAATTACAAAATCTCTCAGAGGCTTTAGCGTAGAGCTTCCAGATAGGTCATTTATTTTTCATTGTAGGATCTGCCCAAAAAAAAAAATACACAATACTTGCAATTTTGACACTTTATTAGATCCAAATTATCATCAGATATAGAAAAATATTTTCACCTTATTGAAGCTTTTTTTTTTCTTTTTATGAATGCAGGGGAGGGGGAAAACAAAAGAAAAATACCCAGAGTTAGTAAGCAAAAATTGTAAAATCGGTATGCATGTCCTATGGGGGAACCCTTTTATGCCAAGGGTAGGCCTAGCATGAAAATGCAATCCTCCAGAGCAGACACTATACAATACTTGATGGATCCGATCAACTCATTGAGTGAAAAAATAATTTTGAAGAAATTGGTTAATTGGAGAGATGAAAGACATTTGTCAAAATAATGGCAATGTCCGAATGAATTGATTACAAATGCACGGGTTTGACCTCGACGAACTTCCTATCGAAGAGATTGGAATTCGTTGACAAATTTTCTTAGTGAAGCACGGGTCAAAATTCCAACTGATCAAATGTCTGGATGCAATGAATAGTTTTCTCAAAATCGACTAGATTTCTCCATTTGAAATTGACATTGAAACCCTAATTGGTCAAACAGGTTGAATGAAATTGACCATTTACTTAAAATTGACCGGATTACCCTAAAAAGGGAAACAGATCAAATGAATTGAGTAAAATTTACTCAAAACTGACCGGATCATCCTAAAAAGGGAACTTGATCGAATGAAATTGAAAATTTTATTCAAAAATGGATCGGATCATCCTAAAAAGGAACTTGATCGAATGAATTGAATGAAATCGAGAATTTATTCAAAATTGACCAGATCGCCCTAAAAGGGTAAATTGGTCAAATGAATGAAATTGAATTAGTGATTTATTCAAAAATTGGCCGAATGACCCTAAAAAGGGTAAATTGGTCAAATGAATTGACGATTTATTCAAACTCGACCAGATGACCCTAAAAAGGGTAAATTGGTCAAATGACCCTAAAAAGGGTAAATTGGTCAAATGAATTGACGATTTATCGAATGAATCGGCAAAATGGATTGGTTGAATCGTCCGGCCATTGGTTATTTCAAAATTATTGAAGTGCATTAGTCTATGACCTTCTAAAAATCAAATTTTGGCCTCAATTCACTTATTGTCTCAATAGTGAGGAAATATTGGTAAATGTCTTCAAATTAATGTCCTTTACGCAAGGGATTTTTACCAATTTTGATAAAATGGTCAAAAAGTGATTATTAGACGCTCATATTCCAAAGATCACTCTATGAAAATGATCGGATCCTACCTTACCTTGTGCATTACCCCTTTGGATGGTACAAAATGTAAACGTGCAAGTCTCTTTGGATTAAATATCCGAGACACAAGGTGGCTTATTGCTAACACGGGATCCCCTAAATGGCATTCCCTTTCTAAGGTTTAATGCATGATGTCATTTATTAAAGCGATGTAAATATGTGACAAATATGGCCTAAAGGACATGAATAATGCATCGGGGGGGGGAAAGGGTTTAAAATGAAATGTATTTATTGAAAATTAAGTGTAATGACTGAAATTTAAACATGTAAGCTATCTAGTGGGTAAGTCACTAAAAGAGTGCCGAAAAGGCCTCTTATTGCTAAGGCACATGAATGCGAGCCAAGAAAATAAAAAAAAATGGTTAGTGCAATTGATAGTACACATAACACGTTGGGAGCAATTAAGAAAAGAAATACAATGAAAGCAATGAAAGGGGTGGAACCCCTTCTCTCGTGCCTAATGTGCTTAAAAGAGGGTGAGGTTGACTCTAACCTAGGAAAATGCTAACATGGATGCATGAGGCTGGGGTTCACTAATGCGACTAGACTCGATAAGGCTTCGGCTCCCAAGCCTTCAGACCTAAAGGCGAAGGGTCATCACTCCCAAGGCCTTCGATCGGTGGCTCGAGTGATCCCTTAGGTAGCGCTATGGGCGCAGTGCACACCATCCGCCTACCGAAGGCAATCAATCATAATCCTACAAGGCGGTGTGGGATAGCGCCCACGAAAAATAAAATAAAATGGGATAACAATAAGTAAACGTGCACGTATGAAGTGTTCCCTATTTTGAGGGAAAGGGTTGAGAACCACGCGAGGCTCTAAAGGTGACACACACCCCCCCAAATGCAATGCAAGCGCGAGATAAACAAGTAAACATACATCCAATCAACCAATCATACATACGTGAGTGGGGGAGTAGTTGGACACGCGTGAAATGCAAAATCCTAAAAAAAGGAAAAAATGCCACCCTAAAACACCCAAATGTGATATATGAAAAGGTTAAAAGAAGAAAAAGGTTGATTAAATCAAATTTGCTCAGACTCTCGAATGTCCCCAGTGGAGTCGCCAACTGTCGCGCCCCATTTTTTGATAAATAAATAAATGGTTTAAAAATGTATTTTGATTCAATTTTTTATTGGAAAATGAATTTTGATTTAAAAGAAAAATGGGTCTAAATGGGGGTTTGAGAATGCGACGATTTGACCCAAAATGTAGTTTAAAAAGGGTTTTTGAAACAATTGGAGTCGCCACTTGGTAATGAATTAAGGTGTACCAAGTCACCTAAAAAAATGAATTTTTAGAAAAAATAGGAAAAAGTAGTAAGAAACCCCTTTTAAACGACTCCTAGTCCACGTAAACCAACGAAAAAGGTTCGGGAGTCACATTTGACGAAAGGGAAGGCAAGGATAAAAATCCAAGGCACCCCTTCGACCTAGCCAAGGCTAGTTGCGTTGATTTAATCAAAGATTTTCTTGTTTTAACCAAAGAATTTATTACATTTGGATGCACTACATGAATGCAAACCCTAGACCTAGGGGTATTGGGGGAAATTTCTCTTCAAAGGTTGAGTGGTGCCAATCACATTAATTGTGAAGCCCAATAACGATCCTTTGAAGAAGTCACGAATAATGCGAGTGGGATGCAAATGAATGGAATGCATGTATACAATGTGAGGACATGAGTTTGAAAAAGTAATAAAAACAATAAATATGTAAATGAAAATGTGCACGTGAGTGGGCAAGGTACGGTATGTGAAATGATAATATGAAGTGCATGTGTGCAAGTGATGATAAAGTGTTCGTGTGCAAGTGAAGCAACATAAAGGTGCACGTGTGCAAAATGGGAGGAAAAATAAAAGTGTAATGACGGTATAAAATGGTAGAGTGGATTTAAAAATGCATGAGCCTAGGGAATTCATGCATATTGGGTACGGGGAGACCTAAATCGTGACTCAATTTGCCCTTTTATAGAGGGAATACAAGCGTGCTAAGGCTTAGAAAAAGCCACACTCGTCTATATCCCATATTTAAGGGGACTCTCAAGCAAATGAACCCTATAACTAGTATGAAATGCAAAAATCCTAAAATGGAGGGAAAAGGGGTTCGAGGGGCATGCAAAATGATAAAACTAAAAAGAATGCATGACATGTAATGAACATGCAAACATGTACTAACGAGGGGAAATCCCTAAGGGTCTAGCGTTGGACTAGCCCATTCTATGAATTTCGACTAGCGTTGGACTAGCGGAAACTTACATTCATCCATCACATTCATTCATGGCTATGGAAAGCGAGTAGACATGCCAAACACTCATAAACACATAGCACATAACATTTAGCATACTCGACTAGATGCAAGGCCCTAACAAAGCAAATTAACACGTAGCAACTAAGCATGCAAGACACATAAGACAATTAAAGCCCTAACTATTACATTTGCTAACTAGGCACATGACTTCGATAGGTCTTCATTGAATGCTCCTCCAAGCCCTATCTATTACATTAGGGAGACCCTACTACAATCTAAAGGGGGAAAAGGAATAATTAAATCCCTAACTATTACAAGCCAAGAGGTGTACACATACCCCATAAAGAATAAATTAAATAAAAAGCAAAAGTAAATGATATAAATAAAAGAAATTAAAGAAAGGCTAGGAAAGCAAAGTAGACATGTATATTCACATAACACGTAGAAGCACGTAGGAAAAATAACTCAAGAATATAGAAGTTACCTCCCTTGCAATGGAAATCGAGTAAATGAGATATTAGCTTCAAAAGAATAAAAAGGGTCAAGGCACCACTTTATTTAAGAAAAATTAAAAGAAATGTGCAAAAACAAAACTCACTTGATCATAAAGTCCCTAAAGTCATGTTTTAAACGCAATTGAGGCAAAGCATGGTAGTTAATTGAAGTAAACAAGCAATGAAGTTGCACAAATTAAAAGTACCAAGGACCAAATTGATGAAATTTTCCAATTACTTGGGTCCTAGTGGAACAAGGAGAGACTTGGGGGATTAGAACTGTAATTTTCTGAAATTCCCATGCAAAGCTACGGGAAGACTTTGCTGCATTTTTCATTTCCACTTTCAGGTTTCCTGATGCGATCCTTTCTCATCCGAATACAATTAACAACTCAACAAACAAAAGCTTGGACTGAAGTGACAAGATTACTCAAACATTTTTCCTCCTTTTAGCCGCAAAAATCTTATGTCTAAACATCTGAAACTCGGACTAATGATCATGCAAACATCGAAATAACATTCTGCAAAATTTTTAGCTTCGGACCGAAAGATGATCATGTGAAATAATGGGAATGAAAACTTAGTAATTCTGTCCATGTGAACTATCCAATGCCATGAGTTCTAACTCATATAGTTAACCTCAAAACGATAATCTATTCCCTAAAAGATCTACTCAAAGAAACCGAACATAAAATGCAACAAAACCGCAAAGAAAAACATTCTGCAGCTGAATTTATTTTAGCAACCCATGTCACTCAGGAAGAATTTGAGACAGAATCTCGATCATGCAAACGAAAAGGAGCTACAAAACTAACAAACTAAAAGCCCATTCAAGATTTATTCTGGGTTAAGTTCGGTCAAGACTTCTTGCTGCAACTTTCTGCTGCAAATTTGTGGCTTACTCTTTGTACAGACCATCCATGAGCTCAAATCAAAACATAATGAGGCAAATATCGCATGCTATCAACTAGTATACCCCAAGACATAAACCATTAACATGCTCAATTCTAATGCTAATCTTACTGAAGATCCGACAGAGACCCAGCAGGACATATCACAACAAAGATAAAAAAATGAGGGCAACTGTACCAACTGAAGCAAGGAAATCAGCAAAGGACCAAATATAAAAAAACAAACTACACACAAAGTGAGCTTAGCCGTGAAAGTTTCTATCTTTTCATCTCTTTTCTCTGTAATGAATCTATTTCCGTAAGAAAAATAAATCTAGCCAACTCGACCCAGGTGTAGTTTTCATCCATGAACACATTCGAATACTAAAACAACAGCAGTCTCTAATGCATTCAAGAACAGAAAGCAAGCATACAGATCTTCCATGATAGTCATCAATCCATTCAGATTCCATAATAGTAATGAAGAATCATGCGGATACAAACGGAACAGGAATCAAGAGAACAATAGTTACCTTCAAACCGAATCCGATGCACCGTGAAAATGCTCCCCAGAAGAAGTTCTGACTTTGGAAAAAAAAAAGCTCTTCCGTTGATTCTCCGTCTCCAACTTCTTCTCTCTTGCCCAGCTCTCCGACTCTCCCTCTTTTATCACTCTTCAAACCCTAGCCATCATTCAGATTTCCTCTTCTCAGCCGCGTCTCCCTCCACCTCTCTCTGGTTTTCCTTTCTTTTCCAGATTTCAACCGTCACCTCCTTTCTTTTCCTTTTTTGCTGTTTTTCTCTCTCCCCGATTCCCTCTCTTCTGTTTTAATCTTCCTCAAAGCTGCGTTCTTTTCTAAAACTCAGTCGCTCCCCCCTTCACTCCCCCTCTCTCAGTTGCCTTTTCTTTTGTTGCCTTCTAAAGCTTATCCTCTCTCTCCCTCTCTATCTCCCAAAACTTCAGTTCTTCCTGCTTGCTTACTTTTAAGGATTTCCTCGTTGTTCCTGGGTTGCATTGGTCCTTTCTTTTACTTTGGGTATCGCATGGTGCAATGGGCATGTAATGGAAGTTTTTTTTTTTCTTTCTAAAACCAGAAACTAGAGAGTAAATGTAGTTCTGCTGCTTCTTGTTTTTTCGGACTTTTGGTTTCTGTTATAATCAAGCAAAGCTACCTGTTTGGTTTGGGGTCTGAATTTACTTGTCTACTTCATTTGTAATGGTTTATTTGTGTAGATTATCTATGGAAAAGGAATAACGCTAATCTTGGTGGTTCTCATAAGAAATAGAGGAAGTTGCAGCCACTTTTGGTTCTTCGAATGTTTGCATGTTGTTCCAGAATTTTGCGTGAGATTTTTCTAAATGTTCTTCCTGTTTGGATGATGGTGATTGTGTAGTTAGTCGCTTAGTTCGAAGCTTTCATATTTGGATTTGAGACTTTAACTAAAAAGCAAGTTGTGTGTGCTGTTTCTCTTGTTGAAGTTTCGGTTGCTAATGGTTTGACAAGAGATGTTGCAGAAAAATTTGTAAAACTTTGCATGAGGCTGCTTGATCTGTTTAAATTTTGCATGCCTGTTGTCTGATTTTGGGTGTTTAAGTCTACAAGCTTTATGATGCAAAGTGAGAGAATTGTGTGATAGTTGTGTTTGGATTTGGCTATGTTTGAAGGCTGTCTTTATAAAATGCTGGGTTGCCGAAAGCTTTCAGCAGAAATTTCTGCTGCAGAATGTTGTTTCTCATGTTGTTTTTCACGTCATTTGCATGAAGAGTGCATGAAACAATCTTCCAAAATTGCACTTTGGTCCCCCAAGTCTCTCTTTGTTCCACTAGGACCCAATCAATTAAATAATTTCATCAATTTGGTCCTTGGTAATTTTAATTTGTGCAACTTCACTGCTTGTTTGCTTCAATTAACTACCATGCTTTGTTTCCATTGCACTTAAGCCATGACTTTAGAGGCTTTACGATCAAGTGAGCTTTGTTTTTACACATTTCTTTAATTTTTCTTAATAAATTGGTACCTTGACCATTTCTTTTATTTTGGAGGATAAATAAGTGACTTCACTCCATTAGAGCTCCAACTCAAGGGAGGTATAACTTCTTTTATTTTTTTTGTCTCCTATGTGAACCAACGTGCTACGTGAGAAATACATGTCTACTTTGCTTTCCTAGCTTTCTTTAATTTCTTTTATTTATGTCATTTACTTTTGCTTTTTATTTAAGTTATTCTTTATGGGGTATGTGTACACCTCTTAGCTTGTAATAGATAGGGCTTGGAGGAGCATTCAATGAAGACCTATCGAAGACGTGTGCCTAGCTAGCAAATGTAATAGTTAGGGCTTTAATTGTCTTATGTGTCTTGCATACTTAGTTGCTACGTGTTAATTTGCTTTGTTAGGGCCTTGCATCTAGTCGAGCATGCTAAATGTTATGTGCTATGTGTTTACGAGTGTTTGTCATGTCTACTCGCTTTCCATAACCATGAATGAATGTGATGGATGAATGTACGTTTCCGCTAGTCCAACGCTAGTCGGAATTCATAGAATGGGCTAGTCCAACGCTAGACCCTTAGGAATTTCCTTTCGTTAGTACATGATTTGCATGTTCATTACATGTCATGCATTCTTTTTAGTTTTATCATTTTGCATGCCCCTCGAACCCCTTTTCCCTCCATTTTAGGATTTTTGCATTTCATGCTAGTTATAGGGTTCATTTCCGTGAGAGTCCCCTTAAATATGGGATATAGACGAGTGTGGCTTTTTCTAAACCTTAGCACGCTTGTATTCCCTCGATAAAAGGGCAAATTGAGTCACGATTTAGGTCTCCCCGTACCCAATATGCATGAATTCCCTAGGCTCATGCATTTTTAAATCCACTCTACCATTTTATGCCCTCATCACACTTTCATCTTTCCTCCCATTTTGCACACGTGCACCTTTATGTTTCTTCACTTGCACACGAACACTTTTATCATCACTTGCACACGAACACTTTTATCATCACTTGCACACATGCACTTCATATTATCACTTTACATACCGTACCTTGCCCACTCACATGCACATTTTCATTTACGTATTATTGCCTTTTATGGTTTTTTTCAAACTCATGTCCTCACATTGCATACATGCGTTCCATTCATTTGCATCCCACTCGCATTATTCGTGACTTCTTCAAAGGATCGTTATTGGGCTTCACAATTAATGTGATTGGCACCACTCAACATTTGAAGAGAAATTTCTCCCAATACCCCTAGGTCTAGGGTTTGCATTCATGTAGTGCATCCAAATGTAATAAATTCTTTGGTTAAAACAAGAAAATCTTTGATTAAATCAACGCAACTAGCCTTGGCTAGGTCGAAGGGGTGCCTTGGATTTTTATCCTTGCCTTCCCCTTCGTCAAATGTGACTCCCGAACCTTTTTCGTTGGTTTACGTGGACTAGGAGTCGTTTAAAAGGGGTTTCTTACTATTTTTTCCTATTTTTTCTAAAAATTCATTTTTTTAGGTGACTTGGTACACCTTAATTCATTACCAAGTGGCGACTCCAATTGTTTCAAAAACCCTTTTTAAACTACATTTTGAGTCAAATCGTCGCATTCTCAAACCCCCATTTAGACCCATTTTTCTTTTAAATCAAAATTCATTTTCCAATAAAAAATTGAATCAAAATACATTTTTAAACCATTTATTTATTTATCAAAAAATGGGGCGCGACATTCGAGTTTTTTCATCTTATTGACAATTGACAAGCTAGTTTTGATACGTTAGCAGCCTGCCTAGGGTCCCTTTCGCTCTTGCTTCTAGGGGCATCCTACTTGAATTGATAGACGAGTTCTATATCTAGAGTCGTTCTTGCACCAAGCACCACTAAATTTAGTTTATGGTGGCTTAAGCATCCAAATATATCAGTGATTCATTCACTATTATAAAGAGTGCACCATTGGTTATAAACTTATAAAGAGAGTTCATAGTATAATAGTAAGTTATAAAGATAGTGTCGCGCCCCAATTTTTGAAATGAGTGTGGAAGTAGTGGAAGTAGTGTGTGAAATATGTATGTGAACGTGTGCGAAAGTGAAAATAAAGGCCGTGGGATTGTGAAATGCGACGGTTTGGCCAAATAAAGTTCAAAAAGGGTTTTTGGATGAAAAATTTTGTCGCCACTTGGTATGGAGTTAGGGTGTACCAAGTCACCCAAAGATGATTTTGTTTTTGAATGAAAAAGTAAACAAACCCTTTTTGAAAACTTTTAGGTCTACGTAACCAAAGAAAGGGATCGGGAGTCACGTTTGGTAAGGGAGAAAGCAAAGGCGGAGCCTAAGGCACTCCCTTACCTTAGCCAAAGCTAGTTGCGTGACTTAGCCCCACGTTTCCTAATTTTTCTACCCAAGGTATGTATCGCATGTTGGATATGACTAAAGGATGCAAAATGGAAAGAAAAATGCAAACCTAAATCTAAAATGTCTCTTATGAGATTTTTGGTCCCAATCACATGGGTTTGTGAAGGCCAATAGGAAGAATCTCATAGAGGTCATAGGAAAATGCAAATGAAGACTCAAATATGTGCAAGTGTGAAAATGTATGAAGGATGCGAAATGTAAAAACAAGGTAAGTGCAAGTGTGCAAATGTGATAAAATAAAGGTGTTCGTGTGTAAATGGATGAAAAATAGAATAGTAGATACATATCAGTGCAATTTTGAGTGCCATTTGTGAGATGAGAAATAAATAAGTGATAAAAGGATGTTGAGAAAGTGTGGATTGAGAAAAGTGAGAAAATGTGGTTAAAAGGTGAAGAGGTGATATAAAAAGAATGCAAGTGTATGACCCTAAGGGGATGCATCAAGTTGGGCACGGGAAGGACTCCTAACTTTGTGACTTCAATTTTCCCTTTGATTAGAAAGGAGAACTAGCGTGCTAAGGCTATTTTGAGCCACACTCACTCGTTTCCCTTATCGAAAGGGGACACTCAAGCAAATGTACCCTATAACTAGCATGAAATGCAAAAATCCTAAAAATGAAGGGAAAAGGGGTTCGAGGAGCATGCCAAATGATAAAACTAAGAAAAATGCATAACATGTAGTGAACACGCAAATATGTACTAACGAGGGGAAATCCCTAAGGGTCTAGCGTTGGACTAGCCCTTTCTATGAATTCCTAACGGAATAATGAGCCACAACTAGCATTGGACTAGTGTGGTGACGTACATTCATCCATCACATTCATCTACGATTATAGAAAGCAAGTAGACATGCTAAACACTCATAAACACATAGCACATAACACTTAGCATGCTCGATTAGATGCAAGAACCTAATAAAACAAGTAACACATAACACATAGGCATGCAACCAAACTAATGAACCTATTACATTTGCTAGCTAGGCACACGTCTTCAGTAGGTCTTCATCAAATGCTCTCCAAGCCCTATCTATTACAAGCCAAGAGGTGTACACATACCCCATAAAAGAATAACTTAATAAAAGCAAAAATAAAGGAAATAAATGAAAGGAATTAAGGAAAAGCAAGGAAAGCAAAGTAGACATGCAATTCTCACTTAGCACGTTGAATCACATAGAGGAGAGATAAAAATAGATAAAAGAAGTTATACCTCCCTTGAGTTGATGCCTTAGATGGAGTGAAATCACTTATTTATCCTCCAAAATAAAAGAAATGGTCAAGGTACCACTTTAATTGACAATTAATTGTGAAATTGAATCAATCAAAGGCACTTAAAAGGATGCAAACAACCCATGTCTAAAAAATTGAAACAAGTAGAGACTTGCTTATGAAATCAAAGAAGCACAAAGGGTCAATTTATTGAATGTCAGGGGGTCTAAAAGGAAGAAAAAGTAGAATTAACGACTCAAGAGTAAACATAGCAAAATCAAAATTTAAACTTCGCAAAAATGGAAGATAACCCATCTGTTATAATTAAGCAACAAAATTACCAAAATTCTACTAAAATCCGAATTAAACTAAGAATTATCAAGAGTCGTTAAATGATCAAATTTCATCTTACAACTCCTAAACCAACTGCCCAAAACAAATTAGAGCATGTCAAAGGAAATTAACATTTGAAAGGGACCAAATTGATTGATTTTCAAAGTTTCTGGGCCTTAGTGGCATAAGGGGAAACCAATGGGGTCAAAGTGAAATTATTTTGAAAGATTTTCATGCAGATTCATGCAACTACGAAGAAACTTGTTTCTGCAACAAATTTCCTTATACTATTGAAGCTTCAGCAAACGAACTTCGCGCGACAGGTTCTACAAGTTTCCCAAATTGAAACTCAACCTCAAGCTTTGATCAAACTTATCGTTTCAAACAATCTATCATACGTGCAAGAGAATGGCAGAACCAGCAATGGTGAAGATTTTCATGCAAACCAGAATTCGAACCAAGTTTTCTGCTAAAAAGAATTCGGCAACCAGGGAAGCTTTCTACAATAAATTCTGCTGCAAAAATGCAGCTCCAAGAAACTTTCGGTCAGCAAGATTCATGCCAAGCCTTGATTTATTTCCAACCCAACATCATAAATTCAAACTAAGCAACCAATTTCATTCAACCAAACAGAAAACTTAGCAAGACATCATGCAAATTTGCTGTACAATAAGAAACCAAAAAAAACTACAACCTGGATAGGAGTAACAATGTGAGAAAGAAACTAAATGCACAAGAGACTAGGCGAGCAGCCATGTATGACCGAAGTAAATGCGAAATTAAACCAGAAACAATCCAACATGAACTCAGATTCTTATGGGAACCACCAAGAGTTAAAAACGCAGTTTTATGCAAAAAAAAAAAACAAACAATAACTAAAATAAAGTCACATCAAAGTAAATAAACTAAAAAAAAAACAACAAAGTTGCCATTTTTCAATTTTTCCTTCATTTTTCATTTTTTCTTTTCTTTCTTCTTTTTTTTTTCAAGAAAACATGGAATTTAAATCAAAACAACTAAAGCATATTTTTTGAATGCTTTTTCTTTTTTACAAGAAATTCTACGCTAAAACTTAAAATAAAAAATAATAAAATAAAAACTAAAAACTAAAAAAGTGAATAAAACTTAACACGACAAATAAAAAACTAAGAATTAAATAGTAAATGAAATTACGCCAAAAATTTGGTGTCTACAGTTTGCCCCTCTTTGTCTGAATTTTGAAAAAACTTGAGACAAAGAAATAGACACCAAATACTTACCTGTGTTATTCGGCTGTGAACGACTCGAACGATGGGGACTGACCCCTTTTGATGAGATTAACTGAGAAGAAAAATTTTTAATGGACTATCTGAACAAGAAATTTAAAATGGGACTGACCCGAACAGAAAATTAAAACGGAACTGGCCCGAACAGGAAATTTAAAACGGGATAGACCCGAACAAAATTTAAAATCATGGGACTGACCCGAACAAGCTTTTAATCATGGGACTGACCCGAATAAGTTTTAAATCATGAGACTGACCCGAATAAAACGAAAATCATGGGACTGGCCCGAATAAAATGAAAATCATGGGACTGACCCGAACAAACTTTTAATCATGGGACTGACCCGAATAAACTTTAAATCATGGGACTGACCCGAATAAAACGAAAATCATGGGACTAAAAATCATAGGACTGACTCGAATAAAATGAAAATCATGAGACTGACCCGAACAATCTTTTAATCATGGGACTGACCCGAATAAGGTTTAAATCATGGGACTGACCCGAATAAAACGAAAATCATGGGACTGGCCCGAATAAAATGAAAATCATGGGACTGACCCGAATAAGCTTTAAATCATGGGACTGACCCGAATAAAACGAAAATCATGGGACTGGTCCGAATAAAATGAAATCATGGGACTGACCCGAACAGAAAATTAAAACGGGACTGGCCCGAACAGGAATTTAAATGAGATAAACCCACGGGATAGACCCGAATTGAAATGTAAATAGGATAGACCCAGACAGAAATGTAAATGGGATAGACCCACGGGATAGACCCGGACAGAAATTTAAATGGGATAGACCCAGACAGAAATGTAAATGGGATAGACCCAAACAGAAATGCAAATGGGATAGACCCGTACAGAAATTTAAATGGGATAGACCCACGGGATAGACCGACGGGATAGACCCAAATTGAAATGTAAATGGGATAGACCCAAACAGAAATGTAAATGGGATAGACCCACGGGATAGACCCGGACAGAAATTTAAATGGGATAGACCCAGACAGAAATGTAAATGGGATAGACCCAAACAGAAATGTAAATGGGATAGACCCGTACAGAAATTTAAATGGGATAGACCCAGACAGAAATGTAAATGGGATAGACCCACGGGATAGACCCGGACAGAAATTTAAATGGGATAGACCCAGACAGAAATGTAAATGGGATAGACTCAGACAGAAATTTAAATGGGATAGACCCAAATTTAAATGGGATAGACCCAAACAGAAATTTAAATGGGATAGACCCAAACAGAAATGTAAATGGGATAGACCCACGTTGCAGCAACGGTGAAAAATGAAAATGCTTACTGGCCTAACCCACGCTCCAGTAGCGATGTAAATGAAATGTCTTGACAATCGGACAGTGGGATCAAACCCAAGCCTGCCGTGATGAACTTGATTTGATTTTTGATTTTTTGAAATTTTTTTATTTTTTTTTGATTTTTTTTTTGATTTTTTGATTTTTTCGATTTTTTGAAATTTTTCAAAGATAATTTGCCCCAATATGATGAATTGGTCAGTGGGATTAAACCCAAGCCCGCCTAATGGGATGTTGGCGGCACGAATCCAGACCCAACGTGATCTTATGAAGTTGGCGGCACGAAATCCAGGCCCAACGGGATCTTTGAAATGTTGGCGGCACGAAATCCAGGCCCAACGTGCTATTTGAGATGTTGGCGGCACAAAGTCCAGGCCCAACGTGATGTTGTGAATGTTGGCGGCACTAAATCCAGGCCCAACGTGATCTTTGAAATATTGGCGGCACGAAATTTAGGCCCAACGTGCTATTTGGGATATTGGCGGCACAAAGTCCAGGCCCAACGTGATGTTGTGAATGTTGGCGGCACTAAATCCAGGCCCAACGTGATCTTTGAAATGTTGGCGGCACGAAATCTTGGCCCAACGTGCTATTTGGGATGTTGGCGGCACAAAGTTCAGGCCCAACGTGATGTTGTGAAGTTGGCGGCACGAAGTCCAGGCCCAACGTGATCTTTGAGATGTTGGCGGCACTAAGTCCAGGCCCAACTTGATGTTTGAAATGTTTGGAATGTTTGTGAATGGTCAGTGGGATAAGACCCAATCCTGCCATCCAATTGGTCAAGAAATTGAATTTGATTTTCCAAGAAACAAGAATTTGAACTTGATTTTTTGACTTTGAATTTTTCTGATTTTTCGAGAGAATCTTTTTCAAAAATAATTTGCCCCCAGTGTAGGGCCCTTTTCCCTTCTTTCTTCTCTTTCCTCGACATCGGCCTTCCACATCACCAGATGCTCTTTCGTTGATTTCAACTATGAATACCTGCACAGGGGGGCTTAACAAAGCATGACATGCATTTAAATTCCATGAAAAGAGCAGCGGGATTGATTTGAAAAATGTTATTATTTGATTTTGGACAAAAATCTCAAATGTATTACAAAAAGTTTGCCCCAGTATGGGCTTATTTCATGAAATCTCACAAATAAAATTTTTGCCCCAGTGTGGGCTCCCTTGATTGCAAAAATTTGTTCAGATGATTTCCCATTTATTTGAACAAAGAAAAACCGCACTTTCTAAAATTTAGAAAAGAATGAACATATACAACAATGTGAAGAAACTTTAAACGTCACGTTTGAACTTGTGCAGAAATTTCATGATGAATTCCTCGAAGTAACACCAAATTCAAGAAGATTTCTTCCTCACTTTTAGCATTGGTGCTTAGGGTAACGAGTCACCACTTCTGGTTGGC
Organism: Coffea arabica; assembly: GCF_036785885.1. Taxonomy (NCBI): domain Eukaryota; kingdom Viridiplantae; phylum Streptophyta; class Magnoliopsida; order Gentianales; family Rubiaceae; genus Coffea; species Coffea arabica. The sequence continues at coordinate 27,383,371 of NC_092320.1, read as the reverse complement.
TCATCTTTCAGGACCAATCAAGTGACTTTATTTTTGAAATGGCTAAAGAAATGGGAGGTCTGAATTTGTCTTATTTTTTGTGCCCAATATTGTATGTAATCCCTTCAATACCACATCTTAGTGAAAGCAAATAGTTTGTCACCCTTATTTCTTAAGAAAATGTAGTCCACATATGAGCTTTATAGGCTTGCAACAATATGGATAACGATAGCTAAACCTGTGAAAACTGGTTATACCCCCATGATCACAAATGATTGATGGATTTCTTACGAGCATAATCCTCACTTTGGATTGTCATGAAAGAATAAGTCAACGATGGACTTTGTTAGCTTGTAATGTAGCTTGAAAACGATAGCTAAAGAATAAAACTTTTAAGGACATAGCACCGAAGATCGCATTTTCCCAAAATTGTCCCTATTTTGAACTTAAAGATCCCAGACTTTGTTTGCATTTTTCTCATCACTCACCAGGGACTTCAACGTCGAATTTTTCTGCATTTTCTTTGTGAGAGCCCGTAAAACCCTAATTATTTTCCTAGGGTTTATTCCCCTTTAATTGCATAATTTTGCATTTTCTGGCTTAGAAATATTTTCTGAGAGGATTTTATGAGCAGTTATAGTTTTAAGATGATTTTTCTAGCATTGGAGAAATTTTAGAAAATTAAGAGTAAATAGTGGACGTGGGACCCACTAGTGCGAAAAGTTCGGAAAAATTCGGCCAATAAGGTTAAGTTTTGGATACTGTGTAAAATTTATCGGGTGTTAAGAGATAAGTAGAATGTGTGAATGATTGATGTGAGAGAGAAAAGAAAGATAGGGATGCATTTATGAAGGTGACAAGTGTCACCTTCTTATTGGATGACTTTTAAGAGTTACTATTCATAATTTTGACTTTTTTGACCAAGGATTAAATATCCAAAAATTCACCAAAAATCACCATTTTCTCTCTTGGATGGCCGGCTCTCTCTCTCTCAAAGAAGAAGGAAATTTTCCAATTTTCAAGCTTCCATAAGCCTCAATCTTCCATAAACAAAGGCTTAGACTAGATTCTACTCCATAAAAACTTTGCTTCTAGTGATAGTAAGTGTGTTGGTGAACTTTGTTTGAAGAGCAAAGGTGTTCAACATCTCTCTCTCTCTTGATTTCTTGGTAAGTGTTGCTTAAACCCCTTACTACCTCTAATGATGGTGATAGTATGCTTAATGGTGGCATGAGTGAAGGATTATATGATTTACCCCTTGATTTGGCATGTTTTGGTGAAGTTTTTATTTTATTGGGAATTTTTCTGGTTTAATATGATCTTGATGTTGGGGGCTTGTATGATGAATTGTAATGGTTGGAAATGGCTCTAATGGATGTCAAATGTGGTTAAATGCAACTAATTTTGGATTTGGATGGAAAATTGGAAATTTAGGGTTCTTGAAGCCCCAATTCTGTCCGGTTTTAGATCACTGTGTTAGAGGCCGAATTTGACTTTGCTCAAAACATGAAAGTTGTAGGTATTGATGAGGTTGATGTGCCTGTAAAATTTCAGGTCATTTGGATTAATGTAGAATGAGTTATGACGAAATTACTGTAGCTGTTCTGCTTTGAGCAGAATGCGAAAACTGCGATAGTAATTGGTTTTTTTGACTGGAATTGGTTTGGATTTTGGAGTTGGTGTCTTCTGATGAAATGTATCTGAGTGTCTTAGCTAACATATGCCTTTGGAATTTCGGCATTTGGACTTGTATGGACTGAGATGTACCGATTACAGTTTTCTGTGTTTTGCAAACCTGTTTTCGGAATTCTGGGTTAGTATTTGGCATATTTGACCTAGTTGTGTTAAGAACTGGATTGAGTGACCTTCTACATTGTTGTAGCCCTGTTCCATAGCTTCGAAACGGTGGGTCTTACACCCCCAACCGATATTTGTAGCGAGAGTTATACCATTACCGCATAATGAGTGTAAAACAGTTTTCTATTTGGGGCCAAGACTAAGGCCATTCTCTAATTTCTGGTTTGCTATTATGCTCATTTATGCATATGAAACCCTATTAGGGTTGTGAATTGGTGTTGTTTATGGCTCGGCATGGAGTCTTATTGTATGTATTGCATGATTCTAGGGCGTGAAGGTAGTGCACGACGGCTTGGTGATCGTGGTACATGAAATACCACTTACTTGCTTGGTGAGTATACTACTCACTTACTTGTTATAATGTGGCTTTGTGCTATGTGTATTTGATGTCTTGAAGGCTTACTTGGTTATTGGAAATGACTGAGGTGAGGGTGTACTTGATCGCCCTCACCCCTTGTGATTTTAGTTATGGCTACTGATTGTTTTACTGAAATACTGCACTGGATAGATGAGATACTGCATTTCATTCATGGAAACTGATTTGGTGACATTGGACGAGTATCCAATGGCTTTACTGCATTTATGAGCTCAACCCCGTATGGTAGTTAATTGGATCGAGCCAGCGAGGGCTTGGTCGTGAAAATTATCATGCCACGGGGACTGTACTGGGGAACCTTGTGGTAATGAGATCCTTGGTTCCGGTAAACTCGAGTATTACCAAAAGTTACTGAAATGGAGTGCGGGCCCGGTTGGGGTATGTTGGGTGGAAGGAATGGAAGTAAAGAGTTGTCTACGGTTTGGTATTTTAACATTGACGGAGAGTCAATGAGGTTGGATCAAGATTGCAAGCGTGGAAATGGGCTCTTGAGAGCCGACCGTATCCTTTTACTGTTTTGCTTCAGTGCTTATTTGTGCACTTTAAATGAAGATTCATGCTTACATGACTTTGATTGCTTATTGGGTGGTATACCACTGGGCTTTGGCTCATTCCGTGTTATTTGTTTTCCTTACAGGGATATAATCGCTTTTGAAAATGGACTGGATAGTCAATTGCCATACTGAGCTTGTAAATGTCTTTTGTATAGCTCTTGAAGTGAAACCCTAATGTATAACGGGTTCATTTCCTTTTGATAGGCAAATCGAATGTGTACTTGTTAGTGAAGGGTTTTGGTTTGCCGTTGTGGCTTGTAAATGGCTAATGTTATGTTGTATATGTTTTTAAATGCTTGGTTGGGTTTCGGACGGGTCGGTTACCATTCATGGCCGACTCTGGAGTTTGTTTCTTTTATTTTGGGTTATTTTGCCCTTTTGCATTGTTGCGCGCGTTATAAGTTTTAAAACGTGATAGATTGCTTTATACTGCACCGTTAGTCCTGGCGAGAGCTGGGCAGGCAGTCCGCTAACCTCTTTGGTTCGCCTTAGAGGAAGGTGGGGCTGTCACAGGTGGTATCAGAGCCTAGGTTTGAATTAGCCTGGGTGTTATAGGAATGCTTGACTTGAGGATTTTATTGTTTATGCCTATTAAGTGTATTCATGTTATTTCTTCCTTTGCTATAGGATGGATGCCAGTGGTGACCCGAGTGACCGTCCGGTAGGCGATCGTCCTCGTAGCACGCTACCGACAATTAAGTATCAACTTAGGCAGAAGGGGGCCGTGGTTCGTTGGAGCCCGGCCAGCCGCGTTCGACAGTGTGGGTGTCGTAGCAACTTTGCCTACCCAAATACACTAGTTTTGTCGGTGGCAAAGGAACGTGAGGAGTTTGCTAAGGAAAATACTAAGCTGGAAGCTGTGGTTGCGGCGTTGGAGACCGAGGTGGCCCAGGTGAAGGCCACTAACGAGAAGCAGGCCTCGCGTATTAAAGAATTAGAGTATGACGTGCTTGAGGTCGAGGACCGAGTGGACGACCTCTGCGATCAGCTGAGGACTACACGTGAGCGCGAGACTAAGCGAGCTCGCAAAGTGAGGGGTCGTGCTGAGGCGATCCTCAACCTATGCGACGACGGACTCGAGGAGTCTAGTGACGAGGCCTCGTATGCTGGGGCCGAGGCTGGGGAGGAGTCTACCCCATCGCCTGGGTCTCAGACCCCGGCGACTGATTAGGCCTTGATCTTAGAGGCTTCTTTTGGCTAGTGGTGGCTCTTGTATGTATATAGGGATAGGGATAGTGCCTTAGCTAACCGTTTTTGGATGTAGGGTTAGCTACGTGTAAATTTCTTTTGATAGGCCTATCCTCGGGAGGATCTTTTGTGTACGTACGTGCTTTGGCCGTACCTGACTGACTGCTTGTATATATGTTTGGCTTGTATATATGTGTGCTTTTGATCTTGTTTGAAATGCATCTATATGTGCTAAGTGAAAGTTTATGTGTTACTTACATGCTTTGTTACTGCTTTGGTTTAGTAATCTTGCCTAGACCAAGTATACCTTATGGAAGGAACACGGAGTGGACGGGGACGTGGGCGCGGTATTAGGCAACCCACACCGATTAGGGAAACGGGGGAAGCTTCTATTGGACCAAATCCTGAACCCCAGATAGACCCTAATGTGCAAGAACCACAAATAGACCCAACTGTGCAAATTGCCGCTGCTATGCAGCAAATGACCAACTTATTAGCACAAGTAGTGCAACAACAGGGCCAGAACCCAAACCCTAATCCTGGAAACCCCGGAAACCCTGGTAACCATAACGAGAGCGATGATAGAGCTCTCGAACGCTTCCAAAAGTTTGCCCCACCGAAGTTTGTTGGGGGACCCGACCCGGACGTCGCCGAGCGATGGCTCGAGAAAATGGTTAATATTTTTGCGGCCTTGCACTACACCGATGAACGGCAGTTGACTTTTGCCGTTTTCCAATTCGAAGGGGCAGCCCGTTCCTGGTGGAACATAATTCAACAGAAATGGGAGCGGGAGCAGACACCGCGGACTTGGGTGAACTTCATCCGAGAATTTAATACCAAGTTTTTCCCTCCTCTAGTCCAGGAGAGGAAAGAGGACGAGTTTATCCGGCTTCGGCAAGGTCTCAGACTGTGGCGGAGTACGAGAGTCAGTTTACCCGCCTGTCCAAATTTGCGCCTGAACTAATCATGACTGAGCAACGACGGATTAGGCGCTTCATCCAGGGTTTGAATGTTGAGATCCAGAAAGACCTTGCGGTGGCTCAAATCAACGCGTATAGCGAGGTCGTGGAAAAGGCCCAACGAGCGGAAAGTGCACGGTCACAGGTCCGAAACTTCCAGGCTAAGAAGCGTGGCTTTCCTGGGAGTACCTCTGGACAGGGTGAGAAGAGCACTCCCTCCAAATTTGGACGAGGCATGGGTGGTGGTCGACAGTCCGGATCAGGCAGAGGGACTCCGTTCAGGGGTGGTCAAGCTGGGCGTGGACCGAGGGGAAATGCTCCGAGTGGCCCGACTTCGGCACCTCGTGGTCCCTGTGGGCACTGTGGGAAGACAAACCACACTGAGGATAATTGCTGGAGGAAACTGGGTAAATGCCTGCGGTGTGGAAGTGCGGACCATCAACTGGCTACATGCCCGGTCCTGAAACAAGATGGAAAGGGGAGTCAACTACCATCAAGGACCAATACTGGACCAGCCAAGGGAGACGGATCTAAGCCTAAAGTGCCAGCTAGGGTATATTCCTTAGAGCCTCACCAGATCCCAGAGTCTTCCGAGGTGGTGGAAGGTACGATCCCTATTTTCCACCGCTTTGCCAAAGTTTTAATTGATCCTGGTGCCACTCATTCGTTTGTTAACCCTGATTTCATGTGTGGCATCGATATAAAACCTGCTAGTTTACCATATGACTTAGAGGTTAGTACACCTACGGGGAACCAACGTTTGGTGACTAGTATGGTTTATAGGGATTGCGAGGTATGGATAGGTGAAAGGAGGTTTTTAGGGGACTTGATTAGCTTATCCATTAAGGGGTACGACGTGATTTTGGGTATGGACTGGTTAGCCAAATATAACGCCCAACTAGACTGTAAAACGAAAGTAGTTGAATTTCGCATTCCTGGCGAGTCAACCTTAAGGTTAGATATAAGGGGTAGGTTAGCCTCATCTGCTCTCATTTCGGGCATTCGAGCTAGGAAACTGATAAGTAGAGGGGCGCAAGGATTTTTGGCCTTCTTAATTAACACCCCTACGGATAAGTTAAAAGTGGAAGACGTGGCCATAGTGAGGGAATTTCCGGATGTGTTTCCTGATGAGTTAGTGGCTTTACCTCCGGAAAGAGAGATAGAATTCCGAATAGATCTTTTACCTGGAACCGCACCTATCTCCAAAACTCCTTACCGAATGGCGCCTGCAGAACTTAAAGAGCTTAAGTTGCAATTACAAGACCTTTTGGAGCGGGGATTCATTCACGAGAGTGAGTCTCCTTGGGGAGCTCCTGTTCTATTCGTGAAGAAAAAGGATGGAACGTTGAGGATGTGTATTGACTATAGGGGGCTGAACAACGTGACGATCAAGAATAAGTATCCACTGCCCCACATCGACGAGTTGTTTGACCAGCTGCAAGGAGCAGTGGTCTTCTCGAAGTTGGACCTCCGACAGGGATACTACCAGTTGTTGATTAGGAAGGAGGACATTCCGAAAACTGCTTTCAATTCAAGATACGGGCATTACGAGTTTGCCGTTATGCCCTTTGGACTGACTAATGCTCCCGCCGCTTTCATGGACCTAATGCATAGGGTTTTCAAACCCTATCTAGACCGATTTGTCGTGGTATTCATTGACGACATTTTGGTCTACTCCAAGTCACGCGAGGAGCATGAGGAGCATTTGAGAGTGGTGTTGCAGACATTGAGGGAACATCAACTGTATGCTAAGTTTAGCAAATGTGAGTTTTGGTTGGAGAAAGTTGCATTTCTAGGGCACGTGATCTCTCATGAGGGTATTTCGGTGGACCCGGCGAAAGTTGAGGCCGTGACAAATTGGAAGAGGCCAGAAACCCCCACGGAAATTCGTAGCTTTCTAGGGCTAGCTGGGTACTACCGAAGGTTTATTAAAGATTTTTCCAAACTGGCAGGACCTTTAACTGACCTAACAAAGAAGCATGGCCAGTTTATCTGGAACGGCCGATGCGAAACGAATTTTCAGGAATTAAAGAAAAGATTGACCATGGCTCCGGTACTGGTCTTGCCAAATGGAGTGGACGGGTTTGCAGTATATGCAGACGCGTCGCGAGAAGGATTGGGATGCGTTTTGATGCAGAACCGGAATGTGATTGCTTTTGCCTCTAGGAAATTGAAGCTTCACGAGCAGAACTACCCGACTCACGATCTAGAATTAGCTGCGGTTGTGTTTGCTCTGAAAAAGTGGAGACACTACCTATATGGGGTGACCTTTGAAGTGTTTTCGGATCACAAGAGTCTTAGGTACCTCTTCTCCCAGAAGGAACTGAATATGAGACAACGGCGATGGATGGAATTCTTGGAAGATTACGACTGTACGATCAATTACCATCCGGGAAAGGCAAATGTGGTAGCAGATGCCTTGAGTCGTAAAGTGCAAGTGGCAGGGCTAATGATCAAGGAATGGGATTTGCTAGAATCCGTGTGCGAGTGGAAACCCTGTCTTGGGAGCCATAAGATGATATTTGGCAATATTAGGGTTACATCCACTCTACTGGAACGTATAAAAGAGGTGCAAGGCAAGGATTTGATGGTGCGGAAGTGGAGAGAGAAAGTGGAAAAGGGAGAAACTACGGACTTCAATTTAAGTCCTGAGGGTCTTCTGAAGTATCGGAACCGAATTGTAGTACCAAAGGACGAGTCATTGAAAGCAGAAATTCTGGAGGAAGCTCATCGGTCCAAGTATACAATCCATCCGGGTAGCAGCAAGATGTATCAAGACCTGAAAGGGACCTATTGGTGGGATAATATGAAGAGGGAAATAGCTCAATACGTGCAGAAATGTCTCATTTGTCAGCAAGTGAAGGCGGAGCATCAAAAACCATCGGGTTTGTTACAACCCTTGGAGATACCCGAGTGGAAGTGGGAAAACATCACTATGGACTTCGTTTCAGGTTTACCAAGGACGCAAAGGGGACACGATGCCGTTTGGGTGATCGTTGATCGATTAACCAAATCGGCCCATTTCTTGCCGGTGAACATGAAGTACTCAATGGATCAGTTGGCCCGACTGTACATGGACGAAGTAGTAAGACTACACGGTGTTCCTGTGAGCATCGTTTCCGATCGGGATCCACGGTTCGTATCACGATTTTGGCAGAAATTCCAAGAAAACCTGGGGACGAAACTCAATTTGAGCACCACCTATCACCCTCAGACGGATGGCCAGTCAGAACGGACAATTCAAACTCTCGAGGACATGTTACGAACTTGCATTTTGGACTTTGGAGGCAGTTGGGGTCAGCACATGACCTTGGTGGAGTTCGCGTACAATAATAGCTTTCATTCATCGATTCAAATGGCTCCGTATGAAGCTCTCTACGGACGCAAGTGTCGCTCACCGATTTACTGGGACGAAGTTGGTGAAAAGAAGGCACTGGACCCGACAACTATTCCATGGATGGAAGAGGCTCACGAGAAGGTCAAGTTGATAAGGCAACGGCTTCGAACCGCCCAGAGTCGCCAGAAGAGCTACGCGGATAACCGAAGGAAGGATTTAGAATTTGAAGTTGGAGATCAAGTATTTCTTAAGATCACACCCTTACGAAGTCTTACAACGGGGAAAGGAAAGAAGCTTCAACCGCGGTACGTCGGACCCTACAAGATCCTTCAAAGGGTTGGAGCGGTCGCGTATCGATTGGAACTGCCATCCAGTCTATCTCGAATCCACGATGTCTTTCACGTCTCGATGCTAAAGAAGTATCATCCAGACCCATCTCATGTGTTGCAACCGGAGGATATCGAAGTGGATGAATCACTGGCTTATGAAGAGAAACCAGTCCAAGTACTCGATCGAAAAGTCAAAGAGCTCAGAAACAAGAAGATTCCGCTAGTGAAAGTGCTATGGAGAAACCACGGAGTGGAGGAAGCTACTTGGGAAATGGAAGAAGAAATGCGAAAGAAATACCCAAACCTTTTCGGGAGTTAAGGTGAGAAATTTCGAGGACGAAATTCTTTTAAGGGGGGGAGAGTGTGAGAGCCCGTAAAACCCTAATTATTTTCCTAGGGTTTATTCCCCTTTAATTGCATAATTTTGCATTTTCTGGCTTAGAAATATTTTCTGAGAGGATTTTATGAGCAGTTATAGTTTTAAGATGATTTTTCTAGCATTGGAGAAATTTTAGAAAATTAAGAGTAAATAGTGGACGTGGGACCCACTAGTGCGAAAAGTTCGGAAAAATTCGGCCAATAAGGTTAAGTTTTGGATACTGTGTAAAATTTATCGGGTGTTAAGAGATAAGTAGAATGTGTGAATGATTGATGTGAGAGAGAAAAGAAAGATAGGGATGCATTTATGAAGGTGACAAGTGTCACCTTCTTATTGGATGACTTTTAAGAGTTACTATTCATAATTTTGACTTTTTTGACCAAGGATTAAATATCCAAAAATTCACCAAAAATCACCATTTTCTCTCTTGGATGGCCGGCTCTCTCTCTCTCAAAGAAGAAGGAAATTTTCCAATTTTCAAGCTTCCATAAGCCTCAATCTTCCATAAACAAAGGCTTAGACTAGATTCTACTCCATAAAAACTTTGCTTCTAGTGATAGTAAGTGTGTTGGTGAACTTTGTTTGAAGAGCAAAGGTGTTCAACATCTCTCTCTCTCTTGATTTCTTGGTAAGTGTTGCTTAAACCCCTTACTACCTCTAATGATGGTGATAGTATGCTTAATGGTGGCATGAGTGAAGGATTATATGATTTACCCCTTGATTTGGCATGTTTTGGTGAAGTTTTTATTTTATTGGGAATTTTTCTGGTTTAATATGATCTTGATGTTGGGGGCTTGTATGATGAATTGTAATGGTTGGAAATGGCTCTAATGGATGTCAAATGTGGTTAAATGCAACTAATTTTGGATTTGGATGGAAAATTGGAAATTTAGGGTTCTTGAAGCCCCAATTCTGTCCGGTTTTAGATCACTGTGTTAGAGGCCGAATTTGACTTTGCTCAAAACATGAAAGTTGTAGGTATTGATGAGGTTGATGTGCCTGTAAAATTTCAGGTCATTTGGATTAATGTAGAATGAGTTATGACGAAATTACTGTAGCTGTTCTGCTTTGAGCAGAATGCGAAAACTGCGATAGTAATTGGTTTTTTTGACTGGAATTGGTTTGGATTTTGGAGTTGGTGTCTTCTTATGAAATGTATCTGAGTGTCTTAGCTAACATATGCCTTTGGAATTTCGGCATTTGGACTTGTATGGACTGAGATGTACCGATTACAGTTTTCTGTGTTTTGCAAACCTGTTTTCGGAATTCTGGGTTAGTATTTGGCATATTTGACCTAGTTGTGTTAAGAACTGGATTGAGTGACCTTCTACATTGTTGTAGCCCTGTTCCATAGCTTCGAAACGGTGGGTCTTACACCCCCAACCGATATTTGTAGCGAGAGTTATACCATTACCGCATAATGAGTGTAAAACAGTTTTCTATTTGGGGCCAAGACTAAGGCCATTCTCTAATTTCTGGTTTGCTATTATGCTCATTTATGCATATGAAACCCTATTAGGGTTGTGAATTGGTGTTGTTTATGGCTCGGCATGGAGTCTTATTGTATGTATTGCATGATTCTAGGGCGTGAAGGTAGTGCACGACGGCTTGGTGATCGTGGTACATGAAATACCACTTACTTGCTTGGTGAGTATACTACTCACTTACTTGTTATAATGTGGCTTTGTGCTATGTGTATTTGATGTCTTGAAGGCTTACTTGGTTATTGGAAATGACTGAGGTGAGGGTGTACTTGATCGCCCTCACCCCTTGTGATTTTAGTTATGGCTACTGATTGTTTTACTGAAATACTGCACTGGATAGATGAGATACTGCATTTCATTCATGGAAACTGATTTGGTGACATTGGACGAGTATCCAATGGCTTTACTGCATTTATGAGCTCAACCCCGTATGGTAGTTAATTGGATCGAGCCAGCGAGGGCTTGGTCGTGAAAATTATCATGCCACGGGGACTGTACTGGGGAACCTTGTGGTAATGAGATCCTTGGTTCCGGTAAACTCGAGTATTACCAAAAGTTACTGAAATGGAGTGCGGGCCCGGTTGGGGTATGTTGGGTGGAAGGAATGGAAGTAAAGAGTTGTCTACGGTTTGGTATTTTAACATTGACGGAGAGTCAATGAGGTTGGATCAAGATTGCAAGCGTGGAAATGGGCTCTTGAGAGCCGACCGTATCCTTTTACTGTTTTGCTTCAGTGCTTATTTGTGCACTTTAAATGAAGATTCATGCTTACATGACTTTGATTGCTTATTGGGTGGTATACCACTGGGCTTTGGCTCATTCCGTGTTATTTGTTTTCCTTACAGGGATATAATCGCTTTTGAAAATGGACTGGATAGTCAATTGCCATACTGAGCTTGTAAATGTCTTTTGTATAGCTCTTGAAGTGAAACCCTAATGTATAACGGGTTCATTTCCTTTTGATAGGCAAATCGAATGTGTACTTGTTAGTGAAGGGTTTTGGTTTGCCGTTGTGGCTTGTAAATGGCTAATGTTATGTTGTATATGTTTTTAAATGCTTGGTTGGGTTTCGGACGGGTCGGTTACCATTCATGGCCGACTCTGGAGTTTGTTTCTTTTATTTTGGGTTATTTTGCCCTTTTGCATTGTTGCGCGCGTTATAAGTTTTAAAACGTGATAGATTGCTTTATACTGCACCGTTAGTCCTGGCGAGAGCTGGGCAGGCAGTCCGCTAACCTCTTTGGTTCGCCTTAGAGGAAGGTGGGGTTGTCACATTCTTGCATTTACTTTTCTTGCTTTGCTTTTTGCCTCTTTTCCCTTTCCCTCAACTTGGTGGGTTTTCACATGGTGAGTAGCGTCAACCCCCACACCCAGGCAATTCAGAAATACAGCTAAAATTTTTCGACATCAGAAATTTTCTTGACAGGGCCATTGCAAAGAACAGAAGTCAGGACTTTCGGCTTTTGTAATGGGGTCAGGTGGGGTGTTTAGAAAAGTTAAGGCTTGAAAGCAGATTCCAAAAACGGTTTGAAGAATCCGAGATCGCATTGTTGCGCCAACCCTATTTTAGGGCTAAATCAGAATTTTGCCCCAATTTATGCTCAATTGAGGCTTTTTCCTCCTTCATTTTCTTTCTTCTTTTGATTTTTCGGCCTTCTGCCATTCTTTTGAAATTTGACAAAATTTGCCCCAGTTTATTTTGAACTGAGGTTCTCTTTTCTCTTTTCTTTTGGATTTTGTTGCTTTTCACTTTTTTACTTCTTGAAATTTTCCTTTTCAACTCAGACTTGCCCTAGTGTGGGGTTTGCGATTCTCAGGGGTTGCCAAATGAAGTATTTTATTCTGAACGCTCAAAAGGGATAACTAGGGATAGAATGCTTGATCGGAAAAGAAGAGGGCCTGACTTTTAATCCGTTCCTTACAATAACTCTGAAAGAAAACTTTCATTAATGCGAAATTTCTTGCATGTATCTGAATTAATTGACTGCGGAAGACTCTTACTCATTCATATCTATGAAACATAAGTGATCCGCCGGACATAACTTGTCCTTTTTTCTTTTCTTTTCAAAATTGAAACCCAGGTAGAATTAAATTTTCCCAATTTGCGGTTCCCTTTCCCTTTTTTTTTTCTTCAAAATTCCCCAATCTCCTTCCCCAAAGTGGGGTGCGATCATATGTGCACTCGAAAAGAACCACCAATTTTTTAGCTCAAATGAGGATGCAAGGGATGATCAGTGTTTAGGTTGTAGAAATGACGGCCAAAGCATCATTCTTACACTTCATGACAATCAACGTGACGCAATACTCATTGAAAATTCACTCCCTTTTGATATTTGAAAATTTTCCATGTAGGGTAGTGATCATCAAGGCGCTTATTTGAAACGAAATTATTCTTTTAAAGGCTCAAACGGGAGAGCAAAGGATAAACTCTGTATAGATAGAGAAAAGAATGCTCGAGGTATCATTCCAAATTTTCAAAACAAACAAGAATAATGCACATTTTTGCTTTCACTTAGATATGAATTGAATCGGTTAAACACAATGGATATTTTCAAGCAAAGATGACCCCAATTTGCAATTTATCAATCAATGTGACTGATTTTATTCTGGGGTTAAGTGAAGGAGAAAAGGTATCTCATTGGGCCATTTGAGTGACCGTTCACCCTTTTCTGAGCACTCTTATTGTATATTTCGGATCACCAACCTAGTGTACATGAGGATTTTAGAGAGTATACACTTGCAAAATTCAGGCTATAGGTTGAAAAAATCTCAATTTGGTCTTATTTCTCAAAATTCATCATGAAATCTCTAATGAGTAAGAATAAAGAATGAAATGTACATATACACAAGACAATAATTGTCCAAAAATTTTATTGCTGAAAAAGTTTGAAACAAAAATTCCTGTTCAATTACGATACAAATGAGAAGAGAGAAATTTGTAAAGAGCTCCACATATACACTTTTTATCTCCTTTTCTGTTGGAACAAAATGTATTAACAAATCAAATATACAAAATTTTCCTTTGAAAAACAATTACAACATCTCTCAGAGGCTTTAACGTAGAGCTTCCAGATAGATCATTTATGTTTTCATCGTAGGATCTGCCCAAAAATCACACAATACTTGCAATTTTAACACTTTATTAGATCGGAAGTGCCATCAGATATAGAAAATATTTTCCCTTTATTGAAGTATTTTTATGAATGCAGGGAAGGGGGAAAACAAAAGAAAAATACCCTGAATTAGCAAACAAGATTATAAAATCGGTATGCATGTCCTATGGGGGAACCCTTTTATGCCAAGGGTAGGCCTAGCATGAAAATGCAATCCTCCAGAGTAGGCACTATACAATACCTGATGGATCCGATCAACTTATTGAGTGAAAAATAATTTTGAAAAATTTGGTCAATTGGAATGACGAGAGACACTTTGTCAAAATGAGGTCAACGTCCGAATGGATTGATCACTTTTGATCGATACAAGAATTTGCAAAAACGCACGGGTTTGACCTTGACGAACTTCCTATCGAAGAGATTGGAATTCGTTGACCAAATTTTTTTCAGTGAAGCACGGGTCAAAACCCCAACTGATCAAATGGCTGGATGCAATGGATGGTTTTCTCAAAAATCGACTAAGTTTCCCAATTTAAAATTGACATTGAAACCCTGATTGGTCAAATGGGTTGAATGAAATTGGCCATTTATTTAAAATCGACCAGATTACCCTAAAAAGGGAAACTAGTCAAATGAATTGAGTGGAATTTAAAATTTACTCAAAATTGACCGAATCATCCTAAAAAGAAATTGGTCAAATGAAATTGAGAATTTTATTCAAAATGGACCGGATCATCCTAAAAAATTGAAATTGATCAAATGAAACTGAATGAAATTGAGAATTTTATTCAAAATTGACCAAATCGCCCTAAAAAAGGGTAAAGTGGTCAAATGAATCGGACAAAATTGATGATTTATCGAAAATCGACAAAATTGCTCTAAATAATCAAATGAATTGAATGAAATTGGTGATTTATTCAAAGATCGACCAGATTGCCCTAAAAATGGGTGAATTAGCCAAATGAAATGAAGATTTATTCAAAAATCGACCGGATGACCCTAAAAAGGGTAAATTGGTCAAATGAATTGATGATTTATTCAAAAATCGATCGGATGACCCTAAAGAGGGTAAATTGATCAAATGAATTGATGATTTATTCAAAAATTCGACCGGATGACCCTAGAAAGGGTAAATTGGTCAAATGAATTGAAGGCAAATTGATAAAAAATAGACGGGATGAAATTGATGAATGAAATGGTCCAATGGATTGGATGGAATTAGGAGCTTATTAAAAATCAAACCATCCACTAGTAGTTTCAAAAAACCTTATTACGATGCATTAGCCTATGAGCTTTCTAAAATCAAATTTTGGACTCAATTGATTTATCATCTCAATAGGAGGAATCATTCATGAATTTTCTTCAAATTAATGTCCTTTTACGCAAGGGATTTTTACCAACTTTGATAAAATGGCCAAAAAGTGATTATTAGATGCTCATATTTCAAAAATCGCTCTTATGAAGATGATCGGATCCTACCTTATCTTGTGCACTACCCCTTTGGATGGTACAAAATGTAAACGTGCAAGTCTCTTTGGATTAAGTATCCGAGACACAAGGTGGTTTATTCCTGACACGGGATCCCCTAAATGGCATTCCCTTTCTAGGGTTTAATGTATGATGCCATTTATTAAAGCGATGTAAATATGTGACAAGTATGGCCTAAAGGACATAAATAATGCATCGAGGGGAAAAGCTCTAAAATGAAATGTACTTATTGAAAATTAAGTGCAATAACTGAAATTTAAACATGCGAGTTATCTAGTGGGTAAGTCACTAAAAGAGTGCCAAAGAGGCCTCTTATTGCTAAGGCACATGAATGCAATCCAAAAACAAAAGAATGGTTAGTGCAATTGATAGTACACATAACATATTGGGAGCAATTAAGAAAAGAAATACAATAAAAGCCATTGTGCTTAAAAGAGGGTGAGGTTGACTCTAACCTAGGAAAATTTCTAACATGGATGCATGAGGTTGGGGCTCACTAATGCAACTAAACTCGATAAGGCTTCGGCTCCCAAGCCTTCAGACCTAAAGGCAAAGGGTCATCACTCCCAAGACCCTTGGTCGGTGGCTCGAGTGACCCCTTAGGTAGCGCTATGGGCGCAGCGCACACCATCCGCCTACCCAAGGCGATCGATCCTAATCCTACAAGGCGGTGTGGGAAACGCCCACGAAAATAAAATAAAATGGGATAACAATAAATAAACGTGCACGTATGAAGTGCTCCCTATTTTGAGGGAAAGGGTTGAGAACCATGCGAGGCTCTAAAGGTGACACACACCCCCCAAATGCAATGCAAGCGCGAGATAAACAAGTAAACATACATCCAATCAACCAATCATACATGCGTGAGTAAGGGAGTAGTTAGATACGCGTGAAATGCAAAATCCTAAAAAGGAAAAAATGCAACCCTAAAACACCCAAATGTGATATATGAAAAGGTTAAAAGAAGAAAAAGGTTGATTACATCAAATTTGCTTGGACTCTCGAATGTCCCCAGTGGAGTCGCCAAGTTGTCGCGCCCCACTTTTTGAAATGAGTGTGGAAGTAGTGGAAGTAGTGTGTGAAATATGTATGTGAACGTGTGCGAAAGTGAAAATAAAGGTCGTGGGATTGTGAAATGCGACGGTTTGGCCAAATAAAGTTCAAAAAGGGTTTTTGGATGAAAAATGGAGTCGCCACTTGGTATGGAGTTAGGGTGTACCAAGTCACTCAAAGATGATTTTGTTTTTGAATGAAAAAGTAAACAAACCCTTTTTGAAAACTTTTAGGTCTACGTAACCAAAGAAAGGGATCGGGAGTCACGTTTGGTAAGGGAGAAAGCAAAGGCGGAGCCTAAGGCACTCCCTTACCTTAGCCAAAGTTAGTTGCGTGACTTAGCCCCACGTTTCCTAATTTTTCTACCCAAGGTATGTATCGCATGTTGGATATGACTAAAGGATGTAAAATGGAAAGAAAAATGCAAACCTAAATCTAAAATGTCTCTTATGAGATTTTTGGTCCCAATCACATGGGTTTGTGAAGGCCAATAGGAAGAATCTCATAGAGGTCATAGGAAAATGCAAATGAAGACTCAAATATGTGCAAGTGTGAAAATGTATGAAGGATGCGAAATGTAAAAACAAGGTAAGTGCAAGTGTGCAAATGTGATAAAATAAAGGTGTTCGTGTGTAAATGGATGAAAAATAGAATAGTAGATACATATCAGTGCAATTTTGAGTGCCATTTGTGAGATGAGAAATAAATAAGTGATAAAAAGATGTTGAGAAAGTGTGGATTGAGAAAAGTGAGAAAATGTGGTTAAAAGGTGAAGAGGTGATATAAAAAGAATGCAAGTGTATGACCCTAAGGGGATGCATCAAGTTGGGCACGGGAAGGACTTCTAACTTTGTGACTTCAATTTTCCCTTTGATTAGAAAGGAGAACTAGCGTTGTAACGGCCCCACCTCCCCCTAAGGCGAACCAGAGGGTTCGGCGGGCCGCCTGCCCAACTCTCGCCGGGACTCAGTCGCTCACTACAGTTCTCAACCCAATTACAATATAAATCTCAAAATTACATCAAATTCTCCAATGATTACATATTACAAATGCAGCGGAAACTGATTCCAATCGTGGAACGTATACTTACATCCATATCAATTTCAAATATTTACACAAGACCAACTCATACATAAAATAGATCCAAACTTAAACTGTACACGATATAAGCCATCCAGTCACGTGAATAAGCACTCCAAGCTTTTCTTCGCCTTGAGCCCTGTGGGGGGGGAAATAAAACATTTTTGGGGTGAGCTAGAAGCTCAGCGAGTAACCAGAAAATCAGTAATCAAATTGGTTTAACAATATTTCTTTTCAATGATGTCATAAATCAATGATGTCATAAATCAAATGATAAGTCCAGAAACGATTACAGCATTTACAAAACATTAAATATGGAGTATCAATAATTCAAGAAACATGTACAATGGAAAGCGATAGTAACATTCATGAAAGGATACATTCATTCTCCTGACATTTCCTCGCTCATTTGATCATTTATTTCATTTCATTCACCCCGTCCCTGGCTTTTGGCCAGGCTCCACCAACCTACATAGGTAAAACTCGAGTATACCAAACGTTCACCCAAGTTCCTAATCGCCTGACCGAGTCCGCTTCTGGCTCAAGACGACCGGTAACAAGGGGCAATGGCCAGTTCAGCCCAAAAGTCTTACATTCATGCGCAAGTAACATTTCAATCGAAAATTTCACATTTATCGAGGTCGAGTGCGATAAAGTACACACTCGCCTCGAAAACTCGTTTTGGAAATCATTATAAGCGCTTAACACGTTATCAACCAAAATACAAGTCATGAAATCAAGAAATATAGCAAACAAGGCACACTCACATGCCAGCACGCATGATATGCAAGAAAACATTTCAAAAGTAACTTTGGAAACAGTTCAAAAGTAAATAATGTAAGAAACAGTTCATAAATAACTTTAGAAGTAGTTTGAGGTCACTCACCTCCACGGCTCAGAAATCATCCATCACATAACATTGCCTTACTCAAATCCAAGTCTTAGATCACAAACTCAATGCAAACAAGTCCTTTAAAACTTCGGATAGCACTTCCCCTAAATTTGCTTACTTTCCCAGCCATCATGGCTTCATTATTTCTTCAGCCAGTCCCAAAGTCACACAAATAAGTTCATCTAATATCCATTCAGCAAGCTCCAAGAAGTACAAAGACAAGTCAAGCTAGGGAAAAAGTCCGGAAATGAAGATTAAGCTCAAAACCAGAAAAACAGTTTTGACGTCATTTTGTGGTAATGGTGTCAATTTCATCATGATTATCGGATTGGGGTGTAAGACCCACCGTTTCGAAGCTAAGAACCAGAGCTACAACAATGTAGAAGGTCACTCAGTCCAGTTCCTAGCACAACTAGGTCAAATATGCCAAAAATACCAAACCAGAACCACTAAAACAGGTTCACAAATCACACAATGCTGTAATGAGTCCAACTCGGTCCATACAAGTCCAAAGGCATTGATTCGAAAGGCATATAGTAGCTAAGACATCCAGATACATTTCATCAGAAGACACCAATATCCAAATCCAAAGCAATTCCAGTCAAAATGGCCAATTACTAGTGCAGTTTTCGCATTCTGATCAACCCAGAATAGCAACAGTAAAATCGACATTTCTCACCCTACACTAGTCCAAATGACCTGAAATTTTGCAGGCACTTCAAACTCATCAATACGTACAACTTTCATGTTTTGAGCAAAGTCCAATTCGGCCTCTAACCCTATGATCTAAAACCAGACAGAATTAGGGGTTTATGAACCCTAACTTTTCACAATTTATTCCAAATCCAAAATTGGTTGCAAATATCAACCATTTCCATCCACTAGAGTCATAACCCCACATTATCAATCATCATAAACAACCACAACACCATAATCCAATTAAACCAGAAAAATCATCAACAAAATAAAAACTTCACCAAATCACTTCAAACCAAGATGAAAACCAGAAATTTCAGCACTTTAATCACTAATAAGCATAACTTAAGCTTCATTAAGTGCAAGAGGGAATTCACACACCACTCACCTATTAACAAGAGAGGTAGAGATGTTGGACACCTTAACTCTTCAAACAAACTTCACTAAACTACTTACTAGCACCCAAGGGAGGAATTTTATGGAGTGAAATCTAGTTTAGGCATTTGTTTTGGAAGATTGAAGCAAATGGAAGCTTGAAAATTGATGAAGTTCTCTTCCTTTCTTAGCACAAGAGGGCCGGCCATCAAGGAGAAGAAATGGTGAATTTTTGAGCAATTTTTAAGATATTTACCCTTTGGTCAAAAAAAGTCAAAAATTGGAATAGTAAATCTTAACTTGGAACCACTAAGAGGGTGACACTTGTCACACCATTAATGCAATCTTATCACTTCCTTTTCCTCTCACATCAATCATTTCACACACTCTACTTATCTCTTAACACCCGATAAATTTTACACAGTATCCGGAATTTAACCTAATTGGCCGAATTTTTCCGAACTTTTCGCACTAGTGGGTCCCACGTCCATTATACACTCTTAATTTTCCAAAAACTCTCCAAAGCTAGAAAAATCATCTAAAAACTATAATTACTCATAAAAATTCCTCAGGAAAATTTCCTAAGCCAGGAAATGCAGAAAACATGCTATTAAAGGAAATAAAACCCTCGGAAAAGATTAGGATTTTTTTACGGGTTCTCAAACTCTTTTTTTTTCGGGGCGTCACAATCTCCCCTCCTTAAAAGAATGTCGTCCTCGACATTCCATCGTGTACTAATCAAGTCAAAACATCCCGCAAGAATCACTGATATTCAAACCAAACCCACAGTCTGGCATCCTAACTTCAAGCCTAGGATACACTACAGAGATCTGAAGCCTAAACTCTGATACCAACTGTAACGGCCCCACCTCCCCCTAAGGCGAACCAGAGGGTTCGGCGGGCCGCCTGCCCAGCTCTCGCCGGGACTCAGTCGCTCACTACAGTTCTCAACCCAATTACAATATAAATCTCAAAATTACATCAAATTCTCCAATGATTACATATTACAAATGCAGCGGAAACTGATTCCAATCGTGGAACGTATACTTACATCCATATCAATTTCAAATATTTACACAAGACCAACTCATACATAAAATAGATCCAAACTTAAACTGTACACGATATAAGCCATCTAGTCACGTGAATAAGCACTCCAAGCTTTTCTTCGCCTTGAGCCCTGTGGGGGGGAAATAAAACATTTTTGGGGTGAGCTAGAAGCTCAGCGAGTAACCAAAAAATCAGTAATCAAATTGGTTTAACAATATTTCTTTTCAATGATGTCATAAATCAAATGATAAGTCCAGAAACGATTACAGCATTTACAAAACATTAAATATGGAGTATCAATAATTCAAGAAACATGTACAATGGAAAGCGATAGTAACATTCATGAAAGGATACATTCATTCTCCTGACATTTCCTCGCTCATTTGATCATTTATTTCATTTCATTCACCCCGTCCCTGGCTTTTGGCCAGGCTCCACCAACCTACATAGGTAATACTCGAGTATACCAAACGTTCACCCAAGTTCCTAATCGCCTGACCGAGTCCGCTTCTGGCTCAAGACGACCGGTAACAAGGGGCAATGGCCAGTTCAGCCCAAAAGGCTTACATTCATGCGCAAGTAACATTTCAATCGAAAATTTCACATTTATCGAGGTCGAGTGCGATAAAGTACACACTCGCCTCGAAAACTCGTTTTGAAAATCATTATAAGCGCTTAACACGTTATCAACCAAAATACAAGTCATGAAGTCAAGAAATATAGCAAACAAGGCACACTCACATGCCAGCACGCATGATATGCAAGAAAACATTTCAAAAGTAACTTTGGAAACAGTTCAAAAGTAAATAATGTAAGAAACGGTTCATAAATAACTTTAGAAGTAGTTTGAGGTCACTCACCTCCACGGCTCAGAAATCATCCATCACATAATATTGCCTTACTCAAATCCAAGTCTTAGATCACAAACTCAATGCAAACAAGTCCTTTAAAACTTCGGATAGCACTTCCCCTAAATTTGCTTACTTTCCCAGCCATCATGGCTTCATTTTTTCTTCAGCCAGTCCCAAAGTCACACAAATAAGTTCATATAATATCCATTCAGCAAGCTCCAAGAAGTACAAAGACAAGTCAAGCTAGGGAAAAAGTCCGGAAATGAAGGTTAAGCTCAAAACCAGAAAAACAGTTTTGACGTCATTTTGCGGTAATGGTGTCAATTTCACTATGATTATCGGATTGGGGTGTAAGACCCACCGTTTCGAAGCTAAGAACCAGAGCTACAACAATGTAGAAGGTCACTCAGTCCAGTTCCTAGTACAACTAGGTCAAATATGCCAAAAATACCAAACCAGAACCACTAAAACAGGTTCACAAATCACACAATGCTGTAATGAGTCCAACTCGGTCCATACAAGTCCAAATGCATTGATTCCAAAGGAATATGGTAGCTAAGACATCCAGATACATTTCATCAGAAGACACCAATATCCAAATCCAAAGCAATTCCAGTCAAAATGGCCAATTACTAGTGCAGTTTTCGCATTCTGATCAACCCAGAACAGCAACAGTAAAATCGATATATCTCACTCTACACTAGTTCAAATGACCTGAAATTTTGCAGGCACTTCAAACTCATCAATACCTACAACTTTCATGTTTTGAGCAAAGTCCAATTCGGCCTCTAACCCTATGATCTAAAACCAGACAGAATTAGGGGTTTATGAACCCTAACTTTTCACAATTTATTCCAAATCCAAAATTGGTTGCAAATATCAACCATTTCCATCCACTAGAGTCATAACCCCACATTATCAATCATCATAAACAATCACAACACCATAATCCAATTAAACTAGAAAAATCATCAACAAAATAAAAACTTCACCAAATCACTTCAAACCAAGATGAAAACCAGAAATTTCAGCACTTTAATCACTAATAAGCATAACTTAAGCTTCATTAAGTGCAAGAGGGAATTCACACACCACTCACCTAGTAACAAGAGAGGTAGAGATGTTGGATACCTTAACTCTTCAAACAAATTTCACTAAACTACTTACTAGCACCCAAGGGAGGAATTTTATGGAGTGGAATCTAGTTTAGGCATTTGTTTTGGAAGATTGAAGCAAATGGAAGCTTGAAAATTGATGAAGTTCTCTTCCTTTCTTAGCACAAGAGGGCCGGCCATCAAGGAGAAGAAATGGTGAATTTTTGAGCAATTTTTAAGATATTTACCCTTTGGTCAAAAAATGTCAAAAATTGGAATAGTAAATCTTAACTTGGAACCACTAAGAGGGTGACACTTGTCACACCATTAATGCAATCTTATCACTTCCTTTTCCTCTCACATCAATCATTTCACACACTCTACTTATCTCTTAACACCCGATAAATTTTACACAGTATCCGGAATTTAACCTAATTGGCCGAATTTTTCCGAACTTTTCGCACTAGTGGGTCCCACGTCCATTATACACTCTTAATTTTCCAAAAACTCTCCAAGGCTAGAAAAATCATCTAAAAACTATAATTACTCATAAAAATTCCTCAGGAAAATTTCCTAAGCCAGGAAATGCAGAAAACATGCTATTAAAGGAAATAAAACCCTCGGAAAAGATTAGGGTTTTTTTACGGGTTCTCAAACTCTTTTTTTTTCGGGGCATCACAATCTCCCCTCCTTAAAAGAATGTCGTCCTCGACATTCCATCGTGTACTAATCAAGTCAAAACATCCCGCAAGAATCACTGATATTCAAACCAAACCCACAGTCCGGCATCCTAACTTCAAGCCTAGGATACACTACAGAGATCTGAAGCCTAAGCTCTGATACCAACTGTAACGGCCCCACCTCCCCCTAAGGCGAACCAGAGGGTTCGGCGGGCCGCCTGCCCAGCTCTCGCCGGGACTCAGTCGCTCACTACAGTTCTCAACCCAATTACAATATAAATCTCAAAATTACATCAAATTCTCCAATGATTACATATTACAAATGCAGCGGAAACTGATTCCAATCGTGGAACGTATACTTACATCCATATCAATTTCAAATATTTACACAAGACCAACTCATACATAAAATAGATCCAAACTTAAACTGTACACGATATAAGCCATCTAGTCACGTGAATAAGCACTCCAAGCTTTTCTTCGCCTTGAGCCCTGTGGGGGGGAAATAAAACATTTTTGGGGTGAGCTAGAAGCTCAGCGAGTAACCAAAAAATCAGTAATCAAATTGGTTTAACAATATTTCTTTTCAATGATGTCATAAATCAAATGATAAGTCCAGAAACGATTACAGCATTTACAAAACATTAAATATGGAGTATCAATAATTCAAGAAACATGTACAATGGAAAGCGATAGTAACATTCATGAAAGGATACATTCATTCTCCTGACATTTCCTCGCTCATTTGATCATTTATTTCATTTCATTCACCCCGTCCCTGGCTTTTGGCCAGGCTCCACCAACCTACATAGGTAATACTCGAGTATACCAAACGTTCACCCAAGTTCCTAATCGCCTGACCGAGTCCGCTTCTGGCTCAAGACGACCGGTAACAAGGGGCAATGGCCAGTTCAGCCCAAAAGGCTTACATTCATGCGCAAGTAACATTTCAATCGAAAATTTCACATTTATCGAGGTCGAGTGCGATAAAGTACACACTCGCCTCGAAAACTCGTTTTGAAAATCATTATAAGCGCTTAACACGTTATCAACCAAAATACAAGTCATGAAGTCAAGAAATATAGCAAACAAGGCACACTCACATGCCAGCACGCATGATATGCAAGAAAACATTTCAAAAGTAACTTTGGAAACAGTTCAAAAGTAAATAATGTAAGAAACG
Organism: Coffea arabica; assembly: GCF_036785885.1. NCBI lineage: Eukaryota > Viridiplantae > Streptophyta > Magnoliopsida > Gentianales > Rubiaceae > Coffea > Coffea arabica. The sequence continues at coordinate 27,359,374 of NC_092320.1, read as the reverse complement.
GTTCATAAATAACTTTAGAAGTAGTTTGAGGTCACTCACCTCCACGGCTCAGAAATCATCCATCACATAATATTGCCTTACTCAAATCCAAGTCTTAGATCACAAACTCAATGCAAACAAGTCCTTTAAAACTTCGGATAGCACTTCCCCTAAATTTGCTTACTTTCCCAGCCATCATGGCTTCATTTTTTCTTCAGCCAGTCCCAAAGTCACACAAATAAGTTCATATAATATCCATTCAGCAAGCTCCAAGAAGTACAAAGACAAGTCAAGCTAGGGAAAAAGTCCGGAAATGAAGGTTAAGCTCAAAACCAGAAAAACAGTTTTGACGTCATTTTGCGGTAATGGTGTCAATTTCACTATGATTATCGGATTGGGGTGTAAGACCCACCGTTTCGAAGCTAAGAACCAGAGCTACAACAATGTAGAAGGTCACTCAGTCCAGTTCCTAGTACAACTAGGTCAAATATGCCAAAAATACCAAACCAGAACCACTAAAACAGGTTCACAAATCACACAATGCTGTAATGAGTCCAACTCGGTCCATACAAGTCCAAATGCATTGATTCCAAAGGAATATGGTAGCTAAGACATCCAGATACATTTCATCAGAAGACACCAATATCCAAATCCAAAGCAATTCCAGTCAAAATGGCCAATTACTAGTGCAGTTTTCGCATTCTGATCAACCCAGAACAGCAACAGTAAAATCGACATATCTCACTCTACACTAGTTCAAATGACCTGAAATTTTGCAGGCACTTCAAACTCATCAATACCTACAACTTTCATGTTTTGAGCAAAGTCCAATTCGGCCTCTAACCCTATGATCTAAAACCAGACAGAATTAGGGGTTTATGAACCCTAACTTTTCACAATTTATTCCAAATCCAAAATTGGTTGCAAATATCAACCATTTCCATCCACTAGAGTCATAACCCCACATTATCAATCATCATAAACAATCACAACACCATAATCCAATTAAACTAGAAAAATCATCAACAAAATAAAAACTTCACCAAATCACTTCAAACCAAGATGAAAACCAGAAATTTCAGCACTTTAATCACTAATAAGCATAACTTAAGCTTCATTAAGTGCAAGAGGGAATTCACACACCACTCACCTAGTAACAAGAGAGGTAGAGATGTTGGATACCTTAACTCTTCAAACAAATTTCACTAAACTACTTACTAGCACCCAAGGGAGGAATTTTATGGAGTGGAATCTAGTTTAGGCATTTGTTTTGGAAGATTGAAGCAAATGGAAGCTTGAAAATTGATGAAGTTCTCTTCCTTTCTTAGCACAAGAGGGCCGGCCATCAAGGAGAAGAAATGGTGAATTTTTGAGCAATTTTTAAGATATTTACCCTTTGGTCAAAAAATGTCAAAAATTGGAATAGTAAATCTTAACTTGGAACCACTAAGAGGGTGACACTTGTCACACCATTAATGCAATCTTATCACTTCCTTTTCCTCTCACATCAATCATTTCACACACTCTACTTATCTCTTAACACCCGATAAATTTTACACAGTATCCGGAATTTAACCTAATTGGCCGAATTTTTCCGAACTTTTCGCACTAGTGGGTCCCACGTCCATTATACACTCTTAATTTTCCAAAAACTCTCCAAGGCTAGAAAAATCATCTAAAAACTATAATTACTCATAAAAATTCCTCAGGAAAATTTCCTAAGCCAGGAAATGCAGAAAACATGCTATTAAAGGAAATAAAACCCTCGGAAAAGATTAGGGTTTTTTTACGGGTTCTCAAACTCTTTTTTTTTCGGGGCATCACAATCTCCCCTCCTTAAAAGAATGTCGTCCTCGACATTCCATCGTGTACTAATCAAGTCAAAACATCCCGCAAGAATCACTGATATTCAAACCAAACCCACAGTCCGGCATCCTAACTTCAAGCCTAGGATACACTACAGAGATCTGAAGCCTAAGCTCTGATACCAACTGTAACGGCCCCACCTCCCCCTAAGGCGAACCAGAGGGTTCGGCGGGCCGCCTGCCCAGCTCTCGCCGGGACTCAGTCGCTCACTACAGTTCTCAACCCAATTACAATATAAATCTCAAAATTACATCAAATTCTCCAATGATTACATATTACAAATGCAGCGGAAACTGATTCCAATCGTGGAACGTATACTTACATCCATATCAATTTCAAATATTTACACAAGACCAACTCATACATAAAATAGATCCAAACTTAAACTGTACACGATATAAGCCATCTAGTCACGTGAATAAGCACTCCAAGCTTTTCTTCGCCTTGAGCCCTGTGGGGAGGAAATAAAACATTTTTGGGGTGAGCTAGAAGCTCAGCGAGTAACCAAAAAATCAGTAATCAAATTGGTTTAACAATATTTCTTTTCAATGATGTCATAAATCAATGATGTCATAAATCAAATGATAAGTCCAGAAACGATTACAGCATTTACAAAACATTAAATATGGAGTATCAATAATTCAAGAAACATGTACAATGGAAAGCGATAGTAACATTCATGAAAGGATACATTCAATCTCCTGACATTTCCTCGCTCATTTGATCATTTATTTCATTTCATTCACCCCGTCCCTGGCTTTTGGCCAGGCTCCACCAACCTACATAGGTAATACTCGAGTATACCAAACGTTCACCCAAGTTCCTAATCGCCTGACCGAGTCCGCTTCTGGCTCAAGACGACCGGTAACAAGGGGCAATGGCCAGTTCAGCCCAAAAGGCTTACATTCATGCGCAAGTAACATTTCAATCGAAAATTTCACATTTATCGAGGTCAAGTGCGATAAATTATACACTCGCCTCGAAAACTCGTTTTGAAAATCATTATAAGCGCTTAACACGTTATCAACCAAAATACAAGTCATGAAGTCAAGAAATATAGCAAACAAGGCACACTCACATGCCAGCACGCATGATATGCAAGAAAACATTTCAAAAGTAACTTTGGAAACAGTTCAAAAGTAAATAATGTAAGAAACGGTTCATAAATAACTTTAGAAGTAGTTTGAGGTCACTCACCTCCACGGCTCAAAAATCATCCATCACATAACATTGCCTTGCTCAAATCCAAGTCTTAGATCACAAACTCAATGCAAACAAGTCCTTTAAAACTTCGGATAGCACTTCCCCTAAATTTGCTTACTTTCCCAGCCATCATGGCTTCATTATTTCTTCAGCCAGTCCCAAAGTCACACAAATAAGTTCATCTAATATCCATTCAGCAAGCTCCAAGAAGTACAAAGACAAGTCAAGCTAGGGAAAAAGTCCGGAAATGAAGGTTAAGCTCAAAACCAGAAAAACAGTTTTGACGTCATTTTGCGGTAATGGTGTCAATTTCATTATGATTATCGGATGGGGGTGTAAGACCCACCGTTTCGAAGCTAAGGACCAGGGCTACAACAATGTAGAAGGTCACTCAGTCCAGTTCCTAGCACAACTAGGTCAAATATGCCAAAAATACCAAACCAGAACCACTAAAACAGGTTCACAAATCACACAATGCTGTAATGAGTCCAACTCGGTCCATACAAGTCCAAATGCATTGATTCCAAAGGAATATGGTAGCTAAGACATCCAGATACATTTCATCAGAAGACACCAATATCCAAATCCAAAGCAATTCCAGTCAAAATGGCCAATTACTAGTGCAGTTTTCGCATTCTGATCAACCCAGAACAGCAACAGTAAAATCGACATATCTCACTCTACACTAGTCCAAATGACCTGAAATTTAACAGGCACTTCAAATTCATCAATACCTATAACTTTCATGTTTTGAGCAAAGTCCAATTCGGCCTCTAACCCTATGATCTAAAACTGACAGAATTAGGGGTTTATGAACCCTAACTTTTCACAATTTATTCCAAATCCAAAATTGGTTGCAAATATCAACCATTTCCATCCACTAGAGTCATAACCCCTCATTATCAATCATCATAAACAACCACAACACCATAATCCAATTAAACCAGAAAAATCATCAACAAAATAAAAATTTCACCAAATCTATTCAAACCAAGATGAAAACCAGAAATTTCAGCACTTTAATCACTAATAAGCATAACTTAAGCTTCATTAAGTGCAAGAGGGAATTCACACACCACTCACCTAGTAACAAGAGAGGTAGAGATGTTGGACACCTTAACTCTTCAAACAAACTTCACTAAACTACTTACTAGCACCTAAGGGAGGAATTTTATGGAGTGGAATCTAGTTTAGGCATTTGTTTTGGAAGATTGAAGCAAATGGAAGCTTGAAAATTGATGAAGTTCTCTTCCTTTCTTAGCACAAGAGGGCCGGCCATCAAGGAGAAGAAATGGTGAATTTTTGAGCAATTTTTAAGATATTTACCCTTTGGTCAAAAAATGTCAAAAATTGGAATAGTAAATCTTAACTTGGAACCACTAAGAGGGTGACACTTGTCACACCATTAATGCAATCTTATCACTTCCTTTTCCTCTCACATCAATCATTTCACACACTCTACTTATCTCTTAACACCCGATAAATTTTACGCAGTATCCGGAATTTAACCTAATTGGCCGAATTTTTCCGAACTTTTCGCACTAGTGGGTCCCACGTCCATTATACACTCTTAATTTTCCAAAATCTCTCCAAGGCTAGAAAAATCATCTAAAAACTATAATTACTCATAAAAATTCCTCAGAAAAATTTCCTAAGCCAGGAAATGCAAAAAACATGCTATTAAAGGAAATAAAACCCTCGGAAAAGATTAGGGTTTTTTTACGGGTTCTCAAACTCTTTTTTTTTCGGGGCGTCACAAGCGTGCTAAGGCTATTTTGAGCCACACTCGCTCGTTTCCCTTATCGAAAGGGGTCACTCAAGCAAATGTACCCTATAACTAGCATGAAATGCAAAAATCCTAAAAATGAAGGGAAAAGGGGTTCGAGGAGCATGCCAAATGATAAAACTAAGAAAAATGCATAACATGTAGTGAACACGCAAATATGTACTAACGAGGGGAAATCCCTAAGGGTCTAGTGTTGGACTAGCCCTTTTTATGAATTCCTAACGGAATAATGAGCCACAACTAGCATTGGACTAGTGTGGTGACGTACATTCATCCATCACATTCATCTACGATTATAGAAAGCAAGTAGACATGCTAAACACTCATAAACACATAGCACATAACACTTAGCATGCTCGACTAGATGCAAGAACCTAATAAAACAAGTAACACATAACACATAGGCATGCAACCAAACTAATGAACCTATTACATTTGCTAGCTAGGCACACGTCTTCAGTAGGTCTTCATCAAATGCTCTCCAAGCCCTATCTATTACAAGCCAAGAGGTGTACACATACCCCATAAAAGAATAACTTAATAAAAGCAAAAATAAAGGAAATAAATGAAAGGAATTAAGGAAAAGCAAGGAAAGCAAAGTAGACATGCAATTCTCACTTAGCACGTTGAATCACATAGAGGAGAGACAAAAATAGATAAAAGAAGTTATACCTCCCTTGAGTTGATGCCTTAGATGGAGTGAAATCACTTATTTATCCTCCAAAATAAAAGAAATGGTCAAGGTACCACTTTAATTGACAATTAATTGTGAAATTGAATCAATCAAAGGCACTTAAAAGGATGCAAACAACCCATGTCTAAAAAATTGAAACAAGTAGAGACTTGCTTATGAAATCAAAGAAGCACAAAGGGTCAATTTATTGAATGTCAGGGGGTCTAAAAGGAAGAAAAAGTAGAATTAACGACTCAAGAGTAAACATAGCAAAATCAAAATTTAAACTTCGCAAAAATGGAAGATAACCCATCTGTTATAATTAAGCAACAAAATTACCAAAATTCTACTAAAATCCGAATTAAACTAAGAATTATCAAGAGTCGTTAAATGATCAAATTTCATCTTACAACTCCTAAACCAACTGCCCAAAACAAATTAGAGCATGTCAAAGGAAATTAACATTTGAAAGGGACCAAATTGATTGATTTTCAAAGTTTCTGGGCCTTAGTGGCATAAGGGGAAACCAATGGGGTCAAAGTGAAATTATTTTGAAAGATTTTCATGCAGATTCATGCAACTACGAAGAAACTTGTTTCTGCAACAAATTTGCTTATACTATTGAAGCTTCAGCAAACGAACTTCGCGCGACAGGTTCTACAAGTTTCCCAAATTGAAACTCAACCTCAAGCTTTGATCAAACTTATCGTTTCAAACAATCTATCATACGTGCAAGAGATTGGCAGAACCAGCAATGGTGAAGATTTTCATGCAAACCAGAATTCGAACCAAGTTTTCTGCTAAAAAGAATTCGGCAACCAGGGAAGTTTTCTACAATAAATTCTGCTGCAAAAATGCAGCTCCAAGAAACTTTCGGTCAGCAAGATTCATGCCAAGCCTTGATTTATTTCCAACCCAACATCATAAATTCAAACTAAGCAACCAATTTCATTCAACCAAACAGAAAACTTAGCAAGACATCATGCAAATTTACTGTACAATAAGAAACCAAAAAAAACTACAACCTGGATAGGAGTAACAATGTGAGAAAGAAACTAAATGCACAAGAGACTAGGCGAGCAGCCATGTATGACCGAAGTAAATGCGAAATTAAACCAGAAACAATCCAACATGAACTCAGATTCTTATGGGAACCACCAAGAGTTAAAAACGCAGCTTTATGCAAAAAAAAAATAAAAAAAACAAACAATAACTAAAATAAAGTCACATCAAAGTAAATAAACTAAAAAAAACAACAAAGTTGCCATTTTTCAATTTTTCCTTCATTTTTCATTTTTTCTTTTCTTTCTTCTTTTTTTTTTCAAGAAAACATGGAATTTAAATCAAAACAACTAAAGCATATTTTTTTGAATGCTTTTTCTTTTTTACAAGAAATTCTATACTAAAACTTAAAATAAAAAATAATAAAATAAAAACTAAAAACTAAAAAAGTGAATAAAACTTAACACGACAAATAAAAACTAAGAATTAAATAGTAAATGAAATTACGCCAAAAATTTGGTGTCTACAGATAGTTCATGGCAGTCTCTATGAAGGCAATGTTCTCTAGATTTTTCTCAATGTTTCCAGTTGAAATTCAGTAAATGATGATATTTCAAGAGCTCACTCTTAAATCCCTTTATGATACTTCCAGTCTTTAGGACTTGAAGCATAGGATTTAGCATTAGTGTTAGTTTATTTCCTACCTATCATTCATTACTGCCTTTAGAGTCTAGATAGCCACAAACGTACAACTGCACTATCATCAGTCATTTGCCTGATTTGCTTGCCAATTTTTGTCTTGATCCAAATAACACTTTAAGATGGATATAGCTTCACACTCATCATATCACAAGTTTTATTTACTACAAGGAAACACATATTGAAATGTCCTGCATCGAGATGAAACAAGAGAAAGGAATGGTATATAATTTCTAATTCATGGGTTATTGAATAACTTGGGTTAATTATTTTTAACCCATGGTATCCGTTCAAAAGTTACTCATACATGTTCATGGGCTCGGGAGTTACAAATGGTATCAGAGCGAATCTTGTGTTGTTTGTACACGGGGTGAATCTGTGACTAGTGCTAAGTGCTATATTTGACGGGGTAAGTGTATGACCAGTGGTCTTATAGTTCTGACCCTGGAAGAAAATGTGAAGAAGATAAGTGTTGTGTGGGTCTAAGTGCCACATGAGCGGTCTTATGGTTCTAACTATGCAAAATTATGTAAGGAAGTGCAAAGAAATCAAGTGCAGTATAGGGCTAAGTGCCACATTGATGGGATGCGTAGTGCTATTACTCAAGTCGAATCAAGTCTTGTATTTGACTCATACTTACATAGAGCTAGGCTCAAGCTCGCTTGACTAAGCAGACAGCCTTGAAGTGTGCTAAAACTTGACTTGCCAAATGGGACATGTGAATCGAATTCGAGCTTGTGCTCGACTTGTTTATCACAAACTAGCCGAGCTTACACGAGTTCGAGCTCGAGCTCGAAATATCTGTCAAATAGTTTTAATGTCAATTTAGGAAACAAACGCCACACCTGTCCAAAAGTTAACCAAACTTGCTAAGTTGACAAATACACAAACTCCAACCAAATTCCATTCAAGGCAAACATCCATAAGACCATAACAAGATTTGATCAATTCTTTTCAACTAAACAAATACACAAACTACAGCCAAATAACTATATAAAACAATGCTAGACAACTAGAAATTTGACCAAGAAAGGTCTAGCTTCACAAATCTCAAGAAAGGTCCAGCTTCACAAGTCTAGCTCCACAAACCACAAGAAAGGTCCAGCTTTATTTCAGGAAACAAATTCAACAAGAAACAAAATCACATATTCCAGAAAATAGCCTTTAGATGTTAGGAAGATCAATTTCTTCAATTGTAGATGATTTAGGAACATTGAATGGTTCCTACAAAATGAAAACAAGAAAGGTACAACTTCTAACAAGGTAAAATGAGGTACCAAAATAAACCGGTAATAGAAGACATATTTTACTTACACGAGACTTGTTTTTTAACTCATGAAGATTGCGGATCGAATCATTGCCACAAAGTAGCATTTGCACCTTTTCAACCAACATAGAAGCACGCCGATCATTGATTCTATATGAGCTGCTAACTCTCATACCTTTGCATGATTATAGGAAAAATTAGTGATAGAAGTTATATCATCCAAGGGTCCTTCAATGAAGGATAAGACCTACTGCCTCTTTCTGTTTTCCTTCCCAAGAGCTAGCTTTTTTTGTAGATAATTTTTTAGGTGACACTTGTGTTGAAAAGTGGCTCCAGATGTAGTTTTGGCAAACAGCTCCTTGCAGTGATTACACTGCACTTTCAATGTTTTATTGGCTTGCTTTACTATTGTCATATCCTCCCATATTATCGACTTCTTTTTCCTTTGTTTTTTTTCAAATAGTTTTGCTCCTTCATCAGAATTTTTTTGCTCTATTTCTACTCCTTCATTTGGCTGCTCTAAAATATCTCAATCTAGCTCTTCTTCGCTCATCTTATTAGCATTTTTCTCCATCTCAAGTTCATGATCTATAACCTTTTTTCAAACCTCCATAACAGGACTTGATGATGATCCTTGGTGTGAATGAAATGAAAGACTGTACATACCTATTTTTTTAAAGGAAAAAGAAAACCAATCAATTTTTTGTTAGCATGATCCAAAAAAGAAAGGAAAATAGCTATGTATTATCATTAATTATGAATTGCCATTTCAGTCACATTAAATTATGCATTGCATAACTGAGTTAGACTTTTTATGGTAGACAAAGTAGCTGTAAAGTAATTGGCCACAAAATGAATAGTATAAAAAAGTTTGCATAGCCAACATCTTCAAAATAGAGGAACATTTATGAAATTCCACAAAATGAGTGGAAAGGGCATAAAGAACAGCAATAACGAACATTTATGAAATTTCACAAAATTATTTGGCTACGTAAGAAAAGATTATATAAAGTCCAGAAAAAATAACCCAAATACTAATCCTGATGAGATTTTGGTTAGAAAATAACTTGTCATCCTTAAAAGTCTAAGGCCTCTAGTTATCAATTTTCATAAAGAGCTCATCTAAAATTGCAAAAGGGATATTTAACATGAAACTTTCTTGTGCCATGCCTGGGAAAACTACTATTAAAATTAAAATGCTACTTTAGACACTTAGGCATCACCAAAATTATGTAGCTTCAAAATTCATTTCTATCCAGCTTCATGTCTACTAAAAACTTTTCCAAGCACCATTGAATAGTAGAAAGATTTTATAGGCAACTTGATGTAGTAAAAAATTTTCAGTAATGAGGACTAATAATAGAACTAAAGTTAAAATACTGTAGGCTATAAAAGAAAGTCAGGTAGAGCAAATATGCTAGACAAACACACTAGGTGTAAGTATGGAACAAAACTCATCAACATCCTGGAGACAAGGATGTAGGAATGAAGTTCAAACAATTTATTAGGGACACCTTCTCAACAAATTGCAGATCATGCTAGATAGTGCATTTAGGGAGGAAACTTGAATAAGTTATGTAAAAATTAACACTCAAGGCTTTAATCATTAGCGCGCACACACACACACACACATATATATGAAAGATTTAGATTTGTTATGTGATATAATTTATTTATGCAAATGTTCATTAACACTCAAAGCACCATTGTATCGAAAAATTCTACTTACTAGAAATCTTGCATAAGTAAGAAAAATTCTACTTATCAGAAATCATGGTGGTTTTGTGAACCAGCCGAATTGGATTGGTTAGTGGTCACTGGTCAATGGTTGCTTGCAGTGATTTTTGTTGGAGATTGGAAAGCAAAAATGGCTAGAGGTCCAAGGTTGCAATGATTGGTCTTGGCAGTGAAAAATGGAGGACTTCACAGTGGTTGTGGTTACCATGACAAATGGAAAACTTCCTTAGTTCCTCGTGATTGTTTTTGGTGGAAAGCAGAGACGACTGGGCATCCAAGGTTGCGGTGATGGCTAGAGGTGGCTGCGACTGGTGGTTCAGTGGTGGTGCAGATTGTTGGTAGTTGTGGACTGTGGCGGATAGGCGAAGGTGCGGAGACTGAGTGAAATCGAAGAAAAAGAATGATGAAACAAAACCCTAAATCTGAGTTTCTATTCCTCTGACTTATGAAATGACATATATATCCTTCCTTATCGAACCCAAATGAAGTACTTGAATAACAAACTATTCTAGCTTGCTCGACTCGTTAATGAATCGAGTATATTTCTAGCTTAGATTCTACTCATTTACTAAAACTGATGAGCCGAGTTTGAGTCTTATCGAGTTGAGCTCAATCAAGTTTTCGAGCTGCTCATTCAATTTAACAGCACTAGGGATGAGTTTATGACCAGTGGTGTTATGATTTCAACTATGCAAAAAAGTGCCAAGTAACTGAATGCTATGCAAAGCTAAGTTCCACATTCCACCAAGCCATGCGAGTTAAGTGTGACATTCCACCAATGGTATTGTGGTTCCAACTATACAGGAAAGTGTAAAATAGTTAAGTTTTGTGTAGGGTTAAGTGCCACATTTGACCAACGATGTTATGGCTCCGACCATGCAAGATTATGCGAGGATGTGCGAAGGAGTTGAATGCCATACAGGGCTACGTGCCACATTCAAAAAGGTGAGTCTATGACTAGCAGTGTTATGATTCTAACTATGTAAGAAAGTACAAAGAAACTAAGTGCTATGTAGAGCTAAGCGCCATATTCGACTAACAGTGTTATGGTTTTGCCTATGGAAGAAAGTACAAAGGAACTAAGTGCTGTGTGAAACTAAATGCTGCATTCAATTAGTTGAGTCTATGACCAGCGCTGCTGCTATGGTTCCCACTATGCAAGAAAGTGCAAAGAAACTAAATGCAATGCAGGGCTAAGTGCTACATTCGACCAGATGTGTTATGGTTTTGACTATGCAAGAAAGTGTGAAGGATCTAAGTGCTGTGCAGGCCTCATTTGACCAATGTTGTTATGGTTCTGACTATGCAAGAAAGTATGAAAGAGCTAAGTGCTATAGGAGACTAGGTGCTGTCGTGCCCCATCTTTTGCGATGAAAAATAAGGTGTTTACAAAAGATGTGATTTTAATTTAAGAATAAGTGAAAAGGACCTAGAATGGAACTTTAAAAAATGTGACAGTTTGGGTCCAAAATTTAGTCTAAAAGGGTTTTTAAGAAAAAATAGGAGTCGTCACTTGGTATTGAATTTTAGGTATACCAAGTCACCCTAAAAATATTTTTGACAAATATAAAATAAAATAAAACCCTTTTCGACAACTCCAGGTTTTTAAAAACAAGAGAAAATGAATTCGGAAGTCACAGTTGAAGAGAGGGAAGGTAAAGGTTCGATTAACTCAAACCTAAGGCACCCTTTCAATTTAGTTTAAACTAGTTGCGATGTTTAGTCAAAATTTTCCTAATCTAACCCTTAATTTTATCATGTTTGGATGTCTCCTACATTGATACAAATCTAAATTTATAAAATATAAAAAGGGACAAAATATCTATTCAAGGGTTTAATTGATACCAATCGCATTAATTGCGAAAGCCAAAATAATTCCTTAAAGGAGTCACGAGCATGCATGAATGAAATTCAAAGAAAAGAAAAGAAACTTAAATTATATATCTAGATATAAGTGGCCAAAGAATAGGGAATGCAATATAATGGGTATGGGAGGGAAAAACTCATGACATAATTTTCTTATACAAGGATTAATGGGGTATTTAAATTAAAAGTTATAATCACCCATTTGCCATGCTTGAAGAATAATTTTCCTAACATGAACAAGCAAATGAACTTACTTATTTTACAATTTCTTAAATGAGGTGCAATCCTAAATGATATGATTAACATATATAGAGAATAGGAGATAATATAATAGGCAATATCATGCAAATAAGAAAAGATCCTAAAAATAAAAAATATACATGAAAATATAATGAATATCACACAAAAATGAATCTACGCACGAACGATCTAAGGGTCTGGCGTTGGACTAGCCCATTTCTAAAAATCCTTACTAGCGTTGGACTAGCAAGTAAACGGAGGGAGAAGCCACAACTAGTATTGGACTAGTGTGGTGACGTCATGCATTCTTAATATATAGTAAAACAAATAAGGCATAAATTAAAACAAATAAACATGTAAGAGCACGTAACACATAACACATAAACATAGTATCTAGTTGCAAAAATCCTAAGAAAAGCGGATAAAACACATAACACATATGTCACATAACACGCAAAACCTATCTATTACAGTGGGGAATCTAACTACAATCTAAAATGGGAAAATAAAAAAATCCTATCTACTCGATCTATTACAATAGGGGACCTAATTACAATCTAAAATGGGAAAATATAATAAAACAAATCTAGTTATCCTATCTATTACATTTTTGAGGTATTTAAATGCCTCTCAAATAATTATAAAAGTTAACTAAACAAACATAAGAAAAGTTGAATGAACATTTAAATCAAATAAATAAAACATATAAATATATAGGAACATGTAGAAGCATATAAGAGCACGTAATTGACATTGAAATAATAATAATAGGGGTACCTCCCTTTTGAAGTGGTAACTAAATGGAGTCAGATTACCCAATTTATACTCAAAATGAACAAAAGAATCATGGCACCAATTTAATTGAAAATAATAATAATGATAAAAATACTAAATTCACATTAATATATCAAATATAAAGAAACTTAAGAATATCTAAAAATTATAAGTTAAATATATTCAAAAGTAACATAATTAGCTACTAAAGAAAAGAAATAATCATAACAAAAAGAGTCAAAATTCACTAGGAACTAAATTGCAGAAATTGAAAAACTTTTGGGGTTAACAATATAATTTTTCCAAAGTTTAGAGGCCAAAATGAAATGGAAGATAAAGTTTAGGGACCAAAGTGTAACTAATTTAAGCACCTAAGTGAAAGAAATTTAAAATATTCTGAACCACAGTAAAACTACTCCAAATATCAGGGGTTAAAGTGAAAATTTTGGTTTCTAATTTGGGCAAGAAAAAGGCATCGAGCCTTTTTATTGTTGCTTGGGCCGGAATTCCTAAACCCAGCCGAAAGTCCAAGAGAAGCGAGCAGACCAACCCGTCCTTTTATCACTTAAGCCCAATCAAAAATGCATGAACTCTGTCCTCCTAACCCAAACCGAAATCCAAAAGAAACATTCCAAAACCCAACCAAAAATAACTACAAGCCCACCTAAAAAAAAATTAACCCAAACCTTTTTTTTTCTCTTCTTTTCTTTTCTTTCTTTCTTTTCTCTTCTTCTTCTTTTTCTTCTCATTCCCTTCCTTTTCTTCTCCTTCTTGTCTGGCCTGGCCAGCTGAAGCTTGTTGTTGCTTGGGCCGGAATTCCTAAACCTAGCCGAAAGTCCAAGAGAAGCGAGCAGGCTAGCCCGTCTTTTTATCACTTAAGCCCAACCAAAAATGCATGGACTCTGTCCTCTTAGCCCAAACCGAAATCCAAAAGAAATAAATCGAAACCCATCCCAAAACCCAACCAAAAATAACCATAAGCCCATAAAAAAAAAATAGCCCAAACCTTTTTTTTTCTCTTCTTTTCTTTTTCTTTCTTTCTTTTCCCGTCTTCTTCTTTTTCTTCTCTTTCCCTTCCGTTTCTTCTCATTCTTGTCTGGCCTAGCCAGCTGAAGCTTCTTCAACTAGCGGCTACTTCTTCGGTCGCAAAAAAAATTATCAAAATACACACCCCCAACTCGATTTTTCGCGTAGATTCCATTTTTTAAGTTAGTTTTTACAAAAAAAAAAAAAATGACCCCAAAGTGGCCAAAATAGCAAAAGACAGCTCAGTTTTTATTTTTTTAAATCACCATATCTTTCACTAAAAATCATAAAAATTATACCATAACACTCCTTACTGTAAGGATCGAAAACAACCAAGAGACAAACAATGCAAAGATCATAAACGTAACAGTAAGTAAATAAAAAGGAAGGAATTGCAAATCAATTAACCACACAGCTCCTCTTGAGCTTGTAGATTAATTCAACCAAGTTTCTTCAAGTTGATGAATTACAATCACTCTTGTGTACAAAGGAATATTCACCTCCTCCTTGCCTCGAACTCCACTCGGTCAAGTCAGGACGTTTTACTATTCCTCAGGACAACCTTCACAGAGTTACACTCATAAAGTATTCACTCACAAATGAAAAGCTTACAATGAATCTCACACCACTAAAACTACAAATCTTCTTTGAAGAGTATTTTCTCACTAAAATCTCTCTAGATCTTTTGTATTTTCAGTGTGCCAAAATTGTTTGAAATATCTGACCAACCACTATATATATAGAGCCAAGAAAGTGCCTCATTAATGCTTCCAATGGATAGAAAGTAGCTGAACAGTCAACTATCCGTTGGCAGTGTCGGACGTCCGGTAGCCCTGTTTTATGCGTCTGACAGCAGGCAGAGAGTTTAAGAGATTTTCTTCAATTCTTTCGGACGTCCGTTAGGCTGGTTTTGTGGCGACCCCACTTCCCCCTGAGGCGAACCAAAGGGTTGGCGGGCCGTCTGCCCAACTCTCGCCAGGACTCACGCAAGCAATCTAACCCAAAACCTTTCGAAGAATAAACTAATCTGTTATAAAACAACTTCTCTCAAATAGAATCATACCTAAAGCCCCATTAACTTCAGAGATAGCAATGATAAAAATAACCAGTCGAGGCCCTTAAACGACCTACGAGCTACGTACCGAAGTATAAGCCGTACCCAACCAGAGGGATAAATACATAAATCCATAATACAAACTTACAAGCCAAGTAATCGAATTAGGGTTTACACATTTTCCAGTTTCAAGTGGCAATCCAAAAAGGAAAATACATTATCCCAAGTAACACATTACAGCCCACAGAATAAGTATTAGTGTTCAAATACAATCCAAAAGGAAAACATAAATAGGCATCCAGCTTTCAGTTTCCAGAACCTGTTAAGGAAAACAATACACGTGGGGTGAGCTAAAGCTCAGTGGTGCCCCAAAACATGCAATCACATAATTTCAAACAGCGATTAATAACTGCACAAATTTAACCAGTTAGGAAAGCGTATAACAGCACAAGGTAGGATACGTGGGCTCTCAGGAGCCATTTCCCTCGCTTGATCACCAATTATCGTAGTTGACCCTCCGTCAACTCTCACTACTTATAATCCATGTAGATCCACTTATTTTAATCCTAACCCGTCACCGTTCATACCTCTGCTTCGGGCCCGAACTTCGTCTACCGACGCAGTATACTCGAGATATACCCGTATAAAATTTGTCGAGGGATTCACCCAACGACGTTATGGTAGTTAGATTCATGCGTCAAGGAATTCACCAAAGACATGATTGCAATCAGATACATGCGTCGAGAGATTCACCCAATGACGTGATTGCAATCAGATACATGCGTCGAGGGATTCAACAATGACGTAACTACATTTAGTTTCATGGTAGTTAGATTCATGCGTCGAGGGATTCACCCAACGACGTAACTACATTTAGATTTATGGATTCAGGAGAAAAATGTTTTTGCACAAGTCACCACTCGAACGGCTAGTGCGATAAAGTACACACAGCTCACTTCGATGGATCAGAAACCAATTTTTCAACTTATCACACATCAAGTCAAGAAGGTACTTTAAGCAGGTAAACATAGAACAGGCAGGGACACTCACCAAGAGTGGAGTTCAGATATCAAGTTGGAATCGAATTCCGCGTCCTCGCAATACCCTAGAAAACCAGGTTTTAAAACTATAAGTGTTGTTATATGGTTTCTTGGTTTATAAATACAAGGTTATCTGGTACATAACTAGTTTATCTACTCCAAATAAATCAACAATTTCCCTAGAGTTAAACTGATGAAAGTGATGAAATACTTCGTAGGATTTCTTTCTTTCTAGAGGTGCAAACCAGAACCGATTTGCTTTGAATAAGATTTCTTGCCAAACAAGTTTTCTGCGCCGTTTATTTAAAATTATTAAAATCAAGTTTGACCTTTTAAAGTACAAATATAACACTTTCAATTTCTATTCAAGTTGCAGGTTTATAACTATAGAGGTTTATCGAGTATATAACCAGTTTATCGTTTCGAAGTAAATTCAAAGATTTACTTAGGTTGAAACTTGGCAAAAGTAGTAAAAATGTTTCTTGTAGTTTTCCCTATAAAAGGTAATTAGTATTATTTTCTTGAGATAAATCGACAAACCACTTAATATCAAAACTAGAAAGATACTTCGAAAGATTTCTTTTAAGCTATGGTTCTTGTAAAAATTGTCACTAAAAACTATTTTATCTAAAATAAAGTTTCTTGCTGAGCAAGTTTCTACATTTTTTTAATTAAAGCTATTAAAACTCTTATTTTGGAACTTTTCCTACCGACAACTATCCCAGGGCAAATCTTCAAGAAAGAAAAGGAATTAAAATAAGACTTGGGGTTTTCAAAAGCTAGAGAAATTATTTTCTATAACTATTAAGGTTAGTTTAAGCTAAAGGAAAATTTATCGAGTTGGAAAGTTTTAAGCAAAACACTAGATATTGAGTTTTATAATCTAATACTAGCTGGAAAAAATATTTTTGATTAATTTGATCACAGTTACTCGGGTTCGCAAGGTCGAAACGACTTTCACAGTTTTGATTCCGTTTCGCAATCATATTATGGATCAAATATGGCAAAATCACATAGCAAATCACTAGGGCTTCGTCAATCATTAGCCCTAGATTTCAACAATTGCATTTCTGATAAAAATAAAATTGAATGACCAAGGCTTCATCAATCATTAGCACTTGGTTTCAGCAAACCCATCATAAGCAAATAAAAATAAAAGTAAGGCCTCCAAGACATTCCAGCAATTAACTTTCATTATCCAGTAGTACTTATAAAGTCATTCAAATGGCCAAGGGCTTCATCAATCATTAGCTCTTGACAACCAATACACACTTTCAAATACCAATTCATTCAAAACAAGAACAAAAACTACAACCAACTTGAGATCCAAATGATTCCAAGAATCTAAAATATCCATTAAACTTTCCACTTTTATTTGCTAGAATCACTATACATATAGATTATAATCTGTCCAAACCAGGCTAAAGTAAATAATACACAAATCCAGCAAATAAACTCACCAAAAGTCCCAACCAGTTCGGTCATGCTGGAAAAATATTTTCCTTCAAACATTGCTTTAGTTCATGTTCCACAAATCAAACAATTATGAAAATTATACTGTTGTAGAATAGATTTTTAATACTATCACATCCCAGAAGACACTTTTCAGAGATTCAAATCACAAATGGCCAAATATTCTATCCAAGTCAAGAATTCAGTTTCCTGAGGAAACATGACATTCAAACAGGACAGCCTACTTTGAGGAATCATGGACAGCAGTACACATGGAGGAAAAATATGAAATTTCTACAAAACAAAGGCCCATGACTCTAGTTTCAAATGCCACTGACGGCACCTCAATCGGATTTTCCTACACCAAGATATAAGCATTTTACTGAGACTGGTCAGAGAAATCCGAAAATCTGGAAATTCATTTTTCACTTGTGAAAAACTCCTTTTTCTCTTTTAAAACCATAAGACTCTTATTCAAACCATCATACATTTAAGTATGACATTCATACCAGCATATACCAAAGCAAATAACCCTTAATTCCAATAAATTATTCCACCAAAAAGTCCCCATAAATCTGTCATCAGCTAAGATAAAATTTGCCAGCAATTGATAGTTTATTTATATAGCTTTTGTTCCTAGTTTTCTTCAATTCTTACCTCAGCTCAACATGCAAAAGGTGATTAGCAAGCCTCAAGCAAATCTTAAACATCCAATACGAAAATCTGAATTGAAATTCGAAAACAAAACTAATTAAATGCTCACTTCCTTCTCTCAACCAAGCTGGAATATTTTGCAGCAGAAAATTTCCCTCGGTTTCAATCCACAATTCAACTTTTCCTCAGATTTTCTTCCATTAAGCTTCACTTAATACTTAAGGCTAACAATCTATATGCAATTCATAACAAAATTTTCCAGGCATTTTCAACCATCATGTTTTCAAAGAAAATTTTCAAAACCAAGCTGAGATTTCAACTCAACCTTCGGCTATCACAAAAGAATTTCCAGCATTTACATACCAACATTTTTGGTTCAATCTTTCAATTTATCAAATATTTCATTACTAAACAACTTGCTCAACTTCAAACTTACAACTCCTCTGTATTTCTAAACCATTACATGCCAAGGAAAATATTCAAAAATCAACCTGTGAATTCCGGAAACAATTTAATATTTTCAGCTCAAACACTTGGTTAACTAAATTTTTTTCCAGCAGCCATTGATCTTTTATTAAAATTTTCCCTTGGCTAAATTATTGCGTTAGGTGCTTCATTTTGGCATGCATTAACTTATCTTAACCAATTAACACTTCAGAATTAAATTCAAACAATAGCTATAATCCTCAAAATTTCCAGGTTCGAACTAACATTTCCCAACTCAAGTCTCACGGCTTATTACAGCAGCATGCATGGTTAGATTAACTGATTAGTTATCCGTCTTAATTCCAAAATCAGATTTTACTTCAGCATCAAGTTCGGACAGTTTCAAGAGAAAGAAAAACAAGTTATCACTTGACCAAAAATGTTCCCACTACTCCTCGGACAGCCCGCATGCAAACAGATTTTATATCCCTTAAATTTTCTTGTTTGATCACCACTAATTAACATCGTGCAAGGCATAATTAACCAGATCTAATCCAAAGTTAGGTTCGGTCATCATCAAGAGAGAAAACATCAATCAGAATTTTATTTCCTTCCTCTCGGATGGCTTGCATGCAACCGATCCTGTTCTACTTCAATCTTCTGGATTAATCAGAGCTATGCAGCCTCATGCAAAGCATAACCATCCCATTTTGTGACGCCCCCACTTCTCCCTAAGGCGAACCAAAGGGTATCTGCGGGACGCCTGCCCAACTCTCGCCAGGACTCAAGCAATTTCCGTCCAAGCTTAATACAACACTAGACGTTACGATTAAATACCATAAATACAATCAGTGCGTAAGCTTTCAAGCTTATCAATATTCAACATCTGCCCAATCATTACATCGAAATCTCGAAATACATCAATATTCAAAATATACATCAATCACAAGTCTAGCCCCAAAGTGTAACGGAAACCCTAAAACAAGAGTACGCCAAGAGGGGTTTCTCCAACATTTCTCCAAGTCCAATCCTGTTAAGGAAAACAAATCTATAGGGTGAGCAAAACGCTCGTGAGGCCAAGAACACACATGCAAGCACTTTGTTCAAATAGCAATCCCAAATTCATAAAATAAAACAGGATATTTCATTAATCAATCATTCGAGCAGGAAAAGTAAATCAGAAACAATTCAAGGATATAGTAGCTCTCAGGAGCTAAGTTCCACTCGCTCTGTCGATGTCATTCGTATACTTTCCCGCATTGACCCTCCTGTCAACCGGGTCGGTATTTCCATTTCCGTAGATCACCGCTTTCTTTCCTCCGTCCACCGTACACCCCAAGGGCCCACAATGTCCATTATTGGGCGATACTCAACGAGTATGCCAAGCAAGACCTCTTATTAGGTCGAGCTTATATGTATCTCATGGCTCGCCCAAATCCCCGACCAAGCCCATTGCTGGCTTGAGTCTAAGGACGGCCTATGAGTTTGGGCGTCCCCCATTCATTTGAAAGTCGAGGAGGTTCACTCCAACGACATAAGCATTCATGACATAACATTGCATTTCATTCATTCATTCAATACATTTCATTCATTCATTTGAAATTAGAACGAGTGCGATAAAGTACGCACCCGCCCTTATTTTTAAAACTTTCAACAAATACCACAGCTAAACAAGTATCAAAATTCACACACTTGACACTCACCGAGCAATTCAATAAGAATTATTTTCTGGGAGTTCAAGTGTCCACGGTGAGATCCTCTTGAAGGTCTCCTTGTGCGCCTGGCAATTAACAGTGGATAATCACACAATTAACCCACTTATCAAGAAGATTGTACACTAGTACAATCTAAGGATTATTTCGCAAAAAGGAACCTCAATTACACGTAAATCGAGGTTCAACTTGCCTTTTATTATGTACAATATTATTTGAGTTTTTATCATGAAAATCGTAAGCAAAACGTTTTAAGAATATCAAAAGAATAAAGAGTTCTTGAAAAACTCTATTTCTTTGAAATTGGAAAATTTTTCAGTTTTATGATGAATCCTTGAAAAATCGTAACTCGCTCGGTATAAGTCGAGAATTGGAAAACTTTATACCGTTGGAAACCTCTTAGAGAGTACTATAAGTTCCTAGAAGACACTTTTCCATGAATCGAAGTGAAAAGTGGTCAAAAATGAGCTTGAAGACGCAGGGTGGGTTTTCATGGCAGAATTAAGTTGGATTTCGGCCAACTTTGGAAATTCGGCACGATTCACACGTTGCAAACCGGCCTCTGAATTTTGCAGCTCAATTAGTGTTGCAAGTGAAGTTTATAACAAAACAAGCGGATCAAGAATCGGAGTTTCGAGTACCGAGATACGGTAGCCCGAAGTTGAGCAAATTCAAGACTGGATGAGAATTTTCCAGATTTGAACCTCTAACTTAAGTAATTCAATTGGGTATCGAAACGAACTTGAATTGGCACTAAAATTGGCAGTATTTCAATACTATATGGAAAGTATCTCTCTATCGAATTTCGGGGAAAAATACCTTCGGCAAGGTAGTTAATTAGCCAACCAAAGTTCAAGAAAAATCCTAAGGCAATCTGCCTTTGACTTTCATTTTCCAAATTTCCAATCGTTTAAGCAAGAAAGTTATCCAACCATGGTTCATTTGTGAAATAAAGGCCTAAGAAACATCCATAATACCTTTGGTAAGTGTTTAATATCAAGAACATCAACTAACAAGTTCACTCCAAGATTTTGTTCCAAACCAGTCCAAACATTAGGGTTTTCCAAAACAGAGCAGTCCACTTGTTTCAGTCACAACTCAGTCAATATAGCTCGAAATCGAGCATGGCTTACGCCGTTGGAAAATAAATTCATAGAGTTAAAATATCACAGAAGAAATCGTTTCCAAATTCGGCACCCATCTGGTTCAAAATCGGGCATCAAGTTGCTGCCTGAACACTTCATTCCAGATGAACAGAGCAACAGGACAGCGAATTTAAAACATTTGGTTCGGCTTGTTCACAAAGAATCAGAACGTGCATTATATACCAAATTAAAGCTAGGAATGTCTGGTTTCAAACGCCACCGACGGCACATGATTTCGACATCCGAGGACAGAGTTATAGCCAAAATACTACTGCTGGTCAGAGACATACGCGAATCAGTTTTCCAGATTTGCTGGTTTCTCAAAAAAATTCATTTGCTCAATCAAACCTCAATATTTTCCAATGAAATTTTCCACACCTCTAATACATCATATAGGCATCCAATTCAAGCCATTAGTTCATTAAAAACTGGCCTTAAAATGGCCGAACATGGCAGGGGCAAAATCGGAAGTTTTTGCTTCTTACACCCAATGAAGTTTCTACTAATTACCCACCACTAATGCATCATTATAACCACTAAACCAACAATATAATCACCATCACTCATCAAATCAGCAACAAAAACCCAAGTGTGGGAATTCAAAGAGCCCACAATCACATTTTTACACCGTATACAAGCTAACCAAATGCATGCATGAACTTAACAAGGTAAGATAGCTTCCAAACTTCAAGTTTCCAAGAGTGGATCATCACTTACTTTGGGTTGGTGTTCAATCAGAAATTTCGGCCCTCTATTACCCCAGAAAAACCGTGATTTCCAGCCCTTGTTTGCAGCTCAAAATGATCCTCAAGTGTCAAGCTAGGTGTGGTGCAAGTTTGGTTAAATTTGGAGATGATTTGGGGTGGTTTTGAGTGAGATTAGTGAGCAGAAATTTTGAAGCAAATGTGTTAGAGAGAGGAGGGTGTTTGGTCGGCTGTGAGGAGAGAGAAAATGGAGGGAAATCTGACTTCCTTTAGCTTCCAAGAGAAGGTGAAATAAGTGGTGGTAATTCACCCAAAAGTCAACTCTCATTAGGGGCCGTTTGGTGCGATTACGGCTTGATTTCCTCGCGCGTTTGGTTCACTAGTGCACTAAACCTCCAAGGCATATATATTCATGTAAATATTATTCACTCTTAATTGTCCCGAAATAAGGGTCTAAAGTCCCTCAATTGAAGTCGCGCGTGAAAACGCGTACCGTCAAATTTAACGTTATAACGCGAAACTTCCGAGAAATTCTTATAACGATTGCACTATTAACTATCACTTGAATATTTATTCATAAGATTACCTATTTTAGGACCATAGTACAAGTCTCCAATATTCCAAGCTTATTGTGCTACTACGCGGATAAAATCTCCAAGTACTATTCACTATTTTTACTAAACGCGCTCTAGGAAATTAATTTTCGAAACGAATCATTTTAAAAATATAACGAAGTTATATTACCATGTATTTAGGTTCAATAGGTCTAGAAAATAATACTCGGAATAAATGAACAAGTAAATAATTAAATAAGCTCAAATTAGGGTTTTAATAGGAGTTTTACGAGTCTTTACATGAGTCGAGTATTAACTCCGCAAATCTCCAATAAATTTGTATCCATGCGTCTTTTGGAAAACTATCCACGCGTGAGTAATATATGCTCACCTAGAACTTATTCACCTTTGATTCTCGATTAACTTTTCTTAATCTGCTATTGTCCGTTCTTAATTTCCCCAGGATAATCATACTCTCGAATACAATATCACCTTGAAACACTCGTGTTCATTATTTCTCACTTAAACAATCCTTCCGAAAATTGAAGTTGTTAACGGGACATTTCAAAAACATAATGAAGACATTATTCCATACGAATGGATTTAAAATGGTCGTAATAAATTATTTGGGAGAAACAGGTGGTTAAATACTTAATTAAACGGTTAATATTTGATAAAAATAAGAAATTTTTCGGGTCCTCACATCCTCCCCTCCTTAAAAGGAATTTCGTCCTCGAAATTCAAACTTAGAAAAATATCACATCCCTCAATAGTCATGCTTAGCAAGTTAGTCAATAACTTACACTTTCCAATTCTTATCTCATAGTTTCTATCCGCCCAATTAACAATCAAGTTTTTGATCACCAAAATGCAATTTAACTTCCCAATCGGATAGTAGCTTAAGTGGCTTCCTGTCTACCTCATATAGGAAATGTTTGTACTTCTTTAATGCGAATATCACAGCCACTAACTCCAAATCATGAGTTGGCTACTTTCTCTCGTGATATCTTAACTTTCCAGAAGTATGCACAATCACCTCGTCATGCATCAGTAGTATACATTGTAAACTATCATTTGAAACATCTATATAAATCACAATACTGCCTCCTCAGCTTGGTAAGGCTAACACAAGTGCATCGATTAAACATTTTTTTTTTCCACTTT
The DNA here is from genome assembly GCF_036785885.1 of Coffea arabica. Lineage (NCBI taxonomy): Eukaryota > Viridiplantae > Streptophyta > Magnoliopsida > Gentianales > Rubiaceae > Coffea > Coffea arabica. The sequence goes on along the minus strand of NC_092320.1, from coordinate 27,335,351 downwards.
CAAAATTCCTCCTCACATTTAAAATCCCACATAACTTGCCAAGTCTTGCACTCTTAGAAAATTCCTTGATCAAACCAAAGGAAAGGTTCGACTACCATCAAGAACTCCAAATTTCGGTAGGATTTTCTAGTCGTTTCCTCTTAAACAACTTCTACTGTAGTTGAGTCAACAATAATTCCTTCCTTAGATATTGTATAACCTAGAAAGGCTATTTCCTTCCAGTCGAACTCACATTTGCCGAACTTAACGAAAGTTTGTGCATTCTTGGGGTTTGTAAAACATCTCCAAGTACCTTTCATGATCTTCTCAAACCTTAGAGTATACCGATATATCATCAATAATGCTACCACAGATTAATCCAATTACGATCTAAAACCCCAATGCATTCAGGTCATAGTTGCTACTAGTGCATTGGTCAACCCAATGGCGTAATTGAAAGTTCAAAGTGTCTCTTTCTTGAATTGGAGGTGATTTTAACACATCAGTCTCTAGAGTCCTCAACTGGTAATAGCTCTACTTTAAATTCAACTTGAATAATATCACGGCTCCTTGCCATTGGTCGAAATTTTCCGACTACGTGAGACAATGGAGCATTTGCTCTTAGTGGACACATCGTTCAAGTCTCGTTATTGTATATATATATATATATCCCCCTCAAGTTTCCATTCCAAATGTGATATCTGACTCCTCAATCATTATGCTCGGAAATCTACCAAAGATTTTCTTTCACTAACCCAAGTCTCACAGTATTAATATATCAAATTGGTAACCAAACATTGGATTCCAACTTCAACACCAAGCTCCCGATTTGGTCACGGTCCCTAGTCGCCTCCAGACCTTAGGGTGGTCTATATTCTCAAGCACAACCTCGACCATGTCTAATACCGTTCGTGTCTTATGATAAGTCTAAAAGTGTGAGCAAGATTTTGAATATACATGTAAGTCGTAAAACAAATCAAAAGCGGAGTAAAGTTTCATATGTCATAATGATCATAATAGGTACATCAAGTTGGAATAGATTTATCAAATCATTTCAAAAGGAAAAAGGGAAACAATAAGATCGTAGCAAAACGTGCCAAATTGCCAAGATACAAAACAAAAGACCTTTCCCTTTTCCACAAGGTTAAATTTCCAAAAGTGCTAGTCTAGTCTAGGGTACTACAACCCCTATCCCTCGAGTGTAGTCAAAACATCCTCACTCGTAAAACTTTCACTACTAGAACCCCCTTCATAAACATTAGTACTAATTACTTCCATCTGGCACTTGATTGCTTTATAGCGGCCTAGCTGGCTGTTGAGTATTTTCTCTTTTTGATAGGATTACCAGGGCAATTCGAAAACTTATGCTCGGTACTACCGCACTTAAAACATTTTCCTTGCTTTCTCCAGCACTCGGCCTCAACGTGGTTAACCTTGCCGCAGTATCCACAATGTGCATGAGAAGTGGCGGCTTGGCCAGTTCGAGGATTTTCTTTGCATTTCTTCTCTAATTCTACATTCTGGCGTAGTAATTCAATTTTCTCTGCATATTCTTGTTTCCACCGTCCTTCCCAGTACTCAGCTAGTTTTCTTTGAAATTCTACCTCATTTCGAAGAATATCCATTTCCTTAAGCATTTCCTCCAAAGTTGTCATCTTGCCGGTTGGTTTAAGTCAAATGCTAGCCTGCCAGGTAGATCAGAGGATCAAAATAAGTAACTATTCATAATGGAAGCTCGAGTCATGGTACTCTTTCATTCTTTTGCTTATAAGTTACCCCGGGATACCAATCTTAACTATCCTCTGCTTAATACGGCGAGTTCTTAAGTCTCCAAGAGATTGTTATCATTACTTACAAACATAACCAGATGCAGGGACCATATTCCTTAATATAAAATTTTCAAGTCTTAGTTCACTCTCCAATACTTACTTATAAGTTACTCGAGAAGAAACTCTAATATCTTGTTTTCACTAGTACCTTATTTGATTCCCTTAAATCGATCCTACTATTTCGAGATTAGATTCTCCGTGAAACTTAGATGGAGCGAACTTCAAGAATTGCTCAACTCCTCAACCTTACTTGGTTCTTAGGTTGGTTGATTGGTTTAGGGTTTTAGTGCTCCACTAATCATGCTAGGGCATCAATCGTCTGATTAATAGCAATAACTACACGATTATTTTCATTCATTTCTAGGGTTTTGATCCAGTCCAGCAGTCACTCTATAATCGTCTCCTTGAGCTTGGGGTTGCTTAATCCCTCACCCTCACTCCTTTTCACTCTTTTGGTCACCCATAAATTTAACATATTTAAAGGCATGACATAAAGTGAGTGCATATAAACGGAGTTTGAAAAGTGATACCTTTATCACGCCAACAAATACAAGAATAAAAAGGGAAGATACCAAAATAATCGCAAATGGGTACAACCCAATCATGGATTTGAAATCATGAAACAGTAAAGTCAATCATGCCATGAGTAACGTTTAATTGCCTCAAAAGGTAGGAAACATTGTGAAACAAGATACAAAATGCAAAGGCCTTTAAGCGAGTGCCACCCCTTCTATCTTTGGCAAAACTATTAAAATAGTTTAAATCACTAACTTAGTGATTGGCGGAGCCAAAAGTCTTAATTACCTCCGTAGGATCATTTCCATTTCCAGCACTAGGAGTTTTAAATCTCATGTCCCTTATCGAATATCTTGTCATTCTCCACTTGTTCAACCAAGATAATACACCCAGCCATCGACTTATCCATCATGTCTTTAATTTCGGACACTACCCCACAAGTCGATTCTTAGCTTTTTAAAGCTTCTCACAAGGAGCTTTTGTCTTCCTCGCTCCTTAAATATCTCAATCTCCACTTCAGGAATTCTAGTAGTCTAGACATCCACAATCGCCCTCGGTTCTCGATTATCCCCTTGAATCACCCTATTTTCCTCAAATAGCCACTTCCGATGATCGGCCACTATAAACACTCCATTACTTGGGCACGAGTAAGTCCTTTGGAAATAACATATCATACTAGTTCGGCGAGTTGGATCACACTTCCAACGAGCCCTTCCCTAGGCCCTTCACGGCCATGGTTACCATAACGCGTCTCCAAGACGGTGCAATGCCACCATTACTTTCCGTAACTTACAACTAAGATTAAAAGCTTAAATGGGACCAAATACACTGAATAAACTGGATTTGATCACCCCATATTATCCCACATGTATCACACAAGATTAAGACTCCTTATCATCCACTAATCCAAACCTAAGTTCTAGTTTTCGTTCCCACGAGCAGTCACTTAACTTTCCAACCAGTTCCACAGTCCGGCATCCTAAACATTTAAGCCTAGGATACACTACAGAGATCTAAAGCCTAAGCTCTGATACCAACTGTGACGCCCCCACTTCTCCCTAAGGCGAACCAAAGGGTATCCGCGGGACGCCTGCCCAGCTCTCGCCAGGACTCAAGCAATTTCCGTCCAAGCTTAATACAACACTAGACGTTACGATTAAATACCATAAATACAATCAGTGCGTAAGCTTTCAAGCTTATCAATATTCAACATCTGCCCAATCATTACATCGAAATCTCGAAATACATCAATATTCAAAATATACATCAATCACAAGTCTAGCCCCAAAGTGTAACGGAAACCCTAAAACAAGAGTACGCCAAGAGGGGTTTCTCCAACATTTCTCCAAGTCCAATCCTGTTAAGGAAAACAAATCTATAGGGTGAGCAAAACGCTCGTGAGGCCAAGAACACACATGCAAGCACTTTGTTCAAATAGCAATCCCAAATTCATTAAATAAAACAGGATATTTCATTAATCAATCATTCGAGCAGGAAAAGTAAATCAGAAACAATTCAAGGATATAGTAGCTCTCAGGAGCTAAGTTCCACTCGCTCTGTCGATGTCATTCGTATACTTTCCCGCATTGACCCTCCTGTCAACCGGGTCGGTATTTCCATTTCCGTAGATCACCACTTTCTTTCCTCCGTCCACCGTACACCCCAAGGGCCCACAATGTCCATTATTGGGCGATACTCAACGAGTATGCCAAGCAAGACCTCTTATTAGGTCGAGCTTATATGTATCTCATGGCTCGCCCAAATCCCCGACCAAGCCCATTGCTGGCTCGAGTCTAAGGACGGCCTATGAGTTTGGGCGTCCCCCATTCATTTGAAAGTCGAGGAGGTTCACTCCAACGACATAAGCATTCATGACATAACATTGCATTTCATTCATTCATTCAATACATTTCATTCATTCATTTGAAATTAGAACGAGTGCGATAAAGTACGCACCCGCCCTTATTTTTAAAACTTTCAACAAATACCACAAATAAACAAGTATCAAAATTCACACACTTGACACTCACCGAGCAATTCAATAAGAATTATTTTCTGGGAGTTCAAGTGTCCACGGTGAGATCCTCTTGAAGGTCTCCTTGTGCGCCTGGCAATTAACAGTGGATAATCACACAATTAACCCACTTATCAAGAAGATTGTACACTAGTACAATCTAAGGATTATTTCGCAAAAAGGAACCTCAATTACACGTAAATCGAGGTTCAACTTGCCTTTTATTATGTACAATATTATTTGAGTTTTTATCATGAAAATCGTAAGCAAAACGTTTTAAGAATATCAAAAGAATAAAGAGTTCTTGAAAAACTCTATTTCTTTGAAATTGGAAAATTTTTCAGTTTTATGATGAATCCTTGAAAAATCGTAACTCGCTCGGTATAAGTCGAGAATTGGAAAACTTTATACCGTTGGAAACCTCTTAGAGAGTACTATAAGTTCCTAGAAGACACTTTTCCATGAATCGAAGTGAAAAGTGGTCAAAAATGAGCTTGAAGACGCAGGGTGGGTTTTCATGGCAGAATTAAGTTGGATTTCGGCCAACTTTGGAAATTCGGCACGATTCACACGTTGCAAACCGGCCTCTGAATTTTGCAGCTCAATTAGTGTTGCAAGTGAAGTTTATAACAAAACAAGCGGATCAAGAATCGGAGTTTCGAGTACCGAGATACGGTAGCCCGAAGTTGAGCAAATTCAAGACTGGATGAGAATTTTCCAGATTTGAACCTCTAACTTAAGTAATTCAATTGGGTATCGAAACGAACTTGAATTGGCACTAAAATTGGCAGTATTTCAATACTATATGGAAAGTATCTCTCTATCGAATTTCGGGGAAAAATACCTTCGGCAAGGTAGTTAATTAGCCAACCAAAGTTCAAGAAAAATCCTAAGGCAATCTGCCTTTGACTTTCATTTTCCAAATTTCCAATCGTTTAACCAAGAAAGTTATCCAACCATGGTTCATTTGTGAAATAAAGGCCTAAGAAACATCCATAATACCTTTGGTAAGTGTTTAATATCAAGAACATCAACTAACAAGTTCACTCCAAGATTTTGTTCCAAACCAGTCCAAACATTAGGGTTTTCCAAAACAGAGCAGTCCACTTGTTTCAGTCACAACTCAGTCAATATAGCTCGAAATCGAGCATGGCTTACGCCGTTGGAAAATAAATTCATAGATTTAAAATATCACAGAAGAAATCGTTTCCAAATTCGGCACCCATCTGGTTCAAAATCGGGCATCAAGTTGCTGCCTGAACACTTCATTCCAGATGAACAGAGCAACAGGACAGCGAATTTAAAACATTTGGTTCGGCTTGCTCACAAAGAATCAGAACGTGCATTATATACCAAATTAAAGCTAGGAATGTCTAGTTTCAAACGCCACCGACGGCACATGATTTCGACATCCGAGGACAGAGTTATAGCCAAAATACTACTGCTGGTCAGAGACATACGCGAATCAGTTTTCCAGATTTGCTGGTTTCTCAAAAAAATTCATTTGCTCAATCAAACCTCAATATTTTCCAATGAAATTTTCCACACCTCTAATACATCATATAGGCATCCAATTCAAGCCATTAGTTCATTAAAAACTGGCCTTAAAATGGCCGAACATGGCAGGGGCAAAATCGGAAGTTTTTGCTTCTTACACCCAATGAAGTTTCTACTAATTACCCACCACTAATGCATCATTATAACCACTAAACCAACAATATAATCACCATCACTCATCAAATCAGCAACAAAAACCCAAGTGTGGGAATTCAAAGAGCCCACAATCACATTTTTACACCGTATACAAGCTAACCAAATGCATGCATGAACTTAACAAGGTAAGATAGCTTCCAAACTTCAAGTTTCCAAGAGTGGATCATCACTTACTTTGGGTTGGTGTTCAATCAGAAATTTCGGCCCTCTATTACCCCAGAAAAACCGTGATTTCCAGCCCTTGTTTGCAGCTCAAAATGATCCTCAAGTGTCAAGCTAGGTGTGGTGCAAGTTTGGTTAAATTTGGAGATGATTTGGGGTGGTTTTGAGTGAGATTAGTGAGCAGAAATTTTGAAGCAAATGTGTTAGAGAGAGGAGGGTGTTTGGTCGGCTGTGAGGAGAGAGAAAATGGAGGGAAATCTGACTTCCTTTAGCTTCCAAGAGAAGGTGAAATAAGTGGTGGTAATTCACCCAAAAGTCAACTCTCATTAGGGGCCGTTTGGTGCGATTACGGCTTGATTTCCTCGCGCGTTTGGTTCACTAGTGCACTAAACCTCCAAGGCATATATATTCATGTAAATATTATTCACTCTTAATTGTCCCGAAATAAGGGTCTAAAGTCCCTCAATTGAAGTCGCGCGTGAAAACGCGTACCGTCAAATTTAACGTTATAACGCGAAACTTCCGAGAAATTCTTATAACGATTGCATTATTAACTATCACTTGAATATTTATTCATAAGATTACCTATTTTAGGACCATAGTACAAGTCTCCAATATTCCAAGCTTATTGTGCTACTACGCGGATAAAATCTCCAAGTACTATTCACTATTTTTACTAAACGCGCTCTAGGAAATTAATTTTCGAAACGAATCATTTTAAAAATATAACGAAGTTATATTACCATGTATTTAGGTTCAATAGGTCTAGAAAATAATACTCGGAATAAATGAACAAGTAAATAATTAAATAAGCTCAAATTAGGGTTTTAATAGGAGTTTTACGAGTCTTTACATGAGTCGAGTATTAACTCCGCAAATCTCCAATAAATTTGTATCCATGCGTCTTTTGGAAAACTATCCACGCGTGAGTAATATATGCTCACCTAGAACTTATTCACCTTTGATTCTCGATTAACTTTTCTTAATCTGCTATTGTCCGTTCTTAATTTCCCCAGGATAATCATACTCTCGAATACAATATCACCTTGAAACACTCGTGTTCATTATTTCTCACTTAAACAATCCTTCCAAAAATTGAAGTTGTTAACGGGACATTTCAAAAACATAATGAAGACATTATTCCATACGAATGGATTTAAAATGGTCGTAATAAATTATTTGGGAGAAACAGGTGGTTAAATACTTAATTAAACGGTTAATATTTGATAAAAATAAGAAATTTTTCGGTTCCTCACATATTTATAATTAGCTAAACGTATATCTAAGTTCAGATTGCATCGAATTAACAGATTAAAGCTACAAATTTCCAGCTTAGCTCTCGGCCGTTCCTATTTCTTTCATAATCAGAATTTTCTCTAGCTCCTAATTCCTCAATCCATCATCCGAAGGCATAGAATTATCATGCATGTCCATAGCTGACCTCACTTGCCTATAATCAGCTAATATCAGTTCAGAAATTACCTCAAATGGAGTACACACACACGGTTAGCAGCAGAAATTATTTTCCTCCCTTCGGCAGTCCAGGAAAGAAGAAAAAAAAATGCAGACCGCTAGCTCTGCCTCTCCCTCTCTCCCTTGCTCTGGCTTGCGGCTGGATGAAGGAATCTGGTCTCAAGCTCTTCACCAGCTCACGGATAGAAGACAGAATGAATCGCAAGTCCCTCTCTTCCCTCTCTAGCTTACGGACAGAACGAAAAGAAACAAGAAGCTCGGCTCTCCCTCACTCTCACTCTCGACTGGCTATGGAATTAAGGTATGGCTGGGCTGCGCTTGGTTTGTGTAGGCTGTGAAGTTGGTGGGTGTGATTGATCTCAGCTGGTGGAGGATGATGAAGGAGATGGCAGCTCGGCAGTGGTGGAGGAAGGAAAGAAGCTCGCACGGTGACCTCTTGCTCTCTCCCTCTCTCGGACAGCTCAAGGCCGCAACTCACTCAACACTTTCTCTGGTTTCCTCTCGTCCTCATGGTTTGCTTCCGCAGCTCACTCCTTGTCGATGATAACAAGGTAAGGTGTTGTGGTGAGTTTGAGGGAAATTTGTGCAGAGGAAATGGAATGGTGAAGAGTGGCGGCATCTCGGTATTAAGAAGGAAGTGGTTTGCAGTTTGCTTGTGCAGAGAAGGAATTCAGATTGCGGTCTTAAGCCGTGAGATAGAAAGGATAGTATTGTGGTGCCGCGGTTTATAAGAATGGTTTGCGTGTAGAAATGGGTTGCGTACAAAATTGGTAATAGCTGCGTGATTTGATTTGCGGTCAGAGGTTCTGTTTGGTTTGCATGGAAAGGTAAGGGTATTTTAGTCTTTTCACTTTGCTCCCTAATCTCAACTTAATTTCTAAAAATTATCTCCAAGTGTGATTTGAACGCCTAATTATACCCTAATATACCTAAACTATTTTTTTATCGAATACTTATCGATTAAACTTAAATATTAAGGTTCCTAGTAATTCTTATATTATTTAGCGATTATTTATCGAATTTTCACGCATTAAGTATGTTTAGTATATTAGTATCATATTTATCTAAAATTCATTGGTTTTCATCTTAACGCGGAAATTCCTATTAACATTTAACATTATTAACGATTAAAACTAGTTATCGGAAATCAAAGAATTTATTTTAAAGTAATAGAATTACTCCAACTCAAGAAATATTAATTTAGTATAGCAAAACCGAATAATTCAATATTGGCACAATTATATTATTTATTACATAGAAATTATCTTTACACTTTTATATCAAAACAATTAATTACAATACTAGAATTCAAAGAAATTAATTATTAGATCAATGAAATAGTTTACCATTGAAATATGAAGTTAATGTAACAAAACTAAGAAGTTTAGTAGTTTAGCACAATTCTTTTATTTTGCACATAACGTTTAATTCTACATACTTATTTAAAAACAATTGGACTTCGTGCTAAAATTTATTAAAGAATTAAAATGCAAATAAAATATGCACTGATATTTATATGTCTATTTTCAGGGTTCTCACATCCTCCCCTCCTTAAAATGAATTTTGTCCTCAAAATTCTTACTTTCTCAAGAGATAGGTCGGTTTACCTTTTTTTTTTTTTTTGCATCTCTTCTTCTAGTTTCCAAGATTAGTTCGGTCGTTTCGTTTTAGATCATTTATTTGCTACGAGGCCATATTTTTATTGTCTCACGTGTTGACTAAAAATTTCGTTGGTTCTAATTTATGTGTACCTCGAAAAATTTCGCTTATATCAATTTAGTAGGTTTCCACCCGTTTGGCTTTAAGGAGAATTAATTAGTCATGTAATTTATTCAACTATATAATGTATTCAAATTACTCAAATTACAATATACCTATCGTGTATATTTGATTCATATATATATATTGCACTATTCTAGAATAGTTCTAATAGCAAAGTAACTAAAATAAAGGATATTCATAGTGTACATACAATTCGTAGCGTACATATAATTCATAGCGGAAGATTAAAATCTCCAAAAGTGCAATTCGAGTTTAGGATAACTATAACCTCTATTCCTCGAGTGAGGTCAAACCCTCTTGATTTGTAAAACGTTCACTACTAGGACCCCGTTCATGGTCATAAACACGAATTACTTCCATCTGGCACTTGATCGCTCTATAGCGGACTTAGTTGTCTGCTGAGTACTTCCTCTTTTTAAATGCTCTAGGGCATTCCGAAATCTTGTGCTTGGTACTACCGCACCTCAAGCACTTTCCTCCCTTTTTCCAGCATTCCTTCTCGGTATGACCAGCTTTCCTACAATACCCACATTTTGCATGAGAAGTGGTGGCCTGGCTATTTTGAGAGTTTTCTTTATTTTCCTTCTCCAGTTCTACATTTTGGCGTAGTAGCTCAATTTTCTCTGCATATTCTTGTTTCCATCGTCCTTCCCAGTAATCAGCCAATTTCTTTTGAAATTCTACCTCACTTCGGAGAATGTCCATTTCCTTACGCATGTCTTCCAAAGTTGTCATTTTACTAGTTGGCTTAAATCAAATAGCTGGCCTGCCAGACAAAGCATAGGATCGAAGTAAGCAACTATTCATACTGGAAGCTTGAGCCGTACTACTCTTTCATCCTTTTACTAATGGTTACTCCAAAATATAAACCTTACTACTTCCTGCTTAATCCAGCGAGTTCTTAAGTGTCACCGAGATTACCATCGTTAATCACTATCACGATAGAATAAGGAAGCCTTATCCCAAAGAAAATTTCATGTCTTAGTGCACTATTCAATACTTACCTTCAACATTGTTTAAAACAACAGTCATACATCTGATTCTCACTAGGCCTTATTGTATTCCTTCGATTCATTCTTATTATTTTGAGGTCAGACTCCCCATGAATCCTAGATAGACGAATTTCAAGAGTCACTCCATTTTCGCAACTCTTTTGGTTCCTAGGTTAGTTGATTGGCCTAAAGCTTTGGTACTCCACCAACCGTTCTAAGGTATCAGTCATACGGTCAATAGAGGTAGCTACGTGGGTGGGTTCCTTCTAAAATTCCCATTGATAGCATCTTGTCGAAGTCTGTCTACCATTAGCTCTTGAAACAATTATAACATCATTAAAGGCTCAACTTTCAAAATTTTACGTACCTTTCGTGACTAATAACAGGATATTAAATACACATTTGGAAAAATTGTGGTCTATATACATATATAAATAAAATGGTTATTCGAATGGAGGACAAGAAGAAAAGAAATTGATTCTGATCTTGATAGTCAAAATTTCACACTTTTAATCGTAAAGATTTCCGGGTATCCTTTCCGTATTTTATCTTCCATTTCCACATTACTTCGTCTAATCATTCATGTTTGCCACGAAACCTTAACTAAAGGAATTTGGTCTTAGTGTTTTCCCCGTAATTTAAGTGTCGAATCGACTGCTTCCCAATAGTATATAAAAGTTCAACTACTTGAATTTACAATTTATCTGCGCGTCATACTTAATTAAAAATTTTCACCCAAGATAGCATTATCAATCTGACATTATCGCTCCCTAAGCTCTATATTTCTCACAACGAGTTGATTTAAAATAAGTAATAACCAATTATGCATACACACGATTGCAGTTAATTACCCTCCATATATATCATTAATACCAAGCAAATTCATGATCAATTTAATTACATCACAGAACAAAGTCAATTACAACATATATCAAGCTCAAGTACACTCTAATCAGAAATCAAACAAATCTCTTTTTAAGTGCATTCAATATCCCAACATGGCAAAGTTCCGACTCCAACCTCCCATCCTATTGATTTCTATCTGTAATAGAGTTGGTAAATCCTTGAAATTCCTACCTTTATTCACAAAAGTTCAGTTTATTTCATTTTTTTTTTCACTGGATCTATCAAGTCATTGCTTCAACGTTGGTCTAACCTTTCTTCTAAAGGTATGAACTGATAAATAGATCGAGTTTACTAACTTTTAACTTTTATTCATGTTCTTACCCTTTCCTATTTCTGGGTATTAATAATGGTTACATCAACAACTTGTATACGTGATACGATAACTATTTCTTTAACTCATAAACTGCTACGATTTACCAAGACAGGATTGCCCTAATAATCACCACCTACTCCATATATTATTTATTTTTTTATTTTTATTATTATTTTTTTTTTAATCTCATAGTTCTATACACCACTTTGGTTACCAAAATTTCACTCAGGTTAGTAATTATTTAATTTCCGGGACTAATAATTATTACAGCGTTTACAAAAATTAAACACGTAATCATCAAATTATATACTCACAATATAAGTCACATTGCATACCAAATTCATACAACTTCAAAAAAAATAGATAATTCATGTATACATTCAACATTTTCATACATAACTCAAACTTCAATCTTTATAAGCATGAAAGGAAACAGTACAACAATACACAATTTATTATAACCACATAGCTAATAGCCTAACCCTTAGTTTAGATTCAACTTAACCTTCATTAGTTTAGTCCTGGACAATCCCACTAGACCTCCTTAGCAACACTAATCAAATTTCCTTGCTAAAATGTAGATCTACTATGTCGAATATCAAATCAAATGATATGATCATTACCTAAGTACATCAGTGGCTTTTAAGTATTCTAAATGAACTCAAACATTTCATTCATCAAGTTTTCTAATAACCTAACAACTAGGTATCTTTATCCCATTGGATATTAGCCCCGAATAATCCTTCAATAAAATTCAAAGACTACAACGTCATCTAGAGCTCACCTTTGATTATTTGCAAATGATAGCATACTAATCACGTGGCAAATTTATCAAACTTATCTCTCCTCCAAGTCTAAAACCATTCACAACTGCATAGTTCCTATCTAAACTACGATTTCACTCAATTCTATGTCTAAACCAATATTTTGGGTAAGAGATGGCATATATCCCCTTTACCATCGAATGACTAGCAAAAAAAAAATTTTTTTTTTCATCAAAAACAGAATTGGCACTAATCTTCAAGGTCTCACTATTGGTTCTTCACCTTAAACTTTCGAAAGCTAGACTTGGTCCTTTCGATTCTACTTTGCCAAATTTAATCATGCTTTCTAGTCCCATCATAATGCGATATACTAAACTCTTTTCAATTGCTAATACTCCATTAAATGTAATATTTGGTACTCGGGTACAAGAATCAGAAAATAAGATGATTCACAACTCAGGCTGGCCAGTCCCATGCATGAATCACCTACATTTGAGATTCCTACCCAACATACATATCTAATATCCCCAACTATAGACTTTTGTTCCACACTTAACAAGCCAATCCCCACAGTCCGAGAACATTTTCCCGGTTTGAGCTCGATAAGAGCTCTGATACCACCTGTGGCGACCCCACTTCCCCCTGAGGCGAACCAAAGGGTTGGCAGGTCGTCTGCCCAACTCTCGCCAGGACTCACGCAAGCAATCTAACCCAAAACCTTTCGAAGAATAATCTAATCTATTATAAAACAACTTCTCTCAAATAGAATCATACCTAAAGCCCCATTAACTTCAGAGATAGCAATGATAAAAATAACCAGTCGAGGCCCTTAAACGACCTACGAGCTACGTACCGAAGTATAAGCCATACCCAACCAGAGGGATAAATACATAAATCCATAATACAAACTTACAAGCCAAGTAATCGAATTAGGGTTTACACATTTTCCAGTTTCAAGTGGCAATCCAAAAAGGAAAATACATTATCCCAAGTAACACATTACAGCCCAAAGAATAAGTATTAGTGTTCAAATACAATCCAAAAGGAAAACATAAATAGGCAACCAGCTTTCAGTTTCCAGAACCTGTTAAGGAAAACAATACACGTGGGGTGAGCTAAATCTCAGTGGTGCCCCAAAACATGCAATCACGTAATTTCAAACAGCGATTAATAACTGCACAAATTTAACCAGTTAGGAAAGCGTATAACAGCACAAGGTAGGATACGTGGGCTCTCAGGAGCCATTTCCCTCGCTTGATCACCAATTATCGTAGTTGACCCTCCGTCAACTCTCACTACTTATAATCCATGTAGATCCACTTATTTTAATCCTAACCCGTCACCGTTCATACCTCTGCTTCGGGCCCGAACTTCGTCTACCGACGCAGTATACTCGAGATATACCCGTATAAAATTTGTCGAGGGATTCACCCAACGACGTTATGGTAGTTAGATTCATGCGTCAAGGAATTCACCAAAGACGTGATTGCAATCAGATACATGCGTCGAGAGATTCACCCAATGACGTGATTGCAATCAGATACATGCGTCGAGGGATTCAACAATGACGTAACTACATTTAGTTTCATGGTAGTTAGATTCATGCGTCGAGGGATTCACCCAATGACGTAACTACATTTAGATTTATGGATTCAGGAGAAAAATGTTTTTGCACAAGTCACCACTCGAACGGCTAGTGCGATAAAGTACACACAGCTCACTTCGATGGATCAGAAACCAATTTTTCAACTTATCACACATCAAGTCAAGAAGGTACTTTAAGCAGGTAAACATAGAACAGGCAGGGACACTCACCAAGAGTGGAGTTCAGATATCAAGTTGGAATCGAATTCCGCGTCCTCGCAATACCCTAGAAAACCAGGTTTTAAAACTATAAGTGTTGTTATACGGTTTCTTGGTTTATAAATACAAGGTTATCTGGTACATAACTAGTTTATCTACTCCAAATAAATCAACAATTTCCCTAGAGTTAAACTGATGAAAGTGATGAAATACTTCGTAGGATTTCTTTCTTTCTAGAGGTGCAAACCAGAACCGATTTGCTTTGAATAAGATTTCTTGCCAAACAAGTTTTCTGCGCCGTTTATTTAAAATTATTAAAATCAAGTTTGACCTTTTAAAGTACAAATATAACACTTTCAATTTCTATTCAAGTTGCAGGTTTATAACTATAGAGGTTTATCGAGTATATAACCAGTTTATCGTTTCGAAGTAAATTCAAAGATTTACTTAGGTTGAAACTTGGCAAAAGTAGTAAAAATGTTTCTTGTAGTTTTCCCTATAAAAGGTAATTAGTATTATTTTCTTGAGATAAATCGACAAACCACTTAATATCAAAACTAGAAAGATACTTCGAAAGATTTCTTTTAAGCTATGGTTCTTGTAAAAATTGTCACTAAAAACTATTTTATCTAAAATAAAGTTTCTTGCTGAGCAAGTTTCTACATTTTTTTAATTAAAGCTATTAAAACTCTTATTTTGAAACTTTTCCTACCGACAACTATCCCAGGGCAAATCTTCAAGAAAGAAAAGGAATTAAAATAAGACTTGGGGTTTTCAAAAGCTAGAGAAATTATTTTCTATAACTATTAAGGTTAGTTTAAGCTAAAGGAGAATTTATCGAGTTGGAAAGTTTTAAGCAAAACACTAGATATTGAGTTTTATAATCTAATACTAGCTGGAAAAAATATTTTTGATTAATTTGGTCACAGTTACTCGGGTTCGCAAGGTCGAAACGACTTTCACAGTTTTGATTCCGTTTCGCAATCATATTATGGATCAAATATGGCAAAATCACATAGCAAATCACTAGGGCTTCGTCAATCATTAGCCCTAGATTTCAACAATTGCATTTCTGATAAAAATAAAATTGAATGTCCAAGGCTTCATCAATCATTAGCACTTGGTTTCAGCAAGCCCATCATAAGCAAATAAAAATAAAAGTAAGGCCTCCAAGACATTCCAACAATTAACTTTCATCATCCAGTAGTACTTATAAAGTCATTCAAATGGCCAAGGGCTTCATCAATCATTAGCTCTTGACAACCAATACACACTTTCAAATACCAATTCATTCAAAACAAGAACAAAAACTACAACCAACTTGAGATCCAAATGATTCCAAGAATCTAAAATATCCATTAAACTTTCCACTTTTATTTGCTAGAATCACTATACATATAGATTATAATCTGTCCAAACCAGGCTAAAGTAAATAATACACAAATCCAGCAAATAAACTCACCAAAAGTCCCAACCAGTTCGGTCATGCTGGAAAAATATTTTCCTTCAAACATTGCTTTAGTTCATGTTCCACAAATCAAACAATTATGAAAATTATACTGTTGTAGAATAGATTTTTAATACTATCACATCCCAGAAGACACTTTTCAGAGATTCAAATCACAAATGGCCAAATATTCTATCCAAGTCAAGAATTCAGTTTCCTGAGGAAACAGGACATTCAAACAGGACAGCCTACTTTGAGGAATCACGGACAGCAGTACACATGGAGGAAAAATATGAAATTTCTACAAAACAAAGGCCCATGACTCTAGTTTCAAATGCCACTGACGGCACCTCAATCGGATTTTCCTACACCAAGATATAAGCATTTTACTGAGACTGGTCAGAGAAATCCGAAAATCTGGAAATTCATTTTTCACTTGTGAAAAACTCCTTTTTCTCTTTTAAAACCATAAGACTCTTATTCAAACCATCATACATTTAAGTATGACATTCATACCAGCATATACCAAAGCAAATAACCCTTAATTCCAATAAATTATTCCACCAAAAAGTCCCCATAAATCTGTCATCAGCTAAGATAAAATTTGCCAGCAATTGATAGTTTATTTATATAGCTTTTGTTCCTAGTTTTCTTCAATTCTTACCTCAGCTCAACATGCAAAAGGTGATTAGCAAGCCTCAAGCAAATCTTAAACATCCAATACGAAAATCTGAATTGAAATTCGAAAACAAAACTAATTAAATGCTCACTTCCTTCTCTCAACCAAGCTGGAATATTTTGCAGCAGAAAATTTCCCTCGGTTTCAATCCACAATTCAACTTTTCCTCAGATTTTCTTCCATTAAGCTTCACTTAATACTTAAGGCTAACAATCTATATGCAATTCATAACAAAATTTTCCAGGCATTTTCAACCATCATGTTTTCAAAGAAAATTTTCAAAACCAAGCTGAGATTTCAACTCAACCTTCGGCTATCACAAAAGAATTTCCAGCATTTACATACCAACATTTTTGGTTCAATCTTTCAATTTATCAAATATTTCATTACTAAACAACTTGCTCAACTTCAAACTTACAACTCCTCTGTATTTCTAAACCATTACATGCCAAGGAAAATATTCAAAAATCAACCTGTGAATTCCGGAAACAATTTAATATTTTCAACTCAAACACTTGGTTAACTAAATTTTTTTCCAGCAGCCATTGATCTTATATTAAAATTTTCCCTTGGCTAAATTATTGCGTTAGGTGCTTCATTTTGGCATGCATTAACTTATCTTAACCAATTAACACTTCCAGTTCAGAATTAAATTCAAACAATAGCTATAATCCTCAAAATTTCCAGGTTCGAACTAACATTTCCCAACTCAAGTCTCACGGCTTATTACAGCAGCATGCATGGTTAGATTAACTGATTAGTTATCCGTCTTAATTCCAAAATCAGATTTTACTTCAGCATCAAGTTCGGACAGTTTCAAGAGAAAGAAAAACAAGTTATCACTTGACCAAAAATGTTCCCACTACTCCTCGGACAGCCCGCATGCAAACAGATTTTATATCCCTTAAATTTTCTTGTTTGATCACCACTAATTAACATCGTGCAAGGCATAATTAACCAGATCTAATCCAAAGTTAGGTTCGGTCATCATCAAGAGAGAAAACATCAATCAGAATTTTATTTCCTTCCTCTCGGATGGCTTGCATGCAACCGATCCTGTTCTACTTCAATCTTCTGGATTAATCAGAGCTATGCAGCCTCATGCAAAGCATAACCATCCCATTTATAATTAGCTAAACGTATATCTAAGTTCAGATTGCATCCAATTAACAGATTAAAGCTACAAATTTCCAGCTTAGCTCTCGGCCGTTCCTATTTCTTTCATAATCAGAATTTTCTCAAGCTCCTAATTCCTCAATCCATCATCCGAAGGCATAGAATTATCATGCATGTCCATAGCTGACCTCACTTGCCTATAATCAGCTAATATCAGTTCAGAAATTACCTCAAATGGAGTACACACACACGGTTAGCAGCAGAAATTATTTTCCTCCCTTCGGCAGTCCAGGAAAGAAGAAAAAAAAATGCAGACCGCTAGCTCTGCCTCTCCCTCTCTCCCTTGCTCTGGCTTGCGGCTGGATGAAGGAATCTGGTCTCAAGCTCTTCACCAGCTCACGGATAGAAGACAGAATGAATCGCAAGTCCCTCTCTTCCCTCTCTAGCTTACGGACAGAAAGAAAAGAAACAAGAAGCTCGGCTCTCCCTCACTCTCACTCTCGACTGGCTATGGAATTAAGGTATGGCTGGGCTGCGCTTGGTTTGTGTAGGCTGTGAAGTTGGTGGGTGTGATTGATCTCAGCTGGTGGAGGATGATGAAGGAGATGGCAGCTCGGCAGTGGTGGAGGAAGGAAAGAAGCTCGCACGGTGACCTCTTGCTCTCTCCCTCTCTCGGACAGCTCAAGGCCGCAACTCACTCAACACTTTCTCTGGTTTCCTCTCGTCCTCATGGTTTGCTTCCGCAGCTCACTCCTTGTCGATGATAACAAGGTAAGGTGTTGTGGTGAGTTTGAGGGAAATTTGTGCAGAGGAAATGGAATGGTGAAGAGTGGCGGTATCTCGGTATTAAGAAGGAAGTGGTTTGCAGTTTGCTTGTGCAGAGAAGGAATTCAGATTGCGGTCTTAAGCCGTGAGATAGAAAGGATAGTATTGTGGTGCCGCGGTTTATAAGAATGGTTTGCGTGTAGAAATGGGTTGCGTACAAAATTGGTAATAGCTGCGTGATTTGATTTGCGGTCAGAGGTTCTGTTTGGTTTGCATGGAAAGGTAAGGGTATTTTAGTCTTTTCACTTTGCTCCCTGATCTCAACTTAATTTCTAAAAATTATCTCCAAGTGCGATTTGAACGCCTAATTATACCCTAATATACCTAAACCATTTTTTTATCGAATACTTATCGATTAAACTTAAATATTAAGGTTCCTAGTAATTCTTATATTATTTAGCGATTAAATTAGTTTTAGAATTTCCAATTATTATTTCTCAAGAATTAGAGTTAGTCTAACTCGAAATTTATCGATTTAGTAACATAAAGTCATGTGAAATAATAATTTAATCCAAGGGTGTCAATTTGCACATAAAAGTATTTTTACGCACTTATTACGAAAACAAAGAAAGATAAGGATATATTTATCGAATTTTCACGCATTAAGTATGTTTAGTATATTAGTATCATATTTATCTAAAATTCATTGATTTTCATCTTAACGCGGAAATTCCTATTAACATTATTAACGATTAAAACTAGTTATCGGAAATGAAAGAATTTATTTTAAAGTAATAGAATTACTCCAACTCAAGAAATATTAATTTAGTATAGCAAAACCGAATAATTCAATATTGGCACAATTATATTATTTATTACATAGAAATTATCTTTACACTTTTATATCAAAACAATTAATTACAATACTAGAATTCAAAGAAATTAATTATTAGATCAATGAAATAGTTTACCATTGAAATATGAAGTTAATGTAACAAAACTAAGAAGTTTAGTAGTTTAGCACAATTCTTTTATTTTGCACATAACGTTTAATTCTACATACTTATTTAAAAACAATTGGACTTCGTGCTAAAATTTATTAAAGAATTAAAATGCAAATAAAATATGCACTGATATTTATATGTCTATTTTCAGGGTTCTCATAGGTTTTCTGCGTCTGAAGGTATGATGTAAAACTGGGAATTTTTCTTCAATTCCTTAGGACGTCTAGTAGGCTGATTTTCTGCTTCCGAAGATACTCAATGGTTGTCGGACGTCTGATGCAGTTTTTTTGAGCGTCCGACAGTTTTCAGCAACCTTTTTCTTCTTTCTATAGCACTTGTTCATGGAATCACATAACTTCATAACTGAAAATATTTCTTGGAGAGATATTAGTATCATCCATTTGTTTTGTAAACATCAAAAGATAAGGATCAAAATCAACATTCTCCCCCTTTTTTATGATGACAAAACAATGGATGGAAAGAAACAAAAATAAGTATAAGCTCCCCCTCAATCATCGCAACCAAAATTTTTAAGAGCCAAACTCATAATCTCAGAATAACTCCCCCTTACACATTGCATCCATGTCTCCCCCTTTTTGTCATTATAAGATTCAGTAATATTCAAATAATCAAGAAAAACTCAGTTCAAAGCATCAGAAACATCAAAAGAGAATTACAAAAAGCATTATGAACAAGAATTTCTTCATTCTTACCAAAATCTCCTACTTGTTAAAGTTATCATGTCTAATTATCCACATGCATTTCATGCTTCTTCTCATGTTTTTTTTCACATAACAATCACTTTTCATGTGACCTTTTTGATAACAGAAATTACACATAACCAAAGAGTTATTTACATGAACAGGTTTAATAAATCTTACTTGTCTTCTCTTATAAATAGCAAATTCGTTGGAAATAGAATTCAACCTATTCTTTTGAAAATTGACTTGTTTCTTGTGTTTAAACAACTCATTTAAACCATCCATTCTTCTTTTCAAATCACCTTGTTCCTCTTTGAATAATTCACAAAACTTTATTTTTCTATCAAACTCAAAGTGTAAAGCAGTCTCACTCTTTTTGAAGTAATCATTTTTAGCTTTCAACTTTTTATTTTGTTGAAAAAGATTTGCATTATCTCGAAACAAAAAACTAATTTTCTGTTTTAACTCCTTGTTTCTAGCATAGGATTCTTTCAAACTATCATGCAATTTTATAACGAAAGATTCAAGATCATCATCAGTTTCATCATCACTTTCAAATTGAGAGTTACCAGATGTTACCTCATCATCTCCAATGGTCATAAAAGCCAATTGAGCAGATTCTTCATTCTCTTCAATTTCACCATCGGAGTTGCACTCATTCCATGTGAATTGAAATTTGTTAAATCTTGGTTTTCTTCCTTCTTTCTTCTTCATCACTGGACATTCACTTGCATAGTGTCCAGGTTGGCCGCATTCAAAGCACTTATCAGCTTATTTTTTATTGAACTCTATCTTCCCTTTGTTTCTCAAATTGTTGGACTGATTCGGGAAGGAGTTGCTAGGTCCACTTTTTCTGAATTTTCTCTTGTTGAGTATTCTTTTGAAACTTCTTGTGATGAGTGCGATATCATTGTCATCACCTTCTGCATCTTCTTCATCTAGGGAGGCAGAATCATCTTCATCTTGAGATGCCTTTAGAGCAATGCTCCTTCTTACTTTCGCATCCTTATCCTCTTACATTTTGGACTTAAGTTTCAACTCATAAGATGTTAGAGAATTAATAAGAGATTCAATAGGCATAGTATTCAAATCTTTAGCCTTCTCAATAGCAATCACTTTATTTTCCCAATCATTGGACAAGACATTCAAGATTTTTCTATTTTTCTCACCTACAGAATATTCTTTTTCCAGCACCTCTAAGTCCTTAATAAGATCATTGAATCTACAGTACATCTCATCAATATTTTCATGAGATTCCATCTTGAACGATTCATACTTGGTAACCAAAATGGATTTCTTTTGTTTTCTAACATTCTCACTACCTTCATGAATTTCTCTCAGTTTATCCCAAATTTTCTTGGCTGACTTGCAGCCTTTGACTCTAATAGATTCATTTGAGTCTAAAGCACAATATAACACATTCATAGCTTTAGCATTTAAGGTGAAATGAGTTCTGTCTATAGCAGTCAGTTCACTTCTTGTTTTTGGTCTAGATCTATGAGTATTTTCATTTATAAGAGAGGCATCATATGAACCTTCACTAATAATAAATCACAATTCAATATCAATAGATTGCAAAAAAATAATCATTCATTCTTTCCAACTCACATAATTTGACCCATTAAACATAGGTGATCTAATCACAGAATGTTCTTCAAAAAACATAGCATTATTGGTTGTCATTTTTACTCCCAAACCGATTGAGCTTAATCTCTAGGAGGCCAAACTCTGATACCAATTGTAAGGATCGAAAACAACCAAGAGACAAACAATGCAAAAATCATAAACGTAACAGTAAGTAAATAAAAAGGAAGGAATTGCAAACCAATTAACCACACAGCTCCTCTTGAGCTTGTAGATTAATTCAACCAAGTTTCTTCAAGTTGATGAATTATAATCACTCTTGTGTACAAAGGAAGGTTCACCTCCTCCTTGCCCCGAACTCCACTCGGTCAAGCCAGGACGTTTTACTATCCCTCAGGACAACCCTCACAGAGCTACACTCATTAAGTATTCGCTCACAAATGAAAAGCTTACAATGAACCTCACACCACTAAGACTACAAATCTTCTTTGAAGAGTATTTTCTCACTAAAATCTCTCTAGATCTTTTGTATCTTCAGTGTGCCAAAATTGTTTGAAATATCTGACCAACCACTATTTATATAGAGCCAAAAAAGTGCCTCATTAATGCTTCCAATGGATAGAAAGTAGCTGAACAGTCAACTATCCGTTGGCAGTGTCGGACGTCCGGTAGCCCTGTTTTATGCGTCCGACAGTAGGTAGAGAGTTTAAGAGATTTTCTTCAATTCTTTCGGACGTCCGGTAGGCTGATTTTCTGCGTCCGAAGTATGATGTAAAACTAGGAATTTTTCTTCAATTCCTTAGGACGTCCAGTAGGCTGGTTTTCTGCGTCCGAAGATATTCAATGGTTGTCGGATGTCCGATGCAGTCTTTTTGAGCGTCCGACAGCTTTCAACAACCTTTGTCTTCTTTCAATAGCACTTGTTCATGGAATCACATAACTTCATAACTGAAAATATTTCTTGGAGAGATATTAGTATCATCCATTTATTTTGTAAACATCAAAAGATAGGGATCAAGATCAACACTTACAATTTCTACAATACAATTTTGATTTTAATTTGACAAGAAAACAACATAAAAAGCCTAAATTAAGGCAAAAAAACCCCTAAATGAAGAAAAATACTTCAATGCCTGTAAAGCTCAAAACTCCAAAAATTTTAGATAATTCAATATTTTCGGACCTTGTGCCAGCTACAATCACCTATTTTGACGAAAATATGAACAAAGGATTCACTAACTTAACTCATATTTTCTTTGTGGCATTTTATCAAACACAAACAAGGCATTTACAAGGCCATTTCTCTTTTCTTAATTTTTGTTCATGGCTTATTCCAAAAAAATACAACAACACCAGCAACCAATTTATTTCACAAAACCCACAAAATTATTGATCATCAAAGTCGAAGAAAAGAAGAAAAAAAAATCGAACCAGTTTGCATTAAATAAGGATAAACTAAATCTTTGCCAAATTTCTAGGAGCTATCTCGTTGGAATCAAAGCAAAAAATAGGAGAGACTTACAGCGGTTTTACAATGGAGATTATTATGGCAGTGGTGGTAGTAATGGCACTAGCGGTGGCTTTCATCTGGAAGCCTGGAAGAAGCTCTCAACTAAGAGTCCTCTTTTCTTTCATCTGTCAGTGTTTTTTGTTGGGAGCTCCAGGAAAGGCCGAAGTGGGGAGAGAGAGGAGCATTCCCTTTTCTTTTTCCCCTCCTCTGTTTTTGTCCTCTGCCCATTGAGAGAAATCAGCCAAGGCCAAAAGAGAGTTTTTGAGGGAGGAAAAGTGTAGTGTTTTCTTTTTTTTTTTTGGCTTGTCTTGTGAGAGAGAGAGCCGAGAGATGTATATTAGGAGCCAAAAGTGGAGTTTGTGTGTTTGGTAAGTCAAAATGATGGTTTTCCAAATAACAAGAAATATGCATGAAATAACATGATGGATTTTTACCAAAATGAGAAGAAAGATCAAATAAGGATGGAGCGTAAAAATGGGTTAATCGTGGTTTTGGTGAAACAAAAATGATTAGGATGATTTTTGATTTCTTGATTTTCTTCTTTCTTTTTTTTTTGTTTGTTTATTTTTCTTTTTCCTAAAATAAACCTGCAAAAATGAGAAAAATACACATTAAAATGTAAGAAAATAAATAACTCATTAAATAGAAAAAATTCAAGAAAATATTAAAATTTAACAAAAATTTGGTGTCTACAACTTACTCCTCTTTATCTAGACTTTCGAAAAAACTCAAGACAAAGACATAGACACCAAAATGCTCACCTGCTTCTTCTACCTGCACCTGAGCTAAAACAATCAAGCCAACATTTGGCTATAATTATTGGGTAAAAATGATGCAATAATGTTACAAAAGACCTGACCGAACTCATATAGAGTTACCTATGTATTCCGTCATAGGAATCAGGTCAAACGTAGTTCGAATATAAGTGAACCACAATGAAACAAGTACATTGACCATCTGTGATATTTGCAAAGTCAAAAAAGTTTGAGCTCTCAGAACTTCTAACACATGAAATACAAAATGAATGATAAAGCACAATTATTAATCAAATAGTCAAGAAAAGTGGGTTGTCATGATTTAGAAAAGATGCGTGGAGAGGTGCCGTTACGCTCCAAAAAGAGATGTAGAAGAGTGCGCGATGGACGTTGAGACTCATCAATAGAAAATTAAATTTGATTGTCCGGAAATAACAGATTGATGGGATATGACCCAAGCCCAATAAAATAAAATGGTCAGTAGGATTAAACCCAAACCTATCGAGGTTGGTGAAAACGGTCAGTGGGATACAGCCCAAACCTGCGGAGATTGGTGGGATAAAACCCAATTCTAATAAAAATAAAAACAGTCAGTGGGATAAAATCCAAACCTGCCGATGTTAGTAGGATAAAATTCAAATCCAACAAAATAAAAATGATCAGTGGGATAAAACTCGAGCCTGCCGAGACTGGTGGGATAAAATTCAAATCCAACAAAATAAAAACAGTCAATGGGATAAAACCCGAACATTGCGAGATTAATGGAATAAAACTCAAATCCAACAAAATAAAAACGGTCAGTGAGATAAAACTTGAACCTGCCGAGGTTCGTGGGATAAAATCGAACCCAACAAAATAAAAACGGTCAGTGGGATAAAATCCGAGCCTGCCGATGTTGGTGGGATAAAATTCAAGGCCAACGAAATAAAATGGTCAGTGGGATAAAATCTGAACATATCGAGATTGGTGGGATAAAATTCAAACCCAACAAAAATAAAAATAATCAGTGGGATAAAACCCGAGTCTGCCGAGATTGGTGGAATAAAACTCAAACCCAACAAAAATAAAAACGGTAAGTGGGATAAAACCCGAGCCTTCCGAGATTGGTGGGATAAAATTCAAATCCAACAAAAATAAAAACGGTTAGTGGGATAAAACTCAAGTCTGCCGAAATTGGTGGGATAAAATCCAAACCCAAGAAAAATAAAAAAAAATGAAGAAATGAAAACACAAGTTCTATGTTGTCGAACTGAAAGATCAGAATGCATGTTGCTCAAAAGGTAATAATCCAAGAAAAACTTAATTTGTGGACTTACAACTCTTTTGATTTTTTGAACTTTAAAAGAAAGGAAATAATGATTTTTCTCTTCTTTATTCGGAAATGTACAGCGGAGCTTGAAACTCAATCCTTCTACCGTTTGCTCCAGTGTGAATCATGCTCAACAAAACCAGTATTGTGTCATATAGTTTTTTCTGGAAAAAGGAAAAAAGGAAAAGAAACAACTGTGATAGAAACACTGCCACCACCATGTGATCCCTTTGCCTTGAGAGCCGTGTAAACATGAGTTTCAATATCGACAAATCGCTCCCTTAGGTTTGGTCGAAAACCCCTCCAAAATCTTTGCAATTGTCAAATGTCAATTATCCATGCTTTATTATCATAGGACCTTCAATTTCCTGACTCCTTTGGGACAAATTATAAGGGATTGTCTTTTGAGTAAGACACAATAAATGAGAAATATAAACAATTGAAAATTGTAATATTTATCATACAATAATGCTGATATGAAATAAACAATTATACATAATAAATAAATAAAATAGTAAATAGAATAGTAAAATAAAATTGTTGAATTTATGAACATAGATCCAAGGATCAAAAGTTGAATTCATATTTAGAGGACGGCCTTTGATGAAGAGAAATACTCCATTTGACCTCTTCGACGTCATCCATTTTGAAATTCATTATCGGCAAAAGAACAACAATATGAAAGAGACCCAAATCAACATAGTCACCAGCTTTCAAATCTCAGCATCTTCTTCTGCGTTCATGATCCTCTTGTATTCCAAAACCCTACCTCAGCGCCCTTTCAGGTTTTCACTAAAGTTACCCTTATCCCTTTTTCTTTTTCTTTCTTTTTTTTCTTCTTTTTTTCGTTTTTTTTCCCTTTTTTTTCCTTTTTTTTATTAGAAGGTGCCCTTTCACGTTTTTACCTTGATACATAGACAAGATAATTTAAACCCCAACTGTATCAATCCAGTCATATTTTGAGAATTTGTGGCATCAGTGAGATAATCATCTCTGACAATTTCAGAAAAGTTGTATTTATATCATTTGCCAATTGATTAAGAAAAATTTTTCTCAAAGTACTGCAAAAGATGAAAGTTAGCAATTTTGGCTCTTGTGATTAGGATCGGATAGAGTAATAAAGGAAATGTTAAGACTTGAAATGCTTGAAAGGCTTGACAGCGGATCATATGATGGCTTTGCAATCATTTGAAATAGCATTCTTTAGAAAAACTTGCTCCGGTCTAGGGTTGGAAAAAGATAAAATTTTGCCCCAATTTAATTCTAACCAAATTTCTCTATTTTCTTTTGTTTTCTTTCTGCTCTCTTTTTCTTCTTCTTTTTTTTCTTTTTTTATTTCTCTTTTCTTTCTTTTTTTTTTTCAATGAAACAAAATTACCCCAATATAGGGTTAATGATCTTAAGGGACTGCCAAGCGAAAAAGGAAGGTGACTCTGAAAAGTCGAAAGGAAAAAGTTAGAGATAGGATATCGAAGTGGAGAAATGGGAGAGAGTCTGCCTTAAATCCGTCTATTGCAGTAATTTTAAAGGAAAATTTTTATAATCAAATGAAAAACTTTTTGCACATGTCTGCATTGATTGGTTGGAAAAAAACTTGACCGTTCATTTCCATAAGGATAAGCACTCCTCCAGATAGCACTTTCTTAATAATAAATGGTTCTTACCAATTGGGAGCAAATTTTCCTTTAGCCTCCTCTTGCATTGGAAGAATCCGTTTTAAGACATTTTCTCCAACTTCAAACAAACGGGGCTTAACCTTTTTGTTGTAAGCTCGAGTCATTCGTTGCTGATAACATTGTCCATGACAAACAGGATTCAACCTCTTTTCATCAATTAGGGACAACTGCTCATAGCGTTCCCTGATCCATTCAGCATCTTCTATCTGAAATTCCATTAAAATGCGTAAGGAAGGAATTTCAACTTTTGCAGGCAATACTGCTTCCATTCCATACATAAGAGAGTAAGGAGTTGCTTTGGTAGAAATCCTGATAGTAGTTCTGTACGCCATCAATGTATAAGGCAGTTTCTCATGCCAATCTCGGTATGTTTCAATCATCTTACGAATGATCTTTTTCAAATTCTTATTTGCGGCTTCAACGGCTCCATTCATCTGAGGCATGTAAAAGGCAGAATTTCGATATATGACCTTAAACTTTTCACATAATCTATCCACCATGACATTATTGAGGTTCTTAGCATTATCGGTGATCAATGTCTCTGGTACGCCAAAACGACAGATGATGTTATTTCTCAAAAAATCTGACACCACTTTTTTAGTCACATGCTTATAGGATGTGGTTTCAACCCATTTGGTGAAATATTCAATCGTCACTAGAATGAATCGATGCCTATTCAAAACAGGATGATCAATTACTCCAATCACATCCATTCCCCAAATCGAACATGACCATGGAGTAGTCATGGTATGGAGTTTTGTAAGGGGAGCACGTATGACATCACCATGCATCTGACATTTTGACACACTTTCTGACAAAATCTATACAGTCGTGCTCCATAGTAAGTCAAAAATATTCTGATCTCATGATCTTCTTAGTCAGTAGATGCCCATTCATGTGTGACCCACAAACCCTGTTATGCACTTCCTTCATCATATAATCAGCTTCCTCTTCATCAATGCATCTCAGAAGGCCCAAATCAAATATTTTCTTGTATAGCACTTCTTCGTTCAAGAAGAATCTTGATGACATTCTGCGCAAGAAACTTTTTGTGACAGAATCAGCATCAGAATGGTAGGACATCGTTTTCATGAATTCTTTAATGTCATTGTACCAGGGGCGAACATCAGAGACCCTTTCCATAACCAGATAATGCGCTGGCCTATCCTGAAGTCGAATCTGTATAGGCTCAATTACTAGCTCATTTGGATGTTGAATCATCGAAGATAGAATGGCTAAAGCATCAACAAAAGCAATGCGCGTGTAGGGAATATGTCTGAGTTCCAAATTCCTGAATTTGCTGGCCAAGCTAAGCAAGTTACAATGATACAACATGATTTTTGAATCCCGACTTACCTACTGCTTAAGCGTCTGGTGCACAAGTAAATCAGAATCACTGAATGCTATTAGATCCTTGATTTCCATGTCCAATGTCATTTTCAATCCAAAAACGCAAGCTTCATACTCGGCCATGTTGTTGGTACAAGGAAACGGTAATTTGGCAATAGCAGGATAGTGGTTTCCTTCAGATGACACTAAAACGACTCCAATTTCAGCTCCAAAAGAATTTTATGCACCATCGAAAAATAACCTCTATCCAGGATACTGTTCACTCATATCCTTAACTGCTCTACTAAATAAATTTTTTTTTATCTGAAAAATAGGTATGCAATGGCTGATAATCATTTTCTCTTGGATTTTCTGCCAAATGATCTGCTATAACTTGTCCCTTGACTACCTTTTGTGTTATGAAGACAATGTCGAACTCAGAAAGGATCATTTGCCACTTAGTCATGCGTCCCATGGGCATCGACTTTTCCAATAGGTATTTTAGAGGATTAGAACGAGAAATCAGGTAAGTAGTATAATCGAGCAAATAATGTCTCAATTTTTCAGTTGCCAATGCTAAAGCACAACTTCTCTCAAGGAAAGAATAGTTGGTCTCATATGTTGTAAATTTCTTGTTCTGATAGTAGATGATTTGTTTCTTTCTCCCAGATTCGTCATGCTATCCCAGAACGCATCCAAAAGCCTTATCGAGAATAGACAAATACATAATCAGAGGTCTTCCTAACTGAGGTGGCACTAAGACTGGAGGATTTAATAAATAATTCTTGATCTTAACAAAAGCTTGCTGACAATTTTCATTCCAATCCATCGGCGCATTCTTTTTCAACAATTTGAACAAAGACTCACAGGTAGAGGTTAACTGTGCAATGAATCGGCCAATGAAATTGATCTTTCCAAGAAAATTCTTCACATCTTTTTGAGTTTTTGAAATGGGCATATGTCGAATTGCTTTTATTTTCACAGGATCTATCTCTATACCCTTTTTGCTGACAATAAAATTCAATAATTTGCCAGTTGGGGTTCCAAAAGCACATTTCGCAGAGTTCAACTTCAAATTATATCTTCTCAACCTTTTAAATAGTTTCTTTAAATTAACCAAATGGTTCACGACCTTCTTGGATTTAATTATGACATCCACATAAACCTTCATCTCTTTGTGAATCATGTCATGGAACAGGGTAGTCATAGTCCTCTGATAAGTAACTCTAACATTATTCAACTCGAAAGGCATCACTCGATAACAAAAGGTTCTCCATGGGGTGATAAAGAAGTTTTCTCTCTGTCTTCTTCTGCAATTAAAATTTAATGATATCCAACAAAACAATCATCAAAAGATTCAATTTCGTGTCTAGCAGTATTGTCCAAAAGAATATGAATATTTGGCAAAGAAAAATCATCTTTCGGACTGGTCTTATTCAGATCTCTGTAATCAACACATACTCGAACCTCCCCAAATTTTTTAGGCACTGGCACAGGATTCGATAGTCATATGGGATAATGAGACACCATGATTATCTTAGCATTGAGCTGTTTCATAATTTGTTCTTTTATCTTGAGACTTATTTCTAGTTTGAATTTACATGGCTTATGCTTCACAGGCAAAAAATTTGGATCAGTTGGTAACCTGTGAACCACTATATCCGTAGAGATTTCTGACATATCATCATATGACCGTGCAAACACATCTTGAAATAGCATTAAGAATTCAATCATTTCTTTCTTCTGTTTTGTCGCGCCCCATTTTTTTGATAAATAAATAAATGGTTTAAAAAATGTATTTTTTGATTCAATTTGTGATTGGAAAATGAATTGTGATTTAAAAGAAAAAATGGGTCTAAATGGGGGGTTGAGAATGCGACGATTTGACCCAAAATTATAGTTTAAAAAGGGTTTTTGAAATAAAAATTGGAGTCACCACTTGGTAATGAGTTAAGGTGTACCAAGTCACCTAAAATGAATTTTTTAAAGAAAAAATAGGAAAAAGTAGTAAGAAACCCCTTTTAAACGACTCCTAGTCCACGTAAACTAAAGAAAAAGGTTCGGGAGTCACATTTGACAAAGGGGAAGGCAAGCATAAAATCCAAGACACCTCTTTGACCTAGCCAAGGCTAGTTGCATGATTTAATCAAAGATTTTCTTGTTTTAACCAAAGAATTTATTACATTTGGATGCACTACATGAATGCAAACCCTAGACCTAGGGGTATTGAGGAAATTTCTCTTCGAAGGTTGAGTGGTGCCAATCACATTAATTGTGAAGCCCAATAACGATCCTTTGAAGAAGTCACGAATAATGCGAGTGGGATGCAAATGAATGGAATGCATGTATATAATGTGAGGACATGAGTTTGAAAAAGTAATAAAAAATAATAAATATGTAAATGAAAATGTGCACGTGAGTGGGTAAGGTACGATATGTGAAATGATAATATGAAGTGCATGTGTGCAAGTGATGATAAAAGTGTTCGTGTGCAAGTGAAGAAACATAAAGGTGCATGTGTGCAAAATGGGAGGAAAAATGAAAGTGTGATGAGGGTATAAAATGGTAGAGTGGATTTAAAAATGCATGAGCCTAGGGAATTCATGCATATTGGGTACGGGGAGACCTAAATCGTGACTCAATTTGCCCTTTTATAGAGGGAATACAAGCGTGCTAAGGCTTAGAAAAAGCCACAATCGTCTATATCCCATATTTAAGGGGACTCTCAAGCAAATGAACCCTATAACTAGCATGAAATGCAAAAATCCTAAAATGGAGGGAAAAGGGGTTCGGGGGGGCATGCAAAATGATAAAACTAAAAAGAATGCATGACATGTAATGAACATGCAAACATGTACTAACGAGGGGAAATCCCTAAGGGTCTAGCGTTGGACTAGCCCATTCTATGAATTCCGACTAACGTTGGACTAGTGGAAACGTACATTCATCCATCACATTCATTCATGGCTATGGAAAGCGAGTAGACATGCCAAACACTTATAAACACATAGCACATAACATTTAGCATGCTCGACTAGATGCAAGGCCCTAACAAATCAAATTAACACGTAGCAACTAAGCATGCAAGACACATAAGACAATTAAAACCCTAACTATTACATTTGCTAGCTAGGCACGCGTCTTCGATAGGTCTTCATTGAATGCTCCTCCAATCCCTATCTATTACATTAGGGAGACCCTATTACAATCTAAAAGGGGGAAAAGGAATAAAATAATTAAATCCCTAACTATTACAAGTCAAGAGGTGTATACATACCCCATAAAGAATAACTTAAATAAAAAGTAAAAGTAAATAACATAAATAAAAGAAATTAAAGAAAGGCTAGGAAAGCAAAGTAGACATGTATTTCTCACGTAGCACGTTGGTTCACATAGGAGAGACACAAAAAGTTAAAAGAAATTATACCTCCCCCTCGATGGTAATCAAATGAAGTAACAAATGGTTTCAAAACAATAAAAAGGCTAAGGTACCACTTTATTTAAGAAAAATTAAAAGAAATGTGCAAAACAAAACTCACTTGATCATAAAACCCCTAAAGTCATGACTTAAGCGCAATTGAAACAAAGCATGGTAGTTAATTGAAGCAAACAAGCAATGAAGTTGCGCAAATTAAAATTACCAAGAACTAAATTGAGGACATTATTCAATTGGTTGGATCATAGTGGCAGAAGGGAAAACTTGAAGGGTCAAAGTGCTAAATCTGAAAGTTGTTTCATGCATGCATACGAATGGTTTCATTCATTTCTGATTGCTGATTTTCTGCCAAGGTTTTCCTTCCATTTCAACATGCAAAACGTTCACCACATGCCAAGATTCTGATTATTAATCATCAACTAAACATGTAAATTCATTGAAACGAGAAAAACGGAGCTAATCATCAAGGCTAGAAAGAAACTTAAACAGCAAAAAAAAGAGGAAGACTGCTGCAATTTATAACTTCAGCAACTCCCTTTTCCCGCAGCCAAAGTTCATGCCATTTTCCATACTCAATTTAAACGCAATTCATGCCAACAAACCAGGAAGAAACATGCTGGAATTATCATCTAAACCAAATATTATAGCTTGGGACCAAAAAGGAAGAAAACAATAAGGCAAAGCCATGAATTTTTGATTCGGCAAAATTGAAATGCTTTTTCCAGCAAGAACTTGAGCATGATTCAAATGTCTTAAGAACTCACACATGCAAACTGAAAACACTCTTCCCTTGCCCTTTTCCACACAAGACTAAATAACAAATTAGAAGAGGCTAAAACTTGGTGGATATTCACGGAAAGGGAGAACAGCAAAAAAATGCAGCAGCCTCTTATTTGGGCTTAGATATGTTTGCGTATGAAAACTCAAACGAACTTCACTAATTTAACAACTCGATGTCATTATCCTCACCAAAATGCCATCATCTACCTTTCCTCATAACTGGTTTCATTTCTGCAATTTCGTAATGCTTTGAAAAAACTTTTTCTGGTTCCCTTAAACATTCCATTCAACCAGCCAACCATTTGCAAATTTGTCACCGTGAGAAAAACCAAAGCAAACAAGTCAAGATTCAATTAAGGCTCATACCAAAATCATCCAAAATATCAACAACAACCCATGACCTCAATTTGAAGACAACAGCCTCTCGGACAAACCAATGAACATGCCAAAACAGAAATGAAAACAACAAAGACGACAAGCAAGCGTGACTAAGGAGCCTGGATCTAATCGTACTTCATATCTGGTCTTCCCATTTGCAACAAAGTGCAGATTGAACTTAGCAAATCATGGCCATAATCATTTAATAACAGAAACAATACAGCTGAGTCAAAGTTGGCATTTTATTGCTGGTTTTTATCTAGGACCGAAAACAGAAACATAGACTATGGGAACAAAACAAATAGCGGAACTCTTGGCTGCCGAAAAAGGATAACAGAAGAGGCTACCTTAAGAAATGATTGAATTCACAATAGTCCAACGAAACAGGCTGCAACCTTGGTGGAGAAAAACCACAAGTGACCGTAAGGAGATCCGATGACCCCTGTCCAGTTTTTCCTCCTCTCCGCTGGCTCGCCGCTCTCGGCTTTCACTCTTTCTCAGCCTTGCTTTCTTCCAGCTTTCTCTCCTCTCTTTTCCCTTGCTTTGGTTCTTTTTGTTGCAGCCTCTCCTTCCAGATTTCCTGGTTCTATCGATTCTTTTTTGCTCTCAACTCACGCCAATCTCCTGTCGTTACCCTCTCTTGTTTTCCTTTGCCCTCAGTTTTTCAGGTTTTGCAGCCGCCAACCTCTATGGATCCTTCCCCCCCTTTGGTGGCTGTCACTCCTATCCTTTTTATATGGAATCTCTACCCTAAAACCCTCAGCTATCCTCTGCTATATTTGCAACCAAGGACTGCCCAAGTTCTCTCTTTGCAAGCTGCGTAGAAACGCAGCTTGCATTGCCGCGACTTTGCTCTTTTTTTTTTTGAGATTAATTAAAACAATATTGATAAAAATAAATTACAGAATAATTTAATTAACCTTGGATAAAACAAATAAACTAGAAACAACAAAGTATAAAATCCAATGACTAAAATAGATAAATAAAACCAAATAAAACAAAATTGCTATTTTTTTTCCTTTTTTTTCCATTTTCTTTTTTTTCATTTTTTCATGATTTTTCCTTTTTCTCTTTTTTCATGATTTTCCTTTTTCTCTTTTTTCATGATTTTCCTTTTTCTCTTTTTTTTAATTCATTTTTCCTTTTTCTCTTTTTTTTTCAAGAAATTCTATGCTAAAAACTTAAAAATAAAAATAAAACTATAAATTAAAAACTAAAAATCAAATAAAACTAACACGACAAATAAAAAACAGTAAATGAAATTACACCAAAAATTTGGTGTCTACAGTTTGCCCCTCTTTGTCTGAGTTTTGAAAAAACTTGAGACAAAGAAATAGACACCAAATACTTACCTGTGTTATTCGGCTATGAACGACTCGAACGATGGGGACTGACCCCTGACAGGAAATTAAACGGGACTGACCCGAACAGAAATTTAAACGGGATAGACCCGAAACGAAATGTAAATGGGATAGACCCAGACAAAAATATAAATGGGATAGACCCACGGGATAGACCCGGACAGAAATGTAAATGGGATAGACCTAGACAGAAAATGTAAATGGGATAGACCCACGGGATAGACCCGGACAGAAATGTAAATGGGATAGACCCAGACAGAAAATGTAAATGGAATGCTCACTAGTGGGACTAACCCACGGCTAGTGGCGGAACAAAAGGAAATGGTCACTAGTGGGACAGACCCACGGCTAGTGGCGGAACAAAATGAAATGCGCACTAGTGGGACTGACCCACGGCTAGCGGCTGAACAAACGAAATGCGCACTAGTGGGACTGACCCACGGCTAGTGGCTAACGAAAATGAAATGCTTTTGACAATCGGACAGTGGGATAAAACCCGAGCCTACCGAGGTCGGAGGGATAAAACCCATGCCCAACGAAAATAAAAGTGATCAGTGGGATAAAACCTGAGCCTGCCGAGGTCGGAGGGATAAAACCCATGCCCAACGAAAGTAAAAGCGGTCAGTGGGATAAAACCCGAGCCTGCCGAGGTCGGAGGGATAAAACCCATGCCCAACGAAAATAAAAGCGGTCAGTGGGATAAAACCCGAGCCTGCCGAGGTCGGAGGGATAAAACTCATGCCCAACGAAAATAAAAGCGGTCAGTGGGATAAAACCCAAGCCTGCCGAGGTCGGAGGGATAAAACCCATGCCCAACGAAAATAAAAGCGGTCAGTGGGATAAAACTCGAGCCTGCCGAGAGTAAAAGCGGTCAGTGGGATAAAACCCGAGCCTGCCGAGGTCGGAGGGATAAAACCCATGCCCAACGAAAGTAAAAGCGGTCAGTGGGATAAAACCCGAGCCTGCCGAGGTCGGAGGGATAAAACCCATGCCCAACGAAAATAAAAGCGGTCAGTGGGATAAAACCCGAGCCTGCCGAGGTGAAACTTGATTTGGTTTTTGATTTTTGATTGATAATTTTCCTTTTCTTTTTGCTTTTCTTTTTGACTTTTGAGAATCTTTCCAAAAAATTAATTTTGCCCCGAGTGTGATGAATTTTTGCAAATTGAGCCCATAGTTGATTCTATATCGCCATGTTGTTGCACCTTTTGATCAAATTCGCTTGCAACACTTTCAAATCTGCCCTTGTTCACCGGAGGACTCTTCCCGACACCAATTCCAGTGCGAGGTGTGATTACCTTCATCTGTGCATACAATTTTTCCTGTGAAAGAGAAAAAAAAAAAAGAAATTGTCACCGCCATTTGATCCGTTTTCCTTCGAGAATCGTGTAAACATGAGTCTTTCAACGCCTTTATCAACTTTTGCTGCGGCAACCGATTGAGTTGGATTTCTTATCCTGAGGCTTTTCCAATTTTCAAACTGACCAGGTATGTGCTTTGCTATATTGTGAAATCTGTATAGTTGGCTTGGCTGAATTTCAACTGTTCCCAAAAGATGACTGAATCCAAGCATGCTTTTTGCAATAAATCACGGGGATTGTCATTCACCACAATTCAATGATAAAGCATGAGGTATGCAAGAAAATTCACATGTCATGTAAAAATAATTATGCACAAGAATGCACACTTAACCATTTGTTCTTAAATTCTACAAAAAAAATGCCATGAATGCAAGTAATTTGGAAAAAATGAGTTTCCTAAAAATGTATTTGCAAAAGAATGTTTTACAAAATGATACAGCTTTGGCCAACGGATGTCATATTCGAATCTCTGGGTATCCTTGTTTTGGGATTCAGTATTGGCAGAAGTATGACAAAAATGAGGAGAATTCCACATGAACCAGGTCGCCAGCCGTTCCTCCTCGTGCTCGCTTACTGCAAAACCTTGGCGCCCTTTCGGGTTTTTTACCAAGGTTGCCCCACCCTTTTCTGTTTTGTTTTATTTTTCTCTCTTTCTCTCTTTTTTTTTCTTTTCTTTTTTTTTCGTTCGTGTTTTTTTCTTTTTTTTCTTTTCTTTTGAGGTATCCTTTCTGGTTTTCACCTAAGGAAGCAAATGGAAGAGCTCAACCATGATCGACTCAGAAATGTAAGTTGAAAAATTACTGACATCAGTAAAACGCGCTTCCTTTATAGACTTAAACGAAGGCATCATGGACATCATTTGTCAGTTGACTAACAAACTTCCCAATAGAAATACAACAAGTGACGAAAGCCAGGACTTTGGGCTTTTGTAATGAGGTCAGGTGGGGTGTTTTCAAGAAAAGTTGAGGCTTGAAAGCAATTTGTGCTTATGAGAGGTGAAATAACCTGAGATTGCATCATTTTGCAATTATCTCCAATTTCTGAACAAAACCGAGGAATTTTACCCCAGTCTGATTGGATTTTTCTTTCTTTGCATTTTCATTGCATATTTCTCACTTTTGCATTTTTCTTCAAAACTAAATTTGCCCCAGTGTGGGGTTCCTTCTTTTCCATTTTTTCTTTTTTTTTTTTTTCAAAAATAAATTTGCCCCAGTGTAGGGCTTTCCCCTTCTAATCATCTCTTTTCAAAATGAATTTGCCCCAGTGTGGGGTTTGCAATCTTCAGGGGTTGCCAAACGAAAAAATTATTGTTCTGATAGCTCAAAAGGGATGACTAGGGATGAAATGTTTTGATTGGAAAGGAAGATGGCCTGACTTTTCCTCGTCTCTTGCATGACTTCCTAGAAGGAATTTGCATAATCAAAATAAAAAATTTCTTACACATGTCTGAGTTGACAGGTTGAGAGAATGTCTGTCTATCCAAGAATGCCCCGCCAGGTAATACCTTTTGAACATCCAATGAGCTTTGCCAATTTGAAGCAAATTTGCCTTCGACTTCATCTTTCATTACTTTAACACTTTGTTCCCTTCTTTGGAAGATCAGTGGCGGCCCCTTTTATTATGAACACAGGCCATGCATTTTGACAAAATTAGTCATGGTACATAGCATTCAACTGCTTTTCATTAATCAGAATCAATCGTTGATGACACTGCCTTAACCAATCAACTTTCAGCCTGGCCGGAAAGAGATTTTCTCAAATGAAGGGATTTCTCAAATGAAGGGATTTTTCAATGAATGGATTTTTCAATGGTTTTCTTAATGAAAGCTTTCTCAATGAAGGGTTTTCTTATTGAAGGCTTTCTCAAGGAAGGAATTTCTCAATGAAGGCTTTCTTAAAGAAAGGATTTCTCAATGAGGGGATTTTTAATGAAGGGATTTTCCAATGAAGGAATTTTCAATGAAGAGATCATCGGGTTCCAGAACAATGATATTCAAAGGGTCAAATAATTTCATCTTTGGCCATCTCAAAGAATAATCAAATAAACAAATTAACAAATTATGCATTTCATGAAACTCCAAATCAAAGCAGAAACAAGACAAAACTCAATTGCAAAAGATGCTTTCGTTAAGCTATTTACATATGCAAGAAAAAATTTTCGTGAATTTTAGTAAATGACAACCCCTAGATTCATCGAAATTTCCTTCGAGAGGGAGGATAATCAGCCATCCAAATTGTGCAGAGCTCCTTCAGGATTTTCAAGTCTCGTCATTGGAGGTAGATGCCTCAAAGGTGTCCTTGTATCTGGGAAAGGGGTTTGTACTTATACTTGGTCCTTGTTCTTCTCTCCCCCTCAAAATTATGTCTCCGGCCTCAATCATGTCTTAGATTTTGTGTTTAAGTACCCGACAATTGGCAGTAGAATGTCCAGGAGCTCCGGAATGATAGGCACAAAAAGATTGAGGATTATAATCAGGAGGAAATCCTTTAGCATAGGCTTTAGGAGGTATTGTACCAATTTTCCCTGCGACCTTGAGCTGCTCATATAGTTGATCCAAGGGCCGACCTAAATTGGTAAAAGTTCTATATCGGGCTGGGTCTTGGGTGCCAGCGGTTTGTTGATAGTTGTAATTATGGTTGACGGGTAATGTGGGTCTTGGATGATAAGGGGAGCGAGGTCTAGTTTGAAAACTATGTGGAGAAATATGAAATGGTGTTGTAGGTGTGTTTGGGTAATTTGGTCGAGGTCGAGGATGAGGGGTATTAATGTGATAAACAGGATGAGGGTTTGAATAGTAAGGGTAAGGGTTTGAGTAGGTAGGGTATTGTCGAGATCTGGGTATTGGAACAGGGTTTCGATTCCAGACAAAAGCAGTTTCCCCTTCTTTCTTTTGGAATTGTTGTTTCTTCCCATTATTACCTTGGCTTTGCAAAGCATCCAACTGTGATTTGAGGGCAGACACATTAACAATCTTTCCAGCCTTCACGAAGTCATCGAATTCTTCAAGTTTATTGACAATAGCAGCAAACGAGCATCCAGTCATGCAGAAAATTTCTTCAAAGTACGGTGGATCATGTGCCTTAATGAAAGTGCGTATGATTTCGTCTTCGGTCATTGGTGGCTCGACTTTTGCTGCTATTTTCCTCCACCTCTTAGCATATGTCTTGTGGTCCTCAGAAGGTTTTCTTTTTGTTCCTTCCAACGTGGTTCGCGTCGGAGCCAGCTCGCAATTATACTCGTACTGTCTTACAAAAGCGTTGGACAAGTCAAAACAGGTCTTTGCTTCTTCGGGTTTCAGCTTAAAATACCAGTCGAGTGCATCCCCCTCCAGACTTTCTGGGAATAGCCTCAAAGGTAGATTTTCATCATCTGTTGGCCTACCCAAATTGTTGGCGAACAGTCGGAGATGTGTCTTGGGATTGCCCGTCCCATCATACTTGTTAAACTTTGGAGTTTTGAACCCCTCAGGCAATTGCACATTCGGGAAAAGGCAAAGCTCATCGTAATCCAAGACTTCTTGTTTGTTCAACCCCTGACTTTTCTTTATAAATTCATCGAAACGGTCCAGCCGTTTGAGAAGCTTTATATCAACGGGAGCGGAAGATTCCCCAATTTCTGGCTTGGTTTGAATAGTATGGTCTGGTAGGAATGGCTCAGCGGTAGTGTGATAAAAGGTATGTGGCTCAGGTGGTATGTTTAAAGTAACTTGGGGTTGTGGGCCTTGCATGTGAGCAGGGAAAAATGAAGGACCAGGAGGGTAAGTGTATGGCAAATGTATGGTGGGATATGTGAAAGTTCCTTCGGGTGGAATAGGGAAAGATGGAGTATCAGTGACTTGAGTTGAAGGGATGACAAATGGCTCTGGCTCTGACTGCCTGTCAGGTACAGGTTCAGGTTGAACTCCGCTGCTGATTAACTCATCAATCAACTTCCGTTGGGTTGCCATTTCAGATGTCATTTCCCCAAATTTGGCGAGTAATTCAGTCAACTGAACCCCGGGACTTGTGGCTTCCGGCTGGGTAGTTGCAGCGGTCTTATCAGAAGATCCTGGCCGAGTACTCATGTCTACACTATTCTTTTGGGCTTTACTACGGGATCGCGTTATGATGGGGCTTCGACGAGAAGCTATGTTTAGATATTACCTGAGAATTTTTGAAAGATTACCTTTAGATTTAACCCTTGCTTAGTTATAATAAAAATAAAGAAAAGAAAAGAAAAAGAAAAAGGCAAGAGTTAGTAGATATCCAGAAAATTCGGATGCATGTCCTATGGGGGAACCCTTTTTGTGCCAAGGGTAGGCCTAGCATGAAAATGCAATCCTCCAGAGCAGGCACTATACCATACCTGATGGATCTGATCAACTCATTTAAGTGGAAAATAATTTTGAAAAATTTGGTCAATTGGAGTGACGAGAGACATTTGTTAAAATGATGTCAACGTCCAAATGGATTGATCACTTTTGATCGATACAAGAGTTTGCAAAAACGCACGGGTTTGACCTTGACGAACTTCCTATCGAAGAGATTGGAATTCGTTGACCAAAAAATTTTTTTTAGTGAAGCACGAGTCAAAACCCCAACTGGCTGGATGCAATGGATGGTTTTCTCAAAAATCGTCTAAATTTCCCAATTTGAAATTGACATTGAAACCCTAATTGGTCAAATGGGTTGAATGAAATTGACAATTTATTTAAAAAATCGACCGAATTACCCTAAAAAGGGAAACATGTCAAATGAATTAAGTGAAGTTTAAAAACTTACTCAAAATTGACCGAATCATCCTAAAAAAGGAATTTGATCGATTGAAATTGAGAATTTTATTCAAAACAGACCGGATCACCCTAAAAAAGAAATTAGTCAAATGAGTTGAATGAAATCGAGAATTTATTCAAAATTGACCAGATCGCCCTAAAAGGGTAAATTGGTCAAATGAAATGAGGATTTATTCAAAAATCGCCCGGATGACCCTAAAAAGGGTAAATTGATCAAATGAATTGATGATTTATTCAAAAATCGACCGGATAACCCTAAAAAGGGTAAATTGGTCAAATGAATTGAA
Source organism: Coffea arabica (assembly GCF_036785885.1). Taxonomy (NCBI): domain Eukaryota; kingdom Viridiplantae; phylum Streptophyta; class Magnoliopsida; order Gentianales; family Rubiaceae; genus Coffea; species Coffea arabica. The sequence continues at coordinate 27,294,856 of NC_092320.1, read as the reverse complement.
TGGAATTGATGTATTGAAATATGAGTTGAATTGTCCACCCATTGGTAGTTTCAAAATTCTATTGCGATGCATTAGCCTATGAGCCTTCTAAAATCAAATTTTGGCCTCAATTTGTTTATTGTCTCAACAGCGAGGAATTGTTTATGAATTTCTTCAAATTAATGTCCTTTTTGCAAGGGATTCTTACCAATTTGATAAAATGGCCAAAAAGTGATTATTAGACGCTCATATTCGAAAGATCGCTTTAGGAAAATGATCAGATCCTACCTTACCTTGTGCACTATCCCTTTGGATGGTACAAAATGTAAACGTGCAAGTCTCCTTGGATTAAGTATCCGAGACACAAAGGTAGTTTATTCCTAACACGGGATCCCCTAAATGGCATTCCCTTTCTAGGGTGGATGCATGATGCCATTTATTAAAGCGATGTAAATATGTGACAAATATGGCCTAAAGGACATGAATGATGCATCGGGGGAAAAAGGTCTAAAATGAAATGTATTTATTGAAAATTAAGTGTACTGACTGAAATTGAAACATGTGAGTTATCTAGTGGGTAAGTCACTAAAAGAGTGCCAAAAGGCCTCTTATTGCTAAGGCACATGAATGCAATCCAAGAAAACAAAAGAATGGTTAGTGCAATTGATAGTACACATAACATATTGGGAGCAATTAAGAAAAGAAATACAATAAAATCCAATAAAAGGGGTGGAACCCCTTCCCTCGTGCCTAATTGTGCTTAAAAAGAAGGGTGAGGCTGACTCTAACCTAGGAAAATGCTAATATGGATGCATGAGGTTGGGGTTCACTAATGCGACTAGACTCGATAAGGCTTAAAAGGTCCCCAAGCCTTCAGACCTAAGGGAATGGGTCATCAATCCCAAGACCCTCGGTCGGTGGCTCGAGCGGTCCCCTAGGTATTGCTATGGGCGCAACGCACACCATCCACATACCTAGAGGAACCATTCCTAGTCCTACAAGGCGGTGTGGGAAAGAGCCCACGAAAATAAAACAAAATGGGATAACAACAAATAAACGTGCACGTATGAAGTGTTCCCTATTTTGAGGGAAGGGGTTGAGAACCACGCGAGGCTCTAAAGGTGACACACCCCCCTCAAATGCAATGCAAGCGCGAGATAAACAAGTAAACATCCAATCAATCAAGCATACATTCGTGAGCGAGGGAGTAGTTTGGGACGAGAGAAATGCAAAATCCTAAAAAAGGAAAAAATGCAACCCTAAAACACCCAAATGTGATATATGAAAAGGTTAAAAGAAGAAAAATGTTGATTAAATCAAATTTGCTCGGACTCTCGAATTTCCCCAGTGGAGTCGCCAACTGTCGCGCCCGATTTTTTTGATAAATAAATAAATGGTTTAAAAAATGTATTTTTTGATTCAATTTGTGATTGAAAAATGAATTGTGATTTAAAAGAAAAAATGGGTCTAAATGGGGGGTTGAGAATGCGACGATTTGATCCAAAATTATAGTTTAAAAAGGGTTTTTGAAATAAAAATTGGAGTCGCCACTTGGTAATGAGTTAAGGTGTACCAAGTCACCTAAAAATGAATTTTTTTAAGAAAAAATAGGAAAAAGTAGTAAGAAACCCCTTTTAAACGACTCCTAGTCCACGTAAACTAAAGAAAAAGGTTCGGGAGTCACATTTGACAAAGGGGAAGGCAAGCATAAAATCCAAGGCACCTCTTTGACCTAGCCAAGGCTAGTTGCATGATTTAATCAAAGATTTTCTTGTTTTAACCAAAGAATTTATTACATTTGGATGCACTACATGAATGCAAACCCTAGACCTAGGGGTATTGAGGAAATTTCTCTTCGAAGGTTGAGTGGTGCCAATCACATTAATTGTGAAGCCCAATAACGATCCTTTGAAGAAGTCACGAATAATGCGAGTGGGATGCAAATGAATGGAATGCATGTATATAATGTGAGGACATGAGTTTGAAAAAGTAATAAAAAATAATAAATATGTAAATGAAAATGTGCACGTGAGTGGGTAAGGTACGATATGTGAAATGATAATATGAAGTGCATGTGTGCAAGTGATGATAAAAGTGTTCGTGTGCAAGTGAAGAAACATAAAGGTGCATGTGTGCAAAATGGGAGGAAAAATGAAAGTGTGATGAGGGTATAAAATGGTAGAGTGGATTTAAAAATGCATGAGCCTAGGGAATTCATGCATATTGGGTACGGGGAGACCTAAATCGTGACTCAATTTGCCCTTTTATAGAGGGAATACAAGCGTGCTAAGGCTTAGAAAAAGCCACACTCGTCTATATCCCATATTTAAGGGGACTCTCAAGCAAATGAACCCTATAACTAGCATGAAATGCAAAAATCCTAAAATGGAGGGAAAAGGGGTTCGGGGGGCATGCAAAATGATAAAACTAAAAAGAATGCATGACATGTAATGAACATGCAAACATGTACTAACGAGGGGAAATCCCTAAGGGTCTAGCGTTGGACTAGCCCATTCTATGAATTCCGACTAACGTTGGACTAGTGGAAACGTACATTCATCCATCACATTCATTCATGGCTATGGAAAGCGAGTAGACATGCCAAACACTTATAAACACATAGCACATAACATTTAGCATGCTCGACTAGATGCAAGGCCCTAACAAATCAAATTAACACGTAGCAACTAAGCATGCAAGACACATAAGACAATTAAAACCCTAACTATTACATTTGCTAGCTAGGCACACGTCTTCGATAGGTTTTCATTGAATACTCCTCCAAGCCCTATCTATTACATTAGGGAGACCCTATTACAATCTAAAAGGGGGAAAAGGAATAAAATAATTAAATCCCTAACTATTACAAGTCAAGAGGTGTACACATACCCCATAAAAAATAACTTAAATAAAAAGCAAAAGTAAATAACATAAATAAAAGAAATTAAAGAAAGGCTAGGAAAGCAAAGTAGACATGTATTTCTCACGTAGCACGTTGGTTCACATAGGAGAGACACAAAAAGTTAAAAGAAATTATACCTCCCCCTCGATGGTAATCAAATGAAGTAACAAATGGCTTCAAAACAATAAAAAGGTCAAGGAACCACTTTATTTAAGAAAAATTAAAAGAAATGTGCAAAACAAAACTCATTTGATCATAAAGCCCCTAAAGTCATGACTTAAGCGCAATTGAAACAAAGCATGGTAGTTAATTGAAGCAAACAAGCAATGAAGTTGCGCAAATTAAAATTACCAAGAACTAAATTGAGGACATTATTCAATTGGTTGGGTCATAGTGGCAGAAGGGAAAACTTGAAGTGTCAAAGTGCTAAATCTGAAAGTTGTTTCATGCATGCATACGAATGGTTTCATTCATTTCTGATTGCTGATTTTCTGCCAAGGTTTTCCTTCCATTTCAACATGCAAAACGTTCACCACATGCCAAGATTCTGATTATTAATCATCAACTAAACATGTAAATTCATTGAAACGAGAAAAGCGGAGCTAATCATCAAGGCTAGAAAGAAACTTAAACAGCAAAAAAAAAGAGGAAGACTGCTGCAATTTATAACTTCAGCAACTCCCTTTTCCCGCAGCCAAAGTTCATGCCATTTTCCATACTCAATTTAAACGCAATTCATGCCAACAAACCAGGAAGAAACATGCTGGAATTATCATCTAAACCAAATATTATAGCTTGGGACCAAAAAGGAAGAAAACAATAAGGCAAAGCCATGAATTTTTGATTCAGCAAAATTGAAATGCTTTTTCCAGCAAGAACTTGAGCATGATTCAAATGTCTTAAGAACTCACACATGCAAACTGAAAACACTCTTCCCTTGCCCTTTTCCACACAAGACTAAATAACAAATTAGAAGAGGCTAAAACTTGGTGGATATTCACGGAAAGGGAGAACAGCAAAAAAATGCAGCAGCCTCTTATTTTGGCTTAGATATGTTTGCGTATGAAAACTCAAACGAACTTCACTAATTTAACAACTCGATGTCATTATCCTCACCAAAATGCCATCATCTACCTTTCCTCATAACTGGTTTCATTTCTGCAATTTCGTAATGCTTTGAAAAAACTTTTTCTGGTTCCCTTAAACATTCCATTCAACCAGCCAACCATTTGCAAATTTGTCACCGTGAGAAAAACCAAAGCAAACAAGTCAAGATTCAATTAAGGCTCATAGCAAAATCATCCAAAATATCAACAACAACCCATGACCTCAATTTGAAGACAACAGCCTCTCGGACAAACCAATGAACATGCCAAAACAGAAATGAAAACAACAAAGACGACAAGCAAGCGTGACTAAGGAGCCTGGATCTAATCGTACTTCATATCTGGTCTTCCCATTTGCAACAAAGTGCAGATTGAACTTAGCAAATCATGGCCATAATCATTTAATAACAGAAACAATACAGCTGAGTCAAAGTTGGCATTTTATTGCTGGTTTTTATCTAGGACCGAAAACAGAAACATAGACTATGGGAACAAAACAAATAGCGGAACTCTTGGCTGCCGAAAAAGGATAATAGAAGAGGCTACCTTAAGAAATGATTGAATTCACAATAGTCCAACAAAACAGGTTGCAACCTTGGTGGAGAAAAACCACAAGTGACCGTAAGGAGATCCGATGACCCCTGTCCAGTTTTTCCTCCTCTCCGCTGGCTCGCCGCTCTCGGCTTTCACTCTTTCTCAGCCTTGCTTTCTTCCAGCTTTCTCTCCTCTCTTTTCCCTTGCTTTGGTTCTTTTTGTTGCAGCTTTTCCTTTCAGATTTCCTGGTTCTATCGATTCTTTTTTGCTCTCAACTCACGCCAATCTCTTGTCGTTACCCTCTCTTGTTTTCCTTTGCCCTCAGTTTTTCAGTTTTTGCAGCCGCCAACCTCTATGTATCCTTCCCCCCCTTTGGCGGCTATCACTCCTATCCTTTTTATATGGAACCTCTACCCTAAAACCCTCAGCTATCCTCTGCTATATTTGCAACCAAGGACTGCCCAAGTTCTCTCTTTGCAAGCTGGGTAGAAACGCAGCTTGCATTGCCGCGGCTTTGCTCTCTTTTTTTTTTTTTTTTTTTTGAGATTAATTAAAACAATATTGATAAAAATAAATAACAAAATAATTTAATTAACCTTGGATAAAACAAATAAACTAGAAACAACAAAGTATAAAATCCAATGACTAAAATAGATAAATAAAATCAAATAAAACAAAATTGCTATTTTTTTTTCCTTTTTTTTCCATTTTCTTTTTTTTCATTTTTTCATGATTTTTCCTTTTTCTCTTTTTTCATGATTTTCCTTTTTCTCTTTTTTTCATGATTTTCCTTTTTCTCTTTTTTTTAATTCATTTTTCCTTTTTCTCTTTTTTTTTTCAAGAAATTCTATGCTAAAAACTTAAAAATAAAAATAAAACTATAAACTAAAAACTAAAAATTGAAATAAAACTAACACGACAAATAAAAAACAGTAAATGAAATTACACCAAAAATTTGGTGTCTACATGTTTCTTATTTAAATGAATGCTGACTTTGACCTCTTTAACCTCCATCTTAGTGCCAATATCGATGATTTCTGTTTCTTCTAAGTTGAGTTTGGATTTCTCTTCATACTATTTTAAATCCCTTGAAATGCACTCAATTCCTTCCTCAGTATCGCTCTCGTTTTGAATTTCAGATTGCATAATTTCAAGTTTATGAGAGATATCGAGATTACAGCCATCAAATTCCAAAATGGTGACATCTAAAGGGTCAGGGGGTTTTATTTGTGGCCATTTGAAAATAGAATAGAATACACATAATAAATAAATAGAAAATACAAGAGAAACCTTCCATTTCATTAAATTCAAAATGCATCGAAACTTCACAAAAAGATAAGACATGATTGCTATTTAAAGATATATCTAGCCTAAACCTTTATTTTCGTTTCATCAATTTTCTTGAACAAAAGAAGGTATATTAACTGAAACGAGAATAAAGGTTCAAAAAATGAAAGCAATTTCTTTTAACAAAAGATTCAGACAACTGTTCTATCTGGATATGAATCTAGACCAAAAGACAATCCCCTTAAATTTACCGAAACTCCCTTCTAGAGGGAAGATATTCAGCAGTCCGATTCTGAATAACTCCTTCGGTAATTGATAAAAATTTTGAATTCTCTGATGGCTCCTTCTCACAAGTAGCCCCGACAAATAATTGAGATAGATCCACTTCAATCTCCTCCACAAGATTCTTTGTTTCTAGCATGATCACCTCTGATGGACGAGAAAAAGTGTGATATAGCAGTGGGACATTTAAGACAGTTTGCTTATCCTTCTTTTCCGCATGTTTTCGAGCTTGCATTTCTCTTTTATCCTTGGCAGTTGGATGAAATCCCAGTCCAAATGTATCTTTTTGCGTCGGGATCTCTATTGGCTCCAAAATTCCTTGCAATTCCCATCCAAGACCTTTTCCTATTTCATATCCACATCGGATCATCTCCCTAGCCATCATAATACTGGTTTCTGGTCAGTCTGATTTAGTCAACGACTTATCTTTGGATACCCAACCCACAGAGACAATGTCAGCAATATGATGAGATGAAATTGGAGTCCTTTTTCTATTTTCACTTTTGAATTTTACATCAACGATCATGGTATAGTCATCCTCAGCAAACACAGTAATGAGCTGATCATTCACAATAAACCTCAACATTTGATGCAGAGAAGATGGCACTGAATTGGAAGCATGTATCCAAGGTCTTCCAAACAAAATATTATAAATACTAGAGAAGTCCATTATTTGGCAAATAACTTGGAATTGAGCAGGGTCTATCTCCAATACCAGATCTGTTTCACCCATAGATGGGCGGAGTTTAACGTCAAGAAATCCAAGTTTAGTGAGAGTGTTCCATGGACAGATATTCGGCGTTGACCCATTATCCACTAAGATCCTTGGCAACAGCTTTCCATTGCAGCGGACTGATATATATAAGATTTTGTTATGTCCAATCCCTTCTACAGTCAAATTGCCATCGGAGAAGGCGATATGATTAGCGGCAAGTACATTCCTCATAATGTTAGAAAATTTATCCACAGGAATATCTTTAGGGACTTGAGTTTCGTTCAAGATTTTGATCAATGCTTCTTCTCTGTGTAGCTCGGAGGTCAAGAGAAGATTCAGAAAAGAAATCTGAGCAGGCATCCTATCCAACTGTTCTACTATTTTGTACTCACTTCTCTTCAACATCTTTAAGAAATTCATGGCTTCATTTTCAGACACAAAAGGCTTGGGCGTTGGAGATTTAACCTCGGCCCTGGACTGAACATCAATTTCGGAGTTTCCCACAATTCTCCCAGACGTGGTAATAGTAGATTTCTCTTCCTTTAAGCATTTTTTTATCTCCAATCAACAGAATAAACTCCTCGTAGTTCCATGGCACCTCTTGCAAGTTATTGATAGGAATTTGTTCCGAAAATTCAAGAATGACAGGTTCTGATATATCCCATTCAAAAGATGGTAGATCCAAAATAAAAGAAGCTTTAGAATTGTCAACCTCGGAAGGCTCTCTTTCTACTATAAATGGTTCCTCTTTTTCAAACACAAAAGATCTCAACTTTTTCTCAACATTATCCTTAGTCATGGACTTTTCAGCAGACAGCAATTTCTTCATTTTCACGTGATCGATTTCTATTACGGCAAACACCTCAGTTTCATCTACAATGTACCGAGTGGGATCAATAAAGTCTTCATCATCGATGATAACCCCCACAGTGCTCCCACGCTCAGGTAAAGGATTCTTGCTGACATTCGATCCTTAGTCTCTCCTTCTTTTAAGAAGAATGTCTCCAGAGTCAATCATATCCTGAATTTTATGTTTTAGAGCCTAAAAATTGCCAGTGGTATGACCTGAATTTTCAGAATAATAAGCACAAATTGCTTGCACATCGTAACCTGGAGGAATGCCTTTGGGATAAAGTTTGGGAGGAACAGTGCCAATTTTTTCAGCTGGTTTTAATTGCTCATACAATTGATCAATAGGTCGACCCAAGTTGGTGAATGTTCGAAATTGCTTTTGAGTTTAAATTCTGCTGGTTTGAAAAGGATTTTGAGAATAATAATTATTTTGCAGGGTTGGTTTGGGATGATAAATGGGACGGGAGTGATTTTGAAAGATAGATTGTGGGATTGGAGGTAACGGTGAGGTATTCAATTGACTTGGTCGGGATTGATTGGATAGTAGTGTGGTAGACCGATTGAGGGTTACGATAATATGGATAAGGAACATAATATATGGGATGGTTTCGAATTCTGGGTCTAAAAGATGGGCTTTGATCCCATATAAAAGATGTTTCTCCTTCTTTCTTTTTGAATGGGGGCTTTTTTTCATTGTTGTTTTGATTTTGTAGAGCATCCAATTGCAACTTTAATGCAGACACATTAACAATCTTCCCTGTTTTGACAAATTCATCATACTCCTCCAACTTGTTAATGATAGCAGCAAACGAACTTCCAATCATGCGAAAGATCTCTTCAAAGTAGGGTGGATCGTGAGCCTTGATGAAAGTACGAACAATCTCCTCCTCAGTCATAGGAGGCTCCACTGTAGCAGCTAACTTTCTCCACCGCTTTGCGTAGGTTTTGTGATCTTCCGGCGGCTTTCTTTTCGTATCCTCCAGTGTTGTTCTGTTGGTGCCAACTCATAGTTAAATTCATATTGCTTCACAAAAGCTATTGATAGATCCAACCAAATTTTGACCTCTCCAGACTTCAAATTTGAATACCAATCTAGAGTATCTCCCTCTAAACTTTTCGAAAATAGACTTATAGGCAAATTTTCATCATCATTGGCTTGCTTAACTTGTTGGCAAACATCTTGAGATGCATCTTAGGATTTCCAGTTCTATCATACCTGCTGAATTTAGGGGTTTTGAATCCCAACGGTAGCTGAATATTTGAAAAAAGACATAATTCATCGTAACCCAATCCACCATGCCTGCTCAATTCTTGATTCTTTTTCATAAAATCATCGAATCGGTCCAACCTTCTCAATAGGTCCTTGTCAATAGGTACCAGTTGTTCTTCTATCGCCGCCTTCCCTTGAGACGCCGTATCCAGTACAAAAGACTCTGTAATGTGGTGGTAGGGTCCCTGAGGGTTGGGGGGAACGTTCAGATTGGTTTGTGGATGGGTTTGAGGGATTTGACTACTAGTTGGATTCATCAATATATAATTCGGATGCATATAGGAAAAGTCTGAATTTAGTCAGGTAAAGGTATTTTTAAGAGGATTAGCGAAATGAGGAAAGAAAATTGTTTGGGTATTGGATGTGTGGGGTGGTTGATAGTCTTGTGCAGGTGGGTGATTATCGACAGGTTCTTGGTCATTCGGGACACCACCACCACTGTTGCTTGCGACCAACTGATCAATTACACGCCTCTGCGCGGCCATTTCAGCACTTAACTCATTAAAGTTGCCAAGTACCTCACTTAACTGAGCTCCCAATGTTGTGACATCCAGTGACGTAACTATAGCAGATCTTTCCGAAATTTCTGGCATTGAACTCATGTTTACAGGCTGTCTCAAGGCTCTACTTCAAGACTTGATTATGATGGGACTCCTTCGTGAAAGTATGTTTAAAATACCTAAGAGATTAAAGGAGAAACTGGTTCAGAAATTTATTCTTGACTAGACCTGCCAAACTTTTATTTCAAAAGAAAGAAAGAAGAAGAAAAAAAAAAGAAAAAATTTAGGAAATATTTAAATAATTCGGATGCATGTCCTATGGAGAGCCCTTTTCTACCAAGAGTAAGCCTAATATGATGCAACACCTCCAAAGTGAGGCCTGCTCACCAAACTTGTGTTTCAAAAATAACATTGCAAAAGATAAGAATCATTTCATTGATAAATTTTAAAATCTCATACATCATCTACATCATTTCTCGAATATATAAGAAAAGATTATTAAACTTTTTCAATCTATCTATCACAGCGTCTTTTGACTCTTTGGAATAGGGATTCTGTATGTGTTCAACTTGATCATATAACTTGCCATGCTTTCTTTTCAATTCTTGGTATTTTTCTTGCATTTCTTCACACAGTCTCTTATTCTTCTCTGCCAAACCCTTATTCACTTCCACAGATTGCCTTAATTGTGCATTTTCTCTGTCTTTTGCCTCAATGATAGCCATTAATTTCTTGACTTTCTCGGAACTGTTCCATCAGTGGTTGCTCAACATTAGATTCTCTGAGCCACTCCTCGTATTGAGGGGTAACTAAAGCCATCTGCTTGAGTTGTGGAACATAAGCGATCTCCTCATCATCGAACAATGTTCCCTAGGCTTCGACAATTGGCATTTTCATCGGAATTTTGTTCGGACAGATCCCTTTGTCAAAATTGATGGTGAAATCGGTCAAATTAGGTATGAGTGGTACTCTTTGAATGCGCCCTAACAGTCTGAGAAATCTTTTTGGTGTGTATGCCATGATGCCTTGAGTTCCCAATAGCGGTATAAAATCTAATGACTTAGCGCGCAGAGCAGGGTTGTAACAGTCAGTCCAGTCTAGTACCCATCTAATCTTTTGATCCGGCATTACCTTCAAAAAGTCCAACCATTCTGATACATTTCTTAGCCAAATTGCTTTTGTCAACCCTCTTATGATGGGTAGCTATCCAATTATACCCAATCAACAGTAAACCATCAGGAGCAGGCAACTGTCTCCGAAAGTGTTCCATGGCCCATACATGTAAGATTCGATTTGGCCCATAAAAGAATTTTGACCCCTTTTGACAATTAGTACATGCAACAAGAATATCAGCCAATACAGTCGGTACTATATAGGCTTGTCAATCTTTAATCCCAAAAAATAAATCAGACAAGAGTTTAGTGATTTTGAAACCAATTTTCTTATATTTTCTAGGAAACAAATAAATCCTTGCCATCACAAGTTCATATACCAGTGGCCTCTTACATTCCCATGTTGCCTTAGATGTACATGAAAAATCCTTCGAATGCTTATCAAATCCATCTTTCATTGCGAATCTGTCAAACAAAAATTTTACATCTATGTTTTGATATGATCCTCGCACTACAGACTCTTTTAATCTAGTAAAATAACAGAATTCGATCTTGCCAGAAGCAATTGAAAATATCACTGTTGTACCCTTTACTGGCAAATTCAGAAGACCGGCTACCTCTTTAATTGTCAGAGTCAGCTCCTTGTTTCCTATCCTAAATGTTGAGCCATTGGGATCCCACAGTTGAATTAAACCTTCTACCAAATACCCATCTAATTCAATGTCTTTGAAATCTCCAATTGGCCCGAGGTAGAAGGCAACCTGATTGATCTCACAAAATGAGAGAAGCCCTGGCCATCTTCGAACCTCTATTGGGGCCGCTAACAGCTGACTAATTCATTGAGATCTGTTCATCTGAAGCACAGAACCTCGATTAAATACCTTATCTATAGGTCTCACTTCTCCAGTTTTACAAAAATTTAAACATGAATATCTCATAGAGGGTAATTACCCAGTGAAAACAAGGTTGGTACATTCCTAAAATGAAATTCCCTAAATGGCATTCCTTCTAGAGTTAATGCATGATGCCAATTTATTAAACGAATAAATGTGCAATACAGTAATTGAAACATGATCTAATGGTACCCCATTTAGATGCCAGGATAAAGCTAAAATGACATGTGTATATGTATACATGCGATAGACTGAAATTTAGACGTGCTATTTACAAAAGGCGGTCTGTCCTTAATGATTACCACGTCAAGACTCTTATTTATAAGGTTTGTATATGCAGAAAAAGAAAAAACAAGGAGATGTTAATTCAATAAATAACACATAACACGTTGAGACAAAATATAATACAAGAATGGAATATAAAGAAAGCAAAGAAAGAAGAGTGGAATCCCTCCCCTCGTGTCTAGTGTTACTAATTGGATAAGGTTGACTCTATTCTAGGTAATTTCTAATATGGATGCATAAGATTTGGCTTACTAATGCATCTAGACTCGATAAAATTCAGGCTCCCAAGCCTTCAAATCAAGAGGCGAAGGGTCATTAATTCCAAGGCTTTCGGTCGGTGGCTTGAGTGATCCCTTAGACATTGCTACGTGCACTTCATACCACGGGTACATGTCCAAGTGAATCGATCCTAATCCTAACAGGGAGGAGTGGTGTGACAACTACTAAAAAGAAAATAAAATGTAGAGTTGTAAATAAATAGCGTATACACGTATGAAGTACTCTTTTGAGGGAAGGGATTAACATTAAATGCACGTGAAGGTTCTAAGGTAATATTCCCCACCCCAAATGCAAAGCGCAATATTAATAAGTAAATAAACAAAAATAAATAAATAAACCATTCATCACATACACGAGGAACGATAAACGAATACGAGCATGAAATACAAAACCTCCTAAAAAAGAAAAATGCAACCTAAAACATCCAAATATGATAAATAAAAGGGTTAAAAAGAGAAAAGACAACTAAACCAAGTGCTTGGACTCTTTAGCATCCCCAGTGGAGTCGCCAAGTTGTCACGCCCCATTTTTCGCGATGGAAAATAATGTGTTTACAAAAGATATGATTTTTATTTAAAAATAAGTGAAAAGGACCTTGAATGGGACTTTAAAAAATGCAACAGTATGGGTCCAAAATTTAGTCTAAAAGGATTTAAAAAAATAGGAGTTACCACTTGGTATTGAATTTTAGGTGTACCAAGTCACCTTACAAATATTTTTGACAAAAAAAATAAAATAAAATAAAACCTTTTTCGACAACTCCAGATCTTTGAAAAACAAGAGAAAATGAGTTCGAAAGTCACGATTGAAGAGAGGGAAGACAAAGGTTCGATTAACTCATATCTAAGACACCCTTTCAATCTAATCTAACCTAGTTGCGAGATTTAGTCAAAATTTTCCTAATCTAACCCTTAATTTTATCACGTTTGGTTATTTCCTACATGGATGCAAATCTAAATTTATAAAATATGGAAAGGGACAAAATATCCATTCAATGATTTAATTGATACCAATCGCATTAATTGCGAAGGCTAAAATAATTTCTTGAAGGGGTCACGAGCATGCATGAATGAAATTCAAAGAAAAGAAAAGAAACTTAAGTTATATATCTAGATATAAGTGGCCAAAGAATAGATAATGCAACATAATGGGTATGAGAGGCAAAAACTCGTGACATAATTTTCTTATACATGAATTAATGGGGTATTTAAACTAAAAAGTTATAATCACCCATTTCCCATGCTTGAAGAATAATTCTCCTAACATGAACAAGCAAATGAACTTACTTCTTTTATAATTTCTTAAATGAGGTGCAATTCTAAATGATATGATTAACACATATAGAGGATAGAGAATAATATAATAGGCAATATCATGCAAATGAGAAAAGATCTTAAAAATAAAAAATATACATGAAAATGTAATGAATATCACACAAAAATGAATCTATGCACGAACGATCTAAGGGTCCAACGTTGGACTAACCCATTTCTAAAAATCCTTACTAGCGTTGAACTGGCAAGTAAACGGAGGGAGAAGCCACAACTAGCATTGGAGTAGTGTGGTGACGTCATGCATTCTTAATATATAGTAAAACAAATAAGGCATAAATTAAAACAAATAAACATGTAAGAGCATGTAACACATAACACATAAACATAATATCTAGTTGCAAAAATCCTAAGAAAAGTGGATAAAACACATAACACATATGCCACAAAACACGCAAAACCTATCTATTACAGTGGGGAATCAAACTACAATCTAAAATGGGGAAATAAAAAATCCTATCTACCCTATCTATTACAATAGGAGACCTAATTATAATCTAAATGGGAAAATATAATAAAACAAATCTAGTTATCCTATCTATTACATTTTTGAGGTATTTAAATGCCTCTCAAATAATTATAAAAATTAACTAAACAAACATAAAAAATTTTGAATGAACATTTAAATCAAATAAATAAAACATATAAAAATATATAAACACATAGGAACACGTAGAAGCACATAAGAACACGTAATTGACATTGAAATATAATAATAGCGGTACCTCCCTTTTGAAATAGTGACTAAATGGAGTCATATTACCCTATTTATATGCAAAATGAACAAAAGAATCATGGCACCAATTTAATTGAAAATAATAATAATGATAAAAATACTAAATTCACATTAATATGTCAAATATAAAGAAACTTAAGAACATTTAAAAATTACAAGTTAAATATATTCAAAAGTAACATAATTAGCTATTAAAGAAAAGAAATAATCATAATAAAAAGAGTGAAAATTCACTAGGGACTAAATTGTAGAAATCAAAAAACTTTTGGGGTTAAAAATATAATTTTTTAAAGTTTAGGGGCCAAAATGAAATGGAAGATAAGTTCAAGAACCAAAGTGCAATTAATTTAAGGACCTATGTGCAAGAAATTTAAAATGTTTTGACCCACAATAAAAATACTCCAAAGATCAGGGGCTAAAGTGAAAATTTTGGTTTCTGATTTGGGCAAGAAAAAAGCATCGGGCCTTTCTTTTTATTGTTGCTTGGGCCGAAATTCCTAAGCCCTGCCGAAAGTTCAAGAGAAGCGAGCAAGCCAGCCCGTCTTTTTATCACTCAAGTTCAATCAAAAAATGCATAGACTCGACCTCCGAACCCAAACCGAAATCCAAAAGAAATAAACTGAAACCCATCCCAAAACCCAACCAAAAATAACCACAAACCCACCTAAAAATAAAACATAAGCCCAAACCTTTTTTTTCTCTTCTTTCCTTTTTCTTTCTTTCTTTTCTCTTCTTCTTCTTTTTCTTCCCCTTCCCTTCTATTTCTTCTCCTTCTTGTCTGGCTAGCTGAAGCTTCTTCAGCCAGCAGCCATCAAGCTGGCTGCGCCGCCGCAGCCGAACCGCCGCCACCACCGATCGCGGGCGACTTCTGCTTTCGCAAAAAAATTACCAAAATACACACCCCAACTCGATTTTTCGCGTAGATTCCATTTTTTAAGTTAGTTTTACAAAAAAAAAAATGACCCGAAAGTGGCCAAAATAGCAAAAGATAGCCCAATTTTTATTTTTTTTCAAATCACCATATCTTTCACTAAAAATCATAATAATTATATCATAACACTCCTTACAACTTCAACAATACAATTATAATTTTAATTTGACAAGAAACAACATGAAAAGCCTAAATTAAAGCAAAACAGCCCCTAAATGAAGAACTATACTTCAATGCCTGTAAAGCTCAAAACTCCAAAAATTTTAGATAATTCAACATTTTCGGACCTTGTGCAGCTACAATCACCTATTTTGACGAAAATATGCACAAAAGATTCACTAACTTAACCCCTAAATTGGCATTTTATCAAACATAAACAAGGCATTTACAAGGCCATTTCTCTTTTTTTAATTTTTGTTGATGGCTTATTCCGAAAAAATACAACAACACCAGCAACCAATTTATTTCACAAAACCCACAAAATTATTGATCATCAAAGCCGAAGAAAAGAAGAAAAAAACCGAACCAGTTTGCATTAAAATAAGGATCAACTAAATCTTTGCCAAATTTCCAGGAGCTATCTCGTTGGAATCAAAACAAAAAATAAAAGGAAAGACTTACAATGGTTTTACAATGGAGATTATTATGGCAGTGGTGGTAGTAATGGCACTAGTAGCAAGCTCCCAAGCTTCCCCTTTTTTTGTCTGTGGCTTTCATCTAGAAGCCCGGAAGAAGCTCTCAACTGAGAGCCCTCTTTTCTTTCCTCTATCAGTGTTTTTTGTTGGGAGCTCCAGGAAAGGCCGAAGTGGGGAGAGAGTGGAACATTCCCTTTTTTTTCTTCTCCTCTGTTTTTGTCCTCTGCCCGTTGAGAGAAATCAGCCAAGGCCAAGAGAGAGTTTTTGAGGCAGGAAGAGTGGAGTGTTTTCTTTTTTTTGGCTTGTCTTGTCTTGTGAGGGAGAGAGCCGAGAGATGTATACTGGGAGCCAAAAGTGGAGTTTGTGTGTTTGGTTAGTCAAAATGATGGTTTTACTTTTTTTTTCTCGGAGACGACAACAGTTGTATAACCTAATCTATTCTATACTAAGGGGAAGAGGGCGGACCTAAGGAGATCCAAAGATAATCCGAAAGGGATTGAACCACCACCGGACCAAACGGGTGCACAACACACCCACCTGAATTTTTTGAAGCAAGCCATTTAAATGTGGCATTTTGGTGGGAGCCAAACTAGATGGTGGCCACTAGCCCAAAGGCTGGTGATTAAAATGATGGTTTTCCAAATGACAAAAAATATGCATGAAATAACATGATGGATTTTTACCAAAATGAGAAGAAAGATCAAATGAGGATGAAGCGTAAAAATGGGTTAATAGTGGTTTTGGTGAAACAAAAATGATTAGGATGATTTTTTATTTCTTCATTTTCTTCTTTCTTTTTGTTTGTTTGTTTGTTTTTCTTTTTCCTAAAACAAACCTGAAAAAATGAAAAAAATACACATTAAAATGTAAGAAAATAAATAACTCATTAATTAGAAAATTTCAAGAAAATATTAAAAATTGATAAAATTTTGGTGTCTACAGGTGCCATATACGATAAGGGTCGCCACTAGAACCTACAAGACTAAAGCCACATTCGACGAGAGCAATCTCTAAAGCCAGTGGTGTTATGGTTCCAACTACTTCTAAGTGCCACATTAGACGAGAGCCACCTTTATGATTAGTGGTGTTATAGTTCTGACTATGCAAGGAAGTGCGAAAGAACAAAGTTGTGCTATGGTTATGATCATGCAAGGAAGTACAAAGGAGTTAAGTACTGTGCAGGGCTAAGTGCCACATTCGATGGGAGTCACCTTTATAACTTGTGGAACTAAGTATCACATTGGACAAGGGTTAAGTGCTACATTCGATGAGGGTCACCTCTAAAACTCATAGGACTAAATGTCACAACTACACAAGGAAGTATGAAATAGTTAAATTCTATGCTAGGCTAAGCGCCACATTTGATAGGAGCCATCTCTAGAGCTTACAAGACTAAATGCCATATTGGATGGGAATGGAAAAATTTAAATGTCCCACATTGGGACGGAAGAGGAGAAAGGAAGAGTATATTACCTCCGACCCATAGGCAACTGAATAACTTAGATTTCTCATTTTAAATCGGTAGTTTCAGTTCAAAAGTCACTTGAACCACCCTGTGGACATGGCGCGTTACACATGTCACAACACTCCCCTAAATCTTTAGAAATAACAGTGTCGATACCCTCAAACTGCCACAATGTAGAGCCAAAAAGCCCAAGTCTAACAAGAAAATCAAGATATAACCTACTGTTAGAAGCCAAAACTCGGCTAGTAGTTGTCAATCAAAATCTTCATGAGATTGGTTCTTGGATACATAAAATCCAAATTCTAGCCCAACTTTAAGCTCCACACGACATTCAACATTTCACTTTGACCTCAGCCTCTCATAGCCACCATGAAACACTCAAATAAACAAAGACAAACATAATTGTCAATAGATGAGAAAAGCTTAGCACTCAACATGAAAGAATCAGGAGAAAGGAAAGCAAACGCCAAACCCAGAACAAAGTTGGTTTAGGTTGTTGCATTGAGAGAAATTTCCAAGTTTATGATGAATTTCAAAATGGAAAAATCATGCAAAACATCCCTCACATTTTGTAAAATTATTTTTTATCCCTCATTTTTAAAAGTATAATTCTATGTTCCTTACAAATTTATATTGACTAAATTTGATCCCTGCCTATTTTTCCGATTAGTTTTTTACTGGAATCCATCACATGCCATCCACGTGATCATTTTTTAGAAATAAAATTGTCAAATCAAATTTTACGTAATTCGATCTATAGTCTCTCGTATTTCATAAAATAAATTTTTTCGTCTCTCACATTTCACAAAATGAATTTTTTCATCTCTCATTGATCATGTGTACAAATAATTTTTTTTAAACCCATATATATCAATTTGATGTCACCTGAATAGTATGAATAGCATGTAATATATGTGTATTTGATTTCACTTGAACAAACATATTGTAGTTGTAGGTGAAATCAAATATACATATATTACATGCTATTTGTATTGTTAAGATGAAATCAAATAGATATATATATGAATTTTCAAAAACAAAAAAAAAAACTATTTGTACACATGAATAATGAAGGATGAAATTTTTTTTTATGAAATGTCAGGGACGAAAAATTTTATTTTGTAAAATGTAAGGGATGAATAAATTCATTTTATGAAATATGAAGGACTATGGATCAAATTATGTGAAATGTGATTTGACAATTTTATCCCTAAAAATAATCACATGCAAGGCATATAGTGGATTTCGACCAAAAACTAGTTGAAAACCTACATAGGAACAAAATTTGACTAATGTAAATTTGTAAAAGACATTAAATTACACTTTTAAAAGTGAGAGATAAAAAAGTCGTTTTACAAAATGTGAGAGATGTGTTGAATAATTTTCCCTTTCAAAATCAATTATGCAAAAGGGGTGATTTTGGTGTGGAGTTCTGACCAGTAATATGCGATCTTAACTGAGAAATGGGTTTAAAAAATTATTTTTATTTTGGAGCCCAAAAAATTTTGTTTAAAATTATTTTTTAATTTTGAGCTCTCATTTAGTAAATGCGAGCACCTAGAGTAAAATTTTATTTCAAATCTTTTCTTATTATAGAGCTTGCATTTAGTAAATACAAGCTTGCAAAAAATACGATTTAAAAATCATTTATATTTGGAACTTGCATTTGATAATTGCGAGCCCTAGGAAAATTTTATTTAAAAAATCTTTTTTATTCTTAGAAATTTTAGAAAATCATTTTTATTTTGGAGCTCGCATTTGATAAATGCGATCTCTTAGAAAATTTTATTTAATTTTAGAACTTGCAATCATTTTTATTTTGGCGCTTGCATTTATCAAAAGTGAGCTCCCGGAGAAATCTTATTTAAAAATCTTGTTTAGCAAAGAAATTAAATATTTTTTTACTTTTAAAGCTCACATGAGCTCGCAGTTAGCAAATGCGAGCTCCCAAAAAATTTGTATTCAAAATAATTCTTTGTACAGAAATAACTACACATGTATACTTCTATATTAAAAGATTTGATAATTATAGGGTTGGAAACACCTCATTTTATTTTAATAAATTTTTGTAAAGAAATAATTACACATGTATGCTTCCATATTTTCATAAGTCAAAATAAAAAAGTTAAAATAAAATTGTTAATATGTTGGGAGAGTATCAATTTACTTTCTTCTAGGAGAGTATTAAATCTTTTTTCTCATGTTTAGTAGGAAAAATATGAGTAAAAAAGGTAAAGGATAAAATTATACATTTAAATACTCCCTTTGTCCCAGAGTTATTTTCTTATTTTCACTTTATTGATGTTTTAAAATAAGAGTCACCATTTCAAATTTCAAATTTAACGCATGCTTTCGAATCTTGTCATTTGAAAAAGCAACTTTTTAAAATCCTCATACACATCTATCAAGAAAATATTTTGAATTTAAATGACACTTTTGTTAATTTACTAATGTCATTTCATCTGGACATAATGATTATCATATCTTCATAAAAAGTTGGATTTTCAAAAAAATAACTCTAATATTCGAGTAAAGGAAGTATATCATAGGTAGCAGGTCTGTGTTATTTTGAAATGACGAGAGGAAGTACCTAACCTTTTGTATTAACTAGAAGAGAGGTTAGTGTATTTTACCCCTTTTTATATTGTTTTTATTTATGGAAATAGAGCATTTCTTTATAATTTTATGAACGTTTTTGGATTTGTATAAAAGGAGTACCCATATGAGATGAGAAATAAGACATGCCTAATTAAATTGTTGTACTAGCATTCGTGGAAGTAAATGTCATATAAACGGAAAATGACAAGAAAAAGTTCGTAATTCGGATTTATGTAATTTATACAACAACTACATCATTAGTGTGTTATCAATGCTCTCCAAATTTTTAAAGAGTACCACATCCACTACGTTTACGTATTCTCTGTGTTCGACATGGCAGGTCTAGCATTACTGTACTGACTCGAGTAATCTATGACTCTAGTGTAGCATCACGATTTTTTATGCTCTAATCTTCATTTGTACATTCTGCAGGTTGTTCAGAACTATCATGATGTAAGCCCCCACAAGATGTAAACTCCGAAAAAATAACTGGGGACCTAGATTGCCCAATGGATGTAGTGTGCTCTTGCATGAATTGAGTCTGAGGTATGATTAGAGTAGATGTGCCAACATGGTGCTCAGTAGCCTATGACCCTTATCGAATCCAGTTTGGCTGGTGGGTTCTGGTGATCAGACTCTACGGCGTCATCTGTAGGCAAATTATCATATACATCACTCAACTTTGTCGAATGAAATAAAGATAATAAGTTTTGGGCATATTTCTAATATTTTACAAATTTTTTGTAAAAAGTTCCACAGAATCTGCCTTATAGCTGGAGGGAAACTCCTTGCCAACAAACACAATCTTGCGAGAATCAAATACCGTTAGGCTATTCGAACAAGTTTGTATATTTTATTAGCTTGGTCAGTACACTGGCAAAGTCTCAGAACAAAGTCACAGTATAATTATAATACCTCTTCAGGACGCAAGCCTATCAACTGATGTCGAAATATAAGTAGGACATGTTGTGCAATCCTGTGTAGATTGAATTCAGCATTCCACCTACATAGAATAAACGAAGAGGCAAGTAATTAGTACATATGATTCTTGTTTGAATTAAAGATTAGGATTACAACTTTGAAAGATACGTGTGCACCAAGCTCCATATGGACTAGTAGTGCTCCAACGGCTGCACTTGATCAGAGCACATAGTAGGTATACGTTCCCATGCTCATAGTTGTAAAAAAACCTTGAATCATTATGACATTGCAACAATATAATAGTTAAATCACTTCACTTTTATCAAACAATATAATAGTTAAATCGCTTCACTTTTATCAAGTGTAATGTACTTGTAGCAACACTAATGGGCCTGCAATAACGGGCCTCCTCCATATGCATGCAATTCCAGTATATAGTACAAGAGAAGACTTAAGTTTAATTTCATCAATTGATAATAAAATAAACCCAAAGAAAATGAAATGGCCTCTTCTACGAACAAAAATTTAAAAATTAGAACATAAATTGGACAGCAATTATATCTATTTTTTGAAAAACGAAAGCAACATTGTCTTTTCCCTATGATAAAATCCAAATTTCCAAGTCAGCAGTAAAGTGGTTAAAAAAAAATTCCTCTCCATTTATTAAGTTCCGGATAGCAGCAAAGGCGTCACAGAACCTACTTCTTCAAGTAGTTGGACTAGGGGACAAATATCATAAATCTAAAGAGAGGTAACCACATTCAAGTCGTAAACTTATCAACTTACCCAATAACTAGTCTGAGTTTCGAAATATGGTCTTGTGTGTATTTGATCCTAGTAGTACCAATCAAAGCCTCTTAAAGGCTTGCCCTTGTGTCACCAACTCCATCCACACCTGTATGTATAGAACGGAGTTAACTGCAAACCTAAAAAATGAAAAAATTAATTGCAGCATGTATTTGTCAAAAATTTTGAACAACTTATTAGAATTTTTAACGAGCAACCTATGTCCTAGAACCGAACTTCATTGACATACAAATGGGAGCCACCAAGAAACCTTCTAATATTAGTTCTTAGAATTACGTATAGAGTGAAAATTTGAGTGCCTAATAAACCGAGTATGCAATAATTAAATTCTGGGTTTTAAAACCAAAATAGAGACCATTTCAAATGTAAATAAAGTCTATGTTTCATAGATTTATTTTGACATTCATCAAGCGTATAAACTCTCATTTAAAATTCAAGCATATAAACTCTTAACATAACCATCTTTAGCAATAAAAAAGATGAAAAAGGAAGTGAACAAGTTCATCATTTACATTCCATAGTAATTTGATTCATGCATTGACGAATTCATCATTCACCCAGTCCTAATTATAAGACAAATCAGCCATTTCGAAAAAAAAATTACTTTAACAGTGCAAGTTCATAAAGATACTACTGAATACTGATACTCCAAAAGATCAGTTCAAACCAACAGAAATTGCAAACTCCAAGCAGCTAGTTATAGTACATAGTTCCGGCAGTCCTAATTAAAGCTTAACAATGAAAAAACCAACCGGCTTCTTCTTTGAACAAAACAAAAAAATGTAAAAAAAAAAAACTATTTGCAAATCGCTACATAGGACATTAGGATGTGTGGAATAGCTTAATAAACCACCTGTTCATTCATTTTTTCACCAGAAAGAGAAAAAAACAAAATAAAAATTGGAGATAACTACGGGCTCCAAGGCATCTTCTTCTGTTCCAGATGATAGCATCAGAAAACGTACCTCATTCCCTGGCTAATGGATGTAGCATCAATGTAATGGTCTCCATTTTGCAGCCTTCCAGTGACTTCAAATTTCTAGCGATAGCTTTCGGTGTCGGGGCTGTAAGATAAAGCAAAATTGCAGACCTTCCCTACAATTTGTACCTCCTCTTGATGGATTCTGCACTTCCACATATTTGAATGATGGATTTGGGATGGATTTTTGTTATGGAATTTCTGGGCCTTGTACGGATAGGTTAACCTTTTCGTAACAATGGTATCAGAGCCAGGCAACGAACCCAACATCCCAGGTTCGAATCTCGCAGAGGCTCTGCCTCCTTGAAGGGGGAGTCCCAAAATTACCAGGCCGTCGAGGACGTCGGCCTCTAAGGAGGGGCGTTTGTTATGGAATTTCTGGGTCTTGTACGGATAGGTTAACCTTTTCGTAACAATTTTGGGTTCAATTTGCAGTTCCCAATTTTGTTCATGTCTTAGGGTTTTCTAATTTTGGGGTTTAAAAATGTGCCAATGAAGTTCTTCGCCTTTCAATTGTGAGCTCTTTTTTATTGACTGAAAGAACAAGGCTCTCGCATTTCTCAAATGCAAGGCATGCCTTTTTTTTTTTTTTTATTTTAATACGCTAATTTGTATTTGCCAAATACGAACTTAGCTTAGTTTATATTCAACAAATGCAAACACCTTTGTCATAGAAATGGCTTCACAAATAGTCCCTCTTGTAGAAACACTTTTTTTTTTATAATAATTTATAAATTTATCTGCTTTGTAGACCCCAAAAATAATATATTTTATCTCATATTACATGTATTAAAACGATGCCATCTAGTTTACCATTAATCTATTGCAAAGATAGGTAGAATGCATGTTTTTGAAGCAAAAGGTAATTTTCCCCTTTTATTGCAAGACTGTGAACGGATATAACCATTTTTGGGATCAAAAGAAGAGTCAGATTACCTCAAATTTGTCCAAACATTGAGAACGTTTAGTTAATACAATGAAAAAGTTTGGCATGAAAGAACACTCAAGGAAACAAATGTTACCATGAATGTTTCAACCATTTTTTTTTTTGTCAATCATCATATCACGCTCCGAAAATAAAATAATAACATTCAATTGAATTATGATTGCCTTTTCTTTCTTGTTGCTAGATATCTTCGTACACATCTTTTTTTTGTTTCCCAGGTCTTTATTGAGTTACAACCAGAGTTCAAAAAGGTCAAATCTCATCATCTATGATTGAGTTGCAAAAACTTTTAGACAGGTATCTACATTTAAACCAAATTCTTTTTGGTTAAAAAATAGGGTTAATTGCACTTTATCCCCTTTAAGTATGGGTCATTTCTCAATTTACCCCCCCAACATTTATTTTTTCACAGTTTACCCCCCTCCGTTAGTCCAGCTCATCAATTGCACCGTTAAAAACTTCAAGATGCCGAAATTGCCATTGGAAGGGAGTCGTTTGTTTTGGTTGACTAAAACGTCCCTCAATGAGTTATAAAAAGGGGTGTCTGATGCTTTTTAGCCTATTTTTTCTCTTTCATGCTTCCATCCAATTGCAGTCTATTTTTTCTCTTTTATTTTAAGAGATTCAATAGCTCCTAAATTTTTTTTTTTTGTCAACCAAAAGTATCATAAAATGTTACAAAGTGTTTCAAATAACATTGAAAGATCGCCTCAAAAAATGTGTGGATGTAGTAAAGAGGCACCATTGTGCACCTCTTGGACACTTGAAAATCTGGGAAGAAGATTTTACTACTGCTCAAATTACAATATAAGAATTTTTTATTAATAATCTATTATTATTGTCTTTAATTTTGCTCTATACATGAATAAGTCAACAAGAGTTTTAGACAACTATATTTTCTTTTTATTCAGAATCGTCATGTATGTGGACATTTTTCATGGGTAGATAGAGGATAGAGAAAAGATGGAGGAAAAAGTGGCTAATAGAGAAGAAAGAAAAGATGACCGACAATGACAAAAGGTTCCCTACCTTTGGTCTTCGGAATTTCTTTTTTTTTTTTTGTGTCATGTGCTAGATGGAGGGAAATTTCCCTCCTCCATTATTCCAGGGTAATTTTGAAAACTTTTCTTTATCCCTTTTATAAACCTAGAGATATGGGTATTTTGGGTTTTCATTATTTTTTGAAGGATATTTCTGTCTTTTCATTATTCTATTTTATCTCCATTAGGGTTGACCGTTAACTTTTGGGGTTAATTGTGAAAAAATAAACATTGAGGGGTAAATTGATAAATGACTCATACGTAAAGGGGATAGAGTGCAATTAACCCTAAAAAATATCTTTCTAACTGCTCTACACAATTAGGAGATTCTCTTGACTGCACTACACAATTAGGAGATTCTCTTGACGGCAACATGCTTGGTCCCATTTATGAGGTCAAATCAATACGTTTTTGAAAAGGACAAAAAAAGGTTTCTGATATTTGACACCCATCAGGCAATAGGCAGGGATAGAGACCTCCTCATGTGCCTGACTAAGCTACTACGCATTAAATGACGACGAACTTCGAACCTATAAGGTCTCTCTGAGTCCTTGACATACCAAATTTCACCATCTCAGAAGTTAAGACAAAATTTCACTTAGAAGCTGAAGATACCCAAGACAACACATTTATCAGTTTTGGTCGCATCAGCAGAAGCCACCACAGAGATTTGGGATCTCAAATTGCCAATAATGTCATTTTCTATCATTTCCCTGCGTCGTCGTTTTGGAAGTGAAACCCTATAAACCAATACAAAGAAGCTGGACACAAGGCCATAAAACTCTCACCCAGCCATTACCACATCATAAATCGCATGGTACTTTTCTAACTCTGATACAATTCATAAAAATTCTATAGATAAGCTCAAACATTATAAGAGTAGTTAAAAAGAAGTCAATGAAAAAGAGCTGCAATAAGAAAGCCACAACAATATAAAACAAGAAAGCCACAACAGTATAAAACTTGACAATACAGATTCTACCCTCATTGGTCTCAGGAAACTCTTGGAGGGCTTCCTAGTTTGTAAGTTCCATAATGGCAGACACAATATCTCCATCTGCAGCCTTGAGAGCTTTCACAGCCTTGGCCCTTGAAACACCAGCTTGCGTCATGACCAATTCTATGTCCTTGGGTTCTACACCAGTCTCGTCTACATCTTCATCATCCTGAGCTACAGTTGATGGCTCGGGCTTGGATATCACATTGCTGATATTAGGAGCCTTGAACTGCTCTGCAGCTTGAGTTTGCAATTGTGAGCTCAAATCCTCAATCTTTGCTTCACCAAATATAACATATGTATCTGAAGTTGGGCTCTTGAAAACATCTGGCTTTGTGATGACAAACAGAATCTAAAACATAAACAAAGTCAAATATTCAGAAAAAGTAACATATCTCCAAATTTGGAACAGAAAATAATAAACAAATAACTTTTCAGTAGAATTCATAAATCATCTAAATATACTGACATTCTTGCTCTTCTTAACAGTGACCCGGCTGACCCCTGGGATGGCCTTCATCCCCAACTTTAGCATAGCCTTCCGACTCTTTTTCTCGCTTCTACTCTGTTTTGATCTTCCACTACCATCTCCTTGTCCTGACAAGCAGCAGTATGATAGCATTCATAAAGTATGCAGTTTTAGAAATTTCTAGATGCAAAGCGCATATTGTAACCATTTTCAAAGCAGTCAATTGCCAGATCACATTGATATGTGTTTATGCTTATCATTTCAAGTAATGAATGATGGAAAGTTGGTGCAACAAATGTAGCTTATTAAAACATTGTAAGCATCTGAACTGAAGACACTCTTTCCACATTGAAATGTTGGTCTAGTATGTGAATTACAGGCTTTGCAAAGAATCTTTCATGTGAAACCCATAAAGACTCAAGACACTTTGGAAAAGGCAAAAGGAAAAGAAAAGAAACAAAAATTTAGTGCCTCAAGTCAGCTGATTCGTATGCATATTCCTACCAAAGTTGTATTCAATATCAAAGTTTCTCTACTCTGCACAAGTAGTCTGAGAAAAGGCATTGGAAAAGAATAGTAGGGAAAAAAAGAGAGAAATTTCGATGTGATTAACACAAAAAAACTACATTGACATGAAGTTTGCCAAAGTCACAAGTATCTACCATCTGGTTTTGATAAATTACACTCATGTTAGAATTTGATAGGATAACAGTATCAATTGAGCATGTGATTTGTCCCTTGCACCCTTGCACTCTCAGCATAATTTTTAATTGGTAAAAGCGAATCATTTGACAATCAGCCAAATTACCTTCGCAACCACAAAACAGATTATTAGCACACTTGCTCTATTCCCCCTTTCTTCTTGCAATTTTTTTCTTTAACACCACAATCTTCTTTTCTTCTTCCCAATCACCAGCATAGACGTAGCACTGGCTGGATAGCCTGGATGGCTGGACAGCTATTTCCTAGTGGATGACATGCTAAAATGGCATACTTAGAGTCTAGATTCATTTAGCCAAAATTCCCAAGTAAAACAAATGATTAAACATTCCACCACAGTAATACAGCCTAGTAACCACCACAACACCGTCTCCACCTATACTCAAGTTTAACTAACACCAAAAATAAAGTCTTTCTCATTCAAAACTAAGCCTGAAAAACTCTGATCCCTCACTCCAGTTTTCCAAATAGCAGAAACAACACACCACCAGCATAGAGATCTACACTCCACCAGCATAGACAAAAACACATACCAACACTCTGACAAAGTCCACAAGACAACAGCTATAGCTTCTTGAGCACAAGCAGAAACATACCATTACCAGGGCATTATCATCAAACAGAAACAAGTGTATAGGAAAAAGAGAGAGCTTGCTATAAGCAAGTGGCAGAGGGACCAGTGAACAACAGGGAAGAGTTGTAAGTAGCACAAGGTCGGCATTAAAGTAATGATCATTGGGTGGCCTGGTGCAGAGAGAAAGGAGGAAGCAAAAGAAATGGAGGAGCAACAGGGGCCAGAAGAAAGGAGAAATGCTTAACAAAAGCAGGGAGAGGGGGGAGAGATTAAAAGAAGGGCGAAGCCAGAAGTGGAGGCAGGCAAAGAGAGCAAGAGGGAAGGAAAGCCAGAGGTGGCAGGAGAAAGCAAGCAGGAAATTTGGGTGAACATCGAATATATCAAAAAGGGAAAATGACCTGTTTCATCCTTTACATTTTGCAAAAATATTCTTTTCGTCCCTCACTTTTAAAATGAAGCAAATTCGTCCCTGACATTTAAAAATTAAAACTATAACATCCCTGAACTTAATTTTCAATCTGAATCAAACCATTCAATAACCCAGTAATAAATTTCGGAAATAGAATTGATAGATCACTCGGTCAATTTCATTATATTCACATGACATTTATTAAATTAAAAAAAAAATTATAACATAAAAGGCCATTCTTTGTCTTGGAATAGTAGAGTTTTTTTTTGGGTAAATCTTTTCATACACTGTTAGTATATCGACTTGCGAATCTAGATGTATATCATAAATACAAAATTTGATATTTAAATTTAAACTGAAATGATATGCGGTACATAAAACCGTCAGTGTATACAATAATAATATACGAAAGATTAATATTTTTTTTTTATGTTATAATTTTTTATTTTTTATTTTTGGGTTCATTAAATTTTACATGAATATCAAGTTGAGTTAACCAAGTGATCTATCAATTAGACTCCCAAAATTTGTAATCAGGTTGATTAGTGGTTTGATTCAGATTGAAATTTGAGTTCAGGGATGTAAGAACTTCAGTTTTTAAATGTCAAGAACGAAATTGCTTCCTTTTAAAAGTGAGGGATGAAAAGAATATTTTTGTGAAATGTGAAGGATGAAACCGATCATTTTCCCTATGAAAAATAGAGAGACACGAGGGAATGAGGAATGAAAATGACCAGTGGAGCAACAAACAGGCAGTAAAAGGATGGGAGGAATTCGTTTTAATTTGTCATATTAATGAAAAGGTACAACATATTTTTCTTACATCATCAAAATACTATTCAATTACGAAGAAGTTAAATAAAAGCATGACAAAGAGTTGTGCTATATCCAACCGAAGATGCAGGCAAATTAGAATAATTTCTTGAATCAGAAAGAATATGTTTTTATGTATGCAAATCTCACAGAATGTGGCTGTATTGTACACTATAAACAATTCATACTTTAACATGAAAACACCTCTACAAGAATTCTATTATCCAACAACAAAATTATTGCACCAACCAGACATGAGAGGTAAGATTTCATGAGAAAACATTTATAAGTAGAAATCTTTTAACAGTTGTATTTCTCTAATTGAATAGTCCACGACATCAAGTTTCCACAAAAAACGTTAAGAGCGAGTGTAAAAGGTGCTATATCATACAGAATGTACAAGTACCTTCAACGTCATCTTCATCTTTGTCGTCATCATCATCATCATCTTCTTCATCCTCATCCTCGATCACAGGTTCCTCAGGCTGTAAAATAGCATATTCATCATTAAATAAAAATACGCCAGCAATGCAGCTTCAAACAAGTGCACCAATTGACTTCATTTTAGGCAGGATTTAGCTGAACGAATAAGGGGAGATTGTAGGAGAAAAAAGATTTTTAGCCCATAGCAGGACAACAATGGAAAATTTTGAAAGGCAGATTAACCATATTGAAAAGATTTTGGCCAGTTGCTTTTTTTTTTTCTAACCATGCAATACTTCAGAATCAAAACCATGCAGCAGAAGATGAGAGCAGTGCATAGAAGGCACAAATTTATTGATTGTGTTCTAGAGATGAAAGGATCCAGTGGTCTGTTAAATTTAAAGGAGTTTAATGCAGCCTAGAATGAAATCCATAATTGACACTTGTAAATTCATCTATAATTGAGACGAATCTAGTACCCATTCTTTTCATTTCCTTAACTTAAAACAGCCGTAAAGGGGTAAACTCATAGAAGCCCGGACAGGCCCAGTAAACCACAAGGTAACATCTGCTAAAGACATTCTAGCGGGTTATCTTCACAAAGTTGGAGAAGCAATAAACGAAGAATTGAACCATCACTATGAACCTCTAGTAGGAAAACAAAACAATTATTTTCCAAAATCCGCAAGAGATAGAACAGGAACTAAATTGACTCAGCGATCCCAGGCATCATTGCCTGTCAAATTAAGTATTTTACAACATTTGACCACATGTGAGATATTTGGAGACAACAATATCTTAATAAGTGCAAGCCTTGGCTAAACTGATAACCAACCTTAGAGTCCTTAAAAATCAATAAGTACAGTATGTCACTATAGTGTGCACAGCTAAATATAGGACAACCCTTTGATAAATCACTCTGAAAAGTTATACTACTAATTGCAAGCCAAGGTTAACAAAAGAATAGTCCTTACTCATCCATGTCAAGTGCCACACTTTTATGAGTGATGGGGGACATGAAAAAATGGATCCTGAATTGTTCATTATGAGTAATTGCATCCCTCTAAACAAAATTCCAAATCACATAATAGTGACTTTAGAAGCACTCATTCATTTTTACCTGCATCACAAAAGAGTTGCAATCAACAGGTTCATCACGAAGCCAAGGGCAATTTCATTATCAGCTTTCAGAAGGGTAATATCTTTTTTTTTTTTTTTCGGAAACGATAGATGAATTTTATAACAAACAAGACTTTACAATATTTGAGCAACGGCTCAACTACCTATACAAAGTGTACAATGACACTAAGGAGATCATTTTAGCTAATTGTGATGGTTTCACAGAAATTCCTAGTGCAGTTCCATGCACCCAAACTCGGCGAAAAAAACTACCGCTTTCCATACAAAAATTGCATCTTTTTGCCTAAAAGTCTCTTTGCAATCACCAATATGTCAAAATAAAAAACTGACTTAAAATCTTGGCTACTGCATTATTAATTAACAAGCCTTCATTTTCGACAAATTTTTGAATTTGAAGTTCTAATCAGTAGCCACAAAATACCAAAAAGATTATATCTTTCTCCGATTTAGAAACTTGACTCCCCCAATATTAATTAAATAGTCTTCATTTTCAACACATTTTTGGATTTGAAGCACACATCCTCTCTAATCAGAAGCCGCGAGACACCAAAAAGGTCATATTTTTCTGCTTTAATTGAATATGGAATTGTTAGTTCTCGTTCATTTTCCAATTCATTTCATCAAAATTGATAAATTTCCAGCAAAACATATGAAGCCACGTTACCACTTAAGCCACAATACTAACACAAAATCATCACCTAACTATCAATATACCTTAACTTTTCATTGATCAATATGGCCAAAAAAATAAAGGATTTCCTGTAAATATAGGTTCCAAAAGATACACTGAACTACAAAAAAAACGAATTTTTTGCAACTGAGGCAGAAAATATATATTAATTTCCTTTAAAAAAATCAAAAGTTCAGATAGCAAGAATTTATACAAAAAAATATCAACAGAGACAGGAGAGATTAAAATTACATCGATATTTTGTTGCTCGAGATGGGCGGCCAAGAGTTCTTCCTGGGACTGAGCAGTCATGCTGTCGGAGAGGAAACGTCGTTTGTGTGTCTGTTTTAGAGTGAGGATTTGGGGTGAAAGAAAAGAACCCCTCCAAGAACCCTAAATCCTTGTGGTAGAAAATTCAACAGTATTTGCAATTTGTATCCTCGAATTATTATTGGCTTTCGATTTGTGGCTCCAATTTAACAATTTTCTCAATTTACCGTGCTATTAAATTAGGGATGCTTAAAAAATATATTTTTTTTTAGGTAATGTGGAGGGCTTGGGGTGTTGAAACTTGAAACCTTTTCATCCAAAAGTAATACAAGGATTCGTTAACTTTCAATTTTAATTGAAAAATGTGTCATTGATTGAATGTATAAGGTATTAAATTACTAAAAATAAAATGTTCAAGAGAGTATAATAGATAATAGATAATGCCTTGCTGCCAGCAAGTTGCTGAGGGTGGTGAATAGTCTGCGGGATCCACTCCCTGCGGGACACACCTAAAAAAAAAAAAAAAGATAATAGATAATGATTTCAAATAAGTTTTTTATATACTATCAGTGTATAATTTTGTTTACATTAGCACGTTTAGATTGTGCCACATAATATGAATTTAAATTTGAAATTGAAATAATGCATGTGTGGCATACATTCAATGCTACTAGTGTAAGAAAATAACTACACTGCTAGGGTATAAAATGTTAGTCCAATGGTTTAATACAAATACTCTAATTAACACTAAATTTTAGAAGTAGTGGATTGAGATGTGTTAACAATTACCTTAGCCCCGAAGTTATGTGAAAATTGACTCGAACATGAGTCTAATTTGCTCAAACTCAAGCCATATCATTTTTAGATAAGTCAAAATCGAGTAGAGTACTACTCAAACTTAACTCAACTTATTCACTTTTACAATGTAATCAAAAGTATTTTATTATGAGACTGTATATTAATAAAGAACTTGGGCTCCTAATTATATTAGTGAAGAACTATGCCAGTTTGGGGTAGGTGGGAGGGTTTAAAATTAAATAAGAATTATAGCAGTTAAGGATGAAAATAGTGTGGAGAGAAGGTAAAAAAAATATAATGAAAGTAAAAATACTATGCCTCCTAAGTACATTTGGGATGGAGTCAAGTTGGAAACATCTTAATTTACTCTAATCAAGAGGATATTACTTGAAGAGTGTATTAATTAGGAATTGTAAGGGGTCGTGAAATATATGAACGAAGAACTATGGCTCATTTATGATGGATTACTAATTCTAGATTAAATCGAGTCAAGAGGAGTTATCAAGTGTTTATTTTCTTTTCAAGATTATAGTTTTTGTTAAATAGTCATGTTTGGTATCTCACTACAGGAGAATTAACATAATGACATAAGTATAATAACACATCCAATGTTTGGATCGACATTAAGGTATTCATGAACCAGATAATTAGTTCATCGGAATGTTACATTATTAAAAACCAGTTTTACAAGATAGTCAAAATTTTGAACTATTAGTGAGTATGGTCATATGCTACCTAGTCATACTGGTTCGGATTCCTTTGGTACCTAAGTTGAAAAAGAAAAATGGTCATATTTCGGTAATCGACAATTGGCATCCAAATATTAGTCAAAAATATCTCATCGTAAGTTTGAAAATACAGAAAACTAAATGGAAAGACTTGCTAAAAGTGAGCTCCATAATGGCAAATACAATGTCACCATTTGCAGCCTTGAGAGCTTTGAGAGTCTTTGCCCTAGACACCCCCCAACTCGCCAATTCTATGTCCGTTGCCTCTGTAGCGGTCTCATCTACTTCGTCATCTTGTGCTATTATAGATGGGTCAGGCCTTGACGTCAGTCACATAGTTGAGGTTAGGAGCCTTGAACTGTTCCTCAGCATGAGTCTGCAATTGTGAGCTCAAATCCTCTATCTTGTCCTTCCTAAAAATAACTTTTAAGTGTCTGAATTGGGGCTCTTAAACACATCCGGCTTTGAGATGACAAACTTTTGCATGTTTGAAAAGTACTAAACATATCAATATACGAGATTCCAGTCCTAAAAAGTAAGAAGTTTAACATAAATCAATCACTAATACTGCTATCTAAAGTGGTCTCAACGAGAAGTTTAGCCCTATTTTGACCTTCCACTTGCATCACCTTGTCCTGCCAATTGTAAGACGTTTTACATTATCCTGAATTATATGCCTTTTCAAATAGGGCAATCAGAATGCATTGGCCAAAATAAACTGTTAATTATATTTTCTTAATAAGTGAGAACTATATCCTCCTCTCCCCCCCCCCCAAAATCCCTTTTTGTTTTCCAAATCACAGTATTTTTATAATTTCCTAGTCATTTTTACAGGTTTATTGGAGGTAAAACACTTCACTGATCACAGAAAAGACCGAATTTTACGGACTAAAAGCACGAATGATTGTCAGTGATAACTGTTCAAAATGATATAATACTTTTTAAACACCTTATGATTCTATACAAATTACTTATAAAATTGCATAATAGACACATAATTATTATACATAAGACTCACATGAACAATAACGGAATAATATTACACTCTTGTTGTAAACATGTACAACCAGTTAAAATATAGTTACAATTTGTTTTAAAAGTGCTACACTATTTCCGCGTCTTCTCACGTACATGATGTTTCTAGTACACAGACTTTTACAGAAAAACATCCGTAATACGTGTAAGCTGATCAAATCGTCACCAAATTCAAAAGGCCAATACATTGAGCTATACTAGAAGTAAATTAATCTCCCCAGGCTATCATTACGAATCTCATCAAAGCATTGTTTTAAGAAATAGTAAAGGGCAGGGAAGTCGAATGCAAATAAACTAACACGACCACTGAGCCACCACCTCTTCTGGTGGGGTGGGAGGTCAGGGGTTCAACTCTTGCCTCCCACCAAATTGTCTGCCCCTCATGAACAACTCGGTTGGTCTCAGTAAGCCTCCTTAGGAGCTGGTGTCCAGTACCCGCAAGGGTCCGAGTCCTATGATTATCGTGTTCGGGGGGATGGGGCCTCTCTCCCTGGGTCGGAGTGGGATTAGTCGGATCTCGTAAGGATTGACCCGGACATCCACTCCGTCAGAAAAAAAAAAAACTAACACAAGGCATATAATTGAACTGTAATCAAGGTAGCCAGAATCGAGGCAAATTGACCTTTCCAGCCCTCAAATATTGGACAAAAGGGGCATTTGGATGCCGTATTGAACAGTACTGAAGAGGTTTTAAGCAATGTTCTACTAATATTTAATCAATATATTCATGATTTATATTCAAAATGTGCATATCCACTTGATAAAATTGTTAATTGACAGTAATCTGAGCCACTGGGCTGAGGGCTTTTCTATCAATATACAGAATTTTGTGGACTAACATATCAAGCATAAATCAAAAGAATGAAGGACTTTGCTTGGGAATTTCTTAACTAATTTTTCTATGCTTGTAACACTGCTTCTAACATGATTTTAAAAAATATTTTTTTCTAGATTTTACTACTGAAAGAAGTAAAGATGCTGCCTTGCAAATCGAATTGGTTTTGTAAATAAATGAATTTAAAAGGACTATTCATTTTTGTTCAAACCAAGATAATTTAAAAAAAAGAATGGTGATTTATAGTGAGGATGCAACTCCTAGATTTTTGGCTGAGATTAAAGACACTCTTTATGAGCTTTACAACTAATACGTTGATTGTCACATTTTTTCCCATTCCGAACAACAACAAAGGTAGGCTGTAAAAGGGGAGACAAAATGAAGCTTCTAGTTCTTTTAATAAAAAAACTAGTAAAATGATTGGACCCACCATTTTAACTAGTAAAGAAAAGTTTCACATGCATGTGCGTAAAATTGACAAAGCTCCACCAAAAAATCAGATTTAGATTTTTATTTAGAAGAAGGTAGGTATGCTTGTGATGCAAATGCAAATCTAGATGTTTTGACTTGGTGGAAAGGGGAAAGATTGAGGTTTCTTATCTTGTCGAGGACAGCGACGGATATACTCTTCATTTCTGTTACAACTGTGGCTTCAGAATCTACCTTTAGTGTTGGAGGTAGAGTAAGTGGTGATTGACGAGCTTCTATGTCAGTTGAGACAGTGCGATGTTGCTTTGCAGCAATGATTAGATTCACAGTCTTCATAGCCTAAATAATAAGTCTTGCGTAAGTAATTAATTTGATGTTTCTACTGTTGTTAGAGTTTCATTATATCTGATTTTAAAGAACTTTATAACTTTTTTACTTTTGTGTTGTCAGAATCACTTGATATGGCTGAATCAATCACATTTGAGGAAGTTCACTTGATTCACATTTGAGGAAGTTCACAAGTTGAACTTCCTGAATCATTCACAATCTGATTTGGTGGCTATTGGTGCTAGCTTGTGCAAGCTGATTTCGTTCACTTGCTGATTTCACAAGCTGATTTCATTTACAAGCTCAATCATTCACAATTTGTTTTCGCTCAAGAAAGCTATATTTAACTCTTGAAATTAAACATGTTGGTTTAAAGTTTGGACATTTTAGAATCTGTTTAGAACTACTTGATGGCTGATGTTTAATTGTTTAGACTACTTGAATTGTGAACTACTTGAATCTATTTACATTGACTACTTTGAATGCAGAAAAAGTTGTATTGTGAATTTGTAATTTCTGCATCTATTTCAAATGCAGATTTAGTTGTGAATTTGCCTGAAAAATTTGTTAACAGGTTAGACATTATGATTGCTAATGTCTAGGTGTTCAAGCTCGAGTCTCGAGCTCACTTGAGCTCATTAAGCTCGGCTTGATTTTTGAACTCGAGTTCGAGATTGAAGTCGAGTATGACGAGTCGATTTGGAATTGCTTTTAAAGCTCAAACTACTAATCAAGCGAGCTCGAGCTAGCTCGATAAATGTTCATGTGGAGTTCGATTATCAGGTGCTCGATCTTGACTCGACTCGATTAACAGCACTAGTTTTTGGTATTCCTTTTTACTTGTTTGGTTTGTCTCTTCAATGAGAATCTATTTTGGTTTTTCTTCTTTTTTTTCCACTTTTTTTTTATCTCTAAACATTTCTTTTCTTTTTTCTTTCACCTTCCTTCTTCCTCAATGTCTTAGCATCCTATCTGCAAACAATCTATGAAGAACCCAACACACCCAACAATCTCAATTTAAAATTCAACACATTTTGGAAACCACGAACTCTAATAAAAAATGTCTAATCATTGGCCTTAAAAGTTTTTCAAATCTTGAATTCAATAGAACCATTGGCGATTAAACGAACATTCACCACTAGCAATTGAACCACTACTGCTAACCTCTTTCCTAGCCAGTTGGTCCCACAGCCACTAGACCTGATTAAATGGGTTAAAAGAGAAGATGGTTTTGTCCACAAGACAGTGAAGATAACACAACAACTAGATAGACTTGGCCTAATTGCAAAGGAAGAATTCCAAAAGAGTCTGACGTAATAGTTCTTCCAGAACATATCCCATTGAGGTCTGAGGTTTCTGAAGTTGATTTTGAAAAGGGGTCCTACTCATCTTTGATTAAACTTGCTCAATATGTTCCTGGCTATTGAATTTTGATTATAAGGGTAAACTAGTCTCTTGGAGAATTTGACGAGGAGCTTTGGGTTATGAGATTGGTTTGAAACTTTTACAAGAAAGATGGAGGAATAAGAGAGACAAGTGATGAAAGGTGAGAGAGAAGAGAGATGGGAGAATGGAGAGACGAGAGAGAAAAGAAAAAGAAAAGATATTACTTTGTAGTATTTTTTGGTGATAGTGGAGCAAAAGTGTCCAATTTGGTCAGGAATGAGAATACACACTTTTAGGTCTTCCATTGTGACGACCCCACTTCTCCTTAGGGCGAACCCTAGGATTTCAGCGGGCCGCTTGCCTAACTCTCGGCAGGGCTCAATACTAGTCAAATCGAAATTTAAAGGTAATTAACCAATAATAAAAGTCAACATAAAGAAAAGTCACTTCCTTCTATAATCATTCAAGTCTTACATCATAAAGTTTCCAAAAGGTACATCAAATTTTTCCAAAAATACAACCATCCAAAGTTGACTAAACCATTTACATCCAAATTCTAAACAAAAGGTAATCAAGTCAGCTTCTCAAAAAATCTTTCCGTTCCGAGCTCCTGTTAAGGAAAACAAACTACGGGGGTGAGCTAACGCTCAGTGAGGCCAAGAAAAAGCATGCAAACATATAAGTTCAAGTAACAATAACACTTGTACAAGAAATAGAGTTAGAAAGTCCATGTAATTCACAAATAACAGTGAAGCACAATCAATAAGGATACGGGAGCTCTTAGGAGCTAAATTCCCTATTACTTTGCCCAGGTTTGATCCAATACTTCCACATGGTGACACTCCATCAACCGAGTAGGTAGCAAGTCCGTAGAAACCCCACTTACTTCCTCCATCCCTCATTTCACCCTTTTGGATCCGTAACCAAACACTCACTGAAAGGGCAATACTACTCGAGTATGCCAAGCAAGATCTCAAAAGATCAAGCTTATAATTTTTCTTATGGTTCACTAGGCCTCTCGACCAAGCCCATGCCGACTCGAGTCGAAAGGTTAGCCAATGAGTTTTGGGCGTCCCCAGATATACAAATACAATTTGCCAAGTTTACGCAATTCAATTGTCAAGTCACGTTCACGCAAGTCAATTGTCTAGTCAAGTAAAAGAGAACGAGTGCGATAAAGTACACACTCGTCTCAACAAATCCAAACCACTTAATTAACAAAAAACAATTCAATTATTTAGCAACAAGTCATGCACTTGACACTCACCAATTCAAAAGCAAGTGAGCAAATAAAGTCTTTCAGTTGTCCGCACCGGGATTCCTTTCGAAATCCTCTTGAGCACCTGAAGAAAGA
This sequence comes from Coffea arabica, assembly GCF_036785885.1. Classification (NCBI taxonomy): domain Eukaryota; kingdom Viridiplantae; phylum Streptophyta; class Magnoliopsida; order Gentianales; family Rubiaceae; genus Coffea; species Coffea arabica. The sequence continues at coordinate 27,257,094 of NC_092320.1, read as the reverse complement.
GTGACCAACCATCACTTACATATACTCTAGACCACTTAACATTCAAGGAAGAAAATGCACTTAATTAAAACTTAAGACAACACCTTAAGAGAGTTTTTCTCATCGACCATCGAGATTCAAAAGGAGGATTTAAAGTCTCAAGTGAACTCGAATCATTCATGAAATCGAGTTTAAAATGAACCATCAATCTCAAAAGGAAGTTGGAAGTTCATAAAAGTTCATTTCTTAAGAAATCAGAAATTTCCAGCTTTACTCGACAATACTTGAAATATTGTATCTTGAGTTTGGTAAGTATAAAAATTGGAAACTTTACACCGTTGGAAACTAGATTCATAGTACTAAAACTTTCCAGAAGAAACTTTTGCTAGATTCCAACTAAAAATTATTCAAATCTTAGCTCAAAATTACTGTTTCATGAAATCAGGGCAAAACCAGTCTTGATTTTTCAGTAATGTTTGGAAATTCGGCAAAATTCACAGGAATTGAATTAGCCTCTGAAATTTATAACACAGCAAGAGTTTCATGTCAAGTTCCAAACACAACAAGCAGAACTAAATTTGGATTTTTGAACAACAAGATGCAATAGTTTGAAGATGGTTGGATTTCACAACCTGTTCAGCATTTTTTTCCGGTTACCAACTTTGACACAGCTTTGAAATCAGGCCATATCTAACTCCACACAAGTACATATTGGAAATGCTTTATGGCGTTGGAAACTAGATTCAAAATTCTATAATTCATCAGAAGACATCATTTTCAAATTCATTTCACAAGAGGGACAAAATTGAGCCACAAGATGTAGCTATATGATTTTCTCAGGTAAACAGGTGAAGTAAATCAGTCCACTTTGCCAGTTCGTTACGGCTCACTCAAAACGAATTAGTAGGGAAATTTTATATCATTGGAAAGCTTTTGGTATCTAGTTTCAAATTCCACAAACAGCACTTGATTTTGACTTTTGTACAAAGATTATGAGCAGTCAAAGAGCCCCTGGTCGGCTGACCTGGGCAACTTTTTCAGTTTTCTTTCTTTTCTGAAAACTCAAGTTTTACCTAACCAATTGAAATAATTTTTGAGAGATAATTTTTACCCATACAATACAACATGTAAAAAGCATTTTTTCAGCCATTTGAGCAACAAAATTTGAAATTAAAGCAAGGAAATAAGACAGCCAAATTCGTCAGCTCCTTCCCTTTCATTTTCAAGTTCCTCTCACCTTTTGGAATTTTAATCACAACTGAAACTACACTTATCGGATTGAGATGAATCTTATGGGGTTTCGAAGCTAAGACATAGGTCTACATTTATTATGAAGACCTACAAAGTCAAATCATGGATTTTCATGGTCAAAATTTGAAATCTTAGAGAAAACAGAAAGCTGTCGATTAAATAGGGCATTTGAGCAGTCAGGGTTATTTTAGTCATTCACAAGCTACAGTGCTCCGATTGAGCTGAAATTTTCTGGGTAGAAAGCTAACTCAAATCCCAACAACTTTCATGTTTTAAGAAAGAACTGATTTGGCATTTATCATGGACGAATATGCAGTTCATGTGGTAAGTGCAAATCTGGAATAAAGCTGGCAGCAAAGAAATAATTGGGAAACAAGAGATGTCTTCAACAAAACCTAACTTCCATGGCTCAAATCCAACTTTCAAGCCAACAACTAAGCTATAATCCACAAGAATACAACCAAACAAGCAAGAATCCTCAAGTCTTCTACCTAAAAGTTCACCTCAAGGCCACTACCTAGAATATAAAGCAAGAAACAAGGGTTTCCTCAAGTCCTCTAGCTTAGGTTATGGTTAGGGTTTCCAAATCCAAGCAACAACCACTAACCATTACTAATCTTTGAAAAATTAAAGATCAAATGGAGTAAAATTTGTTACCTCTTGAAGGTTTCTTGAACCCTAGTTGAAGGCAAGATTTTTCACCAACACTCCACCAAAACCACCACAAGGCAGCAACTTTCCTCTAGTTAGAGCAATATCCAAAGGTCTTGAGAGTTGGGTGTTGATCTTTAAGCAAGATCAAGAGCAAAAGATGAAACTTTTTCTTCCTCCTTTTGATCTCCCAATTTTTCGGCCAAGAGAGAGAAAGTCAGGGAGTTGGAGTGTTTGATTTGTGGTGAAAAGTTAAGAAGAAAGGTGCCTTTTTGTTAGGTGAGAAAGTCAACTTTGACTAGTGGGGGTAATATTGTCATGCACTATCAATATCCTTATTGTTTGCTACACTTAAATACTATTCCTCCAAGATAGTTCCTCTAGCACTACAATTACTCGTGCTTGCTAGTCTAAAAATTAATTCTCCAAATCTCCGATTAGTCATGCCGGCGCGACGTTTGAAAAATTTTGACGCGTAAACGATAAAAGTATAATTAAATAAAATTCATGCAAAAATAATAAAATTAAATAACACCAATGTAAATAATTTTAAAATAGACTAAATTAAGAATAAAAATACGAGTCCTCACATCCATTATCATAGATTTATTGTCATAGTAGTGTGTTAATTGCTGACAATGATTATCATTAATGAGCATTCCTATTGACGACCCCCTATCCCCCCAACCAAATGACTGGTTATTCTTCTTCACTGCTCCAAATCTTTGCCACCACTACTATTAAGTATTGAATTTGCATGTGTTTGCATGAATATTTATGTCCATTTGTAGCATATTTCTTTTATTTTAAAACTCTTGTGAGTTTTTAAAACTATGGCGTATTTCTTGTAGCGTATTTTAAAACTCTTGTAGCATATTTCTTTTATTTCTTTTATTTTAAAACTACGGCTAGAATAGAATTGTTAAACTATCAATTTAATTGGTGTTAAACACTTGATCTTGTAAAGTTCGATATTATCAAACTAAGGGAAAAAAATGTGAGGACCAGAAAATTTTGTGTAAATTTCATACTTTTATTTTTATTTTTATATACCTTATTATTGATGAATTTAAGTGTTTAATTGTTTTTACCACTTGAGAAGTCAATGATAGAAGTTTATAGTGTGAGAATCCAAAAATTTGTATAAATACTCTTCACGTTTTAATTAGAAATTAAAATATGTAATGTTACTTATTTATCGATTTAATTACGTGTTAACTGCTTTTGTTGTAACTTGAGTTCTCAAGTGCATTGTAATTCATTGCAAGATTAGACCTTAGGGATATAATACTAATTAGAACAAGAACTAATGGGGTAACAACATAATGAGATTTCAAGTATAAACCTTGATTGCAAAATTGGACAAATGGATTTTCTTTGCATGAAAGATCATTGGCCGATGGAAAGGCAGCCATTTAGGCCAAGTAAAGACTCTTTCTCTCAGCCATTTTCTACCTTAGTACTCATTTCAAAGGAACCAAAAGAGAGAGAGAGAGACATTTGGTTCCTTTCTTGCCATTCAAAATTCGAGAGAGAGAGAGAAAAGCTGCCTACTTTCCCTTGTTTCAGCTTCAAAATTTTGGACACTTCATTTCATTCCAGCCATGAGCAAGGAAGGGGGGAAAACAAGGAAGAATTCAATCACTTTTGAGCTAGAGAAACTATGGAAAAACAGGGACTGCATTTCTCTTGAATTTCAGCTTTTGTTACTTGTCAAAAAGGTAAAATTTTTCCATCAAAACCCTCTATTTTCATACTAGGACTGAGGAACTTGAATGCATGTTGAATTACTGAAGAAAAGTTGGACTTTAGAGTATGAGGTTTGAGTAGTAAAAGCTGAACGGCTGCTGGAAATTTCCAGCCTAACCGACAGTGAATCATTTGATGGTGAGTGGGTATTTGGTGAAATGTGGTTAGAAAATCATGTTATATGTTCAGTACAATCGTTATGTGGTGTTGCATGCTAGTTTCCTTGCTGAAAATTAGAATTAATAGGGCTGAAATGACTATACAAGGATTGTATGGCTGTGAGACAAGTGTTGGCTTATTCAATGGAAGTCTAGTTGAAATTTTTATTTTAAAATTCAAATTTCTTGGAAAGTTTTGCTGGATTTCAAAGCTGCATGTCCTCATTTCAGTGGTTATGAGATTGCATGTTGATTTGGGATGGATTTGATGAAATTTGTTGGGAAAAATCCCTCACTTGGACCGAATATTTGCTGGATTTCTTTCTAGCTTTGCTTATATTGAAACTTGGATGGTTAGATAGCTTTTATATGTTGATTTTGGTGAATTTCTTGATAGAAATCCTACTAGGGACAATGTATTATGTTTAATGATGATTACTTGTTGAGTTGGTTGAAAGACAAATGCATTTTGCTGGAAAAGAAACCATCTTGTTGAACCATTTGAAAGCTAGAAGTTTACCACTTGGTTTATAAAAATTTTGTGAAATCTAGCTCTATCTATTAGAGTATAGTTCTACAGCCTTACATGTTGTTTTGAGGGGAGAATAGCTAATTGTTGTTGGTCCTAATTTCAAAGCTAGGCATTTGCTGAAATTTTCAGCAATAAATAATGAATGAGATTGAAATTTTCACCTTGAGGTTGAGTTTTGATAAAACATAAGATGAAAGCTATGATTTCAAGTTTTAACCTAGAAGCTTGGGTGGTTACATGTGAGATGCACGTTAGAATCTAGTCAAGAAACTAGCAAACTTTGATGATTAGAACTCATTTCATCACTGTTTTGGAGTGATCTTCCTGGATCAAGTTCATATTGCATTTTGCAGTATTTTGCTTTAAATTTTGACTAAACTTGCTGGAAATACATGCTATATACGCTAGACTATATGGTGGAATGAATGCATGTTGAAATCTCTGAAGAAAATTGGATTTTTGATCATGAAACTTGAATCTTCAAAACTGAAATTTCGTCAGCCTAGTACCTAGTTGATGTTAGGTTTTCTCCTCAATTTACTTGGATTTTATGTTGAATCCTGGCTGGAATTCATGCTTTATGTCTTGTATAATGTTTATACAGTGATGCATGCTAAGTTTTCTGGGTGAAAACTTGAGTTTATTGGTTTCTTGTTGGAATTTCCAGCTTTGGCCGAAAGGAAAAGGAGTTTGGTTTCCCCAACTTTTATCCGAAATTTTGCTTAGGAATTTAGCTAGGAGAATTCCTATTATGCATTCACCCTTTGTTATATATATGTCATATGATGTGTTTTACTTTTGGTTCTAGTGAAAGTTGGTTACTTTAAGAGAAAAACTTAAGGAAATTACTGGAATTTTTTTATGAGAGCTGAGGGGGAGAGTTAGGAATTTTCCAACTTTAACTTCATAACTTTAGTTGTTAATAAGTACATCCTTGCTTCATATACCTCTTAATATCTAAAACTTAGCTTGCATGTCGTAATTTACTTGATTTAAGCAAGGAATTTGGGTGAGTTTGCAAGAACATGAGGAATGAAATTTCTGATTTTTTTATTTCATAAGTTTGGCCAAACTTGAGCTGGTTATTTGTGCAGCTTGTAGCTATGAATTTTGAGGGTTTTGATGAATTGTTACTTTCCACTTGTTTTACTAGATGTATGTTGGTTGCATATTGAACCCCTTGAAAATTAAAAGTAGGATTGTTGTGTGAGAATTTGGGAAAACGGTGAGCTGGTTGCTTTACCTAAACATGGCTATAGCTTAAACACCTTTTGGAATTGTGATTAGAGGTTAGGAAACAACATGTATGTGTTAGGATCGAAGACAACCTACGAGGGGGTGAATTAGGTTGATTAAAAACCTAGTTAAGTTATGGACACTTTTTGCTCAATATGAAATTTATCCTCTTTTCTAAGTGATCACATAATGAATCAATTAATGAATGAACAAAATCACTTGAGAGAAGTAGAAGAGATAAGCAATGTAAAGATCACAAACGTAATAACAAGTAAATAAAAAGGAAAGAATTGCAAACCAATTAGGTACCCAACTCTTCTTGAGCTTGTAGATTAATTCAAACAAACTTCTTCAAGTTGATGAATTACAATCACTTTTGTAGACACCAAATTTATAGTGTATTTTTATTTACTATTATTTTTATTTTTCATGTTAGTTTTTATTTACTTTTAGTCTCTTATTTTTATTTTTCAGTCATTTTAGCATAGAAGTTATCGAAAAGAAAAGAAAATCATTCACAAAAATATGCTTTATTTCTTTTAGATTCAAGTTTACTGTTATTTAATTAAAAAGAAAAGGAAAAAAGGAAAATCATCACTCAAAAAAAAAACAAATCTTAGTTTTTTTATCTTATTCCTTGTTGTTCATTTCATTCGATTTTTACTTAAATTGTTATTTTTGATTATTTTGTTTCAAATAATTCTTTGAAGGGAAAAGTGAAAAAAAAGAAAAAAAGCGAGCTCATGCACCTGAGAAGCATACAATCAAAACCCCTCTACATTTTCATCTGCAAAAACGCAGATACAAAAAGGCAAAATCTTCAGCTCCATTGTTTACTCAATTTTCTCCTCCGTCTGATGATCCCAATAGAAGACACTTGGCTCGATCCAATGTTTATCAGACAACATGAAAATCTAAGGCTGTAAAAAATGCAAAACAAGATGGAGTTTTTCCGTGCCTTAGATGCTAGGTTTCAGGAGGGAGTTTCTGATATAAAAAGCTGTGGAAAGCTAAGGTTTCGGGGGGAGAGGTTTTGGACGGCTGAAGAAAGAAACCAGAGAGAGGAGTGACGGCTGGGGGTTGAGAGAATAGAGTGGTTGGCGGCTGAAGACATAACCGAGAGGGCTCTAGATAGAAGGTGACGGCGGAGAGTAAAAAGTCAGGAGGGCTGCGAAAAGAAAAGGAAAATCGTGAGAGAGAAAGCAGAGAGAGATTGTCGGCTGGGAACAAAAGGGAGAGGGGAGGAAGAGAGTGACGGCCAGAACAAAGGCAGCAGAAGAGCCCTTAGACGATCTTCACCAGAAATCCGCCACTTTGAAATCTGCATCCGGACGCAATCTTGTCAACCGACTCCCTGTTCAGTAGACTCCGCAAGACGTCAAAAGTAATCTCTTTTGCCTTCTACTTCTCATACAAGCCTAGCTCTTCTCTGGATATGCCAAAGATCTTGTTATGTTTTGTTATGAACATGTTTTGCTGTTTTACTTCTTATGGCAGCCAAAGGGGTTGAGTTTTGTTGAAAATCTGTTGTTTAATCTTGTCCTGAGGAAATAAAATCTGATGTTTAATGTTTTGGGTGAAAATTTTTGCTCCAAGTTGCTTGTTTGATCTGATATGCCGCAGATTTGAAAACCAGAAATTTATAAGGTTTCATGAACAAATCTGGTTTTTGCTAGCTTTTCCTCCCATTTAGATTTTCCTCTTGTTTGCATGCTTAGTATTGGAACCTGATGAGGTGGTTGGGAGTTTTTCTATAGGTCTTTTCCTGACGAGTCCATGAGGTTTGTCTGAGTCCTAGTTTGGTTACATTTGTGTATGAAGGTCTGCTGCAATAGGTTTGAATTTCTGGGTTTTGTTGCAGCAGCTTTCTTTGAAAAAAGTCAATCTTTTGGGCTGCTGAAGTTTTCCGGAATAGCTTAAATTGTCTCTTGGGTTTTTGTTTGTTGTTTGATGGTATCCCATGTATGTTCCTGCTGCCATTTCAAGTAGCCAGGTGCGGAACACCATTGGACTGCAATAAGTAGCTAAAAACTGTTGCAGTCGTGACTTTTCCTTTGCTTGTTCAAGTTTTGCTTTGTTGGGGTTCAGACACTATGATAGTGGGCTGAGGGCATGTTCGCCGTGAGTGTCTTCGTATCTCTGCTGCATTTTTTTTATTTTGGGTTTCACACTTGTGAATCTAATGAAGTGAAGTAGAGACAAGTGCATATTTTAGGTGTTGTGGTTGGCCATTTGTTGCTGTTTTTTCGTTTTTGTTGAATGTTCAGTGCACCTTTGAGTTCTTGTGTGTTGAATACTATAATGAAAAGGAAAACCTGTTGTGTTAGAAGCTGACCATCAGTGAATAAGCCTGCTGTGTTTGGAAGTTTGGACATTAGAAGAATGCAAATGCGGGCACGCAGTTTCCTTTTTGCTTGCAAAGCCTAGAAGAAAAATGAATAAGGGGGGGGGGAAGCTTTGAGCCATGCATCTTGTGTTTTCTGGTTTTGTTTGCTTTGGTTAAGAGCAATGCATGTTAAATTTTGTTATTTTTCGTTGCTCTCATTTCATTTCCTCCTGTTTGTGGTTTTGTCCAAAAAGCTGCATTTCATCCTCATGATTTGCTGCTTTCCTTTCTTCCCGCAACAGCCCACACAAACTGGTTTTGGTCATTTTTTTTTGCTAGCTAAATCTGGTGTCTAAATAATTACTGATAAGGTTGCATGTTTTGATCCGAAGCTACAAAGGTTTTGGTGTGAATGTCTCACGGTTTGAGGCTGCACAAAGAAGAAGAAAACATTGCAGAAGCATAAGCTTCGTAAATTTGCATGAGTTTGCATGGAAAAACTTTTAAATATTGCACTTTGGCCCCCCAAGCCTCCTCTCATTTCACTATGGCCCAAGCAATTGAAAAATTAATCAAATTGATTCCTTAAACTTTCTTTTTCCTTTCAATTGGATCCTAATTTTGTAAATATGGACTGTTTAGTTATTTAAATGCCTTCAATGGTTCAACTTCATATTTACCTGGTTATTTGAGATGCCTTGACCCTTTCTTTGTTTTTGGAGGGTAAGAAGTTAATTTTTCTTCATTTGATTACCATTGCAAGGGAGGTAACTTCTATCTCCTTGATTTCATTCTTTCTATGTGCTCCTATATGTTTTGTGTGAATATGCATGTTTCAATTCGCTTTTCATTTTATTAATGGTTTAATTGCTCATTTCGCTTTCCTTTTATTTTGCTTTCTTTAATTAGCAAGTCATTTGAGGGCATTTAAACCTCAATTTGTAATAGTTAGGATATTATTTTTCAAGTCTTCCCACCTTAGATTGTAGTAGGCATCCCCTTTTGTACTAGATAGGGATTGTGTGCTTCGTTTGCTTGTGTGCCTATATATGCGTTTAATTGCTTTCCCTAGGCTTCTGCATCTAGATAAGCATACTTATGTGCTACGTGCTATGTAAAATTATGTGTTTTGCATGTATATTCGCTTTTTAGTATTATATTTGATTATGTGAATGAATGCACGTTACCGTGGCTAGTCCAATGCTAATCATGATCTTTCCCTCGAACCCTCACAAGTCCAATGCTTTTGAGAAAGCGTTAGTTAAGGGCTAGTTCAATGCTAGACCCTTAGGGACTCCCTACGCTAGATCATGGTTGTGTGATAAAATCATTTCATCTCATGCATGTTTTCACTTTTTAGGGTTTTTACCATGTTGCATGACACCTTCTTATATATGTACATCCTTTATCCCATATTCCTTTCTACTTATATCCCCTATTCCGTAGTTTCCCATATATATATATATTCCTTACCCCTTTGTATGAAAGCATAACATTAGACTTGCATTTCATTTAAAAAATAGAAACTAGGTTAAATCATTTGCATGCTAGATTAGGAAAATCCCTTGGGTATGGGATATGGACGAATTTGACTTTTTAATCTTAGCACGCTCGTATTCCCTCTATTAAAGGGAACATTGAGTCACGAACATTAGTCTCCCGCACCCGACATGATGCATTCCTTTAGGTCACGTATATTTGTATAATTATTTTTATTTTCCTTTTCTTTTCTTAGAATCTCATATTTTTGCATTATTCGTGGCCTCTTCGAAGAGTCTTTATTGGGTATCATAATTAATGTGATTGGTACCAAGTGAGTTTTGAAGAGAAATTTCGATCCCCCCGATACCTTCTTAGGCCTAGGGTTTGCATTCATATAGTACATTCAAATGTGATACATTTTTAGGTTAAAATAAGAAAATTTTTGACTAAATTGCGCAACTAGCCTTGGTTAGGTTGAAAGGGTGCCTTGGATTCTTATCCTTGCCTTCCCTTTCTTCAAATGTGACTCCCGAATCTTTTTCTCTGATTTTCGTAGACTTGGAGTCGTTTAAAAAGGGTTTTCTATTTTTTTTCTTTAAAATTTCATTTTTTGGTGACTTGGTGCACGTTAACTCTATACCAAGTGACGACTCCATTTTTCATTCAAAAAACCCTTTTTAAACTATATTTTGGGTCAAATCGTCGCATTTTCAAGTCCTATTTAGACCCATGTTTTTTATTTTTTTTAAATCAAAAATTCATTTTTCAATCAAAAATTAAATCAAAAGCTATATTTCTAAACTCGTCTTTTATTTTTCTTATTAAAAAATGGGGCGCGACAGTTGGCGACTCCACTGGGGACTTAGAGAGTCTAAGCAAAATTGATTTAGTCAGCCTTTTTCTTCTTTTAACCTTTTCATATATCGCATTTGGATGTTTAGGGTTGCATTTTTTCTTTTTTAGGATTTTTGTATTTCACGCGTATCAACTCACTCCCTCACCTTTTGCGTACGATTGATTTTGATGGATGGATGGTTTATTTATGTTTATCCCGCGCTTTGCATTGCATTTAGGTGGGGATATTACCCTAGAGTCTCGCGTTGGTTCTCGACCCCTCCCCTCCAAAAAGGAGCACTAGCATACGTGCATACGTTTTATTATTTATCCCTCCTTTATTTTTCTTTTAGTAGCTTGTCACGCCACTCAACCCTATTAGGATTAGGCGACCCACTTGGACATGTGATCGCGACACGATGTGTGCGTAGCATGATCCGAGGGGTCACTCAATCTTTCGCTTTAAGTTTTGAGTTAATAGCCTTTAGCTTTTAGTCGAAAGTTGAGGATTTTTGATACATTCACTCAGACATGTAGCCGTGACACGACGTGTGCGTAGCAGTGTCTGGGGAATCGCTCAAGCCACCGACAAAGAAACTTGGGATTGATGACCTTTGGTTTCCAAGTCTGAAGGCTCGGGGACCTGAGTTTATCGAGTCTAGATGCATTAGTGAGCCAATACCTCATGCATCCATGATAGTGTACTTAGGGTAGAGTCTGCCGTACCCTATTAGGGACACTATTCACGAGGGGAAGGATCCAACTCCTCTATTCCTTTTATTGCTTTATATCTTTGTATTATTTTGATACAAATGTGTTATGTGTATTTGTCTGATTGAACTAACTCTTCTTGGCTTTTGTCTCCATTGCATTCATAAGCCTAGAACATAAGAGTCCTGGTATGGTACTCTCTAGGAGCCTACCCTATTTGATGTGACACGTTTAAATTCAATGTTTTGCATTGGCAGCATAAATACATTTTTTTTAGGCTCACCCTGGCATACAAAAAGGGTTTCCTTTAGGTCACGTTTTATTTGCGTACTGCATATTTAGTCGCTTTGATAAAATGACATCATGCACAAACCCTAAAAAGGGAATGTCATTTAGGGGATCTCGTGTTAGGAACAAACAATCCTGTGTTTCGGATATACAATCCAATGAGACTTGCACGTCCATATTTCTTGTACCGTCCAAAGGGGTAGTGCACAAGATAAAGTAGGATCCGATCTTGTCAAATACGGCAAAGCAATTCATTAGAATATGGGCATCTGACAATCATCTTTTGGCCATTTTAAACAAAATTGGTAAAAATTTCCTTGCGTAAAGGACATTAATTTGAAAAAATTCACAAATGACTCCTTATTGTTGAGATGATAAATTATAGAGGCCAAATTTTGATTTTAAGAGGCTCATAGACTAATGCATTGCAATGATTTTTTTTGAAGCTACCAATGGGTAGATAATTCAATCGATTTTTGAATAAATCATCAATTTCATCCATTTTGTCAATTCATTCAATTTTAGGACAATTTAATCATTTTTGAATAAATCATTAACTCCATTTCATTCATTTGACCAATTTACCCTTTTTAGGGTGATCCGGTCGATTTTTGAATAAATCATCAATTTCATTCAATTCATTTGACCAATTTACCCTCTTTAGGGTGATCCGATCAATTTTGAGTAAATCATCAATTTCATTCAATTCAGTTGACCAGTTCACCTATTTTTAGGGCAATTCGGTCGATTTTGAATAAATCATCAATTTCATCCTATCCATTTGACCTGCTTATTCCCCTTTAGGATTTAAGTCTAAGGTTCACTGAATAAATTAATCGAAACATTGCAATCTTTTTTATACATCATTTTATGTGTTGATCAAAGCAGGCAATTCATTCGGACTTCGTCCTCATTTTTTAGGACAAATATCTCTTTTCACTCCATTGGCCAAAATTTTCAAATTATTTTTCACTCATTCAGTTGATCGGATTCATCAGGTATTGTATGGTACTTACCCTAGAGGATTGCATTTTCATGTTAGACCTACCCTTGACATAAAAGGATTCCCCCATAGGACATGTATACCGATTTTATAGTCTTACTTACTAACTCAGGGTATTTTTTCTTTTATTTTTCCCCCTTCCCTGCATTCATAAAAGATGCTTTAATAAGGTGAAAATATTTTTCTATGTCTGATAAAATTTGAAAATTACAAGTATTACTTGATTCTTGGGCAGTCCTTACAATGAAAATATGAAGGATCTATCTGGAAGTGTTAGGCTAAAGCCTCTAAGAGAGTTCATAATTATTTTTCACAGAAAAATTCTGTATATTTGACTTGTTAATACATTTTTTCCAAAAGAAAAGGAGACAAAAAGTATATATGTGGAGTTCTTTAGAAGTTTTCTCTTTTCATTTGTATTATAATTGAACGAAAATTTTTTTTAAAACTTTTCAGCAATAAAGTTTTTAGACAATTATTGTTTTGTATATATTCATGTACATTTCATTCTTTTACTCATTGGAGATTTCATGATAAATTTTAAGAAATAAAACTAAATTGAGATTTTCTCAACCTCCAGCCTGAAAATTCATAAGTGTATGCTTTCTAAAATCCTTACGTATACTAGATTGGTGATCCGAGTTATACAATAAGAGTACTCAGAGAAAAAAAAAAAAGGTGAACGGTTGCTCAAAAGACCTAATGAGATACCTTTTCTCCTTCACTTAACCCCAAAATAAAATCAGTCACATTGATTGATAAATTACAAATTGGGGCAATCTTTGCTTGAAAAATGTCCACTATGTCTAATTATATTCAATTCACATCTAAGTGAAAGCAAAAATGTGCATTATTCTTGTTTGTTTTAAAAATTTGGAATGATACTTTGAGCGTTCATTTCTCTACCCATACAAATTTTATCATTTGCTCTTCCATTTGAGCCTTTGAAAGAATAATTTCGTTTCAAATAAGAGCCTTAATGATCATTACCCTATATTGAAAAATTTTTAGATATTAAAAAGGGAGTGGATTTTCAATGACCATTTCGTTATTTTGGTTGTCATGAGGTGTAAGAATGATACTTTGGCCATCGTTTCTATAACCTAAACACTATTTATCCCTTGCATCCTCATTTGAGCTAAAATGGGTGGTTCTTTTCAAAAGCACTTACGATCGCACCCCACATTAGAAAAGGAGATTGGAGAATTTTCCAAAATTAGAAAAAACAAAAATGCTAAAATTAAAAGAAAAGAGGGAATCACAAATTGGAGAAATTTGATTCTACCTGGGTCTCAATTTTGAAAAAAAAAAGAAAAGAAAATAGAGAAAGAGAATAGAAGAAGAAAGAATGTCCGGCAAATCACCTACGCTTCATAGATATAGATGAACGGGAGTCATCCTCAGTTAATTAATTCAGGTACATGCAAGAAATTTCGCATTAATGAAAGTTTCCTTTCAAAGTTAATGTAAGGAACGGAATGAAAAGTCAGGCCCTCTTCTTTTTCAGTCAAACATTCTATCCCTAGCTATTCCTTTTGAGCCTTCAGAATAAGTTATTTCGTTTGGCAACCCCTGAGAATCGCAAACCCCACACTGGGGCAAGTTTGAGTTGAAAAGAAAAGAAAAGTCCCAAGAAGTGAAAAGTGCTAAAACAACAAAAGCAAAAGGAAAAAAAGAAGAAAAGAGAACCTCGATTAAGTATAAATTGGAGCAAATTTTGAAAAATTTCAAAGGAATGGCAGAAGGCCGAAAAAAAAAGAAAAGAGAAAAATGAAAGAGAAAAAGAGCCTCAATTGAGAATAAATTAGGGCAAGTTCTGATTTAATTCTAAAAAAGGGTTGATACAATAATACGATCTCAGATCATTTAAACCACTTTTGAAAATTCGCTTTCAAGTCTTAACTTTTTTAAGCACCTCACCAGATCCCATTACAAAAGCCGAAAGTCCTGACTTCTGTTCTTTGCAATATTTCTGTCAAGAAATTTTCTAATTGGCAAGTGATACTTATATACTAATGTCAGGAAATTTTAGATGTATTTCTGAATTGATTAGGTGTGAGGTTGACACTACTCATCATGTGAAAACCTGCAAGGACACCTTTGAAAAGAAAATGCAAAAATAAATGCGAATGAAAAAATGCAAAAAAAAAAAAAATTCGATGCTGAAAACCCATGTTAAGTGATAATAAGAATCAAACAAAGTTCAAGATCTTGGAGTCCAAAATTAGAGCAATTTTTGGAAAAATGCGATTTTCAGTGCAATGTCCTTAAAAATCTTATCTCTTTAACTATCGTTTTCAAGCCACATTACAAGCTCATAAAGTCCATCGTTGACTTATCCCTCATGACAACTCGAAGTAAGGATTATGCTTCTGAGGAATCTCTCAATCATTTGTGATTATAAGGCTATAACCTATTTCCACATGTTTAGTTATCGTTTCTGCCCATACGTTATAAGCCTAGAAAGTTTAAATGTTGACTAAGTTTTCTTAAGAAATAAGGGTGACAAACTCTTTACTTTCACTAAGATGTGATGTTGAATGGATTGCATACCATTGGGGCACAAGAATAAGACAGATCCTAACCTCCCATTTTTCTTAGCCACATCAAGATTAAAAATAATACCCACTTGATTGGTCCTGAAAGACGAGCTAACAAGAAGTAGTGATTCATTACTCTAAGTATCGATGCTAAGATGAGAAAGAAATCTTCCGTAATTTGGTATTATTTCGAAAGATTTATCATGAAATTTTCTGTTCGAAAACATAGTTTCTTACTTTGTTCAAATAAATGGAGAGTCATCCAAACAATTTTTATAATAAAATGGGCCCATACTGGGGCAAATTTTCATTTGAGAGATTTTGCAAAATGGACCCATATTGGGGTAAATTTTTGTTTATGAGATTTCGCAAAATAAGCCCACTCTGGGGCAAATTTTTTGTAATACATTTGAGATTTTCGTCCAAGAATCAAATAATACATTTTCGAATCAATTACGCTGCTCTTTTCATGAAATTTAAGTGCATGTCATACTTTGGTAAGCCCACTGTGCAGGTATTTATGGTTGAAATCGACGAAAAAGCATCTGGTGATGTGGAAGGCTGATGCCGAAGAAAGAGAAGAAAGAAGGGAAAAGGGTCCTACACTGGGACAAATTATTTTTGAAAAGATTCTCTCGAAAAGATCAAAAAATCAGGAAAATTCAAAAAAAAAAAATCAAAAATCAAAAAAATCAAAAATATAAAATATAAAAAAATCAAATTTAATTTCTTGTGGGCGAAGTTTCAGCGTATGCCGCGCACCCTTCTATCCCCCCTTTCTTGACAATCACACTTAATTTCTTGACCAATTGAATGGCAGGATTGGGTCTTATCCCACTGACCATTCACAAAAATTACGTTGGGCCTGGACTTTGTGCCGCTAACATCCCGTTGGACCTGAATTTTGTGCTGCCAATATCACGAAAATCACGTTGGGACTGGATTTTGTGCCGCCAACATCACGAAGATCACGTTGGGTCTGGATTTTGTGTCACAAACATCCCGTTGGGTCTGAATTTTGCGCCACTAACATCCCGTTGGGTTTGAATTTTTGCCGCCAATATCCCGTTAGGTCTGGATTTTGTGCAACCAAGGCAGGTTCGGGTGTTATTCCATTGACTGATTATCATGGTAGGTTCGGATTTAATCCCACTGACTAATTTTCATGGCAGGATCAGGTTTAATCCTGTTGACCAATTTATCATACTGAGACAAATTATTTTTGGAAAGATTCTCAAAAAAAAAAGAGAAAAAAAAGAAAAAATTCAAAAATTAAAAAAAAAATCAAATCAAGTTTTATCACGGCAGGCTCGGGTTTAATCCCACTGACCGATTGTCAAGGCATTTCATTTTACACTGCCACTAGTCGTGGGTCAATTCCACTAGTGAGCATTTCATTTTCATTGCCGCTAAACATGGGTCAGTCCCACTAGCGTGTATTTTATTTTTCATTGTCACTAAACATGGGTCAGTCCCATTAGTGAGCATTTCATTTTTTATTACCACTAAACATGGGTCAGTCCCACTAGTGAGCATTTCATTTTTCATTACCGCTAAACATGGGTCAGTCCCATTAGTGTGCATTCTGTTTTAAATTTCCTGTTTCGGGTCAGTCCCGATTTTAAATTTCCTGTTCGGGTCAGTTTCGATTTTAAATTTCCTGTTTCGGGTCAGTCCCGATTTTAAATTTCCGGTCTCGAGTCAGTCTCGATTTTAAATTTCCTGTTTCGGGTCAGTCTCGATTTTAAATTTCCTGTTCCGGGTCAGTCCCGATTTTAAATTTTCTGTGCGGGTCAGTCCCGATTTTAAATTTTTTGTTCGGGTCAGTCCCGATTTTCAATTTCCTGTTCGGTTCAGTCCCGTTTAAATTTCTTGTTTCAGGTCAATCTCGATTTTAAATTTCCTGTCTCGGGTCAGTCCCGATTTTAAATTTCTTGTTCGGGTCAGTCCCGTTTTAAGTTGCTCATTTGGGTCAGTCCTATTTTAAAATTTTTGTTAAAGAGGTCAGTCCTTATTTCAGAAACGGCAGTCGTTTGAATAGTGACAACCGAATGATACAGGTAAGTATTTGATATCTACGTCTTTGTCTCAAGTTTCTTCGAAATTCAGACAAAGATGGGCAAACTGTAGACACCAAATTTTTAGTGTATTTTTATTTACTATTATTTTTATTTTTCATGTTAGTTTTTATTTACTTTTAGTCTCTTATTTTTATTTTTAAGTCATTTTAGCATAGAAGTTATAAAAAAGAAAAGAAAATCATTCACAAAAATATGCTTTATTTCTTTTAAATTTAAGTTTACTGTTATTTAATTAAAAAGAAAAAGAAAAAAGGAAATCATCACTCAAAAAAAAAAAAACAAATCTTAGTATTTTATCTTTTATTCCTTGTTGTTCATTTCATTTGATTTTTACTTAAATTGTTATTTTTGATTATTTTGTTTCAAATAATTCTTTGAAGGGAAAAGTGAAAAAAAGAAAAAAAGCGAGCTCATGCACCCGAGAAGCATACAATCAAAACCCCTCTGCATTTTCATCTGCAAAAAAGCAAATACAAAAAGGCAAAATTTTCAGCTCCATTGTTTACTCAATTTTTTCCTCCGTCTGATGATCCCAATAGAAGACACTTGGCTCGATCCAAGATTTATTAGAAAACATGAAAATCTAAGGCTGTAAAAAAATCCAAAATAAGATGGAGTTTTTCCGTGCCTTAGATGCTAGGTTTCAGGAGGGAGTTTTTGATATAAAAAGTTGTGGAAAGCTAAGGTTTCGGGGGGAGAGGTTTTGGACGGCTGAAGAAAGAAATCAGAGAGAGGAGTGACGGCTGGGGGTTGAGCGAATAGAGTGGTTGGCGGCTAAAGACATAACCGAGAGGGCTCTAGATAGAAGGCGACGGCGGAGAGTAAAAAGTCAGGAGGGCTGCGAAAAGAAAAGGAAAATCGTGAGAGAGAAAGCAAAGAGAGATTGTCGGCTGGAAACAAAAGGGAGAGGGGAAAAAGAGAGTGACGGCCAGAGCAAAGGCAGCAGAAGAGCCCTTAGACGATCTTCACCAGAAATCCGCCACTTTGAAATATGCATCCGGATGCAATCTTGTCAACCGACTGCCTGTTCAGTAGACTCCGCAAGACGTCAAAGGTAATCTCTTTTGCCTTCTACTTCTTATACAAGCCTAGGTCTTCTCTGGATATGCCAAAGATCTTGTTATGTTTTGTTATGAACATGTTTTGCTGTTTTACTTCTTATGGCAGTCAAAGGGGTTGAGTTTTGTTGAAAATCTGTTGTTTAATCTTGTCCTGAGGAAATAAAATCTGATGCTTAATGTTTTGGGTGAAAATTTTTGCTCCAAGTTGCTTGTTTGATCTGATATGCCGCAGATTTGAAAACCAGAAATTTGTAAGGTTTCATGAACAAATCTGGTTTTTGCTAGCTTTTCCTCCCACTTAGATTTTCCTCTTGTTTGCATGCTTAGTATTGGATCCTGATAAGATGGTTGGGAGTTTTTCTATAGGTATTTTCCTGACGAGTCCATGAGGTTTGCCTGAGTCCTAGTTTGGTTACGTTTGTGTATGAAGGTCTGCTGCAATAGGTTTGAAGTTTTGGGTTTTGTTGCAGCAGTTTTCTTTGAAAAAAGTCAATCTTTTGGGCTGCTGAAGTTTTCCGGAATAGCTTAAATTGTCTCTTGGGTTTTTGTTTGTTGTTTGATGGTATCCCATGTATGTGCCTGCTGCCATTTCAAGTAGCCAGGTGCGGAATACCATTGGACTGCAATAAGTAGCTAAAAACTGTTGCAGCCGTGACTTTTCCTTTGCTTGTTCAAGTTTTGCTTTGTTGGGGTTCGGACACTATGATAGTGGGCTGAGGGCATGTTCGCCGTGAGTGTCTTCGTATCTCTGCTGCATTTTTTTTATTTTGGGTTTCACACTTGTGAATCTAATGAAGCGAGGTAGAGACAAGTGCATATTTTAGGTGCTGTGGTTGGCCATTTGTTGCTGTTTTTTCGTTTTTGTTGAATGTTCAGTGCACCTTAGAGTTCTTGTGTGTTGAATACTATAATGAAAAGGAAAACTTGTTGTGTTAGAAGCTGACCATCAGTGAATAAGCCTGTTGTGTTTGGAAGTTTAGACATTAGAAGAATGCAAATGCGGGCACGCAGTTTCCTTTTTGCTTGCAAAGCCGAGAAGAAAAATGAATAAGGGGGGGAAGCGTTGAGCCATGCATCTTGTGTTTTCTGGTTTTGTTTGCTTTAATTAAGAGCAATGCATGTTAAATTTTGTTATTTTTCGTAGCTCTCATTTCATTTCCTCCTATTTGTGGTTTTGTCCAAAAAGCTGCATTTCATCCTCATGGTTTGCTGCTTTCCTTTCTTCCCGCAACAGCCCACACAAACTGGTTGTGGTCATTTTTTTTTGCTAGCTAAATCTGGTGTCTAAATAATTACTGATAAGGTTGCATGTTTTGATCCGAAGCTACAAAGGTTTTGGTGTGAATGTCTCACGGTTTGAGGCTGCACAAAGAAGAAGAAAACATTGCAGAAGCATAAGCTTCGTAACTTTGCATGAGTTTGCATGGAAAACTTTTGAATATTGCACTTTGGCCCTCCCAAGCCTCCTCTCATTTCACTCTGGCCCAAGTAATTGAAAAATTAATCAAATTGATCCCTTAAACTTTCTTTTTCCTTTCAATTGGATCCTAATTTTGTAAATATGGATTGTTTAGTTATTTAAATGCCTTCAATGGTTCAATTTCATATTTACCTGGTTATTTGAGATGCCTTGACCCTTTCTTTGTTTTTGGAGGGTAAGAAGTTAATTTTTCTTCATTTGAGTACCATTGCAAGGGAGGTAACTTCTATCTCCTTGATTTCATTCTTTCTATGTGCTCCTATATGTTTTGTGTGAATATGCATGTTTTAATTCGCTTTTCATTTTATTAATGGCTTAATTGCTCATTTCGCTTTCCTTTTATTTCGCTTTCTTTAATTAGCAAGTCATTTGAGGGCATTTGAACCCCAATTTGTAATAGTTAGGATATTATTTTCCAAGTCTTCCCCCCTTAGATTGTAGTAGGCATCCCCTTTTGTACTAGATAGGGCTTGTGTGCTTCGTTTGCTTGTGTGCCTATATATGCGTTTAATTGCTTTCCCTAGGCTTCTGCATCTAGATAAGCATGCTTATGTGCTACGTGCTATGTAAAACTATGTGTTTTGCATGTCTATTTGCTTTTTAGTATTATATTTGATTATGTGAATTAATGCACGTTACTATGGCTAGTCCAATGCTAGTCATGGTCTTCTCCTCGAGCCCTCACAAATCCAATGCTTGTGAGAAAGCGTTAGTTAAGGGTTAGTCCAATGCTAGACCCTTAGAGACCCCCTACCCTAGATCATGGTTGTGTGATAAAATCATTTTATCTCATACATGTTTTCACTTTTTAGGGTTTTTATCATGTTGCATGACACCTTCTTATATATGTACATCCTTTATCCCATATTCCTTTCTACTTATATCCCCTATTCCGTAGTTTCCCTTATATATATATATTCCTTATCCCTTTGTATGAAAGCATAACATTAGACTTGCATTTCATTTAAAAAATAGAAACTAGATTAAATCATTTGCATGCTAGATTAGGAAAATCCCTTGGGTATGGGATATAGACGAGTTTGACTTTTTAATCTTAGCACGCTCGTATTCCCTCTATTAAAGGGAACATTGAGTCACGAACATTAGTCCCCGCACCCGACATGATGCATTCCTTTAGGTCACGTATATTTGTATAATTATTTTTATTTTCCTTTTCTTTTCTTAGAATCTCATATTTTTGCATTATTCGTGACCTCTTCGTGAACAGTCAACTAGCCGTTAGGAGTGTCGGACGTCCGGTAACCCTGTTTTTTGCATCCGACAACAAGCAGTGAACTTAAAAGATTTTCTTCAATACTTTCGGACATCCGAACCATGCGCCCGACATCAGGCAATGTGTTTAGAAGGAATATCTCAATTCTATCGGACGTCTGGTAATGTGTTTGTGAGCGTCCGACAGCTTTCGTCGAGTTTGATCGAACCTATCGGACGTCCGATGCTTGCGTTCGAAAGAGGTCAGTGAGCTAGGTGGAATGTTTTAATTCTTTCGGACGTTCGGTGATGGAGTTCTTCATGCATCTAAAGTTGTGCAATGAGTATCGGACGTCCAATCCTAACTTCACAAGCGTCCGACAGCTTTCAGCAGCCTTTGTCCCTTTCATTGCACTTGATCTTTGAATCTGATTTGCTTTATAACTGAAAGTATTTCTTGAAGAGATATTAGTATTATCCATTATTTTGTAAACATCAAAAGTTAGGAACCAAGGTCAACAGTATGTAGATCTTTTCTCAAGAGTTTTATCAAATGAATGGCTAAATAATTATGGTAATTGTAAATTGTCTTAGGGGCAATATAGTGCAAGGAGGAAACCTCAGAGTCAAAGTGTGAATTAATCTTTTAGGGTGAGTGTTCTATATTTGTTTGTAATGATTGAATATATGATGAATGATAAATGTTATATGCTTAGTTGACTAATGGATATTAGATTATTAATGCTTGAATTGTTTAGAGTGAAAATTGACAATTGCTACAGTTTTACTGAAAGATGAGTGCATACTTTATTGCTCTCGACCTAAATGAATGTTGGAAATGTAAATGCCTAATTGTTACTGGAATTGTGTATGAATGTAAGCCGATTGTGTACATTATTACAATAACTGAACTGGACCCAAACCCCACTATTGGACAGTCTATTCGAGCCAGTAACGGGCTTGATTGAATAGGCTAGAAGGCTTTGGGCATTGAAATGTTTGGTATACTTTGAGTATTACCCCCTTATTGAGGTGCCTATTGGAGTGACGAAATAATTAATGATTGTAGGGGATTGTTTATTATTCTGGAGAATATAAGGAGGAGATTGGTGGAGTGTGAAGTGATTGCAGGAAGTTATGCAATGAAATACTAAATAGAGCCAAGTGTCTGGAAATAAACGAGAGTCACCTCTAGAGTCCGTATTAGTACCGTATCATTTGATATTGATTGTGCTATTTGTTAACAATTGTTTGACGAATTATCCTATTATTAATTGGTTTTTTATTCCTGTTATATTACTAAAAGTGTACAATTATGCGTTTATGGTTATCTATTTTCTTAGAACCTCACTGGGCAGTAAATCAACCCTTTAGTTTATCATCCTTAACATGGATTGGAAATATGGAACTGGAGAATAGTGAGTTCGAGAATTGAAATCTTTGTTTTAAGTAAATTGCCATTCTATTTGTACTTAGTGAATTGATTGAACAACTTATTATTTGATCCGTTTAGTTGTTCATATAAGTATGAATGATTTGCAATATTGGATGATTTGCAATATTTAATTGTGATGTTTGAATGCTTACTTTGGAGTTAATGCTATTGATTGAAAGGTTTTTGAGTGAGTTCTTGCAAGAGTTGGCAGGCGGTCCGCTAAACCCTATGGTTCGCCCTAGGGTCTGGTTGGATCGTCACCAAAATTGCACTTTTGATCCCCATTGTTAGAGGTTTTGGACAATTTCATCCCTAAAGTTTCAGTCAAAACACATTTTATCCTCAAAATTTTATAATTTTGACCAATTTCATCCTTAAAGTTTCATGCGACCACATTTCATCCTCATAGTTTCATAACTTTGACTAATTAAGGACAATTGATAGATTGCTAAGCAATTTGAATGGAATATCATTGCTTGACCATATTATGCATGCAAACAAAACACAAAAAATATTGTATCAACAAAAACCTTAAAAATCATTTTCAATTCACTTTCTTATTTCTAAAAAAAAGTTAAGAAAATTTCAGCCACCATTACTCATGCCTTAATCACAAATTGACCAAAAAGATTGGGAGGAAATAAAGTCGTGGAGAAGAAACAATCAATTGGAGAAACATTTCAAGCAATCCATTTGCAACCAATTGGAGAAAAATATTAAAGTGAAAGAAAGAATTATTTAGATTGTCATTAATTTGCAAAATATTATTTTATTTTTGCATCATATACATGTTTTTCAATCGTCTATTTATCATCCAGTCTATTTTTTTCTCACATGCATCATATCACAAATTTTTTAAAAAAAATTCTTATTCGAATACACTCATTATTATTTATATAATTTAATCAATAATTGAATTAAGTATTAACAATACAATTATTAATGGGACATGCTAGTCATGTGATGATCTTCGGTCCTAATTGGTTAACAATCATTCAATTGTCCTCAATTGTTCAAATTTATAAAATTATGAGGATGAAATGTGTTTGCATGAAATTTTAGGAATGAAATTGGTCAAATTTACAAAACTATGAGGATGAAATGTATTTTGACTGAAACTTTAGGTATGAAATTGCCCAACATCCCAAATATTAGAGCTAAAAAGTGCATTTTCCCCATTAAACTAATTCTTGTCCAAAATAGGACGTATGTCTAAGTTGAAAAAGCACCATACAAGAACATTATCAAAAATCAAGAAGACAATCAACATATATTTATGAATTATATGAAGGTTAGTATTATTATTAAACCATAAAGGTTATTATTTATGAATTATATGACAATCACAGAAAAGTCAAAACAATTATTATGAGAACATTCAAAATAAAACAAAAATATAGATTTAAGTATTTATTACCTTTTTAATAATTGTGTATTTACAAACATATATGTGTGTGTGTTTGTTGTTTCTGTATTTTTTTGCTCTTTTTTCATCTTTGTAATGATGTTTCTTCTTTTTCCTATTTTGGTACTTGTGTAATCTCTTTTCTATTCTGAGCACATAGATTTCGTGTGTTTGCTTTCTTTATGTTAGTTTTGCTATTATCAGACATGGTTTACTACTCAATGAATTATTCCATGTATCTTAATTTCTTTAAACTATGATCAAGCTAGATTTGTCTTTAGTTTTGTCTTGTTGTGTACTTGCCTTGTCTTTAGTTGTTTGCTCTTTATAGTTTAAATAAGACTGTGTGAGAACCCGAAAAAAAAATTAATTAAGAATGACCAATAATGGATTAAGAAAAGCTAATTGAGGAATTAAAGGTAAATGAATTCTAATTAAGTGCATACCGCTTGCGCGTCGTTAGTTTCCGAAAGACGCGCTAATACAAATTTATTGGAGATTTGAGGAAGTAATACTAGACTCACGTGAGGACTCGCGAATTTACTTAGTTTAAACTCCTATTACTGGTTTATTTAATTATTTATTTGGCCAATTGCCCCGAATATTATTTTCTAACCTTTTTAGACCTAATTATATGGATTTATAACTTAGTTATATTCTTAAAGTGACTTGTTTCAAAATTTAATTTTTGGAAGCTCGTTAAGTGAAAATAGTGAATACGCGATTGGAGTCAATAATCGATTCGAGAATACAATAACCTTGGAAAATTAGAGGCTTGCACAATGGTCTTAAAATAGGTATTTTTATGTTTAAGTATTCAAGTGATAATTATTAGTACCATCGTTATAAGAATTTCTTGGAGATTTCACTTTATCGCGCTTAAATTGGAAATCCGCGTTTTCACATGCACTATTTAATTGAGGGACTTTAGACCCTTATTTTGGGATAATTAAGAGTGAATAATATTTATATGAATATAAGTGCATTAAAGGTTTAGTGCACTAGTGAAATAAACTCGAGAGAAATCGAGCACAAAACGAGCGCGCGCGCGAGGGAGAGTTGACTTTTGGACAACACATGGGCCACAGATTAATGCTTCTCTTGGAAGCTTCATTGGATCAAACCATTCTCTCTCTCCTCTCCAAGACAGCCGGCCACCATCCCAAAGAAGAACAACTCAAGTTCAATTTTCTTCACCTAAACTTGCTCCAAACCTTTTCCATTTCACCTCAAATTTCAACCACACTTAGCTAATCACTTGGAGACTACATCGAACTAAGAAATA
Source organism: Coffea arabica (assembly GCF_036785885.1). Taxonomy (NCBI): domain Eukaryota; kingdom Viridiplantae; phylum Streptophyta; class Magnoliopsida; order Gentianales; family Rubiaceae; genus Coffea; species Coffea arabica. The sequence goes on along the minus strand of NC_092320.1, from coordinate 27,232,395 downwards.
GGGCTGATTTCACAATTTTTCTTGGGCTAAGGAGGACCGAAAGTTTCTACTTGGTTCATCTAAGGAAGTAAGTGACGATCCTCCACTCAAACCTTGATTTATAGAAGTAGTAGTGCACATATAAGCTCATGCATGCATGTGGGTAGCTTTGTTTATGATGGATTTTGGTGTGTGGGCTCTATGAACTCCCACATTGACTTGAGGACTGATTTCATAGTTATTGATATTAATAATGTTGGTTTAGTGTTTATTATACTAGAAATGAGTGATACTATGAGTAGAAACTCAAATGAGGTGCAATGGGAAAAAAGTGACCGTTTTACCCCTGCCATGTTCGTGCACTTTAGTGCAAATTTTTGAGGTTATAATGACTTATTTATGATGTATACATGTTATATGAATAGTGTAGAAAGTTTCGTTGAAAAATAACATGATTTGGTTGGTCAAATGTGTTGATTTCCAAAGCTTGGCAGAACTGGAAAATTTTCCCGGATTGCCTAGGTAGTCCTGTTGTTTCGGCTATAACGTTTCACTCCAATGTCAAAATTGAGTGCCATTTGCGGCACTGGAACTAGACATTTCCAGATTTCTATTGGTATAAAATGCACGTTCTGGTTCCACTTGTGGAAGCCAAACCATTCATTTAAAAATTGCTATCCTGTTTCGTTGGTTCACTACAGGGCAGAACATGAACTACAACTTGATGCTCAAATGTGAGCTAGTTGTAGATAGATTTTGAAAATGGTTTCTTCTGATAAATTGTAGATTAATGAACGTGTTTTCCAACACCACCAACCACGTCCAATTCCGAGTTGAATTGAGTGAGTTGTGGCCGTATTTTGAAACTGACTTCTTGAAGGAAAACTCTCCTTTTGGGCAAAATTGTTACTAAACTCGATTGAAACTTGTTAATTCGAGACTCTTGGTGTTAATCACCATCAAACATATCTTGGACATTTAATAAACATTGTCTACTAAAATGTACCATGTTTGCAAGGATTTCAAGTGGTCAAAAGCTTAAAAAAAGGACATTTTGTATACAAGGCAATTTTGCCTTGAAATTTTAGAAACTTGGGTGATTTAGTTAACCAACTTTTCGTGCTTATTTATCCATGAAATTTGGCAGAGAAATAGTCCTTATATGGTAGTATTATATCGTTAATTTTGGTGCTATTCCGAGTCCGTTTCATTACCCAACTAAACTTCCAAAGTTCATGACTTGATGTTGGAAAACCCTTGTTTAACAAGGAAATTTGGGTAACTTTGAGCTACCATATCTTGGTGCTCAAAACTTCAATTCTTATTCTGCTTGCTCCATTTTAAACTTATATTACAACTCTAATAGAGTACCAAATTTCAAAGGCTAGTTCAAATTGAGTGAATTTTGCCGAATTTTCAAAGTTGGCCAAAAACCAACTTAAATCTGTCTTGATAACTCTAGCTATCAACTTCAAGCCAAAATTTGAATGCCTTACACTTGGATTCATGGAAAGATGTCTTTGAGAAACTTTTAGTACTTTGAAAGATGTTTCCAATGGTACCAAATTTTCTAATTTTGGACAATCAGGAAGTGAGTTATGATTTTTCAAAAAATACCCAAAAATTGAAAATTCTTGGCCTTTTGAAAAGAAATCCGCGTGGGAAACCGTTCACCAGAATCCGGCCAGTTTTTGGCCGGATTGGTGTTGGATTTTGAAAAAAAGGAGGCTTAGCCTCTGCCTCCAATCCGGCCAAATATTCGATCAGAACCCGGCTGTAGACACCAAATTTTTGGTGTAATTTCTTTTACTTTTTATTCTCATTTGTCGTGGTTGCTTTTAGTTTTTTTTTAGTTTCTAGTTTTTATTTTTATTTTTATTTTCAAGTTTTAGCGTAGAAAAATCATGAAAAAAAGGAAAATTGGTCACAAAAATACGTTCAAATTCAATCTTTTGGCACTTTAGTTATTTTTATTAAGTTATTTTGAGAAAAGAAAAGGAAAAAGAAAAAAGGTCACGCATGCCAAAAGCTGCGTGTTGCCGCAGCTTGCAAGAAGAAATTGCAGGGAGTCCTTGGGGGGCAAATTTAGCTACAAAGGCCAGGTGTCTAAGACACCTGGAAGGGGGATGAATCTGGGGGGAGTCGGTGGGCTAAGAAAAACAGCAAAAGGGGACGAATGAAAAAAGGAAGGAAGGGGAAAAAAAGAAAGGGGTCAGTCGGCTGAAAAGAACTGGGGAGCAAGAAAATGAAGGGGGGGCTTCGGCTTCAACAAACGGCAAGAAAAGGGTAAAAAGGGGGAACAATTAGAGAGGTGAACTCCGTCTAGGCGGCTGAGAAGCAGAGGAAGAAAGGGAGAAAACAAAAGAAATAAGTGATGGGCGGCGGATGTAGCTGAAAAAGAAAACAGAGAAAAACAGAGGAGAGGGGCGGCTGCGCAGGAGAAAAACCGAGAGGGAGGGGAGGATGACGGCTGGGAAAATTAGAGAAAATCAGAAAAAAAGAAAAAAGGCAACAGAGCTTGAACGACAGAGGGCTTCGGCAGTAAGCTTGGGATGGAGAAACAGAAGCCAAGCTGTGCGGTAAGGAACCAGAACCACCACTGCCGTCCGCCACGCTGCCACCTCTGCCACCCCATCCGTCGAAGCAGCAGAGGTTTCTACTACCACCTCACCATCAATCCATTGCCGCCGCCTGCAAATGTCACCAAGAAAACACTAGACAAGGTCTGGCTGGACCCCAATGAAGGCAACGAAATCTCCATGGCCAATTCCAGAATGAAGGAGACGAAGAGAAAGAGATGCTATTCTGGATATGGTAAGCGGTCCTTTTTCTTTCAAATTTCAGTCCTTCTTCAAACTCCCGGAACCTGTTTTTTTTATGCCTTGGTTTGTAGCAATTTCCTGTCGGCTATTTGCAAGTTTGGAGTATGTATGTTATACATAATGATTGGAATTGAAATCCTTGGTTTGCTGACAAATTTTTGGGCTAGTTATACTTCAATTCGAGCAAAAATCTGGTGAAACTTTAATGCCTATTTCCTGTTCGATGAAATGCTTGTTTGAAAATTTACTTGGGAGGTAGTTTATCGGCATTTGAGGGTGGGGAAAGCAAATGGTCAGTGAAGTCCATGCTTGTCCGAATAATTGTTTTTATGAGAAAGTAGAGTTTGAAGAATTTCGTTTTCTTAGATTTCCTTTTGCACGAATTTGATTTAATGGCATGAATTTGAATGATATGAGATTCGTGTGAGTTGGAATTTGAATTTTCGAACGTTCTTCCTCTACAAAGAAAGGCAGAAATGGTATATTGACGTCTGATCCGTTGGAGAAGAAGACCTTTTGGTGTAAAACTGCACTTTCAGTCCCTCCATTTTTATTTTGTTTTGTAATTTATTTTCAGAATTATTAGCGCTCCATAATTCGCCCCAGATCTTTCATAATTCTTTCAATCAAGTCCCTGTTATTATTGCACTTGAACCCCTCAAGTGTCCCCAAATTCACCGTGGCCCAAAATCTGGAAAAATCGAACTATTTCACCCTTTTAAGCTTAATCCTCTGTTTGCATATTTTATGTGATTTGTTTGGATAGATTAATTCTTGTTTGTAGGTTATAATTGAGGTTTAATAATTTTATTGATTTTATCATGATTGGGTTCAATAAAACAAGTGATGTGGGCTAAGAGTTTTTTGTTGTTTGGGTTTAAGAAAGTGGGTTAGTTTATGATTTTGGGGTTTTGGTTTGGGCCAAGGGGTAAAAGCCCACCGGTTTTGTTGGTTAATTTTTGGGCCAAAATAGCAGATTGGCCTACTTCCATTTGCCTTGGATTTTCGGTTGGGCTTCGAAGGTTTTGGCCCAAGCAAATAAGAAAATGGTCCAATGGTTTGGACCATTAAGAAACCAGAAAATGATTTTGCAAATCGGTCCTTGAAGTTCTCCTTAATTGTACTGTGCCCCTGGATATTTTCAACTGCTTTCAATTCAGTCCCTGGTTTAATTGCAAATGAGTCCCTGAACTTTATTTTTCTTTAATTTTGGCCCCAAAATTTTGCCAATCTTTGCAATCAAGTCCTTTCTTTTCTTGACTTCTTAAATGTGGGTTGTTGACATGATTTAATTGATTCAAATTCATGTTTATTTTTATTCTTTGTGATTATTTGTCAAATAAATTGGCACCTTGACTCCTTTGTTATTTTGGAGGGTAAATAAGTTGATTTCACTCCATTAGAGCTTCATTTCAAGGGAGGTATAAATTCTTTTATCCCTTTTGCCTCTCCTATGTGATCCAATGTGCTAAGTGTGAATCGCATGCCTAATTTGCTTTCATTACCATTCTTTAGTTCCATTATTTCATTCATTCTTGTTTTTATTAAATTATTCTTTTAAATGGGGTATGTGTACACCTCTTGGCTTGTAATAGATAGGGTGAGCTTTCTTGTCCATTTTCCCTTTCCCCCCTTTGTTTTAATTAGCAAATGTAATAAGTTCATTGCTTGCTTTCGCTGCTACGTGTTTAATCGCTTTATTAGGTCCTTGCATCTAGTCAAGCATGCTAAGTGTTATGTGCTACGTGTTTATAAGTGATTCGCATGTCTACTCGCTTTTTATAGTCGTGAATGAATGTGATGGATGAATGGACGTCACCACACTAGTCCAATGCTAGTTGTGGCCCCCTTTCTCGTCACCACACTAGTCCAACGTTAGTTGTGGTTCATTGTTCCGTTTCCACTAGTCCAATGCTAGTAGAAATCCATAGAAAGGGCTAGTCCAACGCTAGACCCTTAGGGATTTTTCCTCGTTAGTACATGTTTGCATGTTCATCACATGTCATGCATTCTTTTTAGTTTTATCATTTTGCATGCCCCTCGAACCCCTTTTCCCTCCATTTTTAGGATTTTTGCATTTCATGCTAGTTATAGGGTTCATTTGCTTGAGAGTCCCCTTAAATATGGGATATAGACGAGTGTGGCTTTTTCTAAGCCTTAGCACGCTTGTATCCTCTCTATCAAAGGGCAAATTGAGTCACGATTTAGGTCTCCCCGTACCCATTATGCATGAATTCCCTAGGTTCATGCATCCACTCTATCATTACACTTTCATTTTCTCCCCTCATTTGCACACGTACACCTTTATCCCTTCACTTGCACACGAACACTTCTCCCCTCATTTGCACACGTACACCTTTTTATCCCTTCACTTGCACACAAACACTTTTATCATCACTTGCACACATGTACTTCATATTATCATTTCACACACCGCACCTTGCCCACTCACGTGCACATTTCCATTTACACATTCTTATCTTTTATTACTTTTTCAAACTCATGTCCTCACATTGTATACATGCATTCCATTCATTTGCATCCCACTCGCATTATTCGTGACTTCTTCAAAGGATCGTTATTGGGCTTCACAATTAATGTGATTGGCACCACTCAACCTTTGAAGGGAAATTTCCCCCAATACCCCTAGGTCTAGGGTTTGCATTCATGTAGTACATCCAAATGTAATAAATTCTTTGGTTAAAACGAGAAAATCTTTGATTAAATCAACGCAACTAGCCTTGGCTAGGTCAAAGGGGTGCCTTGGATTTATCCTTGCCTTCCCCTTCGTCAAATGTGACTCCCGAACCTTTTTGATTGGTTTACGTGGACTAGGAGTCGTTCAAAAGGGTTTCTTACTTTTTTCCTTAAAAAATTCACTTTTTTGGGTGACTTGGTACACCCTAACTCTATACCAAGTGGCGACTCCATTTTTCATATAAAAAACCCTTTTTGAACTATTTTTCTTGGGTCAAATCGTCGCATTTTCAAAAGTCCCATTTAGACCCATCTTTCTTTTAAATCACAATTAATTTTTCAAATCACAAATTGAATCAAAAAATACATTTTTAAACCATTTTATTTATTTATCAAAAAATGGGGCGCGACAGTTGGCGACTCCACTGGGGACATTCGAGAGTCCGAGCAAATTTGATTTAATCAATCTTTTTCTTCTTTTAAACCTTTTTATTTATCACATTGGATGTTTAGGGTTGCATTTTTCCCTTTTTCTAGGTTTTTTGCATTTTCGCGTATCAACTCACGTCCTCACACGTTCGCCTACGATTGTTTTGATGAATGGATGTTTGTATGTGATTCCGCGCTTTGCATTGCATTTGGGAGGGGATTCTACCTTAGAGCCTCGCGTTGGTTCTCGATCCCTCCCCTCCAAAACGTGCACTATCATACGCGCATACGCTTTACTATTCATCCTCCTTTATTTTTCTTTTTAGTGGCTTGTCACGCCACTCCACCCTATTAGGATTAGGAGACCCACTTGGACGTGTGATCGTAACACGACGTGTGCGTAGCACGATCCAATGGGTCACTCACTCTTCCGCTTTAAACTTTGGGTTAATATCCTTAGTTTTTAGTCGAAGGTTGAGGTTTTTTATAGATTCACTCAAACATGCGGCCGTGACACGACGTGTGCGTAGCGGTGTTTGGGGAATCGCTCGAGCCACCGACAAAGGGCCTTGGGAGTGATGACCCTTGGTCACGAGTCTGAAGGCTTGGGGACCTATGACTTATCGAGTCTAGATGCATTAGTGAACCCCAACCTCATGCATCCATTTTAGAATTGCCTAAGGTAGAGTCGACCTTACCCTATTAGGGACACCATGCACGAGGGGAGGGATCCCACCCTCTTTCCTTATTTCTTTGTTGCTTTTGTATTATCCAACGTGTTATGTGATTATGTGTTGAACTAACGTTTCCTTGTTTCTTATCTTTTGCATTCACAAACGTTAGGAAATAAGAGGTCTGGCATGACCTTCTTTTAGAACCTACCCTCGTAGATAGGGTATTGCACGTTTAAAGATTTTGGTATATTGCATTCATAGATTTTGGTAATTGTATAGCATTTTAGGCCTACCCTGGCAAATAAAAGGGTTCCTTAGGTCACGTTTCATTTCGAATTGCACATTTTACTGCTTTAATAAATGGCATCATGCATAAACCCTAGAAAGGGAATGCCATTTAGGGGATCCCACATTAGGAATAAGCCACCTTTGTGTCTCGGATACTTAATCCAGTGAGACTTGCACGTTTACATTTTGTACCATCCAAAGGGGTAGTGCACAAGGTAAGGTAGGACCCGATCATTTTCATAGAGTAATCTTTGGAATATGAGCATCTAATAATCACTTTTTGGCCATTTTATCAAAAATTGGTAAAAATCCCTTGCGTAAAGGACATTAATTTGAAGAAATTCACAAATAATTCCTTATCATTGAGACAGTTAATAAACTGAGGCCAAATCGTGATTTTAGAAGGCTCATAGACTAATTTTTTGAAACCACCAATGGCCGGCCGATTCAATCGATCCATTTTGTCAATTCCTAATCAATTTTTGATAAATCGTCAATTCATTTGACCAATTTACCCTTTTTAGGGTCATTTGACCAATTTACCCTTTTTAGAGTCACCTGGTCAATTTTGAATAAATCGTCAATTCATTTGACCAATTTACCCTTTTTAGGGTCATTTGACCAATTTACCCTTTTTTAGGGTCATCCGGTCAATTTTTGAAAAATCATCCATTCATTTGACCAATTTACCCTTTTAGGGTCATCTGGTCGATTTTCAATAAATCGTCAATTCATTTGACCAATTTACCCTTTTTAGGGTCATCCGGTCGATTTTGAACAAATCGTCGATTCATTTGACCAATTTACCCTTTTAGGGCGATCTGGTCAATTTTGAATAAATTCTCAATTTCATTCAATTCATTTGACCAAGTTCCTTTTTTAGGATGATTCGGTCAATTTTGAGTAAGTTTTAAATTTCACTCAATTCATTTGACCCGTTTCCCTTTTAGGGTAATCCGGTCGATTTTTAATAAATTGTCAATTTCATTTGACCAACTAGGGTTTTAATGTCGGATTTCAAAACTTAGTAGATTTTTGAGAAAACCATCCATTGCATCCAGCCATTTGATTAGTTGGAGTTTTGACCCGTGCTCCACTGAGAAAATTTGTCAACGAATTCCAATCTCTTCGATAGGAAGTTCGTCAAGGTCAAAACCCGTACGTTTTTTGCAAATTCTTATATCGATCAAAGGTGATCAATCCCTTCGGACGAGGTCCTCATTTTGACCATCGTCTCTTCTCATTCCAATGGGCCAAATTTTTCAAATTGTTTTTCACTCAAGGAGTTGATCAGATCCATCAGGTATTGTATAGTGCCTACTCTAGCGGATTGCATTTTCATGCTAGGCCTACCCTTGGCACAAAAAGGGTTCCCCCATAGGACATGCATACCGATTTTGCAGTTTTGCCTACTAACTCTGGGTATTTTTCTTTTGTTTTCCCCCTCCCCTGCATTCATAAAAATGTTTCAATAAGACGAAAATATTCTTCTATATCTGATGCTAATTTTAATCCCATAAAGTTTGAAGATTACAAGTGTTATTTGATTCTTGGGCAGATCCTACGATTAAAACATAAATGATCCATCTGGAAGCTCTACGCTAAAGCCTCTGAGAGATGTCGTAATTGTTTTCCAAAGGGAAATTCTGTTTATTTGATTTGTTAAATTTTGTTCCAAAAGAAAAGGAAACAATAAATTCTCTTCTCATTTGTATCATAATTGAACGAGAAATTTTGTTTCAAATTGTTTTTCAGCAATAAAATTTTTGGACAATTATTGTTTTGTGTATATTTATGTACATTTCATTCTTTATTCTTACTCATTGGAGATTTCATGATGAATTTTGAGAAATAAGACCAAATTGAGATATTTTTAATCTCCAGCCTGAAAATTCACAAGTGAATGCTTCCTAAGATCCTTACACTCGATTGGTGATCCGAGTTATACAATAAGAGTGCTCAGGGAAAAAGTAAGAGGTCACTCGAAAGGCCCAATGAGATACCTTTTCTCCTTCATTTAACCCCAAAATAAAATCAGTCACATTGATTGATAAATTACAAATTGGGGCAATCTTTACTTGAAAAATGTCCATTGTGTCTAATTAGATTCAATCTACATTTCAGTGAAAGCAAAATGGTGCACTATCCTTATCTATTTTGGGAATTTGGGATGATATTTCAAGCGTTTGTTTCTCTATCCATATAGCTTTTATCATTTGATCTCCCATTTGAGCCTTTGAAAGAATAATTTCGTTTCAAATAAGAGCCTTAATGATCACTACCCTACACGGGAAAATTTTTCAAATATCAAAAAAGGGAATGAATTTTCAATGAGCAATTCGTTACTTTGGTTGTCATGGAGTGTGAGAATGATACTTTGGCCATCGTTTCTACAATCTAAACACAATTTACCCATTGCATCCTCATTTGAGCTAAAATCGGTGGTTCTTTTCAAAGCACTAATGATCGCACCCCACATTGGGGAAGGAGATTGGAGAATTTTCCAAAAGGAGAAAAAGCAAAAATGCCAAAAGAAAAGAAAAGAGGGAATCACAAATTGGAGAAATTTGAATTTATCTGGGATTCAATTTTGGAAAAAGGGAAAAAGGAAAGGTTTTGTCCGACGAACCACTTATGGAGAGTCTTCCTCAGTCAGTTGATTCAGGTGCATGCAAAAATTTCGCATTAATGAAAATTTTCCTTTCAGAGTTAATGTAAGGAACGGATTAAAGGTCAGGCCCTCTTCTTTTTCAATCGAACATTCTATCTCTAGTTGTCCCTTTTGAGCTTTCAGAATAAATTATTTCGTTTGGCGACCCCTGAGAATCGCAAACCCCACACTGGGGTAACTTTGAGATTGAAAAAGAAATAAAAGTCCCAAAGGGCGAAAAGTGCTAAAGCAACAAAAGCAAAAGAAGAGAAAAGAAAAGAGAACCTCAGTTCAAAAATAAACTGGGGCAAATTTTGTGAAAGTTCAAAAATGGCGAAAAAAGCCAAAGGAAAATCAATCAAAAGAAAATGAAAGAGAAAAGCCTCAATTGAGCATAAACTCTGGGGCAAATTCTGATTTAACCCTAAAATAGGGTTGGTGTAACAATGCGATCTCAGATTCTTCAAACCATTTTTAAAATCTGCCTTCGAGCCTTAACTTTTCTAAGCACCCCACCTGACCCCATTACAAAAGCCGAAAGTCCTGACTTCTGTTCTTTGCAATGGCCTTGTCGAGAAAATTTCTGATGCTGAAAATTTTAGCTGTATTTCTGAATTACTCGGGTATGAGGAAACCCATCAGCTCGAGGGAAAAAAGAGGCAAAAAGCGAAGCAAAAAAAATAAATGCAAAAAAATATCGACTCTGAAATCCCTGGTGAATGATGACAAAAGTCAAACAAAATTCAGGATCTTCAAGTTCAAAATAGGGGCAATTTTGGAAAATGCGATTTGCGGTGCAATATCCTTGAAAGTCTTATTCTTTAACTATCGTTTTCAAGCCACATTACAAGCTCATAAAGTCCATCGTTGACTTATCCTTCATGACAACTTGAAGTGAGAATTATGCTTTTAAAGAATCCCACGATCATTCGGATCATAAGGGTATAACCAGTTTTCACCTATTTAGCTATCGTTTCCGCCCATACGTTACAAGCCCAGAAAGCTTATATGTTGACTAAATTTTCTTGAGAAATAAGGGTGACAAACTCTTTGCTTTCACTAAGATGTGATTACATACAATTGGGAGCACAATAACAAGACAAATCTTGACTTCTCATTTTCCTTAGCCACCCCAAAATCAGAAATAACACCCACTCGGTTGGTCCTGAAAGATTGAGCCAACAGGAAATGGTGACCCATTACCCAAAGCATCGGTGCTAAAATGAGGAAAGAATCACTTGTAATTTGGTATTATTTCAAGAAATTCATCATGAAATTTCCTTGTAGGAAACATAGTTCTTACAGTGTTCAAATAAATGGAAAGTCATCCGAACAAGCTTTTTCCATTAAATGGGCCCACATTGGGGCAAATTTTTATTCATGGGATTTCACAGAATAAGCCCACACTGAGGCAAAATTTTTATAGTTCATTTGAGGATTTCGTCCAAGAATCAAATAATGCATTTTTCAAATCAATCACGCTGTTTCTTTTCATGAAATTCAAGTGCATGTCATATTTTGGTAAGCCCCTGTGCAGGTATTCATAGTTGAAATTGACGAAGGAGCATCTGGCGATGTGGAAAGCCGACGCCGAAGAAAGAAAAGAAAGAAGGGAAAAAGGACCCTACACTGAGGGTAAATTATTTTGAAAAGATTCTCTCGAAAAATCAGAAAAAATTCAAAATTCAAAAATCAAAAATCAAGTTCAAATTCTTATTTCTTGGAAAATCAAATTTCTTGTTTCTTGACAAATCAAATTCAATTTCTTGACCAATTGGGTGGCAGGACTGCGTCTTATCCCACTGGCCATTCACAAATATCACATTGGGCCTGGATTTCGTGCCGCCAACCTTCCAAAAATCAAGTTGGGCCTGGACTTCGTGCCGCCAACCCTCCAAAAATCACGTTGGGCCGGGATTTCATGCCGCCAACATCACAAATCACGTCGGGCCTGGATTTTGTGCCGCCGACATCCTATTGAGTCTGAAATTTGTGCCGCCAGTGCAACCAAGGCAGGCTTGGGTGTAATCCCACTAATCAATTCATCATACTGGGGCAAGTTATTTTGGAAAGTTTTTCAAAAATCAAAAAAATCAAATAAAAAAAAAGTCAATAAAAAAAAAGAAAAGAAAAAATTTCAAAAATCAAAAATCCAAAAAAATCAGAAAAATCAGAAAGAAAAGAAAAGAAAAGAATCAAAATCAAAATCAAATCAAGTTTCATCACGGCAGGTTTGGGCTTAATCCCACTGACCGATTATCAGAGCATTTTCGGGTCAGTCCCACGATTCAGAGCATTTTCGGGTCAGTCCCACGATTCAAAGCATTTTCGGGTCAGTCCCACGATTCAAAACTTATTCGGGTCAGTCCCATGATTCAAAGCATTTTCGGGTCAGTCCCGCGATCAAAAGCTTATTCGGGTCAGTCCCACGATCGAAAGCATTTTCGGGTCAGTCCCATGATCAAAAGCTTATTCGGGTCAGTCCCACGATCGAAAGCATTTTCGGGTCAGCCCCGCGATCAAGAGCATTTTCGGGTCAGTCCCATGATCAAAAGCATTTTCGGGTCAGTCCCATGATCAAAGCTTATTCGGGTCAGTCCCACGATCAAGAGCATTTTCGGGTCAGTCCCATGATCAAAATCTTATTCGGGTCAGTCCCACGATTGAAAGCATTTTCGGGTCAGTCCCGCGATTAAAATCTTATTCGGGTCAGTCCCACGATCAAAAGCATTTTCGGGTCAGTCCCATGATCAAAAGCATTTTCGGGTCAGTCCCACGATCAAAAGCATTTTCGGGTCAGTCCCACGATTCAAAGCTTATTCGGGCCAGTCCCACGATTCAAAAGCATTTTCGGGTCAGTCCCATGATCAAAAGCATTTTCGGGTCAGTCCCACGATCAAGAGCTTATTCGGGTCGGTCCCATGATCGAAAGCATTATCGGGTCAGTCCCATGATCAAAAGCATTTTCGGGTCAGTCCCACGATTCAAAACTTATTCGGGTCAGTCCCACGATTCAAAGCTTATGTGGGTCAGTCCCACGATTCAAAGCCTGTTCGGGTCAGTCCCGCGATTCAAAGCTTATTCGGGTCAGCCCCGCGATTAAAGCTTGTTCGGGCCAGTCCCATGATTTGAATTTCCCTCTCTAGTCAGTCCCAATTTTAATTTTTTTGTTCGGATCAGTCCCGTTTTAAATTTCTGTCTGGGTCTATCCCATTTAAATTTCTGTCTGGGTCTATCCCATTTAAATTTCTGTTCAGGTCTATCCCATTTACATTCCTGTCCGGGTCAGTCCCGTTTTCAATCCATGTTCGGGTCAGTCCCGTTTTAAATTCCTGTTCGGGTCAGTCCCGCTTTAAGTTCCTGTTTGGGCCAGTCCCGTCTTTAAATTCCGTTCGGATCAATCCCGCTTTAAATCTCCTGTCTAAGTCAATTCCATTTCAAAAGTTTTGCCAAAAGGGGTCAGTCCTTATTTCTAAAACGTCCACCGTTCGTGACGTTTGCCACCGAATAAAGCAGGTAAGTATTTGGTGTCTACTTCTTTGTCTCAAGTTTTTCCAAACTCAGACAAAGAGGGGCAAACTGTAGACACCAAATTTTTGGTGTAATTTCTTTTACTTTTTATTCTCATTTGTCGTGGTTGCTTTTAGTTTTTTTTTAGTTTCTAGTTTTTATTTTTATTTTTATTTTCAAGTTTTAGCGTAGAAAAATCATGAAAAAAAGGAAAATTGGTCACAAAAATACGTTCAAATTCAATCTTTTGGCACTTTAGTTATTTTTATTAAGTTATTTTGAGAAAAGAAAAGGAAAAAGAAAAAAGGTCACGCATGCCAAAAGCTGCGTGTTGCCGCAGCTTGCAAGAAGAAATTGCAGGGAGTCCTTGGGGGGCAAATTTAGCTACAAAGGCCAGGTGTCTAAGACACCTGGAAGGGGGATGAATCTGGGGGGAGTCGGTGGGCTAAGAAAAACAGCAAAAGGGGACGAATGAAAAAAGGAAGGAAGGGGAAAAAAAGAAAGGGGTCAGTCGGCTGAAAAGAACTGGGGAGCAAGAAAATGAAGGGGGGGCTTCGGCTTCAACAAACGGCAAGAAAAGGGTAAAAAGGGGGAACAATTAGAGAGGTGAACTCCGTCTAGGCGGCTGAGAAGCAGAGGAAGAAAGGGAGAAAACAAAAGAAATAAGTGATGGGCGGCGGATGTAGCTGAAAAAGAAAACAGAGAAAAACAGAGGAGAGGGGCGGCTGCGCAGGAGAAAAACCGAGAGGGAGGGGAGGATGACGGCTGGGAAAATTAGAGAAAATCAGAAAAAAAGAAAAAAGGCAACAGAGCTTGAACGACAGAGGGCTTCGGCAGTAAGCTTGGGATGGAGAAACAGAAGCCAAGCTGTGCGGTAAGGAACCAGAACCACCACTGCCGTCCGCCACGCTGCCACCTCTGCCACCCCATCCGTCGAAGCAGCAGAGGTTTCTACTACCACCTCACCATCAATCCATTGCCGCCGCCTGCAAATGTCACCAAGAAAACACTAGACAAGGTCTGGCTGGACCCCAATGAAGGCAACGAAATCTCCATGGCCAATTCCAGAATGAAGGAGACGAAGAGAAAGAGATGCTATTCTGGATATGGTAAGCGGTCCTTTTTCTTTCAAATTTCAGTCCTTCTTCAAACTCCCGGAACCTGTTTTTTTTATGCCTTGGTTTGTAGCAATTTCCTGTCGGCTATTTGCAAGTTTGGAGTATGTATGTTATACATAATGATTGGAATTGAAATCCTTGGTTTGCTGACAAATTTTTGGGCTAGTTATACTTCAATTCGAGCAAAAATCTGGTGAAACTTTAATGCCTATTTCCTGTTCGATGAAATGCTTGTTTGAAAATTTACTTGGGAGGTAGTTTATCGGCATTTGAGGGTGGGGAAAGCAAATGGTCAGTGAAGTCCATGCTTGTCCGAATAATTGTTTTTATGAGAAAGTAGAGTTTGAAGAATTTCGTTTTCTTAGATTTCCTTTTGCACGAATTTGATTTAATGGCATGAATTTGAATGATATGAGATTCGTGTGAGTTGGAATTTGAATTTTCGAACGTTCTTCCTCTACAAAGAAAGGCAGAAATGGTATATTGACGTCTGATCCGTTGGAGAAGAAGACCTTTTGGTGTAAAACTGCACTTTCAGTCCCTCCATTTTTATTTTGTTTTGTAATTTATTTTCAGAATTATTAGCGCTCCATAATTCGCCCCAGATCTTTCATAATTCTTTCAATCAAGTCCCTGTTATTATTGCACTTGAACCCCTCAAGTGTCCCCAAATTCACCGTGGCCCAAAATCTGGAAAAATCGAACTAATTTCACCCTTTTAAGCTTAATCCTCTGTTTGCATATTTTATGTGATTTGTTTGGATAGATTAATTCTTGTTTGTAGGTTATAATTGAGGTTTAATAATTTTATTGATTTTATCATGATTGGGTTCAATAAAACAAGTGATGTGGGCTAAGAGTTTTTTGTTGTTTGGGTTTAAGAAAGTGGGTTAGTTTATGATTTTGGGGTTTTGGTTTGGGCCAAGGGGTAAAAGCCCACCGGTTTTGTTGGTTAATTTTTGGGCCAAAATAGCAGATTGGCCTACTTCCATTTGCCTTGGATTTTCGGTTGGGCTTCGAAGGTTTTGGCCCAAGCAAATAAGAAAATGGTCCAATGGTTTGGACCATTAAGAAACCAGAAAATGATTTTGCAAATCGGTCCTTGAAGTTCTCCTTAATTGTACTGTGCCCCTGGATATTTTCAACTGCTTTCAATTCAGTCCCTGGTTTAATTGCAAATGAGTCCCTGAACTTTATTTTTCTTTAATTTTGGCCCCAAAATTTTGCCAATCTTTGCAATCAAGTCCTTTCTTTTCTTGACTTCTTAAATGTGGGTTGTTGACATGATTTAATTGATTCAAATTCATGTTTATTTTTATTCTTTGTGATTATTTGTCAAATAAATTGGCACCTTGACTCCTTTGTTATTTTGGAGGGTAAATAAGTTGATTTCACTCCATTAGAGCTTCATTTCAAGGGAGGTATAAATTCTTTTATCCCTTTTGCCTCTCCTATGTGATCCAATGTGCTAAGTGTGAATCGCATGCCTAATTTGCTTTCATTACCATTCTTTAGTTCCATTATTTCATTCATTCTTGTTTTTATTAAATTATTCTTTTAAATGGGGTATGTGTACACCTCTTGGCTTGTAATAGATAGGGTGAGCTTTCTTGTCCATTTTCCCTTTCCCCCCTTTGTTTTAATTAGCAAATGTAATAAGTTCATTGCTTGCTTTCGCTGCTACGTGTTTAATCGCTTTATTAGGTCCTTGCATCTAGTCAAGCATGCTAAGTGTTATGTGCTACGTGTTTATAAGTGATTCGCATGTCTACTCGCTTTTTATAGTCGTGAATGAATGTGATGGATGAATGGACGTCACCACACTAGTCCAATGCTAGTTGTGGCCCCCTTTCTCGTCACCACACTAGTCCAACGTTAGTTGTGGTTCATTGTTCCGTTTCCACTAGTCCAATGCTAGTAGAAATCCATAGAAAGGGCTAGTCCAACGCTAGACCCTTAGGGATTTTTCCTCGTTAGTACATGTTTGCATGTTCATCACATGTCATGCATTCTTTTTAGTTTTATCATTTTGCATGCCCCTCGAACCCCTTTTCCCTCCATTTTTAGGATTTTTGCATTTCATGCTAGTTATAGGGTTCATTTGCTTGAGAGTCCCCTTAAATATGGGATATAGACGAGTGTGGCTTTTTCTAAGCCTTAGCACGCTTGTATCCTCTCTATCAAAGGGCAAATTGAGTCACGATTTAGGTCTCCCCGTACCCATTATGCATGAATTCCCTAGGTTCATGCATCCACTCTATCATTACACTTTCATTTTCTCCCCTCATTTGCACACGTACACCTTTATCCCTTCACTTGCACACGAACACTTCTCCCCTCATTTGCACACGTACACCTTTTTATCCCTTCACTTGCACACAAACACTTTTATCATCACTTGCACACATGTACTTCATATTATCATTTCACACACCGCACCTTGCCCACTCACGTGCACATTTCCATTTACACATTCTTATCTTTTATTACTTTTTCAAACTCATGTCCTCACATTGTATACATGCATTCCATTCATTTGCATCCCACTCGCATTATTCGTGACTTCTTCAAAGGATCGTTATTGGGCTTCACAATTAATGTGATTGGCACCACTCAACCTTTGAAGGGAAATTTCCCCCAATACCCCTAGGTCTAGGGTTTGCATTCATGTAGTACATCCAAATGTAATAAATTCTTTGGTTAAAACGAGAAAATCTTTGATTAAATCAACGCAACTAGCCTTGGCTAGGTCAAAGGGGTGCCTTGGATTTATCCTTGCCTTCCCCTTCGTCAAATGTGACTCCCGAACCTTTTTGATTGGTTTACGTGGACTAGGAGTCGTTCAAAAGGGTTTCTTACTTTTTTCCTTAAAAAATTCACTTTTTTGGGTGACTTGGTACACCCTAACTCTATACCAAGTGGCGACTCCATTTTTCATATAAAAAACCCTTTTTGAACTATTTTTCTTGGGTCAAATCGTCGCATTTTCAAAAGTCCCATTTAGACCCATCTTTCTTTTAAATCACAATTAATTTTTCAAATCACAAATTGAATCAAAAAATACATTTTTAAACCATTTTATTTATTTATCAAAAAATGGGGCGCGACACCGGCCGGATTGTAACGTCACCTGCCCTTTTTCGACTTCGGTAGTTCGTTTTGAGATCTATTTGCTCGTACTTGTTCCCGTCCAATGATTTTAAGGATAATGATCCGTTTTTACTCGAGTCTTGTAACTCTCTTGAGTCTCGATTTTTCAAAAGAAAACCTAGGTCCAATTTTCAAGATATTTTCTAGATTGTATTAGTGTACGATCTTTCTCATTGTTTGGGGTTTATAAGTAATAGTTCATTATTAATTGTTCAGGCATATAAGAGGAACTTCAAGAGGATCCCACGGTGGGTGCTTGAACTTCGAGTGCCGTTCCTTCTTGTTTTACTTGGTGAGTGTCAAGTGTGTGACTACTTGAACTCCTGTGAACTTTGTACATGCTTATTTACTATTGAGGACTTGAGATTTTGGAAAAATGGAGTCGAGTGTGTACTTTATCGCACTCGTTCTAATTTGAATTGAATTACTCATGCTTAAAATGTTTTAATATGCCAAATGCTTGAAAGTTCAAATGCTTGAATGTATCAAATGCTTGAATTACATGAAATAAGTATACTATGGCTGCATATGTCGTTGGAGTGAACCTCCTCGACACTCAAATGTACATGGGGGACGCCCAAACTCATAGGCCGACCTTAGAACTCGAGCCGGCATGGGCTTGGTCGGGAACCTCGGTGAGCCATGAGAATCACTTGATAAACTTGATCTATTGGAGAGATCTTGCTTGGCATACTCATTGAGTATCGCCTTATAAATGTCATGTGGGCCCGGTATGGTATGTACGGTGGACAGACCTGGGAAGTAAGTGGAGCTCTACAGATTGGAAATACCGACCCGGTTGACGGAGAGTCATGCGGGAAGGTATACGAATGACATTGACAAAGCAAGTGGAACTTAGCTCCTGAGAGCTACCATATCCTTGAATTGTTTCTGGTTACATTTCATTGAAATTGTTAACTACTCGCACTTTATCATTTGACCTGTTATTTGGGCTTGCTACTTGGACTATGTGCTTGCATGTGTATTCTTGGCCTCACGAGCATTTTGCTCACCCCGTAGATTTGTTTTCTTTAACAGGGATGGATGAAGTGGAACTTAATGGAACCCCTTTTGAAGTACTTCTGTATTATATTCCAAATGTAATTGACTAGATTGCTTGGCTATTTTGTACTTTGGAAATTGAGATACCTTTTGGATCAAATATATGTGACAACCCCACCTCTCCTTAAGGCAAACCAAAGGGTTTGGCGGACCGCCTGCCAACTCTCGCCGGGACTACGGATCCGGAACAAATGTAAACCCTACCAACCGCTCAAAAGAACTTCGAGAAGATAACATTCGCTCCGAAACCCAAACAAGCACAACAACTTTAGATAACCCCAGAAAAGAACATTTTCAAGCCAAATCAACTCATGAACATGGTTAAACACTTTTATATACACATGGTTGCAAATTTACAATTCAAAAGGGAATTGTTTGGTTAAAATACATTTAGGGTTTTCCAACCATCGAGGAGCTATACAAAAGAATACTAAAACTAGCTCAACTCATGCTTCAAAACATCACAGTCTCCAAAAGGTGATTTCCTGTAAGGAAAACAAGGATAACGGAACGGGGTGAGTTAAAAGTTTAATGAGGTACCAAAAGTATAACAGTAGAAATCATGAGTAAACACTTATAAGACACATTTACACATCAAGTAAAAGAAATGAACGAACATCACAATTTAAAGGATACAGGTGGCTCTCAGGAGCCAAATCCCCATTGCAATACTTGATCCAGCCTCGCTGACCCTCCGTCAACGTTCACATAAAAAAACCAGTCCAGTAGAACACCACTTTAACGCCAAAATCCCATTCACCGAACATACCTCTTACCGGGCCCGAACGCCAAACAGGAACAGGAATGGTAATACTCAAGTATACTGAAATCAAAAGTCTCAATACTCAAAGATTCCCCAGGGACAGGTACCCATGGATTGTCAATTTTCACGATCAAACCCTTGCTGGCTCGATTCAATTAACTTCCCATGAGGTTGAGTTCAAGTTTAACAGGACGATCGTTGGACACACTTCCAAACGATCTCATAACAAGTGCAAGTAACAAGTTCCAGTACATAACAAGTACAAGTAATAGATTCCAGTTCGTTCAGTACAAGCAAGAGAACGAGTGTGATAAAGTACACCCTCGTCTCATACAAGATAAACAGTCAGGAAAGATATTTAAATAGCAAGTTACAAGTACAGAAAACCAGTTTAGCAATAATTCAGGGGACCACCACTCACCTGATCAAACAAGGATAATTTCAAAAGTTTCCTTCCCAAGTATGGCTTTACTCGCCGGCACCTCCTAGAACAATCAAGGCAAACACTTAAGACAGGACTCCAAGACCTAATAAGTGGAATTCACAAGTAAAACTCGATTACAAGTCAGGTGCCTATCCAAATGTACCATTAATGTAAAGCGAAGAGGTGACTTTGGAGTGAAAAAATAACGATTAGTCCTAAAGGCATGAACAACCTCAAAACCCTACCTACAATGACTGACCAACTCCAAATTTGAAGTAGAAAATGAAAGTAAGATCAATACTAGGAAAATAAGATTTTCCAGTTTCGCGCAACCCTATATGAAAAATCATATCGCAAGTTTTATAAGTCCAAAATTAGTAAAAGTTATACTGTTGGAAAATACATTCAAAGGGCTATAACTTTCCAGAGAACATCCTCATAAGATTCAGAATGCAAGTCAGTCAAATTCAAGCCTCAAGTTGCTGCTTTATCCAGTGAAAGACAGAACAGGTACAATATTTCAGTCAACTTTGAAAAATCACCATAAATGGTATAGACATAAACAGGGTCTGAAATTTACACAATTTATAGCCCTATGAATCTAGTTTAAAACGCAACAAGACATTCCTACATCAAGATATAGTAAATTTTCCGAGACTGTGCAGAAGCTCCGCGAAAATTTTGACAGCATTTCCCTTGTCTTTCTTTACTTTCCAACCAAACCTCAACACCCACAAATCACAAGCTATCAAACACCTTTAATTAGAGCCACAATAAGGCTCGAATACGAGTCATAAACCGAATCCACATATCACTAGAGTAAAATCATATGGAACGTACAAGTGAAAAATCAAACTAGGACATATGCGGAAATGAAGTTTGGGTTGGGAAACAAAAGGCAGATTTGCTGTTACTTAGCGGAATTAACACAACTGAAGCTATCCTTGTCGGATTAAGGTGTAATTTACACTGTTTCAAAGCTAAGAGAAAGAGCTACAATGTTGAAGAAGGCTACTCAGTCCAGTTTGCAATGTATCTAGGTCAAATTTACCAAAACAACCCCAGATTTTCCAGTTCGAAGTTTACTGTGGCAGTCCTGATTCATTCAATCATATCTCAACATATACAACTCCAATTCAAGTGATTCCAAAGTCATTTGAAAGATAAGATACAAGGCTATAAGTCTTAAGAAGACATCGACAATCAGTAGTATTCCTGGTCAAAACAACCAATTACAGAAGCTGATTAGCATGTTCGAATAGAAACAGGGCAGCAGGGGTATTTCGGTCTTTTCATAGGCTACGTTGCTCCGATTGGGCTGAAATTTTGTAGGCAACTATAAACCATCATTTTATACAACTTTCATTTTTTAACCTTAAGCTAATTTGGCCTCTAACCTGCTCAAATAAATTCGGACAGAACAGGCCTGTTTGAAACCCTAACCTGGAAATTTTGCCCCAAACCAGAATTTTTGCACAATCAACCATATCCAACATATATCAGCTCCATTTTACACAATAACTAACCAACAATCCATGACTAACCAACACTAAACATATGAAATCAGAAAAATCAAGCATAAAAATAAAAATCCATCAATTTTCACCACAAGTCATGAAATCATCCAAAAAATCACTTATTCAACTACCACACGGCACCAATTTAGCATTATCATGAACAAGAAAGAATTTCTTGGCTACTCACCTTACCAACCCAAGAAAGGAAGCAACTTAGCACCTTAATCTTCCAAACCACTTGATAACCAACCTTGCAACCACTAGATTAGGGGTTTTTATGGAGAGAATCCAAGTTTAATCGGTTAGATTTGAGGATTAAGCAAGATTGGAAGCCAAAGAGTTGAGAGTTTTCTTTTCTTTTCTTGTGGAGAGAGTCAGCCAAGAGAGGGAGAGAAATGATGAATTTTTGGTGAATTTTGGGATTATTTGGTAAAGTTGGCCAATTAGTCAAAGTCCAAGATGAAATAGGGAGGTGACACTTGTCACCTTAATTAATGCATGGCTATCCTTTTATCCCTCTCACACCAATTCATCTAGTAACCTCTAGTTATCTCTCACACCTGCTAAATTAATCCCGGTATACGAAACTTAACCTAACTGGCCGAATTTTACCGAACTTTCCGCACTAGCGGGTCCCACGCCTGGTATACACTTCTAAAATCTCATGAACTAACTTATACTAGAAAAATGATTTAAAAACCCTATTTACTCATAAAACGAGTTAGAAAATTTTCTAATAAAAAAATTACAGAAAAACGTGCGATTAAATAAAATAAAACCCTAGAAAATACGAAAATTTACGGGTTCTCACAATATAAGAGTGGGACGATTGTTATATTCCGAAACTTGTGGTGTGAATTTTAATGCTATGGAAGCAACTTATCTTTCTTACTTTGCCTTGTTGCGATAGATAACATTATATTAAGCTTGAATGGGATTGGTCTTGAATCCTGATAAGAACTGGGCAGGCGTTCCGCGGATACCCTTTGGTTCGCCTTAGGAAGAAGTGGGGGCGTTACGCTATGTACAAAAATATTGAATGTAAGGCAATTGCATGGCTGGAAAAATAATAATTTAGCTATGTTATGGTCAATTATTATTGTACAGGAATAATTTTAGCTTAATATTTTTAGTAGAGCAGTAAGTAATTTTGTCATGTTTAGCTTGATTTTCTATTCAAAGTAGTGAAAAATTCCATGTATCTTAATTGTTTTAGGCTCTATTTGGTTCTAGGAAACGAGTGAGGAATGGAAAGTGGAATATTGGAAGTGAATTCCTTTGAAAACCCTAATGCTTTATTCTGTTTGGTTAACAAAGAAAAGTACTAAAGAAACAGAAAGGAATTCCAAAAAAAAAATTTCTGAAGGAAATAAGAATGGAAAACAAAAATTAAAATTAAAATTAATAATAGCAATAAGATAGTTTTTGGTGTAAATATTTTTGTCATTTTTGTCCTTTTGAAACATTTCGTACTAAATCTACAAAGGATGATTCATTAGCTATACTAACTTCCAAAATATTTTATATTTCTTATCACGCATAGGACGAGCCATTATTGTGCATTTTTCCTTCTCCCTCCTCTAGGTTTTCTTGGCTATTATACTGTGATGCCTCTTAAAAGTTAAAAAATTATTGATCAACCTATGCAAACAAGGGAGTCATATTGGTAAAAGGAAGGTTGCCAGATTACTGAAGTTGCTACTTAGTCGTTGCCAGCTTTTCTTTCTTTTTTTTTTTAATGTAGGAATACCACTCCCATTTGTTGATTGATTACATGGATTTCTTTGACAGCTTATATATGTCCTGCACTTGAATGTTTAAAAATTGAAATTACAACATATCCATTGTATCCAACAGCATATAGCCTTAAAGCTCTCAACCTGAAATTACAGCAAATAGCTTTTCAGCCACTACAAGAAAATTGGCCATTAGTGACAATCAGCTCTTGTCACAAAAAAAGGAAAAGTTGTCACTAATAACTTTTATTGACAACTATGCAGTCGTCACTGAATGTCCATCGGTAAAAGTGCATAGTGACAACCTTAAAAGTTGTCAATAAGTGGCATAGTTTAGTGACGACAATTCTTGTCACTAACTGACATAATTTTAGCGATGACTCGAATTCTTGTCGATGATATCTAGAGCAATGTTGTCACTAAAACTTGTCCATGATCATCATTGCTACTTATTAATTATTGACAACTTTTGTGGTCACTATACACTTGTGGTTTAGTGACAATATAAAGTTCTCATTCTAGTCATCTTTTTAGTGACAACATGTGAATGGAGAAATCTGATTTATTAACAACAACATACACACTTTCCATGAAAGAGTCAATCAACTAAAGATAACGATGAATAAAAGCAACAAAGCTTGTCGATTAACAACAAAAATATTCATTACATTAATAAATGCCAAAAATGTCATATTAAACATTCAAATATAATGTTTAAGTTTAACATCACCCTACAAATACTTTGATAAGTAGTATGTAACCCAAATTTCACATGAACGTCAAGAGAGTTTTACTAAAGCAATCCAAGTCTAAAAATAAATCTACTATCGAAACACTTCATGAGCAAAAGATTATTTTGTCTCCATTGTTCTTCAGTCAAGTAGTAATTGGTGATCCCTAAAAGGTTTGGATGAATAGTGTATACCTGCAATCAAGTAGTACGATAATTAGTAAGTGACAAGTAAAACTTAAGGAAAAGAAAATTGAGGATTTGTCCAAAAAAATGTCATTTCTTTCAAGGCATCATCTGGATATTAACTTAAGCTAATAGTCATTAATATCCAGAATTAGAGATGCAAATAGGATAAAAAAGTCAACAAAATTTTAGGTAGGCACATGTAAAGTGAACTGCAGTAGAAATGACGTTCCACTAGTTGGTTGACTAACCAAAAGAAAATATAACACCAAATCTACTTTTCATGCACTTTGGGCAAAAAAAGAAACTGCCCTAGTTGGTAGCTTCTTTTTTAACCTACCACAAAACTCAATTAATAGACTAACTTGGTAAAGACAAAAGCAAGGGCAAAAAACTCAAAACACTAAAATTTGGTAAAGACTCCAATTGACTTGAGAAATTCACTAGTATCAAAAGCTATGTACTGCCAATTATAAGTTTAGTAATAAATTCATTAACAAATGAAAAACATGATAATCAACAACTTTGAGCTTGTAATTTAGTTCTCTCTTAACAAGGAAAACATATCTAGTGCATCCACAGAAACAACTGATTAAACAAAAATAGTAACCATTATTACACTTGATCAAATTAAAGCCATCAATAAATTTCTCAAATCACACCTTGCTATTGACTTCTAAATCACCTAGAAGTCATACATTTCAGACGATTATAAAAGTTTCTTCTGCCATTTTCTTGAGAACAAAAAGTTGTTCCCTTGTTCCAAAGATCAAAGGAGGAAAGGCAAGAGCACTAACAATGTAAAAATGTATCGCGTTGTGAAGGCAACTGAGTTTCTTGCAATCACTGGGGCTTCCATTGATGACATAAAGGTCACAAAGAAGGCACTTGTTTGGCCATTTCAGAAATGCAAAATGATTGATGCAATACCAGTTAACTACACCTTTCAGGTCAATGCAATGAATGCTGAGAAGCTACCTTTCCTCCTTCCTACTGTCATTATCATAGGTCCAAGAGTTGATGACCATGAGAGCCTCATCAAGTATGCAAAACTGCTCTCTGATCACAGGAGTGATTCCCAGTGTGAGAACACGTAAATTTTCTTATTTTCTATGCTTTATTTTATTTAATTACACGCCTTTTCTATATTTTCTTTATTAGAAAAATTTTCTAAATAATTTTTATGAGTAAATATGATTTTTAAATCATTTTTCTAGTATAAGTTAGTTCATGAGATTTTAGGAGTGTATATTGGATGTGGGACCCGCTAGTGCGGTAAATTTGATAAAATTCGGCCAATTAGGTTAAGTTTTGTATACAGGGATTAATTTATAAGGTGTTAAAAGATAATTAGAACTTATCCAAATGGATTGGTGTGGGAGAGACAAAAGGGTAGCTTTGAACTCAAAAGGTGACAAGTGTCACTTTGTGATTTAAAGTTGGACTTTGACCATTTTACCAACTTTACTAAATAACCAAGAAATTGACCCAAAATTCACCTTCATCATACATCTCTCTTGGCCGACTCTCTCAAGAAGGAAAAGAAAGAAAACCTTCAACTTTCTTCAACCAATCTTGCAATTCAATAGTTTAAACTTCAAATTTCTTCATAAAAATCCTTAGTTATGTGGTATTGAAGTAGTTGGTGGAGTGGTTTGGAAAGAAGAGGTGCTAAATTGTCTCTTTTCTTGAGTTTGCAAGGTAAGTGGCTAAGGAATCTTTCTTTTGTTCTTGATAATGTTCAATTAATGACTTGTGTTTGTCAAAGAGATGATTTTGTGTAAGATTTCATGACTTTTGATAGAGATTGATGAATTTTTTTTTATTCATGATTTTTCTGTTTTTATATGTTTAATATTGGTTGGCCATGGATGATGGTCTGGAATGGTTTAGAAAGAAGCTTTGGTGTGTTAATTGTAGCTATTTGCGAAAAATTTCCACTTTATATGGAAAATTTCAGATTTAGGGTTTTGAATTGGGGCTTTTCTAGGGTTGCTATAGAACTCTTGAATTGACTTTGTTTAAAGGGTATTGTGACCCTAATAAGTTGTACTGAATGGCCTATGACTTGCAATGGTAATGGTGGTTGTGTTTGGGAAACATAAGTGAGTGATTATAGGTTGGAAATTGGAAATTATAAGGGGAAATGCTATCCGAATTGTGGGTTCATATGTTTTCTTGGATTTGGGTTGCTTTAGGGGTTAATTGGTGACCTTAGGGTTGTCTAAACCTTTAACACCAAGTGTGCCTTATATTGCTTTCAAGTTATTACGGTTTTACGTTAGTGATATGTGGTTTGGAGTTATGACTTGTAATAGAGTCTCATTGTGTTTTATTGAATGTTTTAGGACGTGCCGGAGATGCAAGGCGCTCGTTGGACAGAAATTTGTGATAACACTCTTTGTTTGCTTGGTGAGTGTACTACTCACATGATTGTTACTTCGTGGCTTGATATACTTGAAATCTATGACTTGACTGTTTGTGTATACTGTTGAAATTATTTGAGATGAGGGTGTACTTTATCACTCTCGCACTCTATGTCTTATGTGACCGTTTACTGTATCAATTAAATGTCACTTGAATATACTTGAACTGGTGTCATTTGGACGTGTATCCAACGACCTCTACTGTTAACACTGAGCTCAACCCCATTGGTGGTCAATTGAATTGAGCCGGCAAGGGCTCGGTCGAGAAAATTGACAAGCCATGGGGACTGTTTATGTGGAATCCTTGAGTATGAGACTCTTAATTTCGGTATACTCGAGTATTATCATTTCTGAATTGATTGGAGTTCGGGTCCGGTAGGGGTATGAGAGGTGGACGGAAATTGGAGAAAAGTGGAGTCTAGGTATTGTTCACTCCTTGTACATTGACGGAGAGTTAATGAAGTGAGATCAAATATGGCAAGCGAGGAGAAGGGCTCTCGAGAGCCGTTCGTATCCTTTTACCAATCTTTATTGAAGCATGGTGTTAGTTAATTCCTTTATTGAATGAATTTGGATTGATTGGCTTTGTGCTCACATGAACTTCGTTACTTGGGTGATGGTACCTCATTGGGCGAAAGCTCACCCTATTACATTTGTTTTCCTTACAGGGATATGAGTACCTTTTGGAAAAACTATGATTTTGAGGCCAAGTTGAGCTAGTTTAATATTATTCTTTTGTATAGCTCCTTGATGGTGGAAAAACCTTATATGTATTTTGACTCAACATGCCCTTTTGAGTTGTAAAGTTGAGACTATAAGTGTATAAACATGTTTGGTAATGTTCGTATGATATTTTGGTTTGTAAATGTCTTATTTCAAGGTTTATATGTACTGTGGGTGATTGATTCGATTTCAGACAGGTTCGAACTTCAAATGGCAAAAGAAAAAAATTTTGGGTGGAAAGGTCACAGGCGAATCCGGCCAAGAATCCTGCCAGAACTTGGCCGGATTGCATTGAAAATTTTGGTATCCGGCCACTTGCTCTATGGCCACAATCCGGCCAAGAATTCAGCCGAAAATCCGGCCAGATTCCGACCGGATTGTGATGTGGCTGGCACTGTTTATGTACGGCTCCGATTTTTGTTTTTTCGTTTTGTGATTTTTGATTCGTTTGAGCGCGCTTTTATCTTCCGGAACGTTTTAGATTGTATTTAACTATCTCGTTAGTCCTGATGAGAGTTGGGCAGGCAGTCCGCTAACCCCTTTGGTACGCCTAAGGGGAAAGTGGGGCTGTCATAGGTGGTATCAGAGTTTAGGTTTGAATTAGCCTGGGCATGTTAGAAATTTTCGACTTGAGGATTATATTTGGTTATTTCCCTTAAGAGTACTTAAGTTATCTACACTTTTGTGTAGGATGGACGGACATAGTGGTTCTAGTGGTAGTCTAGCTGGTGAGCAGCCCCGTGGAGTACTTCCAATGATTAAGCATCAAATCCGGCCAAGAGAGGCCGTTGTATGTTGGAGTCCGGCTAACCGTCATCGGCATTGTAAGTGCCGCAATCTCTATGCCTATCCCACTACAGTCGTCTTGGCTGTGGTAGAGGAAAGGAAGGAATTGGCGAAGGACAATGTTAGGCTCGAAGCCGAAGTGAACCAACTAAGGGAAGCTAATAAGAGGCAAGTTGAGCGAATTAAGGAGCTTGAGTACGATGTAGTCGAAGGTCAGGATAGGGTAGGTGACCTCTGTGCACAACTTGGAGAAGCACATGAACGCATGGTTAAGAGGGCAAGGAAAGCGAGGGTTAGAGCTGAATCGATTTTGAACATTTGCGATGACCTGCTTGGGGAGGAGAGCGATGAGGCTTCTTGTATAGGAGGCGGGGTTGAAGGTGAACCCACCCAGTCTAATGGGTCCACTAGTCCTACAGCGGACTATGCCTTTACTTCTAGGCTACAATTTTGAATGATTTTGACCATCGTATATAGAAAGGATAGGGGGATGATAGATCTGGGAAAGAACCTTAGCTAGCCGTTTTTGTACGTTTGGACTAATTTTGTATATATTACTTTTGATGATGCCGTTCCCTTATGGACTTTCTTTGTTTGTACTTGACTGACTGTTAATGTGTGACTCATTTGACACTGTTGTGTGATATGTATATATGGTTTGATTGTAAATATCTTTTGGCTCCTTACTTACGTTTGCCGTAACCTTTAATGTTATATTTACGTTTTACCTAGATCGATTAAACTCCATGGAAGGAACTCGTAGTGGTCGAGGACGTGGACGCGGGAGTAGGCAACCCACGTCTGAAAGGGGCACTGGGGAAACCTCGTCTGTACCAAATCCTGAACCTAGGGTTAATCCCAATGTCCAAATAGCTGCTGCCATGCAGCAAATAACTGACTTGCTAGCCCAAGCGATGCAACAACAGGGTCAAAACCCTAACCCCAACCCTGGGAACCCCAGTAATCACGTGGAGAACGAGGACAAGGCCCTTGAGAGGTTCCAGAAGTTTGCTCCACTAAAGTTTATTGGGGGGCCCGATCCAGATGTGGTCGAAAGGTGGTTAGAAAAGATGGTGGACATCTTTGCTACTCTACACTACACGAAGGAAAGGCAAGTGACTTTTGCTGCCTTCCAATTGGAAAGTGCGGCCCATTTCTGGTGGAACGTAATACGACAAAAGTGGGACTGAGAGCAAATGCCCAAGATCTGGGTGAACTTTATGAGGGAATTCAACGCTAAATTCTTCCCTCCTCTGGTTTAGGAACGGAAGGAAGACGAATTTATCTGGTTTCGCTAAGGGACCCAGACTGTGGCCGAGTACGAGAGCCAATTCATTCGGCTGTCCAAATTTGCGCCCGAACTCATCATGATCGAGCAACGAAGAATACGGCGATTTGTCCAGGGTCTGAACGTGGAGATCCAGAAGGATGTAGCTGTAGCCCAAATTAACGCCTTCAGCGATGCCGTGGAAAAGGCGTAACGAGTAGAGACTACTAGGCTACATGTAAGAAACTTTCAGGCGAAAAAGTGAGGAATTCCTGGAAACAGTTCGGGCAGGGGGATAAGAGTACCCCTCTCAAGTTTGGACGGGGGACTGGAAGAGGAAAGATGCCGGGAATGTCACAAGGGGCCCCGTCACGAGGTGACCAAGTTGGGAGAGGCCAAAGATGAGGCTTCCAATGAGGTTCGGGTTCTGCATCCCATGGACCCTGCGGGTATTGCGGGAAGTCAAACCACGCGGAGGACAACTGTTGGACGAAGGAGGGAAAATGTTTGCGCTACGGAAGTGCAGACCACTAGCTCGCCGCTTGTCCGGTTCTATCCCGAGATGGAAAGGGAAGCTAGCAATCGACGAGAACCAATTCCGAACCGGCTAAGGGGGAAGGGACCAAACCCAAGGTAGCGGCTCGAGTGTATTCACTGGAGCCACAACAGGTCCCTGATTCTTCTAAAGTTATGGAATGTACGATTCCTGTCTTCCACTGATTTGCGAAAGTCTTAGTAGATCCCGATACTACCCATTCATTTGTCAACCCCAATTTTATGTGCAGAATAGATATAAAACCTATTAGTTTACCCTATGACCTGGAAGTTAGTACTCTTACAGGGGATCATCGTTTGGTCACTTGTATGGTTTATATGGATTGTGAAGTTTGGATAGGAGAGAGGAAATTATTAGGGGATTTGATAAGCCTGTCCATTAAGGGGTATGATGTAATCTTGGGCATGGACTGGTTAGCTAGGTATAATGCACAACTTGATTGTAAAAGGAATGTGGTAGAATTCTGCATTCCTGGGGAGGCGACCTTAAGGTTAGATATAAGGGGTAGGTTAGTCTCATCTGCCTTGATCTCGGGTATTCAGGTTAGGAAATTGCTAAATAGATGGGTGCAAGAGTTCTTAGCCTTTCTAATCAATACCTCCATCGATAAATTGAAGGTAGATGATGTGCACATAGTAAGGGAATATCCAGATGTATTTCCTGATAAGTTAGTAGCCCTACCTCCGGAGAAAGAGATAGAATTCAAAATCAACCTATTACCGGGAGCGTCACCTATCTCAAAAACTCCGTATCGGATGGCCTCTGCGGAACTTAGGGAGTTAAAATTGTAGTTGCAGGATATTTTGGAACGGGGTTTCATTCAAGAGAGTGGGTCTCCTTGGGGAGCCCCTGTATTATTTGTAAAGAAAAAGAATGGGAGTTTGCGGATGTGTATAGACTATCGGGGGATGAACAATGTAACGGTTAAAAATATCCACTGCCCCATATTGATGAGTTGTTCGACTAGTTGCAAGGAGCAGTGGTCTTTTCGAAATTGGATTTTCGACAGGGGTATTACCAATTGTTGATTAGGAAGGAGGATATCCCAAAAACTGCCTTCAATTTGAGATATAGGCACTATGAATTCGCGGTCATGCCCTTTGAACTAACCAATGCCCCTACTACCTTTATGGATTTAATGCATAGGGTTTTTAAACCCTACCTGAATCGATTTGTCATTGTCTTTATTGATGACATCCTGGTTTACTCCAAAACGCGTGAGGAGCATGAGCAGCACTTAAGAATCATTTTGCAAACCCTAAGAGAGCATCAGTTGTATGCCAAGTTCAGTAAGTACGAGTTTTGGCTGGAGAAAATTTCTTTCTTAGGGCACGTAATTTCCCAAGAGGGCATCTCGGTTGACCGAGTGAAAGTAGAGGCCGTGACTGATTGGACGATGCCAGAAAATCCCACTCTATGTCTTATATGATCGTTTACTGTATCAATTGAATGTCACTTGAATATACTTGAACTGGTGTCGTTTGGACGTGTATCCAACGACCTCTACTGTTAACACTGAGCTCAACCCCATTGGTGGTCAATTGAATCGAGCCGGCAAGTGCTTGGTCGAGAAAATTGACAAGCCATGGGGACTGTTTATGTGGAATCTTTGAGTATGAGATTCTTGATTTCGATATACTCGAGTATTACCATTTCTGAACTGATTGGAGTTTGGGTCCGGTAGGGGTATGAGAGGTGAACGGAAATTGGAGAAAAGTGAAGTCAACGGTATTGTTCACTCCTTGTACATTGACGGAGAGTCAATGAGGTGAGATCAAGTATGGCAAGTGAGGAAAAGAGCTCTTGAGAGCCGTCTGTATCCTTTTACCAATGTTTATTGAAGTATGGTGTTAGTTAATTCCTTTATTGAATGAATTTGGATTGATTGGCTTTGTGCTTACATGAACTTTGTTACTTGGGTGATGGTACCTTATTAGGCAAAACCTCACCCTATTACCTTTGTTTTCCTTACAGGGATATGAGTACCTTTCGGGGAAACTGTGATTTTGAGGCCGAGTTGAGCTAGTTTAATATTATTCTTTTGTATAGCTCATCGATGGTGAAAAAACCTTATATGTATTTTGACTCAACATTCCCTTTTGAGTTGTAAAGTTGAGACTATAAGTGTATAAACGTGTTTGGTAATGTTCGTATGATATTTTGGTTTGTAAATGTCTTATTTCAAGATTTATATGTATTGTGGGTGATTGATTGGATTTCGGATAGGTTCGAACTTCAAACGGCAAAAGAAAAAAATTTGGCGGGAAAGGTCACAGACAAATCCGGCCAGAATTTGGCTGGATTGCTGGCCGGATTGCCTTGGAAATTTTGGTATCCGGCCAGTTGCTCTCTGGCCACAATCCGGCCAAGAATCCGGCCAGAAATCGGGCCAGATTTCGGCCGGATTGTGACGTGGCCAGCACTGTTCATGTGTGGCTCCGATTTTCATTTTTTCGTTTTGTGATTTTTGATTCGTTTGAGCGCGCTTTTATCTTCCAAAACGTTTTAGATTGTATTTAACTGCCTCGTTAGTCCTGGCGAGAGTTGGGCAGGCAGTCCGCTAACCCCTTTGGTACGCCTAAGGGGAAAGTGGGGTTGTCACGCCCAGAATGTTAAGGAGCTTGTTCAAGGTATCAACGAGGGAGATTGCGTGTTATTGCTGCTGCTATGACCATCGAAGAGATCTTGAAAGGCACAAAAAATATCAAGAGCGAAGTTTTTGAGAAGATCCAGCTTGAGCTCAACCAATTTGGACTTTTGATCTATAATTCCAACATTAAGCAACTAGTCGATGTTCAAGGGCATGAGTATTTATCATACCTTGGGCAAAAAACTCAAATGGAGGTAGTAAATCAGGCAAAATTTGATGTTACTAAGGCAAAGATGAGGGGGAGAGGTTGGTGTTAAGGAAAGGGCAGGACTAACACTTCAAAATGCTGCAAAGATTGATGCTGGGACAAAGATATTGTCCACACAAAGGGAAGGTGAGGAGAAGAAACAGAAAATCAAGGTGAAATCCAAAGTGCAGATTTCTGAGAATCAAAGGGCAGCTGAAGTTGCTAAAGCAAATGCTGAACTCGCTACAAAGAAGTCCAAGTGGGCTCAGCAAGCAAAGATGGCTGAAGTGGAGATTGAAAAAGTAGTTGCTATTTGGGAGGCAGAATTGTAAAAAGAAGTTGAGAGGATGAATGCGTTGGCCAAGACTGAGTAGCTAAAGGTTGAAGAACTTAGCAAGGCTACTGTTGATTATGAGATTAAGGTTCAAGAGGCAAATTCAAAGCTCTACAAGAAGCAAAAGGAAGCAGAGGCATTGTTGTACCAGCAAGCTAAAGCTACAGAGGCTCAAAGAGTGGGAGCACAAGCTGAATGTTATGTAAGGTAGAAAGCTGCAGATGCAGAACTTTATGCAAAATGTAAAGAAGCTGAAGGACTAAAGGTTCTTGCAAAGACACAGGGAGTCTATATCAGCACTCTGTTGAACTCAATAGGTGGAAACTACCATGCTCTGAGAGATTATCCGATGATCAATGGAGGCATGTTCAAAAACATTACCAAAATTAATGCTAAAGCTATTAAAGAATTGCAACCAAAGATCAGCGTTTGGTCAAATGGTGGTAGACGAGCCTTAGATGGAGCTGGAACTGAAAGTGTAGCCATCAAAGAGATAGAGATAGCATCTATTTATCGTAGAAATAAAATTATTGCCCATCCGTAAATAAATCTCTAAGTATCATGTTTCCTTGTTGAAGTATTGGAAGAGTACCTATGGAACAAAGCATCGAAGTACACAATTCCATGACTAGCTAAATTCGAGCATCCTAGAAACTATAGTTAACTCAATACATAAACCAATGGAAGAAAAATCTCTCCTCTTCATTTCTTTCTCTAAGTACATAACAATCATCCCACAAGGTAACCTTATCCTACAATTAAGCAAATCAAACTGACATACTTAGAAACCAGATTTTCGAAGAACAAACCAACAAAGTTCTACTTATTAACCTGATTTTCCAAGGGGTATTAGAATTTTCCATAGCAAACCACCTGTAGACACCAAAATTTCATTGTAATTTCTTTTACCAAAATTTCATCGCTCTTTAGTCTTTAGTTTTTTAGTTATTATTGTTATTTTTATCTTTGGAGTTTTAGCATAGAATTTCTCGAAAAGAAAAAAAAGAAGAGAAAAACATTCAAAAGTATGCTTTAGTTGATTTTTATTCAAATTTAACGCTTTCTTGAAAAAAAAAGAGAGAAAAAGAGAAAAATGATGAAAAATGAAAAGAAAAATGGAAAATTGCAATTTTGCTATTTATTATTTCTAGTTTATTCATTTTTATCCGATGTTAATTAAATTGTTGGTTTTCATTTAATTTTATTACCATTTTGTTAAATTACTTCAAAAAAAAGGGAAAAGAAAAAAAAAGAGAAAAAAGGAAAATTAGCATTTTATTTTTATCTTAATTAGCATTTCTTCATTAGTTATTTTTTTTATTAATTAGTTATCTATATTAATTAGTTATTATTAAAAAAATAAAAAAAATAAAAAAGAGAAAAAGGCCCCGGCATGCAAGCTGCATATTTTTGCAGCTTGCAAAGGACAATCACAGATGCCCCATCGGAGGGCTGGATGTGAAGGCAAGGGCAAGCCTTTCATCCTCACCATTGGGGTGAGGGTTTAGGAACCTTGGGTTCCATATAAAAAGAAAAAAAAATGGCAGCCGCAAGGGAGGTTTTTGAAGTTGACGGCTAAGGAAAAACTGAGAAGCGAGAGAGCGGGAGAAAACCAGAAAAGCTACAGAGAGATTGAAGGAAACTTCAAGGAGAAAGCGGAGAGAGGGCCGAGAGTGAGGAAGACCTGGAAGGTTGGAAAAGTTACGGGGGTTTTGAGGGAGAACCGAGAAGGAGTAAGGATCTGGAGGCTGAGGAAGGAGTGACGGCTGAGGACCAAAAAGAGAAAAAAAACAAGGGGGAGGTCTTAGCAGAGAGCTCTAGAGGTTTAGCAGACGGCGGAAGTCTGAGACCACAGAGAGATTGACGGCTGGGGAGAATAGGATCACGGCTGAAAGATAGAGAGTGATAGAGAAGTGAGGCTGAGAATCTAGTTGGACGGACTGGAGGGGAGAAAGGCTGAGCAAAGAGAGTGTCGGGGCTGAGGGAAAATAGAAAAAGAAGAAAGCTTTGGGCTAGATTTGTTGGAGAAAACCAGAAAGAGTTTGACGGGCTGCGGATCTGGCTCAATCCGAGAGGAAAGTGATGAAAGGGATTCCAGTTTTGCTCGGTGAGCCTCCCAGCTGATGAACAAAATGATGATGGTGCTGCGGACTTCAACGTCACCGATGCGGAATGGTTCTGCGCCATGTCCTTGGCTCAATCTTTCTTCGCGGGTGACAAAGCAACGAAGGCCAAAAGGTAATCTTTCCATTTTTTCTGTTCATAAATCGCAGACGCATTAACATTTTTGCTGCCACGTCTGTTGCTGCGTTCCTTTGCTTATACTTCCTATTTGTGAACTTGATGAGAGGGGGAAAGCTTTCGCTCCCTGTTTTGTGCTAGCCGTGTTCTCTTTACTGCTGAAAAGAAGTGAAATGCACTCATTAGTATCCTGCCATGCATGTTAAGTTCTGGGTTTCTTGTTGTTGCTGTTTTTTCGGCTTATGGTGAAGAAATCCGTGGGTTTGGACTGGGTTTGGGGCGACGAAAGTTCTGAGTTTTGTGTGGGATTTGGTTGCTGTGTTTTATCTAAGTTTTTGCATGAAGTTGTCCGAGTGGGGTGAGTTGCAAAATTTGCAGCAGAATGAAGTGTCGAATGCTTGCATGAGAAAAAGTTCAGTCCAAGTTATGCATGCTTGCTGTCTTTCGTTGTTCCTTTTTCTTTCTTACTGTTTTTATCTGCTAAAGCTGGGCAAACCATGTTTTGAGGTTATGTTAAAACTGATTATGTGAGTTTGGGACTGATGAAATAACAACTTTGGTTAGAGTTTCTGTATGAATAGAATCGTATGAGGTGAGCTACAAAGTTTACAGCAGAAATCTGATCTTATGACCCCTCTCTGCCCAGATTTTCTTTCCCCTTGCATGATATCTTGAGGATGAGTTTGTAACACTGAATGAGGGCCTGAAAATTAGATTTTTGTTGCTAGCCATTTGTCATGTAATGTTGCGCAAATCCCTGGAAATCAGAATTGCAGAAAGTTGCGTCTAGTTTTCCTTGCACACAACATTGAGTTGCATCAGATTTTATTACAGTAGTTCTACCGAATGTGTCTGTTTGAATTTTCATTTGATGGCATTCGAATGCTAGATGGTACTCTTGCTTAGTTTCTAGATTGCAAATGGCTGATTTGTGAGCATAAGAATCTGCTGCAATTAGCCCGAGCCGATGGCTTGGTGTAGCAGCTCTTTCCTTTCTTTGGTTGTTTTTTCTTCTGCCGCAACATATGCTACCCATTTGTTCATTCATTTGATTTTAATGATTTGTGTTCCTGATTTGGTTTGTGTTGAGTAAGGTGTTTAGTTACCCAAGGATATTGAGTGTGGTTTTTCATTAGTTCTTGTCTGAAGCTTTGTATGAAATCTGCATTTGGAAGCTTGAATTTGCAGAAAAATTCGAATGAATGTTGCAGAAGGGAGCTTTTCTTACGTGACTTGCATGCATGTAAAATGGCTTTCAAAAATTGCATTTTTGCCCCTTAAGTCCCCTTTTGTTTTACTATGACCCAACCAATTGAATAATGTCATCAATTTGGTCCTTGGCAGCTTTAGTTTTTGCAATTTCATTGTTTGTTTTGCTTCAATTAACTACCATGCTTTGTCAATTGCACTTAAGTCATGACTTTAGGGGCTTTACAATCAAGTGAGCTTTGTATTTCCGCATTTCTTTTAATTTTTCTCAATTAAAGTGGTACCTTGACCTTTTTATTGTTTTGAAGCCATTTTTCTTTTCATTTGGACACCATTCCAAAGAAGGTATAACTTCTTTTATCTTTTTTGTCTCTCCCCTATGTGATCCAACGTGCTAAGTGAGAATTGCATGTCTACTTTGTTTTCCTTGCTTTTCCTTAATCTCTTTCATTTATTTCACTTACTTTTGCTTTTAATTAAGTTATTCTTTTATGGGGTATGTGTACACCTCTTGGCTTGTAATAGATAGGGATTGGAGAGCACTTGATGAAGACCTATTGAAAATGTGTGCCTAACTAGCAAATGTAATAGGTTTATTAGCTTGATTGCTTGCTCTTGTTGCTATGTGTTAATTTGCTTTATTAGGCTCTTGCATCTAGTCGAGCATGCTAAGTGTTATATGCTACGTGTTTATAAGTGATTTGTATGTCTACTTGCTTTCTATAGTCGTAGATGAATGTGATGGATGAATGTAAGTCACCACACTAGTCCAATGCTAGTTGTGGCTCATTATTCCGTTAGGAATACATAGAAAGGGCTAGTCCAACGCTAGACCCAATAGGCCGTCCCCCTTTCGTTAGTACATACTTGCATGTTCATTACATTTCATGCATTTTTTAGTTTTATCATTCGGCATGCTCCTCCAATCCTTTTCCCCTCATTTTAGGCTTTTTGCATCCTCATGCTAGTTATAGAGTACATTTGCTTGAGATTCCCCTTTCGATAAGGGAAACGAGCGAGTGTGGCTCAAAACAGCCTTAGCACGCTATTTCTCCTTTCTAATCAAAGGAAAAATTGAAGTCACAAAGTTAGGAATCCTTCCCGTGCCCAACTTGATGCATCCCCTTAGGGTCATACACTTGCATTCTTTTTATATCACCTCTTCACCTTTTAACCACATTTTCTCATTTTTCTCAATCCACACTTTCTCAACATCTTTTTATCACTTATTTATCTCTCGTTTATTTTCAACCTCACAAATGGCACTCAAATTGCACTTCTACGTATCTAATATCCTATTTTCATTCATTTGTACACACAAACACCTTTATTTTCTCACATTTGCACACTTGCACTTGAGTCCTCACTTGCATTAATCACGACTTCCATGAGAGCTTTCCTCATTGGCCACCACAATTCATGTGGTTGGGACCTAAAAGCCTCATGAGAAACATTTTAGATTTAGGATTGCATTTTTCTTACTTTTTCGCATTCATCTAGTCATATCCAACATGCGATACATACCTTGGGTAGAAAATTAGAAAACGTGGGGCTAAGTCACGCAACTAGCTTTGGCTAGGGTAAGGGAGTGCCATAGGCTCCGCCTTTGCCTTCTCCCTCACCAAACGTGACCCTCGATCCCTTTCTTTGGTTATGTAGACCTAAAAGTTTTCAAAAAGGGTTTGTTTACTTTTTCATTCAAAAACAAAAATCATTTTTGGGTGACTTGGTACACCCTAACTCTATACCAAGTGGCGACTCCATTTTTCATACATAAAACCATTTTGAACTTTACTTGACCAAAACCGTCGCATTTTACAATCCCACGGTCTTTGCTTTCACTTCTACACACGTTCACACACACTACTCACACACCAACATCAAAAAGTGGGGCGTGACAGTTGGCGACTCCACTGGGGACGTCCTAAGTGGGTCCAAGCATTTGACTTAGCCATTCGTTTCCTTTTTCTACCCTTTTTATGCATGGCATGTGGATATTAGGGTTGCATCTTCCATTTTTAGGACCTTTTGTCTCACGTACGCATTAAACTATCCCCTTACTCGCGAATGTATGATTGGTTGTTTTGAATGGATGCTTTACTTATTTTATCTCGCGCTTTGCATTGCATTTGGGGGGGTGTGTGTCACCTTTAGAGCCTCGCGTTGGTTCTCAACCTTTTCCCTCAAAATAGGGAGCACTTCATATGTGCACGTTTATTTATTGTTATCCCATTTTATTTTATTTTCGTGGGCGTTTCCCACACCGCCTTGTAGGATTAGGATCGATCGCCTTGAGTAGGCGGATGGTGTGCGCTACGCCCATAGCGCTACCTGAGGGGTCACTCGAGCCACCGACCAAGGGCCTTGGGAGTGATGACCCTTTGCCTTTAGGTCTGAAGGCTTGGGAGCCGAAGCCTTATCGAGTTTAGTTGCATTAATGAGCCCCAACCTCATGCATCCATGTTAGAGTTTTCCTAGGTTAGAGTCAGCCTCACCCTTTTTAAGCACATTAGGCACGAGGGAAGGGGTTCCACCCCTTTTACTTGTTTTTATTTATTGTATTTTATTTCTTATTTGCTCCCAATATGTTATGTGTACTAACAATTGTACTAACCATTTCGTTGTTTTCTTGGCTTGCATTCATGTGCCTTAGCAATAAGAGGCCTCTTCGGCATTCTTTTAGTGACCTACCTACTAGATAACTCACATGTTTAAATTTCAGTCATTACACTTATTTTTCAATAAATACATTTCATTTTAGTCCTTTCCCCCCCGATGCATTATTCATGTCCTTTAGGCCATATTTGTCACATATTTACATCGCTTTAATAAATGGCATCATGCATTAAACCCTAGAAAGGGAATGCCATTTAGGGGATCCCGTGTCAGGAATAAACCACCTTGTGTCTCGGATACTTAATCCAAAGAGACTTGCACGTTTACATTTTGTACCATCCAAAGGGGTAGTGCACAAGATAAGGTAGGATCCGATCATTTTCATAGAGTGATCTTTGGAATATGAGCATCTAATAATCACTTTTTGGCCATTGTATCAAACTTGGTAAAAATTCCTTGCGTAAAGGACATTAATTTGAAGAAATTCACAACTAATTCCTCCTATTGAGACGATAAATAAATTGAGGTCAAAACTTGATTTTAGAAGGCTCATAGACTAATGCATCGCAATAAATTTTTTAAACTACCAGTGGATAGCTTGATGTTTTTCCATTCAATCCGTTGGACCATTTCATTCATCAATTTCATTCAGTCTATTTTATCAATTTACCATTTTTAGGGTCATCCGGTCGATTTTTGAATAAATCATCAATTCATTTGACCAATTTACCCTTTTAGGGTCATCCGGTCGATTTTGGAATAAATCTTCATTTCATTTGGCCAATTCACTCATTTTTAGGGCGATCTGATCAATTTTGAATAAATTCTCGATTTCATTCAATTCATTTGAGCAATTTCATTTTGAATAAAATTCTCAATGTCATTCGATCAAGTTCCTTTTTTAGGATGATTCGGTCAATTTTGAGTAAGTTTTTAAATTTCACTCAATTCATTTGACTCGTTTCCCTTTTTAGGGTAATGCGGTCGATTTTAAATAAATTGTCAATTTCATTCAACCCGTTTGACCAATTAGGGTTTCAATGTCGAATTTCAAATTGGGAAACTTAGTCGATTTTTGAAAAAAAAAAACCAACAATTGCATCCAGCCATTTGATCAGTTGGAGTTTGGACCCGTGCTTCACTGAGAAAATTTGGTCAAATTCCAATCTCTTCGATAGGGAGTTCGTCAAGGTCAAACCCGTGCGTCTTTGCAAATTCTTGTATTGATCAAAAGTGATCAATCCATTCGAACGTTGACCTCATTTTGACAAGTGTCTCTCGCCACTCCAACTGACCAAATTTTTCAAAATTATTTCTCACTCAATCAGTTGATCAGATCCATCAGGTATGGTATAGTGCCTACCCTAGAGGATTGCATTTTCATGTTAGGCCTACCCTTGGCATAAAAGGGCTCCCCCATAGGACATGCATGCCGATTTTATAATCTTGATTACTAACTCAGGGTATTTTTCTTTTGTTTTTCCCCTCCCCCTGCATTCATAAAAATATTTCAATAAAGGGAAAATACCTTTCTATATCTGATAATAATTTTGATCTGATAAAGTTTGAAAATTACAAGTATTACTTGATTCTTAGACAGACCCTACAATGTGAATTCGAAAATTCATCTGAAAGCGCTCGTGTAAAACATTTAAGAGATTTCATTGTTCAAAGGGAGAAGGGGGCTGTTAAGAGGGAAAAGTGTGTATACATGTGTAAAGAAGTTCCTTAGAATGTTTTTCATATGTATTACTTTTAAAATTTTTTCAAACATTGGCAATAATGAAGCTTTTGTTCAGACAATTATTTGTTTTGTATAATACTCGTGTACATTTCATTCTTTTTTGAGCTCATTGGAGATTTCATGATGAATTTTAAGAAATAAGACTAAATTGGGATTTGTTTTCAACCTCCAGCTTGAAAATTCGCAAGTGTATGTTTTCTAAAATCCTTGTGTACATTAAATTGGTGATCTGAGCTACACAATAAGAGTGCTCAAGATTGAAAGAGGTCACTCAAAAGGCCCAATGAGATACCTTTTCTCTTTCACTGTACAATTCATATTTTTGCCCACTTCTATTGGCCCAGAATAAAATCAGTCACATTGATTGATAAATGGCAAATTGGAGCGAACTTTGCTTAGAAAAATGCCCATTGGTTTAACCCGGGTCAATTCACATCTAAGTGAAAGCAAAAATGTACATTATTCTTGTTTATTTTGAAAATTTGGAATGATATTTTGAGCATTCATTTCTCTACCTATACAGATTTTATCATTTGCTCTCCCATTTGAGCTTTTAAAAGAATAATTTCGTTTTAAATAAGAGCCCTAATGATCACTACCCTATATTGGAAAATTTTCAAATATCAAAAAGGGAATGGATTTTCAATGACCATTTCGTTATTTTGGTTGTCATGAGGTGTAAGAATGATACTTTGGTCATCGTTTCTACAACCTAAACACTATTTATCCCTTGCATCCTCTTTTGAGCCAAAATTGGAGGTTCTTTTCAAGTGCACATATGATCGCACCCCACATTGGGGAAGGAGATTGGGAAATTTTGAAAAAGAAAAAAGAAAAGGGGAAAGGGAACCGCGAATTGGAGAAATTTGATTCCACTTGGGTTCCAATTTTCAAAAAAAAAAAAAAAGAAAAGGAAGAGATTTGTCCGCACGGACCACCTATGTTTCACAGATATGGATGAACAAGGGTCTTCCTCAGTCAGTTAATTCAGATACATGCCAGAAATTTCGCATTAATGAAAG
The DNA here is from genome assembly GCF_036785885.1 of Coffea arabica. NCBI lineage: Eukaryota > Viridiplantae > Streptophyta > Magnoliopsida > Gentianales > Rubiaceae > Coffea > Coffea arabica. The sequence continues at coordinate 27,190,899 of NC_092320.1, read as the reverse complement.
TTTCCTCTCAGAGTTATTGTAAGGAACGGAATAAAAGTCAGGCTCTCTTCTTTTCCAATCAAACATTCTATCTCTAGTTATCCCTTTTGAGCCTTCGAAATAAAATACTTCATTTGGCAACCCCTGAGAATCGCAAACCCCACACTGGGGGCAAGTTTGAGTTGAAAAAGGAAAAATTTCAAGAAGTGAAAAAAGTGATAAAGTAACAAAATCCAAAAGAAAAGAGAAAAGAGAACCTCAGTTCAAAAATAAACTGGGGCAAATTTTGTGAAAGTTCAAAATAATGGCAGAAGGCCGAAAAATCAAAAAAAAAGAAAGAAAATGAAAGAGAAAAAGCCTCAATTGAGCATAAATTGGGGCAAGTCTTGATTTAACCCTAAAATACGGTTGGCACAGCAATGTGATCTCAGATTACTTAAATCACTCTTGAAATTTGCCTTCAGGCCTTAACTTTTCTAAACACCCTACCAGACCCATTACAAAAGCTGAAAGTCCTGACTTCTGTTCTTTGCAATGGCCCTGTCAAGAAAATTTCTGATGCCGGAAAATTTTAGCTGTATTTCTGAATTGCCTGGGTATGGGGTTGACGCTACTCACCATGTGAAAATCCACCAAGTTGAGGGAAAGGGAAAAGAAGCAAAAAGCAAAGCAAGAAAAGTAAATGCAAAAAAAATGCAGGAAAAAGTCGACGCTGAAGTCCCTGGTGAGTGATGAGAAAAATGCAAACAAAATCTGAGATCTTTGAGTTCAAAATAGGGGCAATTTTGAAAAATGCGATTTTCGGTGCAATGTCCTTGAAAGTTTTATTCTTTAACTATCGTTTTCAAGCTACATTACAAGCTAACAAAGTCCATCGTTGACTTATTCCTTCATGACAATCCAAAGTGAGGATTATGCTCGTAAGAAATCCATCAATCATTTGTGATCACGAGGGTATAACCAATTTTCACAAGTTTAGCTACCGCTTTTACCCATTTTGTTGCAAGCCTATAAAGCTTATACGTTGACTAAGTTCTCTTAAGAAATAAGGGTGACAAACTCTTTGCTTTCACTAAGATGTGGTATTGAAGGGATTACATACAATTTTGGGCACAAAAAATAAGACAAATTCTGACCTCCCATTTCCTTAGCCATTTCAAAAATAAAGTCACTTGATTGGTCCTGAAAGATGAGCCAACCAGAAGTGGTGACCCGTTACCCTAAGCACCAATGCTAAAAGTGAGAAAGAAATCTTCTTGAATTTGGTGTTACTTCGAGGAATTTATCATGAAATTTCTGCATGAGTTCAAACTTGACGTTTAAAGTTTCTTCACATTGTTGTATATGTGCATTCTTTTCTAAATTTTAGAAAGTGCGGTTTTTCTTTGGGAAATCATCTGAACAAATTTTTGCAATCAAGGGAGCCCACACTGGGACAAAAATTTTATTTGTGAGATTTCATGAAATAAGCCCATACTGGGGCAAATTTTTTGTAATACATTTGAGATTTTTGTCCAAAAATCAAATAATAACATTTTTTCGAATCAATCCCGCTGATTTTTAAGTGCATGTCATGCTTTGTTAAGCCCCCCTGTGCAGGTATTCATGGTTCAAAACGTCAAAAAGCATCCAGTGAGGCAGAAGTCCGATATTGGAAAAGAAAAGGAAGAAAAAGGAAAAAGGACCCGACACGGGGGCAAATTATTTTTGGCAAGATTCTCTCAGGAAAAATCAGATTGGGTCTTATCCCACTGACCATCACAAGATCACGTTGGGTCTGGATTTCATGCCGCCAACATTCACAACATCACGTTGGGCCTGGACTTTATGCCGCCAACATCCTGATTGGGCTTGGATTCTGTGCAACTGAGGCAGGCTCGGGTTTAATCCCACTGACCAATTCATCATACTGGGGCAAATTTTAAAAAGATTCTCTCAAAAAATCAAAAAAATCAAAAAAAAATCAAAAGATTCTCTCAAAAAATCAAAATCAAAAAAATCAAAAATCAAAAAAAATCAAAAATCAAAAAAATCAAAAAATCAAAAAAAAAATCAAAAAAATCAAAAATCAAAAAATCAAAAAAAATCAAAAAATCAAAATCAAATCAAGTTCATCACGGCAGGCTCGGGTTTGATCCCACTGTCCGATTGTCAAGACATTTCATTTTCACAGCCACTGGAGCGTGAGGTTAGTCCCGCCAGTGAGCATTTCATTTTTCCGGCCACTGGAGCGTGAGGTTAGTCCCGCCAGTGAGCATTTCATTTTTCCAGCCACTGGAGCGTGAGGTTAGTCCCGCCAGTGAGCATTTCATTTTTATGCCACTAGCCGTTGGGTCAGTCCCACTAGTGCGCATTTCTTTATTCTGCCGCTAGCCGTTGGGTCAGTCCCAATAGTGCGCATTTCTTTTATTTCGCCACTAGCCGTTGGGTCAGTCCCACTAGTGAGCATTTCTTTTATTGCCGCTAAACATGGGTCTATCCCATTTACATTTCTGTCCGGGTCTATCCCGTGGGTCTATCCCATTTACATTTCTGTCTGGGTCTACCCCATTTACATTTCTGTTCGGGTCTATCCCATTTAAATTTCTGTCCGGGGCTATCCCGTGGGTCTGTCCCATTTACATTTCTGTCCGGGTCTATCCCGTAGGTCTATCCCATTTAAATTTGTGTTTGGGTCTATCCCATTTATATTTCTGTCCGAGTCTATCCCGTGGGTCTATCCCATTTACATTTCTGTTCGGGTCTATCCCATTTAAATTTCTGTCCGGGTCTATCCCGTGGGTATATCCCATTTATGTTTTCTGTCCGGGTCTATCCTGTGGGTCTATCCCATTTAAATTTCTGTCCGGGTCTATCCCGTTGGTCTATCCCATTTACATTTCTGTTCGGGTCTATCCCATGGGTCTATCCCATTTAAATTTCTGTCCGGATCTATCCCGTGAGTCTATCCCATTTATGTTTTCTGTCCGAGTCTATCCCGTGGGTCTATCCCATTTAAATTTCTGTCCGGGTCTATCCCGTGGGTCTATCCCATTTATGTTTTCTGTTCGGCTCTATCCCGTGGGTCTATCCCATTTAAATTTCTGTCCGGGTCTATCCCATTTACATTTCCGCCCGGATATATCCCGTGGGTCTATCCCATTTACAATTCATGTTCGGGTCAGTCCCGTATTAAATTTCTTGTTCGGGTCAGTCCCGTTTTAAATTTCTGTTCGGGTCAGTCCCGTTTAAAATTTTTGTTCGGGTCAGTCCCGTTTAAAATTCTTGTTCGGGTCAATCCCGTTTTAAATTTCTTGTTCGGGTCAGTCCTGTTTTAAATTTTCCGTTCGGGCCAGTCCCGTTTTAAATTTCTGTTCGGACCAGTCCCGTTTTAAATTCTTGTTCGTTGGAATCATTTTGTGCTCATACAACACAGGTAAGTATTTGGTGTCTACTTCTTTGTCTCAAGTTTTTTCAAAACTCAGACAAAGAGGGGCAAACTGTAGACACCAAAATTTCATTGTAATTTCTTTTACTTTTTATTTTTTGCTTTTTATTTTGTCGTGTCAGTTTTGTTCACTCTTTAGTCTTTAGTTTTTTAGTTATTATTGTTATTTTTATCTTTGGAGTTTTAGCATAGAATTTCTCGAAAAGAAAAAAAAAAGAAGAGAAAAACAATCAAAAGTATGCTTTCGTTGATTTTTATTCAAATTCAACGCTTTCTTGAAAAAAAAAGAGAGAAAAAGAGAAAAATGATGAAAAATGAAAAGAAAAATGAAAAATTGCAATTTTGCTGTTTATTATTTCTAGTTTATTCATTTTTATCCGATGTTAATTAAATTGTTGGTTTTCATTTAATTTTATTACCATTTTGTTAAATTACTTCAAAAAAAAGGGAAATGAAAAAAAAGAGAAAAAAAAGGAAAATTAGCATTTCATTTTTATCTTAATTAGCATTTCTTCACTAGTTATTTTTTTATTGATTAGTTATCTATATTAATTAGTTATTATTAAAAAAAATAAAAAAAAATAAAAAAGAGAAAAAGGCTCCGGCATGCAAGCTGCATATTTTTGCAGCTTGCAAAGGACAATCACAGATGCCCCATCGGAGGGCTGGATGTGAAGGCAAGGGCAAGCCTTTCATCCTCACCATTGGGGTGAGGGTTTAGGAACCTTGGGTTCCATATAAAAAGAAAAAAAAATGGCAGCCGCAAGGGAGGTTTTTGGAGTTGACGGCTAAGGAAAAATTGAGAAGCGAGAGAGCGGGAGAAAACCAGAAAAGCTACAGAGAGATTGAAGGAAACTTCAAGGAGAAAGCGGAGAGAGGGCCGAGAGTGAGGAAGAGCTGGAAGGTTGGAAAAGTTACGGGGGTTTTGAGGGAGAACCGAGAAGGAGTAAGGATCTGGAGGCTGAGGAAGGAGTGACGGCTGAGGACCAAAAAGAGAAAAAAAATAAGGGGGAGGTCTTAGCAGAGAGCTCTAAAGGTTTAGCAGACGGCGGAAGTCTGAGACCACAGAGAGATTGACGGCTGGGGAGAATAGGATCACGGCTGAAAGATAGAGAGTGATAGAGAAGTGAGGCTGAGAATCTAGTTGGACGGACTGGAGGGGAGAAAGGCTGAGCAAAGAGAGTGTCGGGGCTGAGGGAAAATAGAAAAAGAAGAAAGCTTTGGGCTAGATTTGTTGGAGAAAACCAGAAAGAGTTTGACGGGCTGCGGATCTGGCTCAATCCGAGAGGAAAGTGATGAAAGGGATTCCAGTTTTGCTCGGTGAGCCTCCCAGCTGATGAACAAAATGATGATGGTGCTGCGGACTTCAACGTCACCGACGCGGAATGGTTCTGCGCCATGTCCTTGGCTCAATCTTTCTTCGCGGGTGACAAAGCAACGAAGGCCAAAAGGTAATCTTTCCATTTTTTCTGTTCATAAATCGCAGACGCATTAACATTTTTGCTGCCACGTCTGTTGCTGCGTTCCTTTGCTTATACTTCCTATTTGTGAACTTGATGAGAGGGGGAAAGCTTTCGCTCCCTGTTTTGTGCTAGCCGTGTTCTTTCTGCTGTTGAAAAGAAGTGAAATGCACTCATTAGTATCCTGCCATGCATGTTAAGTTCTGGGTTTCTTGTTGTTGCTGTTTTTTCGGCTTATGGTGAAGAAATCCGTGGGTTTGGACTGGGTTTGGGGCGACGAAAGTTCTGAGTTTTGTGTGGGATTTGGTTGCTGTGTTTTATCTAAGTTTTTGCGTGAAGTTGTCCGAGTGGGGTGAGTTGCAAAATTTGCAGCAGAATGAAGTGTCGAATGCTTGCATGAGAAAAAGTTCAGTCCAAGTTATGCATGCTCGCTGTCTTTCGTTGTTCCTTTTTCTTTCTTTCTGTTTTTATCTGCTAAAGCTGGGCAAACCATGTTTTGAGGTTATGTTAAAACTGATTATGTGAGTTTGGGACTGATGAAATAACAACTTTGGTTAGAGTTTCTGTATGAATAGAATCGTATGAGGTGAGCTACAAAGTTTACAGCAGAAATCTGATCTTATGACCCCTCTCTGCCCAGATTTTCTTTCCCCTTGCATGATATCTTGAGGATGAGTTTGTAACACTGAATGAGGGTCTGAAAATTAAATTTTTGTTGCTAGCCATTTGTCATGTAATGTTGCGCAAATCCCTGGAAATCAGAATTGCAGAAAGTTGCGTCTAGTTTTCCTTGCACACAACATTGAGTTGCATCAGATTTTATTACAGTAGTTCTACCGAATGTGTCTGTTTGAATTTTCATTTGATGGCATTCGAATGCTAGATGGTACTCTTGCTTAGTTTCTAGATTGCAAATGGCTGATTTGTGAGCATAAGAATCTGCTGCAATTAGCCCGAGCCGATGGCTTGGTGTAGCAGCTCTTTCCTTTCTTTGGTTGTTTTTTCTTCTGCCGCAACATATGCTACCCATTTGTTCATTCATTTGATTTTAATGATTTGTGTTCCTGATTTGGTTTGTGTTGAGTAAGGTGTTTAGTTACCCAAGGATATTGAGTGTGGTTTTTCATTAGTTCTTGTCTGAAGCTTTGTATGAAATCTGCATTTGGAAGCTTGAATTTGCAGAAAAATTCGAATGAATGTTGCAGAAGGGAGCTTTTCTTACGTGACTTGCATGCATGTAAAATGGCTTTCAAAAATTGCATTTTTGCCCCTTAAGTCCCCTTTTGTTTTACTATGACCCAACCAATTGAATAATGTCATCAATTTGGTCCTTGGCAGCTTTAGTTTTTGCAATTTCATTGTTTGTTTTGCTTCAATTAACTACCATGCTTTGTCAATTGCACTTAAGTCATGACTTTAGGGGCTTTACAATCAAGTGAGCTTTGTATTTGCGCATTTCTTTTAATTTTTCTCAATTAAAGTGGTACCTTGACCTCTTTATTATTTTGAAGCCATTTTTCTTTTCATTTGGACACCATTCCAAAGAAGGTATAACTTCTTTTATCTTTTTTGTCTCTCCCCTATGTGATCCAACGTGCTAAGTGAGAATTACATGTCTACTTTGTTTTCCTTGCTTTTCCTTAATCTCTTTCATTTATTTCACTTACTTTTGCTTTTAATTAAGTTATTCTTTTATGGAGTATGTGTACACCTCTTGGCTTGTAATAGATAGGGCTTGGAGAGCACTTGATGAAGACCTATTGAAGATGTGTGCCTAACTAGCAAATGTAATAGGTTTATTAGCTTGATTGCTTGCTCTTGTTGCTATGTGTTAATTTGCTTTATTAGGCTCTTGCATCTAGTCGAGCATGCTAAGTGTTATATGCTACGTGTTTATAGGTGATTTGTATGTCTACTTGCTTTCTATAGTCGTAGATGAATGTGATGGATGAATGTACGTCACCACACTAGTCCAATGCTAGTTGTGGCTCATTATTCCGTTAGGAATACATAGAAAGGGCTAGTCCAACGCTAGACCCAATAGGCCGTCCCCCTTTCGTTAGTACATACTTGCATGTTCATTACATTTCATGCATTTTTTAGTTTTATCATTCGGCATGCTCTTCAAATCTTTTTCCCCTCATTTTAGGCTTTTTGCATCCTCATGCTAGTTATAGAGTACATTTGCTTGAGATTCCCCTTTCGATAAGGGAAACGAGCGAGTGTGGCTCAAAACAGCCTTAGCACGCTATTTCCCCTTTCTAATCAAAGGGAAAATTGAAGTCACAAAGTTAGGAATCCTTCCCGTGCCCAACTTGATGCATCCCCTTAGGGTCATACACTTGCATTCTTTTTATATCACCTCTTCACCTTTTAACCACATTTTCTCATTTTTCTCAATCCACACTTTCTCAACATCTTTTTATCACTTATTTATCTCTCGTTTATTTTCAACCTCACAAATGGCACTCAAATTGCACTTCTACGTATCTAATATCCTATTTTCATTCATTTGTACACACAAACACCTTTATTTTCTCACATTTGCACACTTGCACTTGAGTTCTCACTTGCATTAATCACGACTTCCATGAGAGCTTTCCTCATTGGCCACCACAATTCATGTGGTTGGGACCTAAAAGTCTCATGAGAAACATTTTAGATTTAGGATTGCATTTTTCTTACCTTTTCGCATTCATCTAGTCATATCCAACATGCGATACATACCTTGGGTAGAAAATTAGGAAACGTGGGGCTAAGTCACGCAACTAGCTTTGGCTAGGGTAAGGGAGTGCCTTAGGCTCCGCCTTTGCCTTCTCCCTCACCAAACGTGACCCCCGATCCCTTTCTTTGGTTATATAGACCTAAAAGTTTTCAAAAAGGGTTTGTTTACTTTTTCATTCAAAAACAAAAAATCATTTTTGGGTGACTTGGTACACCCTAACTCTATACCAAGTGGCGACTCCATTTTTCATACATAAAACCCTTTTGAACTTTACTTGACCAAAATCGTCGCATTTTACAATCCCACGGTCTTTGCTTTCACTTCTACACACGTTCACACACACTACTCACACACCAACATCAAAAAGTGGGGCGCGACAGTTGGCGACTCCACTGGGGACGTCCTAAGTGGGTCCAAGCATTTGACTTAGCCATTCGTTTCCTTTTTCTACCCTTTTTATGCATGGCATGTGGATATTAGGGTTGCATCTTCCAGTTTTAGGACCTTTTGTCTCACGTACGCATTAAACTATCCCCTTACTCGCGAATGTATGATTGGTTGTTTTGAATGGATGCTTTACTTATTTTATCTCGCGCTTTGCATTGCATTTGGGGGGGTGTGTGTCACCTTTAGAGCCTCGCGTTGGTTCTCAACCTTTTCCCTCAAAATAGGGAGCACTTCATATGTGCACGTTTATTTATTGTTATCCCATTTTATTTTATTTTCGTGGGCGTTTCCCACACCGCCTTGTAGGATTAGGATCGATCGCCTTGAGTAGGCGGATGGTGTGCGCTACGCCCATAGCGCTACCTGAGGGGTCACTCGAGCCACCGACCAAGGGCCTTGGGAGTGATGACCCTTTGCCTTTAGGTCTGAAGGCTTGGGAGCCGAAGCCTTATCGAGTTTAGTTGCATTAGTGAGCCCCAACCTCATGCATCCATGTTAGAGTTTTCCTAGGTTAGAGTCAGCCTCACCCTTTTTAAGCACATTAGGCACGAGGGAAGGGGTTCCACCCCTTTTACTTGTTTTTATTTATTGTATTTTATTTCTTATTTGCTCCCAATATGTTATGTGTACTATCAATTGTACTAACCATTTCGTTGTTTTCTTGGCTTGCATTCATGTGCCTTAGCAATAAGAGGCCTCTTCGGCATTCTTTTAGTGACCTACCTACTAGATAACTCACATGTTTAAATTTCAGTCATTACACTTATTTTTCAATAAATACATTTCATTTTAGACCTTTCCCCCCCGATGCATTATTCATGTCCTTTAGGCCATATTTGTCACATATTTACATCGCTTTAATAAATGGCATCATGCATTAAACCCTAGAAAGGGAATGCCATTTAGGGGATCCCGTGTCAGGAATAAACCACCTTGTGTCTCGGATACTTAATCCAAAGAGACTTGCACGTTTACATTTTGTACCATCCAAAGGGGTAGTGCACAAGATAAGGTAGGATCCGATCATTTTCATAGAGTGATCTTTGGAATATGAGCATCTAATAATCACTTTTTTGCCATTGTATCAAACTTGGTAAAAATTCCTTGCGTAAAGGACATTAATTTGAAGAAATTCACAACTAATTCCTCCTATTGAGACGATAAATAAATTGAGGTCAAAACTTGATTTTAGAAGGCTCATAGACTAATGCATCGCAATAAATTTTTTAAACTACCAGTGGATAGCTTGATGTTTTTCCATTCAATCCGTTGGACCATTTCATTCATCAATTTCATTCAGTCTATTTTATCAATTTACCATTTTTAGGGTCATCCGGTCGATTTTTGAATAAATCATCAATTCATTTGACCAATTTACCCTTTTAGGGTCATCCGGTCGATTTTGGAATAAATCTTCATTTCATTTGGCCAATTCACTCATTTTTAGGGCGATCTGATCAATTTTGAATAAATTCTCGATTTCATTCAATTCATTTGAGCAATTTCATTTTGAATAAAATTCTCAATGTCATTCGATCAAGTTCCTTTTTTAGGATGATTCGGTCAATTTTGAGTAAGTTTTTAAATTTCACTCAATTCATTTGACTCGTTTCCCTTTTTAGGGTAATGCGGTCGATTTTAAATAAATTGTCAATTTCATTCAACCCGTTTGACCAATTAGGGTTTCAATGTCGAATTTCAAATTGGGAAACTTAGTCGATTTTTGAAAAAAAAAAACCAACAATTGCATCCAGCCATTTGATCAGTTGGAGTTTGGACCCGTGCTTCACTGAGAAAATTTGGTCAAATTCCAATCTCTTCGATAGGGAGTTCGTCAAGGTCAAACCCGTGCGTCTTTGCAAATTCTTGTATTGATCAAAAGTGATCAATCCATTCGAACGTTGACCTCATTTTGACAAGTGTCTCTCGCCACTCCAACTGACCAAATTTTTCAAAATTATTTCTCACTCAATCAGTTGATCAGATCCATCAGGTATGGTATAGTGCCTACCCTAGAGGATTGCATTTTCATGTTAGGCCTACCCTTGGCATAAAAGGGCTCCCCCATAGGACATGCATGCCGATTTTATAATCTTGATTACTAACTCAGGGTATTTTTCTTTTGTTTTTCCCCTCCCCCTGCATTCATAAAAATATTTCAATAAAGGGAAAATACCTTTCTATATCTGATAATAATTTTGATCTGATAAAGTTTGAAAATTACAAGTATTACTTGATTCTTAGACAGACCCTACAATGTGAATTCGAAAATTCATCTGAAAGCGCTCGTGTAAAACATTTAAGAGATTTCATTGTTCAAAGGGAGAAGGGGGCTGTTAAGAGGGAAAAGTGTGTATACATGTGTAAAGAAGTTCCTTAGAATGTTTTTCATATGTATTACTTTTAAAATTTTTTCAAACATTGGCAATAATGAAGCTTTTGTTCAGACAATTATTTGTTTTGTATAATACTCGTGTACATTTCATTCTTTTTTGAGCTCATTGGAGATTTCATGATGAATTTTAAGAAATAAGACTAAATTGGGATTTGTTTTCAACCTCCAGCTTGAAAATTCGCAAGTGTATGTTTTCTAAAATCCTTGTGTACATTAAATTGGTGATCTGAGCTACACAATAAGAGTGCTCAAGATTGAAAGAGGTCACTCAAAAGGCCCAATGAGATACCTTTTCTCTTTCACTGTACAATTCATATTTTTGCCCACTTCTATTGGCCCAGAATAAAATCAGTCACATTGATTGATAAATGGCAAATTGGAGCGAACTTTGCTTAGAAAAATGCCCATTGGTTTAACCCGGGTCAATTCACATCTAAGTGAAAGCAAAAATGTACATTATTCTTGTTTATTTTGAAAATTTGGAATGATATTTTGAGCATTCATTTCTCTACCTATACAGATTTTATCATTTGCTCTCCCATTTGAGCTTTTAAAAGAATAATTTCGTTTTAAATAAGAGCCCTAATGATCACTACCCTATATTGGAAAATTTTCAAATATCAAAAAGGGAATGGATTTTCAATGACCATTTTGTTATTTTGGTTGTCATGAGGTGTAAGAATGATACTTTGGTCATCGTTTCTACAACCTAAACACTATTTATCCCTTGCATCCTCTTTTGAGCCAAAATTGGAGGTTCTTTTCAAGTGCACATATGATCGCACCCCACATTGGGGAAGGAGATTGGGAAATTTTGAAAAAGAAAAAAGAAAAGGGGAAAGGGAACCGCGAATTGGAGAAATTTGATTCCACTTGGGTTCCAATTTTCAAAAAAAAAAAAAAAGAAAAGGAAGAGATTTGTCCGCACGGACCACCTATGTTTCACAGATATGGATGAACAAGGGTCTTCCTCAGTCAGTTAATTCAGATACATGCCAGAAATTTCGCATTAATGAAAGTTTCCTCTCAGAGTTATTGTAAGGAACGGAATAAAAGTCAGGCTCTCTTCTTTTCCAATCAAACATTCTATCTCTAGTTATCCCTTTTGAGCCTTCGAAATAAAATACTTCATTTGGCAACCCCTGAGAATCGCAAACCCCACACTGGGGGCAAGTTTGAGTTGAAAAAGGAAAAATTTCAAGAAGTGAAAAAAGTGATAAAGTAACAAAATCCAAAAGAAAAGAGAAAAGAGAACCTCAGTTCAAAAATAAACTGGGGCAAATTTTGTGAAAGTTCAAAATAATGGCAGAAGGCCGAAAAATCAAAAAAAAAGAAAGAAAATGAAAGAGAAAAAGCCTCAATTGAGCATAAATTGGGGCAAGTCTTGATTTAACCCTAAAATACGGTTGGCACAGCAATGTGATCTCAGATTACTTAAATCACTCTTGAAATTTGCCTTCAGGCCTTAACTTTTCTAAACACCCTACCAGACCCATTACAAAAGCTGAAAGTCCTGACTTCTGTTCTTTGCAATGGCCCTGTCAAGAAAATTTCTGATGCCGGAAAATTTTAGCTGTATTTCTGAATTGCCTGGGTATGGGGTTGACGCTACTCACCATGTGAAAATCCACCAAGTTGAGGGAAAGGGAAAAGAAGCAAAAAGCAAAGCAAGAAAAGTAAATGCAAAAAAAATGCAGGAAAAAGTCGACGCTGAAGTCCCTGGTGAGTGATGAGAAAAATGCAAACAAAATCTGAGATCTTTGAGTTCAAAATAGGGGCAATTTTGAAAAATGCGATTTTCGGTGCAATGTCCTTGAAAGTTTTATTCTTTAACTATCGTTTTCAAGCTACATTACAAGCTAACAAAGTCCATCGTTGACTTATTCCTTCATGACAATCCAAAGTGAGGATTATGCTCGTAAGAAATCCATCAATCATTTGTGATCACGAGGGTATAACCAATTTTCACAAGTTTAGCTACCGCTTTTACCCATTTTGTTGCAAGCCTATAAAGCTTATACGTTGACTAAGTTCTCTTAAGAAATAAGGGTGACAAACTCTTTGCTTTCACTAAGATGTGGTATTGAAGGGATTACATACAATTTTGGGCACAAAAAATAAGACAAATTCTGACCTCCCATTTCCTTAGCCATTTCAAAAATAAAGTCACTTGATTGGTCCTGAAAGATGAGCCAACCAGAAGTGGTGACCCGTTACCCTAAGCACCAATGCTAAAAGTGAGAAAGAAATCTTCTTGAATTTGGTGTTACTTCGAGGAATTTATCATGAAATTTCTGCATGAGTTCAAACTTGACGTTTAAAGTTTCTTCACATTGTTGTATATGTGCATTCTTTTCTAAATTTTAGAAAGTGCGGTTTTTCTTTGGGAAATCATCTGAACAAATTTTTGCAATCAAGGGAGCCCACACTGGGACAAAAATTTTATTTGTGAGATTTCATGAAATAAGCCCATACTGGGGCAAATTTTTTGTAATACATTTGAGATTTTTGTCCAAAAATCAAATAATAACATTTTTTCGAATCAATCCCGCTGATTTTTAAGTGCATGTCATGCTTTGTTAAGCCCCCCTGTGCAGGTATTCATGGTTCAAAACGTCAAAAAGCATCCAGTGAGGCAGAAGTCCGATATTGGAAAAGAAAAGGAAGAAAAAGGAAAAAGGACCCGACACGGGGGCAAATTATTTTTGGCAAGATTCTCTCAGGAAAAATCAGATTGGGTCTTATCCCACTGACCATCACAAGATCACGTTGGGTCTGGATTTCATGCCGCCAACATTCACAACATCACGTTGGGCCTGGACTTTATGCCGCCAACATCCTGATTGGGCTTGGATTCTGTGCAACTGAGGCAGGCTCGGGTTTAATCCCACTGACCAATTCATCATACTGGGGCAAATTTTAAAAAGATTCTCTCAAAAAATCAAAAAAAATCAAAATCAAAAAAAATCAAAAAAATCAAAAAAATCAAAAAAATCAAAAAATCAAAAAAAAAAATCAAAAAAAATCAAAAATCAAAAAATCAAAATCAAATCAAGTTCATCACGGCAGGCTCGGGTTTGATCCCACTGTCCGATTGTCAAGACATTTCATTTTCACAGCCACTGGAGCGTGAGGTTAGTCCCGCCAGTGAGCATTTCATTTTCCCAGCCACTGGAGCGTGAGGTTAGTCCCGCCAGTGAGCATTTCATTTCTATGCCACTAGCCGTTGGGTCAGTCCCACTAGTGCGCATTTCTTTATTCTGCCGCTAGCCGTTGGGTTAGTCCCAATAGTGCGCATTTCTTTTATTTCGCCACTAGCCGTTGGGTCAGTCCCACTAGTGAGCATTGCCGTTGGGTTAGTCCCAATAGTGCGCATTTCTTTTATTTCGCCACTAGCCGTTGGGTCAGTCCCACTAGTGAGCATTTCTTTTATTGCCGCTAAACATAGGTCTATCCCATTTACATTTCTGTCCGGGTCTATCCCGTGGGTCTATCCCATTTACATTTCTGTCCGGGTCTATCCCATTTAAATTTGTGTTTGGGTCTATCCCATTTACATTTCTGTCCGAGTCTATCCCGTGGGTCTATCCCATTTACATTTCTGTTCGGGTCTATCCTATTTAAATTTCTGTCCGGGTCTATCCCGTGGGTATATCCCATTTATGTTTTCTGTCCGGGTCTATCCTGTGGGTCTATCCCATTTAAATTTCTGTCCGGGTCTATCCCGTTGGTCTATCCCATTTACATTTCTGTTCGGGTCTATCCCGTGGGTCTATCCCATTTAAATTTCTGTCCGGATCTATCCCGTGAGTCTATCCCATTTATGTTTTCTGTCCGAGTCTATCCCGTGGGTCTATCCCATTTATGTTTTCTGTTCGGGTCTATCCCGTGGGTCTATCCCATTTAAATTTCTGTCCGGGTCTATCCCATTTACATTTCTGCCCGGGTATATCCCGTGGGTCTATCCCATTTACAATTCATGTTCGGGTCAGTCCCGTATTAAATTTCTTGTTCGGGTCAGTCCCGTTTTAAATTTCTGTTCGGGTCAGTCTCGTTTTAAATTTCTGTTCGGGTCAGTCCCGTTTAAAATTCTTGTTCGGGTCAATCCCGTTTTAAATTTCTTGTTCGGGTCAGTCCTGTTTTAAATTTTCCGTTCGGGCCAGTCCCGTTTTAAATTCCTGTTCGGGTCAGTCCCGTTTTAAATTTCTGTTCGGGCCAGTCCCGTTTTAAATTCTTGTTCGTTGGAATCATTTTGTGCTCATACAACACAGGTAAGTATTTGGTGTCTACTTCTTTGTCTCAAGTTTTTTCAAAACTCAGACAAAGAGGGGCAAACTGTAGACACCAAAATTTCATTGTAATTTCTTTTACTTTTTATTTTTTGCTTTTTATTTTGTCGTGTCAGTTTTGTTCACTCTTTAGTCTTTAGTTTTTTAGTTATTATTGTTATTTTTATCTTTGGAGTTTTAGCATAGAATTTCTCGAAAAGAAAAAAAAAAGAAGAGAAAAACATTCAAAAGTATGCTTTCGTTGATTTTTATTCAAATTCAACGCTTTCTTGAAAAAAAAAGAGAGAAAAAGAGAAAAATGATGAAAAATGAAAAGAAAAATGAAAAATTGCAATTTTGCTGTTTATTATTTCTAGTTTATTCATTTTTATCCGATGTTAATTAAATTGTTGGTTTTCATTTAATTTTATTACCATTTTGTTAAATTACTTCAAAAAAAAGGGAAAAGAAAAAAAGGAAAATTAGCATTTCATTTTTATCTTAATTAGCATTTCTTCATTAGTTATTTTTTTATTAATTAGTTATCTATATTAATTAGTTATTATTAAAAAAAATAAAAAAAATAAAAAAGAGAAAAAGGCTCCGGCATGCAAGCTGCATATTTTTGCAGCTTGCAAAGGACAATCACAGATGCCCCATCGGAGGGCTGGATGTGAAGGCAAGGGCAAGGCTTTCATCCTCACCATTGGGGTGAGGGTTTAGGAACCTTGGGTTCCATATAAAAAGAAAAAAAAATGGCAGCCGCAAGGGAGGTTTTTGGAGTTGACGGCTAAGGAAAAATTGAGAAGCGAGAGAGCGGGAGAAAACCAGAAAAGCTACAGAGAGATTGAAGGAAACTTCAAGGAGAAAGCGGAGAGAGGGCCGAGAGTGAGGAAGAGCTGGAAGGTTGGAAAAGTTACGGGGGTTTTGAGGGAGAACCGAGAAGGAGTAAGGATCTGGAGGCTGAGTAAGGAGTGACGGCTGAGGACCAAAAAGAGAAAAAAAATAAGGGGGAGGTCTTAGCAGAGAGCTCTAAAGGTTTAGCAGACGGCGGAAGTCTGAGACCACAGAGAGATTGACGGCTGGGGAGAATAGGATCACGGCTGAAAGATAGAGAGTGATAGAGAAGTGAGGCTGAGAATCTAGTTGGACGGACTGGAGGGGAGAAAGGCTGAGCAAAGAGAGTGTCGGGGCTGAGGGAAAATAGAAAAAGAAGAAAGCTTTGGGCTAGATTTGTTGGAGAAAACCAGAAAGAGTTTGACGGGCTGCGGATCTGGCTCAATCCGAGAGGAAAGTGATGAAAGGGATTCCAGTTTTGCTCGGTGAGCCTCCCAGCTGATGAACAAAATGATGATGGTGCTGCGGACTTCAACGTCACCGATGCGGAATGGTTCTGCGCCATGTCCTTGGCTCAATCTTTCTTCGCGGGTGACAAAGCAACGAAGGCCAAAAGGTAATCTTTCCATTTTTTCTGTTCATAAATCGCAGACGCATTAACATTTTTGCTGCCACGTCTGTTGCTGCGTTCCTTTGCTTATACTTCCTATTTGTGAACTTGATGAGAGGGGGAAAGCTTTCGCTCCCTGTTTTGTGCTAGCCGTGTTCTCTCTGCTGCTGAAAAGAAGTGAAATGCACTCATTAGTATCCTGCCATGCATGTTAAGTTCTGGGTTTCTTGTTGTTGCTGTTTTTTCGGCTTATGGTGAAGAAATCCGTGGGTTTGGACTGGGTTTGGGGCGACGAAAGTTCTGAGTTTTGTGTGGGATTTGGTTGCTGTGTTTTATCTAAGTTTTTGCGTGAAGTTGTCCGAGTGGGGTGAGTTGCAAAATTTGCAGCAGAATGAAGTGTCGAATGCTTGCATGAGAAAAAGTTCAGTCCAAGTTATGCATGCTTGCTGTCTTTCGTTGTTCCTTTTTCTTTCTTACTGTTTTTATCTGCTAAAGCTGGGCAAACCATGTTTTGAGGTTATGTTAAAACTGATTATGTGAGTTTGGGACTGATGAAATAACAACTTTGGTTAGAGTTGCTGTATGAATAGAATCGTATGAGGTGAGCTACAAAGTTTACAGCAGAAATCTGATCTTATGACCCCTCTCTGCCCAGATTTTCTTTCCCCTTGCATGATATCTTGAGGATGAGTTTGTAACACTGAATGAGGGCCTGAAAATTAGATTTTTGTTGCTAGCCATTTGTCATGTAATGTTGCGCAAATCCCTGGAAATCAGAATTGCAGAAAGTTGCGTCTAGTTTTCCTTGCACACAACATTGAGTTGCATCAGATTTTATTACAGTAGTTCTACCCATTTGTTCATTCATTTGATTTTAATGATTTGTGTTCCTGATTTGGTTTGTGTTGAGTAACGTGTTAGTTACCCAAGGATATTGAGTGTGGTTTTTCACTAGTTCTTGTTTGAAGCTTTGTATGAAATCTGCATTTGGAAGCTTGAATTTGCAGAAAAATTCGAATGAATGTTGCAGAAGGGAGCTTTTCTTACGTGACTTGCATGCATGTAAAATGGCTTTCAAAAATTGCATTTTTGCCCCTCAAGTCCCCTTTTGTTTTACTATGACCCAACCAATTGAATAATGTCATCAATTTGGTCCTTGGCAGCTTTAGTTTTTGCAATTTCATTGTTTGTTTTGCTTCAATTAACTACCATGCTTTGTCAATTGCACTTAATTCATGACTTTAGGGGCTTTACAATCAAGTGAGCTTTGTATTTGCGCATTTCTTTTAATTTTTCTCAATTAAAGTGGTACCTTGACCTTTTTATTGTTTTGAAGCCATTTTTCTTTTCATTTGGACACCATTCCAAAGAAGGTATAACTTCTTTTATCTTTTTTGTCTCTCCTCTATGTGATCCAACGTGCTAAGTGAGAATTGCATGTCTACTTTGTTTTCCTTGCTTTTCCTTAATCTCTTTCATTTATTTCACTTACTTTTGCTTTTAATTAAGTTATTCTTTTATGGGGTATGTGTACACCTCTTGGCTTGTAATAGATAGGGTTTGGAGAGCACTTGATGAAGACCTATTGAAGATGTGTGCCTAGCTAGCAAATGTAATAGGTTTATTAGCTTGATTGCTTGCTCTTGTTGCTATGTGTTAATTTGCTTTATTAGGCTCTTGCATCTAGTCGAGCATGCTAAGTGTTATATATGCTACGTGTTTATAGGTGATTTGTATGTCTACTTGCTTTCTATAGTCGTAGATGAATGTGATGGATGAATGTACGTCACCACACTAGTCCAATGCTAGTTGTGGCTCATTATTCCGTTAGGAATACATAGAAAGGGCTAGTCCAATGCTAGACCCAATAGGCCGTCCCCCTTTCGTTAGTGCATACTTGCATGTTCATTACATTTCATGCATTTTTTAGTTTTATCATTCGGTATGCTCCTCCAATCCTTTTCCCCTCATTTTAGACTTTTTGCATCCTCATGCTAGTTATAGAGTACATTTGCTTGAGATTCCCCTTTCGATAAGAGAAACGAGCGAGTGTGACTCAAAATAGCCTTAGCACGCTAGTTCTCCTTTCTAATCAAAGGGAAAATTGAAGTCACAAAGTTAGGAGTCCTTCCCGTGCCCAACTTGATGCATCCCCTTAGGGTCATACACTTGCATTCTTTTTATATCACCTCTTCACCTTTTAATCACATTTTCTCATTTTTCTCAATCCACACTTTCTCAACATCTTTTTATCACTTATTTATCTCTCGTTTATTTTCAACCTCACAAATGGCACTCAAATTGCACTTCTACGTATCTAATATCCTATTTTCATTCATTTGCACACACAAACACCTTTATTTTCTCACATTTGCACACTTGCACTTGAGTCCTCACTTGCATTAATCACGACTTCCATGAGAGCTTTCCTCATTGGCCACCACAATTCATGTGGTTGGGACCTAAAAGCCTCATGAGAAACATTTTAGATTTAGGATTGCATTTTTCTTACCTTTTCGCATTCATCTAGTCATATCCAACATGCGATACATACCTTGGGTAGAAAATTAGGAAACGTGGGGCTAAGTCACGCAACTAGCTTTGGCTAGGGTAAGGGAGTGCCTTAGGCTCCGCCTTTGCCTTCTCCCTTACCAAACGTGACCCCCGATCCCTTTCTTTGGTTACGTAGATCTAAAAGTTTTCAAAAAGGGTTTGTTTACTTTTTCATTCAAAAACAAAAAATCATTTTTGGGTGACTTGGTACACCCTAACTCTATACCAAGTGACGACTCCATTTTTCATACATAAAACCCTTTTGAATTTTACTTGACCAAAACCGTCGCATTTTACAATCCCACGGTCTTTGCTTTCACTTCTACACACGTTCACACACACTACTCACACACCAACATCAAAAAGTGGGGCGCGACACCACCTAAATATGAAAAGATGTGTAGCATCATGACCAATCAACCTTATAACTTTTAGAATGATTGACTGGCCATGATGTTACACTAGAGGCTATGAGGACTCGAAAATTTCCTTATTTTATTTTATTTTACTGGTTTAATTAATTATTTAATTCGACTATTTAAAATTCATTTACATGGAAAAACGGCTCTCTTATGTTTTTAAAGCGTTTTGTTAGAAAATTTACTTTTCAAAAACTTGTTTAGTTCAGAACAACGAGTACACATTTTTCAAGACTATATTTGAATTGAGAGTGCAATAAATTTTGAAAAAAAATAAGAATGATCAATAGTAGATTAAAAAAAGTCATGAGAACTCGCAAAATTTATTTATTTTAAACTCCTGTTACGAGTTTATTGTAGACACCAAATTTTTGTTTTTAAACTTTATTCATTTAATTAATTTAATTTTAGATTTATTTGTTTCAATTTTAGATTTTTTTTATTTTTATTTTATTCTTGTTTCATGTCTCTTATTTTATTTTAATTGATTTAAGAGTATTTTTTACACTAAATTTTAGAAAAAAAAAGAGAAAAACAAAAAAAAAGGAAAAAGGAAAAGACGTAAAAATGACAAGTGGGGGGCATGTAATGGGGACAAGTGTCCCTTTGTGTCTTGGACAACAAAGCACCTAAGGGGTTAGGTGTCTAGACACTTGGTAGGTTTGAGAATTTTTGGGGAAAGAAAAATAAAAAAGAAAAGGATTGGGG
Organism: Coffea arabica; assembly: GCF_036785885.1. Taxonomy (NCBI): domain Eukaryota; kingdom Viridiplantae; phylum Streptophyta; class Magnoliopsida; order Gentianales; family Rubiaceae; genus Coffea; species Coffea arabica. Next base: position 27,171,071 of record NC_092320.1, on the reverse strand, counting down.
GATGGGCGGCTGGAAAAAAAAGGAAGGAAAGGAGAGAGCCACGACTGAGGAAGCTTTGGAGGCTGAGAGAAAAACCAAAGGAAGCCAAAAAAAAGACACGGCGGAACAACAAGAAAAATGAACGGATAGAAAAAGGAAAAGAACAGGAGACTTGGTCAGGGGAGCAAAAGAGGGAGAAAGTAAGAGCTTTGAGAGGGAGGCTTGGGCGAGAGAGAAAAACATCGCAAGGCAAAAGGGTGAAAGGGGCGGCGGACAAGGGGTTAGCAAGGAGGAAGAAAAGGCTCGGGCAGGAGGAAATTTTCTAGAAAAGGGAAAAAACGAGAAGAAGGGGCTGCCCCTGTTTTCTCCCTTCGCACACTGCCGCCCACCCCAGATCTCTTCTCTTCCTCACGCTATCTGCCCAAGCCACCTCCAATCCGCATCCGCCGCTGCTGCTGTCCGCCATTGCCACCACCGCACGTAACCTCCATCGCGGCCACCAGGCAGCCACAACCCTTCTCCTCCAGCGTGACGAACGAGTGGTCAACTGCCAGCCCAAGAACCGGAGCCGCCACCACCACCAGAATCAACCGTTACCGCCAGCAAAGCCCGCTAAAAGAACTCTGTAAGTTAACGTTCTCCTTTACATTTCAATTTTCTTTCAGAGCATGTCGTCAATAACTGAACTTTAGTTCTTCCCCAAGCTCTCTAAGCATGTCTGCCGTGGTTTTGTCTATTGAAATTGTCCCGCTGATTGTTCATGATTTTAGCACACGCATGTTTCATGAATTGATTGGATTGTGTTTTGTGTATCCGATAAAATTTTGGGCTTTGATGTAAATCATTTGAGCGAGGAATTGCTGAAGTCCTTCATGCCCATGTAGTGTTTGATGAAATGCCCGAATAGAGATTTTAAACCAAAACAGAGGAAATTTTATCCTTCTTCTGTATGCGTTTAAGAGGAAATTGGGCCAGCTCAAAGCTGGCTAGAATCCGCACGTTTGTTAGTTGCAGAGAGGAAAAGAAATCAGACTCAATTTCAGAATCTTTTTTTTTTTTTTTGTTTTTGTGTTGAATGATAGTGGAGCAATTTTGCCGTGTAATTTTGCTGGATCTTTGAAGCATCAGAAGTTGCAGAAAATTCTCCCTCTTATTTGCATTAAGAAGAATGCTTCTGCGAAGCATGAAGCATAATTTCTGAAAATTTCAATTGAACCCCTCCATTTCTGTCTAATTGCATTATGGCCCTAAATACTTGTAATTTGTTTCAATTGGGTCCTTAATTTAATTGTAAATAGGTCCTTGAAATTTATTTTTCTTTAATTGTGACCCCGAATCTTTGTGATGGTTATAATTTGACCCCCATAACTCTGTTAATCTTTGCAATTAAGTCCTTGCTTGTTTTAATTTCATAAACATGGGTTGTTTGCCTTCTTTTAAGTGCCTTTGATTGATTCAGTTTCATGCTTATTCCCATTTCACGTGATTATTTCTTAATTAAAGTGATGCCTTGACTCTTTTATTATTTTGGAGGGTAAATAAGTGAATTCGTATCATTAGGGCCCCAATTCAAGGAAGGTATACCCTATCCCTTATTTCTTATTTTATTTGACTCTACGTGCCCTATGTGACTTTACGTGTTTGATTGCATGCCTCTTGAATGTTTTTTATTTATTTCATTTATTTATTTATTTGCTTTATTGGCTTTAGTTTTGTATAGTTATTTTAGTTCCATTTTTGATCATTTGAAAGGCAATTTAATGCGAAAGTTGTAATAGCTAAGTTATTATTTTATTTATTTATTCCTTTCCCCCTTAGATTGTAGTAGGGCCTCCCCTTTTGTAATAGATAGTGCTTATGTGTTATGTGTTTGTGTGTGCCTATTTGCCTATGTGTTTAATTGCTTTCCCTAGGCTTCTGCATCTAGATAAGCATGCTTACGTGGTACGTGCTATGTGAAACTATGTGTTTTGCATGTCTATTTGTTTTAGTATTATATCTGATTATATGGATGGAATGCACGTTACTGTGTCTAGTCGAATGCTAGTCATGGTCTTCCCTTCAAGCTCTTACAAGTCCAATGCTTGTGAGAGAACGTTAGTTAAGGGCTAGTCCAATGCTAGACCCAATAGGGCCGCCCCTTGCTAGTACATACTTGCATGCCTTCACTACATTTCCATTCATTTTTCCTTTTAGTATTTTTACATTTTTGCATGAACCTTCACCATTTTCCTGCATGTGAAACATGATCTTTAGAACTTTGCATTTCATTCTAGTTATTAGGTTCATCTGCTTGATTAGGTTAGGGAGTCACCCTTCTGGTAAGGGAAATAGACGAGTTTGGCTACACATAGCCTTAGTACACTTGTTTTCTTTCTAATCAAAAGGCAAATCAAAAGTCACGATTTAGGGTCTCCTCATACCCGTTTTGATTGCATTCCTTTAGGGCTCATGCATTTTCAAGGTACATTACCATTTGCACACTTACCCTTTACACCCTATCACTTTACAAAACTCTCACTTTGCACACTATCAC